>NC_081216.1:10596450-11228741 GCF_902713425.1 Acipenser ruthenus | reverse complement strand
TATACTTACCTGTTATTACAGAACACAATCCTTCCTGAGATTGCCAAGATCTCCCCCCGGCTCAATATTCTGCTGCCACCCCACTATATCTCTTGCCCCCCCTCTGTCACCCCAAACCAAAAATCCTACAAACGACCCTGATATATATATATACAGTATATAATATTCTTAATTAATTAATAACAGATTCTATCAATAGATTTATAACCTGGGAGCTAGTTAACCATTTGTAATAGTGATAAATAAAAAAATAAAATGAGGATGAAAATGTGTCAAATAAGCATTAGATTTTAAATTTTTCAAGGATACAAATAAATCATAAATGTTTAAAAAACAAATGCACATAACAATTAATTAAAAACATTGCATACATATTAAACAGGTTTTTCCACATTTACAAAACATGCAAAACATACATTTAATACTAAAAGTAAATAAATACAATATAAATAATTGCACTGTATACAATATTATTAGATTCCTATAGGATTTTAAAATTAATAATATGATTTTAAAAGGATTCCTATAAGATTTTAAAAATGATTCCTATAGAATTTTGAAAGGATTCCTATGATTTTAAATCATAGGAATCCTATGAAGCTGTCAAAATAAATCAGTACAACTTTCCAGTAATACATCATTATATACCATCTAGATCTAGTGTATTTTTCCAGGTCAGAATTAATTGAAAGAAATGCGAGAAACCTTTATTTAGCTTCACACATTCATTTCCATTAACTATAAATTCATTTTTATTTGGTTAGCTGGTTAGCTGGTTTCTGACACTTAAATGTTAAATTTAGAAGCAAAACAACTTTACGGGAGCATACGGTTGGGGCAACTGGCAAGTGCTGATTAAAAACGTTGAACACACCGTGTAACAATTTTTTTTTTTTTGGTTCCTGGGTAGTAAGTGTTATTTCCTAATTGCTTATGCCTCAAAAGTATAGGAAATGGCTATTATTCCCCACAAACTTTGCTTTTGTGACCAGGACAGTGATATTTTGAAATTTACCTATTTTCCAGAACATTCCAGATAGATTCAGTACTGAGTAAACTTGGAGTAACTTCTAGAACTTTCCAGTAATATAAATAGTAGTATAAATACAGGGGCCTTAAGCCCACCAGTTCAGTTTAGTTCCAGCTGCCTAAGTGGATACATATCTGCATTTTTCTGAGATGGCATCAAGAGGCTGCAAGCATCCAGCAGACGCATTTTGCTATGTCTGCGGCCAATTTATCAAGACAAGAGCGAAAAAGTACTCAGTGGAAGCATCTGCTAAGATGTGTGAGGCCTACAAGGCATATTTCGGCATGCCTGTCGGGGATCAAGACAAACCCTGGGCACCTCATTTCACCTGCGAGCACTGCAAAAAAACTCTGGAAGGTAAGATGGACAATTGTTGCTCAGAATTTTATGTTATAAAATTTGTTAAAATTTTTAAAATTGTAAAAGTTTTTAATTTTAAAATGTTTTACAATTTTCAATGTTATTGAAAAAATATATCATATATGAAAAATGTTGCGAGAATCTCTTACACATTAGTCATGGGTGAAATAAATGTATTTTTGTAGGATACAGAGGGGAAAAGAGAGCCATGAAGTTCGCTATCCCAAGAATTTGGCGGGAACCCACTGACCACTCAAGCAACTGCTACTTCTGCATGGTGGACCCTTTCAAACGTCGGACTGGCAAGAATGCACCTGCTATCACGTATCCAGACCTTCCTTCATCCATTGCCCCGGTGCCACACTGCCATGAGCTCCCCGTACCCACTCCCCCAGAGAGAGAGCAGCCGTCTTTAGAAGAGAGCAGCAAGTCAGAGAGCGAGGAAGACGTTGTAGATCCAGATGACAATTTCAGAGGTGGAGCTGAGGAGAGAAGCCCATACTACCCCAACCAAAAAGACCTCAACGACTTGATTAGAGATCTTGGTCTCACCAAGTCCAATGCCAAGCTTTTGACGTCTAGGCTCAAGCAATGGAACTTGTTGGATGAAAGTGTGCAAGTCGCAGATCAGAGGAAGCGTCACCAACCTTTTTCCAGCTTCTTCACCCGTCAAGATGGGCTCTGCTTCTGCCACAATGTGACCAGTCTGTTTGAGGCAATCGGAATCGCCTGTAACCGAATGAGTGGCGCCTCTTCTTTGACAGCTCATCCAGGAGCCTCAAAGCTAAAGGTAACAAGTTCAAGTCTCTTCCCCTGGCTCACTCAGTGCACCTCAAAGAGGATTACAACAGCATCAAGACCTTGCTGGATGCCTTGAAGTATGATGAGTACGGCTGGGAGGTCATAGGAGACTTCAAAATGGTGGCATTCCTGATGGGTCTCCAAGGCGGTTTTACCAAGTTTCCCTGCTATCTTTGCCTTTGGGACAGCAGGGACACCAAGGCGCACTACCACAGGTGGGACTGGCCACAGCGGACCGAGTTCTCTGTGGGGAGGAACAACGTCAAGTGGGAGCCACTGGTGGACCCCAGGAAGGTGCTGATGCCACCACTGCACATCAAATTGGGCCTTATGAAATAATTTGTCAGAGCTCTAGATAAGGAGTCGGCAGCCTTCAAGTACCTTCAAGACTTCTTCCCTAAGCTGTCTGAGGCAAAGGTCTAAGCCGGTGTCTTCGTCGGACCACAGGTAAAGAAGATCCTGGAGTGCAATGAATTCCCCAAGAAGCTCACTAGTAAGGAGAAAGCGGCTTGGAACAGCTTTGTCGCAGTGGTTCGGGGCTTCCTGGGCAATCACAAGGCCGAAAACTATGTGGAGCTGGTTGAGACTCTGGTGAACAACTACGGCACAATGGGCTGTAGGATGTCCCTCAAAGTCCATATCCTTGATGCTCATCTTGATAAATTCAAGGAGAACATGGGAGCGTACTTGGAGGAGAACATGATGGGAGACTACATTTGGGGTCTGATTCGTGAAAGTGATTTACAGTATAATCGTAAATCTCGAAAAACTACTCACTTCTAAATCTTTTGTAGTCATTTTTGTATTACTTCAGTATAAATACATGTTAATTTGGATTCATATGTTGTTTCTTTCTGACTATGTGAACGAAAAGACACAAATTCGCCCGTTTTCTCATTGGAAATAGGTAAATTTCAAAATATCACTGTCCTGGTCACAAAAGCAAAGTTTGTGGGGAATAATAGACATTTTCTATACTTTTGAGGCATAAGCAATTAGGAAATAACACTTACTACCCAGGAACAAAAATTGTGTTACATAGTGATATCAGTGTGACAGAAATATAATGAATTCTGGTTGTAAATCTCCCTCCCGACCTGTGAGGGCGCTAAGCAGCGAGGACAGATTTCTTTTGACGGGCTAGACTGACAGTTCTTTCCCGGGTCAGAGAGTTGGCCAGTCTGGAAGAAGGCGAGTCTCTGTTGCAAGAACGTATTGACCCGTAAGGTAAACAATGTAGCAGCCGCTGATTGTAAGGCAGCTGCATTAGTTTACCAAGGGGTCATGCGTGACAGCATAAAAAGGGGACAGAGACTTGTAATCGGTTCCTTCGCTTGGTTTTCAGAGACGCACGGAACTGGAAGGACCGGGAGAGTTCCCAAAAATAAATAATAAATATTCGTGAGTGTTTTGTTTGTTTGTAGCACTGTTAGTAATTGCCTTTTGTTTGTAAATTCACTAGACGGCTAACACGTCTCCGGAGCTGTCGCCTTGGGCCAGCACTACCCGGAACAACAACACCGCAGTCACTGTTATTTGTTATCACCCACCTTGAGCACTACTGCACGCACCCGGACTGGTGATTTGTGTTAGTAGTATTGTGGGAGTGGATAACATGTTATTATTTGTTTGTATTAAGAAATCGTTATTATTTTCCTGCCGAGCTTTACACAGGGGTGTATTGCTGGAGGATTATTGTTTGGTCACCAGACCAGGATTTTTGTAAAAATAAAAAGAGCATTTTCCAAATTGGATTACAGTTTTCAGTTGTGATTGTTTCTGCACTGCATCACCTCTGCATCTGGTCTTAATCAGCAGCCACTTTGCCACAATCAGTTATTTAATGCTGCAGTCAAAGCACACCCCGGGTACCCATTGTTACTGTACTGTGTTGTTGCTTCTTTAAAAAATGTGTAGTATTTACTAGGAAAGTTTACTTTCTGGAGTTTAAATGTTCAGTGTTAGTAGTTTAGTGTTTTATCTACGTTTACGTTTTTAAATAACAGTATTACTGAGTTGAGCAGGCAGCTGGGCCGCCCTGCTTAGACAGTGAAATCGCTCACTTGTTCTGAGCTGGAGCTGGAACGACATGACTGTTATCTTTACTTGCAATTCTTGTAAGTGTTTATTTCATTATTAATTGATTTCTTGAATAACTCTTTTGTCTTGTGAGTGCATTACCCTACGTCTCCACACCGGTAATTATTAATAAAAGCAAAAGCACAATATTATTATTATTACAAAAATTGAATCCCAGGATTAAAAAAAAAAATCAATCCCGAAATCCTGGGATTGGGAAAAGTGTCTGGAATTGGATTCCCTACTCCAGACCTATTGAGTGTGTTCATATCATACAGCGAGTGCCCATCAACACGCTTTAATTGTCTTACAGCTGATTAACATGAACAGACTTCTGCACTAAACACTTTAACATGGAAGCATTTAGATAAAAGGCATTTTTGACTGCCTGATTAAATATCCCCACATAGCATTATACATTGTCTCAGCTCAAGTGTTCAATGATAAAATTCAAGTTCGATTAAAAAAATCCTATATTTGTAAATTTAAAAAATCTGTTATCTCTCTACACTTCTGCATTTTTTGGAAGAAATGCATGTCTTTTGTTGAGAATTGCTTTTTGATTTTGTATTAAATTGGAACCTTACTTTTGTCTTTCAGAAGCATAACCTGTTTTTGGACTCGTTTCAGCATGTTTATTGGAGTCTGGATTTTGAAATAATTTTACATAGCACGTTTAGTTGGTGCATTTGCACCGTGGTTAACTACAGTACACCCTTGCTATAACGCCCTTCATTATAGTGAACCTTCGGCTATAACGAACCTGGTCCCTGGACTCCAAATAATAATAATAATAAAAAAAAGATAATATAAACACACACAGTCAACATCCTGGTCTGTACACACAGGATGCCACCTCCGCAGTGAAGTCAATGCTTTTGTCTTAATAAAAAGTGCGCGCTGTGTAACTATGCCTCCAAAACGAAAATCTTTTTATGTTGCAACAAAACTGGAAACGATATTGATCTTTTGAAAAAAGTACAATCCCATGCCTAACCCTTTGCGGTCCATTTATTAATCGCGCGTCAGGCACGCCAGGTCTAATTAATTTTCACACGCGCAGTTAATTTTATACGCGCTGTTTAAAAGTATTTTTTTTCACAGTCAAACGGGTTTAAATGGCCCAGCATATCAACAAAGCACACACTAGGCATCTCCAGCCCCTCCCCAGCCTTTTGTTTGCTATAGCGTTCAGCTGTGTAAGAAATAAATAATAATAATAATAATAGTCGTACATACCGATCGATCATCTCCAGATCACTCGTTTTATCACCAAACTCCTCAATAATGCGATCCAAGTCATTATTTTATTACTATAACATCTGAAAAAAGCTCTGCAAATGTCCATGATAGTCTCAGTGCGCTGACGCACTTAGCCAGCTTGTTTATTATGGACGCCCATTATCTGATACCTGATACCATGTATGACTATTCATGAAATACGCCTTTTTTTTTTTTTTTTTTTTTTCCGACTTGTCTCGGCTCCTGTCGCTACCACTCGGCAATTGAATGGTTTTCTCGGCTTTTTCCGGAGAAAAAACGACTAAACACCCGTTTATTGCGTTGCTATAATGATGTCGGACCCAGTCCGACAAAGGACCTGTGAGGAATAATTGCAATGTCGGACCCAGTCCGACAATGGACCGCAAAGGGTAAATACAATTATACATTTTAAATAACTTGTGCTGCACACACCCATTTATATCCTGTGTACCAGCTACAATACACCAACATTAACACACGCAACATACAACATATAACACACAAATGCACACAGGGGCGGGACACATTGCCACATATACCCCCCCTTGTGCGCAGCACACGTGGCCTCAACGGCCACCTCCCCCCTTAAAATCCCCAAAGTCTCGCTCAAAGTCCCGGGCCAAGAACAGGGACTTCAAGGGGTTCACGGGTGGCAATGTTGCCAGTACCCAGGCTGCTACTGGCAATGCTGTCAGCGTAACTGTTCACAGCAGGGTTGCACACTCCAGCAGTGGAAAGGCTGCTTCCTCCTGTAACACCTCTGGCAGCGGAAAGACTGGCTAGGTGCAATGCTGTCAGCGGACCTGGTGACAGCTCCCAGGCTTCCTTCAGCCGGGGCAGTCCTGTCAGCGGAACAGCTGCTAATGGTGAGGAGGTCAACTGACTTGCTGACCATACGAAAGCTGGCTCCTCCTGTTGCACCACTGGCAGCGGAAATGCTGCCAACAGTGAAGCTGTCAGCAGACGTTCTGGCAGCTCTAAGGCTGACTCCTCCAAACCTAACAAATCCCTGGAGACCAGCAGCAAACTACATCCAGGACAGGCATCTCCCGGCAATAGCGAGCTGGTCTCCCCGGGGCGATGCGGAGCAACAGGCAGCCCCAGGCAATGTGGAGCAACAGGCATCCTTGGGTGGCGCGAGGCAGGCATCCTTGGGCGGTGCCGGAGTCAGGACCAGTCGTGGTGCTGTGGTTGGCCACTGTGGCAGTGGCTGCGGCGGTGCTGGCCCTCTTTGTTGCCGCTGTGGCCGGGTTGTTTTCCGCTATGCTCCCCTCAGCAGACGATGCAGTGGCTGCTGAGGAATGACAGCATCAAGTCCTGGTACTTCTTCTGGTGAAGGGAGAGGCAGCTCCTGCACCTCTTCCCCTGGTTGTGATGGAGGCAGAGGTAGCTCCTGCTCCTCTCCTCTTGGGGGTGAAGATGGCGGTCGGGGAAGTGATACCAGCAGGCATTTACCCTCTGCTGGTGGAAGTGGACCCAGCAGGCATTCGCTGGTGGAAGTGGACCCAGCAGGCATTGACCCTCTGCTGGTGGAAGTGGACCCAGCAGGCATTGACCCTCTGCTGGTGGAAGTGGACCCAGCAGGCATTCACCCTCTGCTGGTGGAAGTGGCGGAGGTAGAGATAGCTCCTGCTGCTCTGCTCCTGCCGGTGAAGGTGGCGGAGGTAGAGGCAGCTCCTGCTGCTCTGCTCCTGCCTGTGAAGGTGGCGGAGGCAGAGGCAGCTCCGGCTGCTCTGCTCCTGGTGGTGAAGGTGGGAGCAGCGTGTAGTCTCCTGGCGACGAAGGTGGGAGCAGCGTGTAGTCTCCTGGCGACGAAGGTGGGAGCAGCGTGTAGTCTCCTGGCGACAAAGGTGGGAGCAGCGTGTAGTCTCCCCCTATTGCAGGGGACTGGTGCGGCTCTACCCCTATTGCAGGGGACTGGTGCGGCTCTACCCCTATTGCAGGGGACTGGTGCGGTGCACCCTCTATTGCAGGGGACTGGTGCAGCGCTCCCTCTAGCTCGGAAGGCGAAACCAGCAATGGCTCCTCTCCCGGCATTGGAAGCCCGGGCTCCCCCCGTCTGGGCACTGGCGAGCTGGCATAGGGGCATCCCGACCAGTCGTGTCCCCCTTCCTCACATCGCCCGCACCAGCTCGGTGCACCTCGGAACAGTCCCTCCAGCGGTGATCCACCTTTCCGCACCAGGTGCACCAGGGGAACAGGTTCTCTGGCCACTGTCGCAGTTGTTGTTGGGGCAGTAGAAGCAGCAGTCTACCTCCCCCTGCTGGTGGTGGAGACTGAGGCGACCCCTGCTCCTCCTTCTCAGGGCAGCGGGCCATGTAGTGCTCACCTCCGCAGATGAGGCATAGTTGGGGTAGCTGTCCGAGGGGGTACCAGGGACAGTTTGTGCTTGAATGCCCAGGCTCAGCACAGCATTAACACTCGGGCTGCTGTTCCTCTGGCTGGTGTTGTGGCTGCTGCCTTCTGCCGTTCTTTCCCATTTTTTTTAACAAACAGTCCTGTTTATTTTTGTATTTATTTTTTTCCCCCCGCAGTACTCTCTCTGGCCTGAATCTTGGAGGCGCTGTCATCCCACTGCTAACACCACATGTGACAGGCTAGCTGCAGGGAGGACTTCAGGCCAGAAAGAAACACACAGACAGACGGTACTGAGCTTGAAACTGAGACGCAATGGCTGCGCTCAGTGCGTTTAATAAACAAACAAAATGTTTTAAACAGAAAACAGAAGACAGGACACGGCACTTGAGGCCAAAAAAAAAAAAAAAACGGACTAACACTTAACAAACGGTATCGTGCTGGTCCTACCAGCACGCGATAGCAATTGTTTTAAATATTTAACTTTAGTTCTCCTCCTCTCTCTCCCGTTCACTACTCACCGAACATTCAAACCCGAGTGAGTAAAACGTGCATCTATATATACTGTTGTGCCAGGATTCAATTACTAATTAATTATTCACTTGAATCCCAGCACGTGAATTAATTATGTGCAACCTCGTGCTCACATATTAAATACTTTAAATGCACGCAATCCCGTGCCTAAATACAATTATACATTTTAAATAACTTGTGCTGCACACACCCATTTATATCCCGTGTACCAACTACAATACACCAACATTAACACACGCAACATACAACATATAACACACAAATGCACACAGGGGCGGGACACATTGCCACACAGCCTTTCCTCACTTTTCTGCTCTACAGATGAAACAAGTTGCCACATTTGATTTTGTTGTAGTTGTAAAGCTAAGATAAATTTTTTTTTTTCTTTAATATCTTTGAAAGAGTTTTCTCCATGGATAATCTAATATTAAGATGCCTCTGCTGTTAAAATTGTTTGGATGTTGTGAAACCTGGGAATTCATTTGTGTTCTGGTAAATACATTTGTGCCATTGATTAAAAAACCTGTTTGCATAATTTGTAAATATTAAGGACTCCAGTTGCATTCTGATGCTTTGTGGTGGAGGTTAATTTCAGTCACACGAAAAAAAGTAACTGTCTCAGGTACAATTTCCCTTTTGTGTCGAGACAGATACCTTTTGAGGATTAGGTTAGTCAGGTGACAAGGGATTGTGTCAGGTGGGAGCAATCAACCCATTAATTATTCAATTAGTCACCAGCCACCTGACATAAAAGGAGCCTCCCATTCGGGGGAAAGAGTGTTTTGTATGTGCTGTGTTTTGCTAGTTTTTTTGGTATACCAGTGAAGGCAACGCCCAGCCTGGAAGCTTTATTTTGTAAGTTTTGTTTTTGTGTTGATTGTTTGTGTTTTTTGAAACCTTTTTGTTTGGCCCTCGTGCCGATTTATTTTGAATTTTTGTTTATTAAAAAGCTTTATTTTGAACTTTCCAAACTGTCTCTGAGTCTCCTGGAGGCTCAGGGCAGTATTTTTTTTGTTGTTGTTGTTTTTGAGTTTTTGTGAGGTTTTTTTTTTTTTTGAAAAAGCAGACAGAGACAGCGACAGAAGCAGCAACAACAGCAGCTGCCACCACCACCCCAAACCCTGTGGGAGGACCCAGCGAGCCACTTCCCGTGGTGTTCCTGGTGCGGGAAGGAGGATCATCGGTGGAGGTCCTGTCCAGATGGGCCACCAGCTGACTGGTGTGGGCGCTGTGAGGCGGATGGCCACAGCTGGGCAGGATGCCCCCACAACCCGGACCAGGAGCAGCTGCAAACCCCGTCCTTGGCAGCCACCCCACCACTTCCAACATCACCGCCTTCACCACCATCGTGGGAGATCTGGGAGTGGCTGGTGCACCCTGAAGCAGACCTCCCCCACGACCTTCCCATAGCCATCCACACGCTGTGGCGTCGAGATGGGGAGAGGTGGGAAGAGTGGGAGAGACGGCACCACCCGGTTTCCCTCCAGGATATAGCTAGCATGGTGCTGGATTACCTGGAGGTAGACATGGGAGGGGCTCCCGTCATGGAAGTAGAGTTGTGCGCTCACTGCTGCCAGTAGGGGCATGAAGAGGACGCGTGTCAAGAGCTCGACTGGGAGCCAGACGAGGAGGAGTCTGGAGAGGAGGTTGAGCTGCCGTCCCGAGAGCCAGAGGGGGTGGAGCCGCCGACCCGAGAGCCAGAAGGGGAGGAGCCGCCGTCCCGAGAGCCAGAAGGAGAGGAGGAGCCGCTGCCGTCGGCCAGAGAGGGGGAGCCGCTGCCGTCGGCTAGAGAGGGGGAGCCGCTGCCGTCACCCGAGAGGGAGGAGCCCGAACGTCCACAGCCCGAGAGGGAGGAGCCCGAATGTCCACAGCCTGAGAGGGAGGAGCCCGAAAGTCCACAGCCCGAGAGGGAGGAGCTCTAACGTCCACAGCCCGAAAGGGAGGAGCTCGAACGTCCACAGCCAGAGAGGGAGGAGCCTGAACGTCCACAGCCAGAGAGGGAGGAACCTGAACGTCCACAGCCAGATAGGTAGGAGCCCGAACGTCCACAGCCCGAGAGGGAGGAGCCCGAACGTCCACAGCCCAAGAGGGAGGAGCCTGAGCGGGAGGAGTCAGTGTGTCCACGGCCTGAGCGGGAGGAGTCGGTGCGTCCACGGCCTGAGCGGGAGGAGTTGGTGCGTCCATGGTCCAAGAAGGGGAAGCCCACAGGCCCAGGGCTGAAGGGACCCGGAGGGGAAGAATACAGGCTGTTCCCACCAGCACCGCCCAAGGATGCCTGCACAGCACCGCCCAAGGATGCTCCGACCACTTCGCTCAAGGATGTCACCTTGCCATTGCCTGGGGATGCTGGTTCACCATCGCCTGGGGTTGCCTGCCTGTCCGCATCGCCTGGGGTCGCTGCTGGTCCACCGTCGCCTGGGGTGGAGCTACCGTCCCGGGCGCCAGAGGGGCCAGAGGGTCCAGCGCCGCCGGAAGGACCAACATCGCCGTTCCCACCTCCGCCACCAGAGGGAGCCGGGCCGCCATTCCTGCCTCCGCCACCAGAGGGAGACGGGCCGCCGTTCCCGTCTCCGCCACTAGAGGTGCCACCATCGCTGCTCCTGCTGCGTTCATGTTCTTGGAAGGTCCGGGGCCCCCGCTGTTGAAGAAAGCTTGGGGGAGCCAACATCAACCCCGCCCACCACCACCTGTTGAAATAGCCCACCCAAAGGACATAAGGGGACTCTTGGGGGGAGGGCTTGGGTTCAAAGGGGAGGGGAGTTTGGCCGATTGCGCCCTCTGTACTTTGTACGTGGAGGGAGGTATGTGGCAGAGCAGGGCTCTGCCCTTAGAAATACTGGCAGGGATTCGTGAAAGTGATTTAGAGTATAATCGTAAATCTCGAAAAACTACTCACTTGTAAATCTTTTGTAGTCATTTTTGTATTACTTTAGTATAAATACATGTTAATTTGGATTCATATGTTGTTTTTTCTGACTTTATGTGAACGAAAAGACACAAATTTGCCTGTTTTCTCATTGGAAATAGGTAAATTTCAAAATATCACTGTCCTGGTCACAAAAGCAAAGTTTGTGGGGAATAATAGCCATTTTCTATACTTTTGAGGCATAAGCAATTAGGAAATAACACTTACTACCCAGGAACAAATTGTGTTACATAGTGTTATTAAAGCAGATCCCAAGAGGTTTACTACCTTCCATAGAGCGTTGGGGGTAGTTCGATTCAATAACTTCTATGTTTCATAAACAAGCTATCGAGACCTCGTTATCCCCTCCCCCACTATAAGTTTAAATTATGAACTAGATGATTTTCGATCTGTTCTGCAAAACCTACAGGGCCCCATCTTATTCAAGTGCAAGGCCGTCTTTTGAAAATAATCCAGGATTTCCCGAAAAACAGTCCCAGTTATTTATAAAGTCAAGACCTTCTTGCTCACACCAGCTAGCTAACCACTTGTTTACATTTTTATTTTTGAAATACCATATATTTGTATACATTCTATTTAAAATATTTAATAAGTAATGAGTTTTGTCTAATACTATATATGGATAATAATGGGTTAAATTTGGTAGGCTGGATCACTAAGGGTTATACTCAGAGCAATCATGTATTTCTATTGGCTGCTGTGTGTGTCAATCATAAAGGTACATTTCCAAGATGGTGGCTATGTTTATATTTCAGTATTACCTCTGTCACCTTTGTGTTTGTCAGCTCTTCCACAAAATGCTCATACTGATAAAACATTACCCCTGACTTGCATACAATGAGATCTGCTCTTTTTTTCTTAATTATATATTTTTGAAAATCGTTTTCACACTTCAGCAGGCTCACATTTACACTTGGAAATACTGAAGCCAATAACCTAGCCTTCAAAAATCATTGTATTTAGTCTTTTTGATATGGATAACAGAGCAAACCTGAGAGTGTAAATAAAGATGCACAATGTCTGTAATGTGCAATTGTAAATAATGTGCACAAGTTTTAACACATTTCTGTTGTCTTAATATGTCAACAATTTCCTCATTCGTGGCAACTCTTTACATTCCATTTAAATATCTCCTTCTACATATATAAATGAGATACAACACAGTTGTACAAGATTTACATACACAAGTGAGAATTACTCAAGCTAGTGTCCAGTAATATAGTGCTAAATGTCAGATTACCCATTGTGCATGAAAAACTTGGTTTACATGCAGAACTTTGCATGACCTTTCTTGGAGCTACACAAAAGAAGGTAGAGCTATAAACATTATAAATGATGTTCTCAGTTATACTGGGGTCTAAATAAGGGCTAACACAAAGTCTTGTTAGACATGTTAGAATTCTAACCAAAGAAAAGGATGAAGATGTAATGATGTCCTTAGCTGGGATACAGGGGCTATTTTAGTTAGACTTCATTAACATAGTACTTCAACACCAAGACTTGCTCACTAACTTATCAAGTCACATTTGCACCCATTCAATGTCAATGCATGTATCCCCTCTAAACAATCACTCACTGACTAAGGGATTGAGTCAACCAAAACATACAGTACCACTTTAAGACAAACGTATTTACCTCTTCTATGGCACTCTTGATGTTGAATTGTTAAAATTGTTGTCCTTGTTCCAGAGACATGCAGAGCACCTGAACACTTTCTAATATTTCAGGAGTTCCAAATGATACCCTGAAACAGATAAAGATTCCAATTTCCCCTCCTCTAACATCTCAGTGAACACTGCAGCAGGACAGATTAGCATCTAATACTTGTAATGCAGCAGCAGTTATGAGAACATATTAAGATTTAACTCATGGCAGTCAAGGTACATTTTCATGCTTGCTGCCTGTGAAATGCAGTTATTGTACTTAGTTTGTTTTCTTCAAAGATGAAATATATATCAAACTAAATATTATTTGTGAGGAATCTTTTTTGGATTATATTAACAAAGCATTTGTTCAGTGCTAAATTTATACCATGTATTCCAAAGCTTTAAATAAATATCTCTAAATCATTTGAAGATATTTCTAAATCACTTCCTGGTAATCTGGAGATATCTCTAAATGGACAGGAAGTCCATTCAAAACATAATCTCTAAATATATTTGAGATATCGCTAAATGATAATTTGTCTTGTCATACTGATCAGTCAATGTGTGCATCTGTTAGGCTTTACATTCACCTGATGTGGTCCTGAAGATTTCTGTGTTGTTGGGACAATCAAATAATTATGGATGAACACACACACAAAAAAAATGTATTCCAGCTCTTTATTACCTAATAAATATAAGGGTATGTTCCCTGACCTTACATCTTTCAATCTTGTCCTCCACTAGAGACCTAAAAGAAATCCTAATTTATTTTAAACCCTTGCTTTTAAGTTTGACTAGTGACACCCAGGAGCTTCTCTCTATACACATGACCTTGGAAAGAGGTTTCAAACCTTGAACCTAGACATCTTTGTCTACACAGCATCTCTGGGGAAAAAGCAACATTTCAAAGCAGAATTACTTCAGCTTCATAAAGCATGTTGCACATAGGACCACACATGTACTGTAGGGAACCTTCTGTGATATGATGTACTCCCCTCAAAGGTGTCTTTGTAATAAATGGTACGCTGTCAGGTGTGGCAGAAATGTCTGGGTTATGCATTCTCCAGTGCTGGGCTGAACTGTTACTGTAGGGCAGCAGTGTGGAGTAGTGGTTAGGGCTCTGGACTCTTGACCGGAGGGTTGTGGGTTCAATCCCCAGTGGGGGACACTGCTGCTGTACCCTTGAGCAAGGTACATTACCTAGATTGCTCCAGTAAAAACCCAACTGTATAAATGGGTAATTGTATGTAAAAATAATGTGATATCTGTATAATGTGAAATAATGTATAATGTGATATCTTGTAACAATTGTAAGTCGCCCTGGATAAGGGCGTCTGCTAAGAAATAAATAATAATAATAATAATAATAATAATAATTTTGAAATGTTAGCTTGCGTGGTTCAGGGGGCGTGGAACTGGGGGCCTCTAATCTTCTAATTTTCTAATCTCATGTCAATTAGCATCTATTTACTATTTAAGCCCTGATCACCTGCACCTTTTCTGTCTAGTGTTTCGTTTTTGTAGCAAACGCTCAGACGCCGTCATTTCGTGCTTCACCGCTCCCGCTTTCCTCCAATATGCAGATCACGGCAGCATTCCACAATCAAGGCTAACGCTAATCCCCATCTAATCAAAATACGAGGTGCTTGACCTTCTCAGCAATCTATTCAGATGTCCTCACATCCTCTCAAATAATACAGCATTAATGCATGGTGAGAGATGTGGTATGAGACTGGAAATCTGTCTTGATTATGAGTTAAGGAGTTCCACTACTAGGAGAATGACTGGAGTTGTGAAACCCAATCTCTGAATGTGAGTTCACCTTTTCCATTTCAAGCGGACAGGATAGTAGCAGACCGCTGATCGATCCCATATTAACTAACATGTAGGATGGTCGACATCTCCTCTCTTCCCTTGTTTCCAGAAAATGGAGCACAAAGGGTGCTGAGCTTCCCCAGCAGTCGATTTACACATGTTCGTTCATGTCCAGCCGCTACCTCAACCCTCAGTTCCAGCTCCCCTTCGGCCTCTACTTTCGGTATCCAGTTCCGTCAGCTGGTCCCGTCTGCTGCCCCCCCCTCCAGACTCCCCAGCTTCATCAGCTGCTATTTGACTGAATCCTACTCTCAGTAACCTCCTTCAATCTGCTCCGCTTTTCATGTCTGCAGCCCTCGCCCTTCTTCGAGAGCTTCATATTCTACAGCTTGGTCAGTGTTTTCAGCCTTCTGTGCCCAGAATCGGATTCATCCTATTCCTTCAAACAAAACCAGATCCTGGCTTTCATCATCCACAGTAGGGATTCTCTCTATCTCTCCCCCATTTTCTCCATACCAGCAGTTCGCCTGACCCTCCGTGGGATTCTTAAGAGCCTTCCCTTCTGCCTCACCTTCCCGCCTGTCTACATTAACCCTTTGCGGTCCATTGGCGGACTGGGTCCGACATTGCAATTATTCCTCACAGGTCCTTTGTCGGACTGGGTCCGACATCATTATAGCAACGCAATAAACGGGTGTTTAGTCGTTTTTTCTCCGGAAAAAGGCGAGAAAACCATTCAATTGCCGAGTGGGAGCGACAGGAGCCGAGACAAGTCGGAAAAAAAAAAAAGGCGTATTTCATGAATAGTCATACATGGTATCAGGTATCAGATAATGGGGCGTTCATAGTAAACAAGCTGGCTGAGTGCGTTAGCGCACTGAGACTATCATGGACATTTGCAGAGCTTTTTTCAGATGTTATAGTAATAAAATAATGACTTGGATCGCATTATTGAGGAGTTTGGTGATAAAACGAGTGATCCGGAGATGATCGATCGGTATGTACGACTATTATTATTATTATTATTTATTTCTTACATAGCTGAACGCTATAGCAAACGAAAGGGTGGGGCGGGGCTGGAGATGCCTAGTGTGTGCTTTGTTGATATGCAGGGCCATTTAAACCCGTTTGACTGTGAAAAAAAATACTTTTAAACAGCGCGTATAAAATTAACTGCGCGTGTGAAAATTAATTAGACCTGGCGTGCCTGACGCGCGATTAATAAATGGACCGCAAAGGGTTAATGAACATTCTCTTCTGCTCATTCTACTCTTTGGAAACGCCACTTCGCCCCATACAAGGATCTACCTATGGAGATAATCTGCATCTGAGCCCTCTTCGGTCTTCTCAGGAGCTAAGAATCCACAGTTTCTTCTACTTCTAATTTTACTCCATCATTCAGTTGTGTACCTCCACGACAGATCCATTTCAGCGTGGTCACTTCATTCAGCGGTCAAGCAGAGTCCTCCTATCTGCCCATTCTTTTCAACGTCAAGGTATCTCAGCCTTCTTCAGTCTCCTTAGAACTCGCAGTTTCTTCTGCTTCTAATTTACTTAATCATTCGGTCGTACCTCCAAGACGGATCAATTTCAGCATGGTTAGTTCATTCAGCTGTCAAGTAGAGTCCCCTATCTGCCCCTTCTTTTCAACATCAAGGTATCTCCCCAGCAAGAAACCTTAACCCGCCCCCTAGACTCTCAGTTCATTGATTCCTCTCGCTCCTATCATCACTCATCGCTGGTTCTCAACCCACCTCTCTACCATCCAGAGCAAGCCTCCCTCCTCTACTCTACCCCACTCCTCGGATCACTCGTCGCTGGATCTCAACCTACTTCGCCTCCAGAGCATGCCTCCCACCCCCCCCACCCCCCAAATCATTCTGTAGGCACAGCCCCCTCTGCTGCAAGGGCCACCATCAATCACAGCCAGATCATGAATGTGGGGAGCTGGCCCTCTTCTGCAGTGGATCCTTTCATTTATTCATTCATTCTCCTCTCATATAGTTGCTGCCCATTTTTAAAAATTGCTTGTATGCCTGGAGTGGGGGCTTCCTATCTGCCGGGGCCACCAGAGGTTTTCCCCTAATCGGCCTCAAGGGGTTTTTTCCTCTCCACTGAGAGGTATACACATAGTCACATCCTACTAACAAATTACTAATCTCCCTCTGTTTGTCCTTCTGGTCTTTTGTTTATGTTATGCGTAGGCATGTACTGTCTCTTGTTTGTCGCACGGTGTGGGAGTTTTCGTGAGGTGCCGGGGGTCCATCCTTTGGGGGGCAAGTGAGTCTCACTTCCTCGACCTCAGGGCTAGGCATCCGCCTCCCTTACCTTCAGGGGGGTTGGAGAGAAAATGGAGAGTATGTGAAGATATCTAGTCATTTGTATACAACATTTACGAGGGCATATATTGGAGACTGTGTGGTCCCGTGGTTAAAGAAAAGGGCTTGTAACCAGGAGGTCCCTGGTTCAAATCCCACCTCAGCCACTGACTCATTGTGTGACCCTGAGCAAGTCACTTAACCTCCTTGTGCTCTGTCTTTTGGGTGAGATGTTGTTGTAAGTGACTCTGCAGCTGATGCATAGTTCACACACCCTAGTCTCTGTAAGTCACCTTGGATAAAGGTGTCTGCTAAATAAACAAATAATAATAATAATAATAATAATAATAATAATAATAATAATAATAATAATAATAATAAATCAGTCTTTCAATAGGACCGCATCCTTAAAACCTTTGATCCAGTCGCACTACGTTACCCTGTGCGTACAAGTCAGGGTTTGGCAATCACTTGGGGATGCATGTGTGGTAAGCTGGGCATTAAAACCTGGAACGCACAAAAACGTAAATAATAACAATAATAATACAAATGAAAACAATATTAATACATAAATAAATATACACAAGGGGTGGGCACCCCGTCTCATGGTGTCATAATGTACCCATCATACAGTGTTTTACATATTGAAAGGAAAACCAACAGAGAGGACAATTGTATCCTTTAGGATTGGCATTCATTCTCTAAATGACATCTTGATTTCATGGAATACAAACAAGTACAACATGTAGTTGTGTTTTAGTACAGAATATTTCAGTGACATTTCATAGATTGTTCCATAGACCTTATTTAACCTTATATAAAATTGAAAAAAAACAACCATTAACCGTTGCTGGGTCCTTGGCTAATAATAAGGGGCGGGCATGAAGCTGCAGTCTGTAGTGTAGAGGTTACCAGCAAGCCAAAGATCACTGGAAAACTACAAAGCAGTATGTAATTCAGTATGTTAACATAGCATTATTCCACAGGTTTCAGTCGACTCTGTGAAGCAAAATGATTTAATTATATAGAGAGATGCAAAACCTTTGGCCATAGCTGTACTGCTAATTCACTGTATTCTAATAGATAAATTACAACTGTACATGCAATACTGGCAAAATACAATAAACGTAGACTCGATTTACGATGGTCGTTACTGTATAGGGAGATGTGTTTATATATTTGACCCATAATATTAATGTTATAGTTTATTACATATGATGTAACTACTTGTGACAGGCTAGCTCTAGGGGTGACGTCAGGCCAGAAAGAAACACACACAGACAGGCAGTACTCTGGTGAGTGAAACTGAGACGCTGCTGCTCTCAGTGCGTTTAATGATACACAGAAAATAAAATGCTGAACAAAAAAAAGATACGGCACTTGCGGACAAAATAAATAGACAAAACGAACAGACACTAACACACAGGGATGAACACTAAACAAACACGTACCGTGCTGGTCCTCCAGCACCACATAGCAATTGCTTCTTATTATGTATCTCCTCACTCTCTCCCGTATCCTTCGCCCTGAACACACAATACTGAGTGAGTAAAACGTGCATCTATATATACTGTTGTGCCAGGATTCAATTACTAATTCATTATTCACTTGAATCCCAGCACATGAACTAATTCTGTGCAACCCTGTGCTCACATACTATTAAAAGTGAAGTGCAATCCCCGTGCCTAAATACAATTATACATTTTAAAAACTCATGCTCATTACCAGCATTATATCCCGTGTACCAACTACAATACACCAACATTAACACACTATATGCAACATATAACACACAAATGCACACAGGGGCGGGGCACATTGCCACACTACTTCTTGGAACTTTTTGTCTAAATAAAATCTCCACAATGCACAAACAGCATCCCCACATCGCTGTCAGCCAAAAGGCTAAAATCTGTTCCACATTGAACGTGACAGAGTCTGTCTGCCTCACAAAATTCCATCAACTTTGAATATTACTAACGGATGGTCAAAATTCAGTATTTAAAAAAAGTCATGCTTTTGGGATATTAATTTGTTAAGTTTGTTAATAGAATGGTGTGTTCGCTTAAGAGTACTAACGAATGCAGGTTTTGACATGCACATGTGGTTTTATTCATTTCTGTACTAACTTTTGTACTTGATAACACCCAATTGATGCCTATGATTAATACGTTTTCATGCATTTTGTGACTAATTTGAACCTATTCAAATGTTTCAACATTAACTAAATCGAGTTATTAATCAAATTACAATTAATCTTGTTACACAATTGATTTGTTAAAATGTTTGGATATACTGTTACTTGATTGATTACTGTCTTGTCCACAGTCATTTTAAAATAACATGCTGCTGATGTATTTATTTTCAAAAGGTCTTCTTTAGGTTGGGCTGGCAGCACTCTTCTTTTTTTCTTAGGGTGGGGGGTCTATTTCACAGTCTTGCACCAGGGCTCAGTAAATCATAGTGCCAATGCAAAATGAAAGGGGCGGAATAGCGCTGACACCTCATGATTTGTTATGGCTAATTGTAAGTAGATTAAGATAAAAAGAAATATGCCAGAATAATTTATTTTCAATTTAAAATAATATTGTTTTATTTGCGTGTCCTACAACAACGTGAAGCCTACAACGCATCAGCATGGTTTGTTTTGTACTGTAGGATAGACAAAAACAAAAACAGCCAGCTAGGTATTTATTTGATTTTACTACTGTACTGTTTAAGCCTATTCTACATATCTATATTTTTACATAATGTAATGTGTACAAACACATTAATGTTATTTTAATATGCCATCGTATTTATTAGGCTATTAATATTATTATTATTTTTTTTTACTAAATTAACATAAATCATTGAAAACATACAAATATATGTATAGTACTTTAAGTGTTTTTATTATACAAGCCTACTAATTCAAATGGCATATAGCTTGTATGTACTACATATCTGCTTTCAGCACGGCAGTCTAGGAAAGATAATACCACTCAACACAGAAGTAAATTGGTAAATGTCAAAAAAAATATATATACAAATATATGAATAACGAACTAACTCAACTAACAAATAAATAACTAAACAAATAAATAAATAAATAAAACCTCCTAAGATTAAGAAACACCTCCCGAAAATCAGAATACTACTATATATTCTTTACAAAAAAACAAAACAGGTCTGACCTACAATAACTCGGATCTGGAGTTGTAGTCCTACACATTATACATGTATGCAATATGGAGTACTGGTTAGGGCTCTGGACTGTTGACCGGAGGGACCTGGGTTCAATACCAGGACACTGCTGCTGTACCCTTGATCAACGTATTGATCCAGTAAAAACCCAACTGTATAAATGGGTACCAGAATGTGTATGTAAAATAACTAACTGGAACTCTCTTTGAGGAAAAAAGCATCTGCCAAATAAATTAATTATTATTATTATTATTATAAATAGGTGAGAGCACCATAGTGCTGATGAAAAACCTGCCCGAACTGACTTTTATTTCACGTACCTTACGATAAATACCTGCCTTTATTCATAAAACCGCCTGGAACACTCGGTTCTGAAGTTCCATTTGGGATGAAAATGATGCACGTAATAAAACTAAGTGAGTGTAACACAATACTACTGAAAAAACCTACCCAACTGACCTTTACTGATCAAAACAGTGTTAGAAGCACATTTCAACTGTTTGACACAATGTTACACGATTAGTCACAGTTGTAATTAGTAGGTTCTTTCTGGCTTTAACAAAGTTGGGAGGTTATGTTGTAATAATGCATCTTGATGATTCTTGTAACATTGTGTCAAACAGTTGAATTGAGTTCAAATTCTGATATCTATTTATACAGCTGGGTTTTTACTGGAGCCAACAGCACTTTTTAATTGTTTCTACATTACATTCGCTGACCCCAAGTGCATTTATCTGTATTTTAGTTAGTTTGATATTCATATATTTATTTCGACATTAAAGTACTATATATGTATTTGTATGTTTTCAATCGATGTATGGCTTATGTAAAAATATAGAGATGTACAACAGGCTTAAACAGTGCAGTAAGTAGTAAAATCAAATGAATACCTAGCAGGCTTTTTTTGTGTCTATCTTACATGTAATAGACTACAAAACAAACCATGCTGATGCGTTGTAGGCTTCTGTAGACACGTAGATAATAAAATATTATTTTAAATTGAAACTAAATTATTTTTATCATATTTTTATCCCTGCCACCACCAGTAAGTAATAGAATAAATACCGAGCGCAACTTCAGACCTGTTGTCTCCCACAATTTTTCCAATCAGTATTTTTGCTTTGAATTAGTTAGTAAATAAGACGTGACACTTTGGGAAATACCATGCGCAGTCATCTCAGTTTTCCTCCCGCAATTCTGACCAAATTACCGGCATTTAGTAAATGAGGCCCTTTGTGTGAATAGTTGAAGAAAAACTAATCATGTGTATTATATATATATATATATATATATATAAACTTGTCAATGTTTTACTTTTTGTGCTCTATAATAGAATATACAGGCTTTCTAACTATAAATATATTCTCAAAATGGAAGGAAGTTCTTTGCAAAAGACTTTGTTAATACATCAGTTAGGGTTGATATTAAAATGACAAAACTAATAAGAAGAACATAAGAACATAAGAAAGTTTACAAACGAGAGGAAGCCATTCGGCCCATCTTGCTCGTTTGGTTGTTAGTAGCTTATTGCTTATAAATATACATTGATAAATACAAATAACTTTACAACATATAATTATTTTGAATTTTATTTTACACTAAAATAAAAAAATGTGAGAAAACGGAGACATCATAGTCGATTTGGTTACGAATCCTTTTTCAAGGAGAACTTTCTCTGAAAAATTGGAGATTGTTAAAAAAGGGAGATCCCCGAGCTGACACAGGAAGGGAAAGGATATACTCGGCACTTTCTCAATTCAAATTATGAAAGGTATCTGTGGCTTACAGGTAGCTGCCACTTAAAAAAGGAGGGGGTGAGAGGGGGTGTAGGGAGAAATAATAGTTTGTAGATAGGAGGGAACAGAAAGGTCGATACACCGATCGGCGAGTACAAGAGTTTTGAATTGGATGCAAGCAGTGATCGGGAGCCAGTGGAGGGAGCGGAGCAGCGGTGTAGCGTGGGAAAAATGAGGAAGGGAAAAGACAAGGTGGGTAGCAGAGTTTTGGATGAGCTGGAGTGGACGGATAGCAGAGGCAGGGAGGCTGACCAGGAGGGAGTTACAGTAATCAAGGCTGGATAGTACCAGGGCCCGAACTAGGAGTTGCGTGGAGTAGTCTGTGAGAAAGGGGTGAATTCTGTGTATGTTGCTGAGGAAGAAGCGACAGGAGCGCACCAGAGTAGACATGTGCTGAGAGTAGGAGAGGGAGGGGTCGAGGGTGAGAGGGTGAGGACACCCATGCGACAGATGTATGACACAATGTTATTGTCACCTTGTGACAGAGAAAGAATGAATCTTGATTATAAATCTCCCTCCCGACCTGTGAGGGCGCTGTGTAAAGGGAACAGTGTGCCCTGAACTGGATGGTCTGACATTTCATTCCAGGGAAAGGTGGAAGTTGGCCATCTAGAAAGGGGGCAGAGCCAGGGTACACCAAGTCATCACCCCAGACGGGAAGCAATGTGGCAGCTGCGGATTGGAGGAAAAACGGTTGCACTCGCTAACCAAGGGGGCGTGGCTGATGGTACAAAAGGGACGTGGCTAAGCGATCTGTTCCATTGTTATGGTTACGGACGAACTGCTGAAGGATAATAAAATAACCATGAGTGTTTAGTGTTTGTTTGTTTTGTCGTTTCTAATTGTACTCGTTTGTTCTTATTAGACGCCTAACATGTACCGGGAGCACCAACCCGGACAACACTTCACCAGTGTTCACAAATAAATTGTATTTCAACACTTTCACGTTACCACTCACTCTGGACTTGTGATCGTGTTTGTGTCTTTGTGTGTGTTTATTATTTCGGGACTGTAACCCGTGGTTTAAAACAGAGCAATACATGTTGCTGTGAATTGCCTGGGATTTATTATTTACGGTCGCAACAACCTGGATTACAAACAGAACCCAATAAAGAATTGTTTGGACCGTGAACTTTGTTGTCTGTCATCTGTTATGCATTACATCACTTCTACACCTGCGCACTGCAAACCACTTTGCCACACACCTGCAAAAATGGAAGTGTATGAGGTACACTGCTATGAAACTGTGTTTACATGGGTGAGTGGAATGTGCTGTGCCATGTCAGTTTGAGAGTTTTGCAGTGTCATACTGGATGAGCAACAAAATACAGTTTAATGGGAGGGACGGCCTCACCATCACAGTTGGGCTGTATAAGTTGTGCTGTTGGCAGATAGCGCACACATGTGTTATATGCAGAGAGTTGTATGTTGTTTGTCTTAACTGATGATGGCTGTCTGTGGTTGCTTGTGTTGCCTTGCCCCTTCCACTGCTTGTAACGTCGCATTTCCCTACTTTTTTCGTTTTAATATGAACCCTAGCTGATGCATTAACAAAGTTTTTTGCAAACAATATATATATATATATATTTAGAGAGAGAGAGAGAGAGAGAGAGAGAGAGAGAGAGAGAGGGAGAGAGAGTAGGGGTTTTAATCGATTCACGATTAATCAATTAAAACAATAATTGATTAATCAAAAACAAATCTTTCACAATACCTCAGAATGAAGAAAAAAGACTGCAACTTGCAACATTTGTTCATCGGTGCTTTCTTTTCACGGCAGTACTAGAAGTTTATCGTATCATTTTAGTCTCAAGTAAGTTTATTATTTTATTTATTCAATGTCTTTCTTTCAAACAGTATCAGTAAATGAACAGTTATATATTTGGCTAACCTAAATAAAATTGCACTCTGTAAATTAAGTTTTTTGCAAAGAATATATATATGTGGCCGAGGGGTAATAAGATAATTAACAGCTAGTTAACCCCTCGGCCAGAGTATAAGAACCTGCAGCTGTCTGTGCTGCGGGGAGAGTATACAAAGGAGAATACGGGGAGCGGAGAGAGCGAGGAGAGAGAAATTACATTTAAAAAAACAACTGCTAAGTATCGTGCTGGTGCTAAAACCAGCACGCTTATTTGTTTGATTATTTGTTTGGCCAACGTGTACTTTTGTTTTGTGCAAGTGGTTTTGTTTTGTTTACATTGTTTCTTTATTATTTTAATAAATACGCTGAGCGCAGTTTCGTATTTTTGCACAATTCTGTCATCAGCTGGATTCAAACAACACCTTCCCTCAAAACCAGCCAGCCAAACTGCCAACCCTGCTTCAGTTCCTTCCACACCAGGCAATCCCCTCCCTGCCAGCTTGAATGATGCCCCACCTCTAACAACAAGTTATCCGGCAAAATATCAGAAGTTCATGGTAAATATTTTCCTGCTGCCAGATCCCGCTTCTCTCTTTCAAACTGTCATCTCTACACACACAATCAAGTCCCTCCCCCTTCCTCACTCATTGGTCCACCACTCCCTATCTCTGACTGGTCGTGTCAGACCTGCTCCCGTCCCCCTCAGTGATGCACTCACACACAGGCAGTCTCAGCTCTGTCACACAAGCACCCGAACACACAGAGAACGCTAACAGATCTGAACAAGAATAATACAGTTTACAAACACACATCCCCCCTGGTGTTGTCAGAGTTTCTGTTTCAGCTGTATTTTTGTCAGCACTCTCCTCCTCAACTGCAGAACCCCCAGCTTTTTGAAGCAACGTTGCATTGTTTGCTGACTGACAGAGTTCCAAGCGTGCTTTAGCAAGCGCACAGTATCTAACAGAGACATTTTATTTTTTCAGCCATGCTTGCTGTTGCAGTCAGTGTTGGTTTTTCAAACTGTAAACCTGATACTGCATACAGGGATTAAATAGACAAGGTACAGTACAAGAGTAATTGCTCAGTAACAAGGTGCAAACAGTTGACTGATCGATCAGTCAAGCTTTTACTACAGGAAAGTGCGGCCTTTTGTATTGAAATCTATGTGAATGGCAAGGTAACGAGGTGAAAGCAGCTGATTGGTGGATTAGTAAGTAATAAAGTGTGTTTATTATTTATATATATTTATACAGAAAAAAATAAACAAAAGCATTTAAAATGTTTCTGTGACAGACAACGAATAAATCCTAGTCAACAATCTCCCTCCCGACCTGTGAGGGCACGGTATAACAGGAACAGTGTACTCTAGACTGGATGGTTTGGCAGTTCATTCCAGGGTCAGTTAGAAGTTGGTCATCCAGAAAGGGGGCGGAGTCACAATACCAGAAGTCATTGCCTTAATGCGGTAGGATTGGATTGGAGGATACGTGATTGCACTCGCTACCGAAGGGGCCGTGACTGAGGGTATATCAGGGGATGTGGTGAAGCAATCTGTTCCTCTGTTATGGTTACGTAACTACCTGGAGCAGTAAAGAGAAACAGTGAGGGTTTAGTGTTGTCTTGTCTGTCTATTTAACTGTTGTTATTTGTCATTGTAGATGGCTAAATATCAGGGAGCTGTCGCTGTTAAAGCCAGCATCAAACTCAGACTGCACTGCACCACTGTTATCACTGTTTTGTGTATTCACAAGACCACTTGCACCCGGAGCACCCACTGTTGGACTGGTGATCGTGTAGGTGTTTTAAAGAGTGTGTACTATTATTATTTCAGGACTGAACCCCGTGGTTTTGACTGGCTTTACACATTGCTGTGTATAGACAGTATTATTATTTAAGCAAATAATCCACTTTACCACAGTTTCCCATTTATTTTCTTTAAAATAACTGAAACTCCCAAAAGCTGGACGCATTGGCTTGCATTTGAGTACCAATTACTGCTTTTTCTATGATTGTTGTGTTTTCACTGTCATCTGACCTTACAAAGTTGATGGGAAGTGTGGCATTGAAGAGCATTCAATAGATATTCTTCATTAACTGCTTCAATTAAATTGCCATTAAAAAATCAAAGTCCCCTTTACCGCAATCTCTGTGTTTAAGTTGTATTTATTATTTTCTTGCTGAATTCAATTCTAATTGAAAACATAAATTATAAGTATTTTTGCTACAGAACTTCGACAGGCTCTGTATTATTACCAAGAGAAGGACAAATGTGTGCATTAGGTGGATTTTAGTTCTACTCGTTGGCATTTAGTTATTATTTGTCTGAATAAATGTGTGCATAGAAATTAAACTGAACTGGTGGCAGAGTCACAATTTGTTTTGGATATTGTTTGAACATACACCATTTATCTGTGTGATTGCATTTACAAGAACTGGAGATAACTAATTAAGATAATTAACCAGTATGTGTTGTTGTTTCAGGTGCTTTGTGTTCACTGTCAAAATCATCAAATGGGCTTGCCCACACTTGTGTGATCCCATCTCTGATTTGACCAAAAGCAGCTGTTTTGCAGGAGCCTGTTAGAGGTAATTGAATATTGAACAGAGTGCGCCTAACTGGCCGCTGTCCGAGGTCCTGAACCTACCTGTTATCCTCATTTGTGCTGAAGCCAGCAGCCGTGTAGAAACTAAGGGACAGATATTCAAAAGATGTTAACAACATTCGCTCCGAGGCAGGTCCTCCACCAGTGGATACAGTTTTTTCTTGAACTCAAATTTGAAATCATAATATATATATTTGAATATCATCTTGTGGCAGGGACAGGTTCTGTCACTGACTCCTGGGACGCATGCGTGGTGCTACAGGGGGAGCTCGTCGCTCGGCGGGAGGCGGGTCGACAGCCAGGTGTTTGCACAGGGAGGCTCGGCCGGGGTTAGGATGACTGAAAATCCCTGGTTGGCTGCGGGGTGTATCTCAGTGAGCACCTTCCCGGGCACGCCCTCCAACCAATCCAGACAAACCTACCTGCTCAATTACTTCCCCAGCAATGTGTCTTCTTGCGTGTCCCAGCTACTTCCATAAAGGCACACATACACCCTGTCACAGTACCCTTTCTGTGATTTTCAACACTTCAAGCCATTGTCTCACCTGGAACGCAAATATACTGCATCAGTTTGGTGTAGTCTGTTGTAATTAATTTCCTGTTTAGATTAATTTCAATGTATTCATTTCCACAGCCTTTCCACAGATTTGACCACCTCTTTTGAATTTCACAGACTTGCGAATATATGCAAGATATGCAGTCGCATAAAAGTTCCATAAATTCACAAAATCTTTAAATGTCAGGCCCAAAGATGCACACAACCACCTTTTACAGATTAGTATTTTTACTGCTGAAAATCACAATATTTTTAAAAAGGTTATTTTGTCGTAAAAAATTATACTATTAATTCCCTGTGTTATCTGTGAATCTGGGTTTTTTTCTGAGATTAGAACAGTGACAGGGGAAAAGGTAGAAGTCAGAGACTGAATCAGTCATACAAGCTATGGCCATGTCAGTCAACAACATTACAACTGCACCTTGACTGATGGTTGATGGTATTTTCGGCAAGCAACTTGGTGCTTTGGTCTGTATGCTCCAGTTTTTGCATCAGAATCTACTGCAAAGAGAAAATACTTCTTATGTCCTCCAGCTTTGCACTGACCCTGAATGTTTTAGTCTGTAATCACAGTGAAGTTGAACTGCAGCATGCCTTCACTACTCCAATTTAAAGCATTTTCACTTGTGGTTAATATATGTAGTGACATGTGCTGCAAGCCAGGTAAACTGCTAAGTACCATAAAGACAACATAACTAATGATTCACCAGTTCCTGAGGCATAAGATAGTGATGCAAAGTCATCCTCATGTGTGTGTGAATCATTGTTTACCCCATTCTGTCTAGTCCCTCTTCTTTTATCCACAGACACTCTTACATGCTTGTGAACTTGGCTCTTCACATATTACTTTGAAAAGCCTTAAGCTCTTACCTATATATCATTCTCAGGAACTGTAGGAGTTGCAGGGATGAAATAATAAACAGTCCAGAACTGTGTGGTTCAAACGGTACATATATTTACAATATTTATAATGGTGTGTCACAACAAACAAAACAAAAGAGAGTGGGACGAGAAGAAACAAAGATAACAGACGTTCGGTCTGTTATGGAGCTGGCTGCTATATATACTGTGTATATATATATATATATATATATATATATATATATATATATATATATATATATATATATATATACAGACGTGCTCAAATTTGTTGGTACCCTTACAGCTCATTGAAATAATGCTTCATTCCTCCTGAAAAGTGATGAAATTAAAAGCTATTTTATCATGTATACTTGCATGCCTTTGGTATGTCATAGAATAAAGCAAAGAAGCTGTGAAAAGAGATGAATTATTGCTTATTCTACAAAGATATTCTAAAATGGCCTGGACACATTTGTTGGTACCCCTTAGAAAAGATAATAAATAATTGGATTATAGTGATATTTCAAACTAATTAGTTTCTTTAATTAGTATCACACATGTCTCCAATCTTGTAAACAGTTATTCAGCCTATTTAAATGGAGAAAAGTAGTCACTGTGCTGTTTGGTATCATTGTGTGCACCACACTGAACATGGACCAGAGAAAGCAAAGGAGAGAGTTGTCTGAGGAGATCAAAAAGAAAATAATAGACAAGCATGGTAAAGGTAAAGGCTACAAGACCATCTCCAAGCAGCTTGATGTTCCTGTGACAACAGTTGCAAATATTATTAAGAAGTTCAAGGTCCATGGAACTGTAGCCAACCTCCCTGGGCGCGGCCACAAGAGGAAAATCGACCCCAGATTGAACAGAAGGATAGTGCGAATGGTAGAAAAAGAACCAAGGATAACTGCCAAAGAGATACAAGCTGAACTCCAAGGTGAAGGTACGTCAGTTTCTGATCGCACCATCCGTCGCTTTTTGAGCGAAAGTGGGCTCCATGGAAGAAGACCCAGGAGGACTCCACTTTTGACAGAAAAACATAAAAAAGCCAGACTGGAATTTGCTAAAATGCATATTGACAAGCCACAATCCTTCTGGGAGAATGTCCTT
Source organism: Acipenser ruthenus (assembly GCF_902713425.1). Classification (NCBI taxonomy): domain Eukaryota; kingdom Metazoa; phylum Chordata; class Actinopteri; order Acipenseriformes; family Acipenseridae; genus Acipenser; species Acipenser ruthenus. The sequence continues at coordinate 11,199,632 of NC_081216.1, read as the reverse complement.
TGGACAGATGAGTCAAAACTGGAGCTTTTTGGAAAGTCACATCAGCTCTATGTTCACAGATGAAAAAATGAAGCTTTCAAAGAAAAGAACACCATACCTACAGTGAAACATGGAGGAGGCTCGGTTATGTTTTGGGGCTGCTTTGCTGCGCCTGGCACAGGGTGCCTTGAATCTGTGCAGGGCACAATGAAATCTCAAGACTATCAAGGCATTCTGGAGCGAAATGTACTGCCCAGTGTCAGAAAGCTCTGTCTCAGTCGCAGGTCATGGGTCCTTGTGGCGGAGTGTCCCGCCCCTATTTATTATTATTTGTATTTTTGTTTGCGGCGCGGGTAAAAGCGCCGCGTCTTTTATTGTTATATTTAAAAACCTCGTGAGGATGCATGGCTGATCAGCTACTGATTATTTAACTAGCTGACAGTCATGCATCCTTACCAAACGCGTGCAGACTCTGGCCGGGGGATAATAAGATAATTACCAACTAGTTAAATCCCTCGGCCAGAGTATATAAACCAGCAGCACTATGCACTCGGGGTGTGGAGTGTTCGAGAGTGGAGAACGGGAGAGAGAGAGGAAGAAAACAATTGCTAAAACGTGCTGGAGTATCCAGCACGAAACTTACTTGTTTGTTTATTCGTTCGGCCCTCGTGCCCTTTTGTTTGGTGTTTTGTTAAATCTTTTGTTTTTGTTTTGTTTATTAAATACGCTGAGTGCACCAGCACTCAGCTTCAACCGCCCATCCACTGTTTGTGATTCAGTTACTTCCTGGTCCGTGACGTCATCACCCTCACCACTGCGAGCCAGACTGCCACATATGGTGTCCTGCGTGGGACAAACAACGCCTCCAACAGCCGGACCAGGAACAGCAAAGGAAGTTTTTTTTCGTGTTCGTTTTTTCAAATAGTGTTTTTTGTGTTTGAAAAAAAAAAAAAAAAAAAAAAAATGGATGAAGTGGACGCCTATATGGAGAGGTGGCATGCGCATCAGAGGGAGTTGAAGGAAGGAGGGGCTACATGGTGCCTCGCCTGCCTGGAGTATGGGCACCTCCCTGAGGTGTGCCCATATGAAGACCCCCTCTTTGTGCAGGCCTTTGATCGAGGTGAGGTGGAGACTGCGGAGGAGTGGATCCACCTGAAGGCCATACCATCGCCGCAGGTGGATCAGGAAACCTGCCTCACCTGCCTCAAAGGGGAGGAGTGGTGCTTTGCCGTCGGCAAGGTCGGGCACAAAGCACCCGACCAACCCCCTCCATGGCAGGAGGTGGAACTGCTGGTCCCGAAGAAGGGAAGGAGGGGCGGTGCTAAGAAGGCAAAGAAGCCCGCACGTCCTGCGCCTGAGTGGGAGGAGCCCGAACGTCCTGCGCCTGAGTGGGAGGAGCCCGAACGTCCTGCGCCTGAGTGGGAGGAGCCCGAACGTCCTAAGCCCAAGAGGGGGGAGTCGGTGCATCCACAGCCCAAAAGGGAGGAGTCGGTGCGTCCACAGCCCAAAAGGGAGGAGTCGGTGTGTCCACGGCCCGAAGAGAGGGAAGTCGGGGCTTCCACAGCCCTAGGACCCAAGCTGCAGTCCCAAGAGCCAGAAGGGGAGGAGTTACAGGCTCAACCCCCTGAATTTTTCTGGGGGGGAGAAGGGCAGGATGCTGGTGTTCCCCAGCAGCCTCTATTTATGCTGCTGAAGGGAGCACGGCACACACCAGCCCAGCCGCCACAGCAGAGGGAGCCAGCACCGCCACAGCCTCCCTCTGAGTGGCCAGCATCCGCCCCATCGCCTCTGCCTCCACCACCACCAGGAGCAGAGCAGCAGGAGCTGCTTCTGTCTCCACCATCACCAGGAGCAGAGCAGCAAGAGCTGCCTCTGCCTCCGCCACCTCCACCAGCAGAGGGTGAATGCCTGCTGGTTCCGCCTCCACCGTCGTGGGAGGACTGCTTGCCCCTCCCACCTCCACCAGCAGAGGGTGAATGCCTGCTGGTTCTGCCTCAACCGCCGTGGGAGGACTGCTTGCCCCTCCCACCTCCACCAGCAGAGGGTGAATGCCTGCTGGTTCCGCCTCCACCGTCGTGGGAGGACTGCTTGCCCCTCCCACCTCCACCAGCAGAGGATGAATGCCTGCTGGTTCTGCCTCAACCGTCGTGGGAGGACTGCTTGCCCCTCCCACCTCCACCAGCAGAGGATGAATGCCTGCTGGTTCTGCCTCAACCGTCGTGGGAGGACTGCTTGCCCCTCCCACCTCCACCAGCAGAGGATGAAGACCTGCTGGTTCCGCCTCAGCCGCCGTGGGAGGACTGCTTGCCACTCCCAGCTCCACCAGCAGAGGGTGAATACCTGCTGGTTCCGTCTCAGCCGCCGTGGGAGGACTGCTTTCCCCTCCCACCTCCACCAGCAGAGGGTGAATACCTGCTGGTTCCACATCCACCGTCATGGGAAGGACTGCTCCTGCCCTGCCTCGCACCACCCAGGGATGCCTGCTTCGCATCGCCTGGGGCTGCCTGTTGCTCCGCATCACCTGGAGAGCCACCAGCTACAGAGAACGAGGGAGAAGTGGAGCTCCCGCTGCCGCCTCCATGGCCAGGGGCTCCCCTCCCGAGTTCACCTCCCGAGGGTCCGCTGCCGCTGCAGTCGCCTGGGGTCGCCAGGGATCCTGCTTCGCCTGGGGTCACTACACTGTGGTCGGAGCCCCACGGAGGGGAGCTGCCGGCCATGAAGAAAGGGGGGGAGGTCAGGAGACCAGCTCCCCCAGCCGCACTTTCGCGGCCGGAGTCTGTGTGGTCAGAGCCCCACGGAGGGGAACTGCTGGCCGTGAAGAGGAGGGGGGAGGTCAGGAGACCAGCTCCCCCAGCCGCACTTTCGCGGCAGGAGTTTGGGTGGTCAGAGCCCCACGGAGGGGAACTGCTGGCCATGAAGAGGAAGGGGAAGGTCAGGAGACCAGCTCCCCCAGCCGCACTTTCGCGGCCGGAGATCATGTGGTCAGAGCCCCACGGAGGGGAACTGCTGGCCGTGAAGAGGAGGGGGGAGGTCAGGAGACCAGCTCCCCCAGCCGCACTTTCGCGGCAGGAAATACTGTGGCTGGAGCCCCATGAAGGGCAGCTGCCAGCCATGAAGAAGGGGGGGGAGGTCAGGAGACCAGCTTCCCCCGCAGCAATTTCGCTGCAGGAGAAAGGGTGGCCAGAGCCCCACGGAGGGGAGCTGTCGGCCATGAAGAAGGGGGGGCAGGTCTGGAGACCACCCCCAAAATTTTTTTGGCCAGAGGAGCCGGCCGGTGCGCGGGCCATTGGAACGCTACGGCTGTTTGGGTGGGAGGAGGACATCCCACCGTGGCCGCCACCTTTGGTCCGCTGCTGCCCCTGTTCCTGCGCCGGGACTGCTAACCGGGACTTTGGGGACTAAGGGGGGAGGTGGCCGAAAAGGCCATGTGTGCTGCGCACAAGGGGGGGCATGTGTGGCGGAGTGTCCCGCCCCTATTTATTATTATTTGTATTTTTGTTTGCGGCGCGGGTAAAAGCGCCGCGTCTTTTATTGTTATATTTAAAAACCTCGTGAGGATGCATGGCTGATCAGCTACTGATTATTTAACTAGCTGACAGTCATGCATCCTTACCAAACGCGTGCAGACTCTGGCCGGGGGATAATAAGATAATTACCAACTAGTTAAATCCCTCGGCCAGAGTATATAAACCAGCAGCACTATGCACTCGGGGTGTGGAGTGTTCGAGAGTGGAGAACGGGAGAGAGAGAGGAAGAAAACAATTGCTAAAACGTGCTGGAGTATCCAGCACGAAACTTACTTGTTTGTTTATTCGTTCGGCCCTCGTGCCCTTTTGTTTGGTGTTTTGTTAAATCTTTTGTTTTTGTTTTGTTTATTAAATACGCTGAGTGCACCAGCACTCAGCTTCAACCGCCCATCCACTGTTTGTGATTCAGTTACTTCCTGGTCCGTGACGTCATCACCCTCACCACTGCGAGCCAGACTGCCACAGTCCTCCAACAGGATAATGACCCAAAACACACAGCTAAAAGCACCCAAGAATGGATAAGAACAAAACACTGGACTATTCTGAAGTGGCCTTCTATGAGTCCTGATCTGAATCCTATCGAACATCTATGGAAAGAGCTGAAACTTGCAGTCTGGAGAAGGCACCCATCAAAACTGAGACAGCTGGAGCAGTTTGCTCAGGAAGAGTGGGCCAAACTACCTGTTAACAGGTGCAGAAGTCTCATTGAGAGCTACAGAAAACGTTTGATTGCAGTGATTGCCTCTAAAGGTTGTGCAACAAAATATTAGGTTAGCGGTCCCATCATTTTTGTCCATGCCGTTTTCATTTGTTTTCTTATTTACAATATTATGTTGAATAAAAAATCAAAAGCAAAGTCTGATTTCTATTAAATATGGAATAAACAATGGTGGATGCCAATTACTTTTGTCAGTTTCAAGTTATTTCAGAGAAAATTGTGCATTCTTCGTTTTTTGTGGAGGGGTACCAACAAATTTGAGCACGTCTGTATATATATATATATATATATATATATATATATATATATATATATATATATATATATATTATGGTGTACCGATAAAGATTTTCTTGGACGATACCGATAGTTATCTACCCATATCGGCCAATACTGATAGGATACTGATAATAATAGATAGTGCAGCGTGACAGAGAAAGAATTAATCTGAATCAACAATCTCCCTCTCGACCTGTAACAGCACTGTACAACAGGAACTGTGCTTCATACTGAATGGTTGGGCAGTTCATTCCAGGGGCAGTCAGAAGCCGGCCATTCAGGAAGGGGGCTGCGTCACTGTACCATGAGTCCTCGCCCTAGTACGGTGAGCGAAGTGTCAGTCATGGAGTCGTGATTGAACTAGCTATTGGAGGGGGCGGGGCTGAGGGTACTTTAGTAATAAACCCGGACTTCACCGCACCTGCACACAGAGCACGCACTGTCCGGAGACGTGTCTGTGTCTGTGTCTGTATCTGTGTTGTGTGTCTGTGTTTTGTATTATTATTTCGGGACTGCAACCCCTTGGTTTATACGCTGGCAATACCCATAGTTGGGTAGAGCCAGCATTATTATTTAAATGGTCAAGGAGACCACAAAAGAACAATAAAAAGAACTTGACGTTGTGTTTGTCGTTGTCTGGAGCACCTGCATCACCCCTACACCTATGCACTGCAACCCACACGTTCACATGCAGGTAAGCCATTGAAAACTACTAGAGCAAGACTTGTGGCCTATATTTAAACTGCTTTATAATTCTAGAAAAAATGAACAGATATCGTTTACTTGTTGTATTTATGACAAAAATGAACAGGTATTGTTTACTTGTTGCATTTACTTCAGAAAATGATTACAAAGAATAACATAGTATTATACTGTGTGCTTGATAGCAATTTATACATTTGTTTTTATCAATCAATCAATCAATCAATCAACCTTTATTTATTAGAGCACCTTTCATAAAAGGAATGCCTCCAAGCGCTTTACATGGCTAAAACAGAAAATACAAGCAGGAAATACAATAATCACAGTAAATGAAAATACATGAGCAGGAGAGTAAATGCATAAATAAATAGATAAAACAGAAGTCAAAAGATAAAAACAAGATCAATAAAACAATAAGAATGCAATGAAATGAAATGCATAAATAAGAGGATGAAACATATAAATAAAAACAAGATCAGCGAAACAATAAAACCAGACGATAAAAGAAAACAATCATTTTAAGATAAAAAAGATAGATTATAAAAATGTGTCTTCCATCTTATTTTAAAAGCTGCAGCCGTTGGTGCTTCCCTTACAGAAATGGGCAAATCGTTCCATAATTTAGAGGCCCTGTAACTGAAAGCTCTGCCACCAATACTAGTTTTTAAAATGTTGGGAATAGTGAGCAGCCCGGCATCCTGGGATTGGAGAGGCTGCCTAGGAACATATGGAATTAGAAGATCATTCAGGTAAGAGGGAGCCAGATCATGTAAGGCTTTGTAGGTTATGAGCAGAAACTTACAATCAGCCCGGAACCGAACTGGAAGCCAATGTAGAGCTGCCAGTACCGGTGTAATATGGTCATACTTTCTTGTTTTAGTTAAATCCTGGCAGCAGCATTTTGTACAAGTTGCAAACGGGACACAACTTGACATGGAATGCCGGAGAATAGACAATTACAATAATCAATTCTAGATGTTACAAAGACATGCATCATTCTCTCTGCATCTTGTAGTGAAAGTCTTATTTTGGAAATATTTCTAAGATGAAAGAAAGACACTTTAGTTACTCACTTAATATGAGGTTTGAAAGAAAGAACTGGGTCAAAAAGTACACCCAAGTTTCTCATTTCAGCCTTCAGTGCAAAAGGGAAGATGTTTCCAATAGATGCAGTTAATTGTTTTTTGAACCTAGCAACATTGCCTGTTTTATCTGAGTTTAACAATAGGACGTTTTTTGACATCCATAGCTTAATGTCAGCGAAGCATGTAGTCAGAATATTTATGGCTGCAGTGACATCTGGTTTCAAAGATAGGTAGAGTGTCATTAGCATGTTAATGAAAGTTTACAACATGTCTGCGAACAATATTTTCCAAGGGTAGCATATATAAAGAAAACAAGATCGGTCCAAAAAAAGAGCCCAGCAGGACACCACATGTGACTTCAGATAGAAGAGAGGCGTCATCCCCAATTTTAACATATTGTGACCTATTTGAGAGATAGGATTTAAACCAAGACAGAACACTTGCAGTCAGTCCTATGAGGTTCTCAAGGCGTTCAATCAGAATTGAATTATCGGGCTCCCGAGTGGCGAATCCAGTGAAAGCACTCGCTAGAGTGCAGGATGCGCTCTATAGCCTGGACATCGCGAGTTCGAGTCCAGGCTATTCCACAGCCGACCGTGGACGGGAGCTTCCAAGGGGCGGCGCTCAATTGGCCGAGCGTCGCCCGGGGGAGGGAGGGTTAGGTCGGCCAGGGTGTCCTCGGCTCACCGCGCACCAGCGACCCCTGTAGTCTGGCCGGGCGCCTGCGGGCTTGCCTGTAAGCTGCCCAGAGCTGCGTTGTCCTCCGACGCTGTAGCTCTGAGGCGGCTGCACGGCGAGTTCGCAGTGTGTAAAGAAGCGGGCGGCTGACGGCACACGCTTCAGAGGACAGCGTGTGTTCATCTTCGTCCCTCCCGAGTCAGCGCAGGGGTGGTAGCGGTGAGCTGAGCCTAAAAAATAATTGGGCATTTCAAATTGGGGAGAAAATAATAAAAAAACTATTTGGCAATGACTAAATTTTAAAAAAAAAAAGAAGAATTGAATTATCAATAGTGTCAAACGCTGAACTTAAATCTAAAAGAATAAGAAGTGAGGGGAGGCCTATATCTGAAGATAGCAGCACATAATTTACAACTCTTATAGGGGCAGTTTTAGTACTATGACCTGGGCAAAAGCCTGACTGAAATCTCTCACAAACATTATGTATGGCAAGACATGAGTTAAGCTGGTCGCTACTACCCTCTCCAAGACTTTAGATAAGAAGGGGAGATTGGAAATAGGCCTATAGTTGTTAAGAACATTTAAGTCTAAAGTAGGTTTTTTAAGCCGGGGTTGTACCACAGCAAACTTTGGAACAAAACCAGATGAGAGGGAATTGTTAATAATGCTTAAAACAGTAGTGTCAATCATAGAGAATGCTTCTTTAAGTAATCTTGTGGGAACAGGATCTGAAACACAGGTAGTAGATTTTGTCTTAATAACCAAGTCGGTTAAATCTGATTGGTTAATCAGAGAAAAGGCTACAAAAGACTGGCCTGGGGCAGCAGGACCTGAGGAAGTAATATTTTGAATGTTAGCGGATGAATGCTCTAAGCTGGGTGCACTATCCGAAATCTGATTTCTTATATTACTAATTTTCCTATTAAAATGATTCATAAAATCATCGCTGCATGCTGGTAATCGGGTACTTAATAAAGGCTCCTTCTGCATGTTTAGTTTGGCTGTTATATCAAAGAGAAATTGAGGGTTATCTTTATTCGTTTCTATAAGGGCTGAGTAATAGGCTGATCTAGCTGAGGACAGCGCAGCCTTGTAGTTCAACACAGTCTTTCCAAGCAAGATAGAAAACCTGTAGTTTGGTGCTTTTCCATTTTCGTTCAAATTTACAACATGTTTGCTTAAATATGCATTTTGTATCATTAAACCATGGTGAGAATCTTTTAGAAACCACTTTTTTATTTTTAATAGGTGCAACGGTATCCAAGATATTACTTAGAGTGATGTTATAGTTATTAACCAGCACATCCACTGATGCTGACTGAATAAAGGCTGAGGTTGACAATACTTTTAGGAATTTAGCAGTGGCGTTGGAATTGACAGATCAAGTTTTTATAAGTTGTGGTGAAGGTATTATTGGATTTGGTATTAATAGTTAAAAAATTATAGCAAAGTGATCTGAAACTGCAAGATCAGAAGTATGCAGGTTCTGGAGGTAGACACCAAGCGTGATAACTAAGTCCAGTGTGTGGCCATGGAAATGGGTCGGGCCAGAGGCATGCTGGGTAAAGCCAACAGAATCAAGTAATAACATAAAATCATTTCCAAGGGGATCTAGGTTTATATCGACATGTATATTAAAATCACCTAACATCACAATCCTGTCATACTTGACAGCTAGTGTTGATAAAAGTTCACCAAACTCAGATAAAAACAGAGAATTGGATCTAGGAAGATGATAAATAACTACAACCTGAATAGTGGTTGGACCACAAACAACAAAGGATAGAATTTCAAATGATGAATTACCTTCTGTGTTCTTACTTTTAACATCAAATTCCTTGCCGAAAAGTGTGGCAATGCCACCACCATGACCCACAGAATGTGCCTTTTGAAAGAAAGAAAAGCTTGTGGGACAGGCCTCTACTATTGGTATATTATTGTCTGCTTCAACCAGGTCTCAACTAAGGTTACAATATCTGTATTTGATTCCAAAATAAAGTTGTTGATTAGGAGAAACCTTGTGTTTAATAATGCTAGACATGCAGGACTAATAGGCTTGTCACCAGCTGAAATATTCATTTTAATTAGATTCTCGGAGCATGAACCCCGGAAGAGGGCAGGAAATTGATAACGGGGGACTGATATTACTTCAATGAAATGGTTTGGATGTAAAGTTTGAATACAAAGCTGAGGTTTGTGAGTTGCTTCACCAAATGACATACCAAGTAATGCTGTGCTTACGTTGGCAGGGGGTGGTTGATGCATGTAAAATTATTATGTCCTGCATTATTACAGTAATTCTCTGTTTTGTGTTAATATGAATGAGCCGTTCCTATTTGGGTGCAGACATCTCTTTTAAAGAATCCCGGTCTTTCCCAAAAACTATCCCAATAAATGAACTATCCCAATAAATGAATAGATGAAGCCTCGGTTCTCTAGTCACACCATGTTTTACAACATAGTCACACAAAAATAACATTTTGAATTTGTACTAGTAAAAACATTTTTAGGTATATAATGTGATATTAACTTTTAGAGCCACTTACTGTCAAACATTGCGTATTATAACTTCTACCTAACACAGTACAAAAGAAAAATGTAGCCTATGCAATGTCAACTACAACAACTTTTGTTCTTATTTTTTTTCACTTAATCAGCTTACATTGTTCACTTAATCAAAAAAACCGTCATAAACATATTACATTGCCGGTTACAAAATTCAGTCAAACTTGAATTAACAAAAGACAGCACAGTAATCAATTTCTACTTCAAAATACACCCGTAACCAATGCAGATTAACCCTAAAACCGTCGCGGTTATACTCATACCTAAAACCGCCGCCAGCAGTCATTACGACGGTTACATTTTAAACAACAATATTAAAACGAAAGACAAACTATCGGATACAACTCAAAAGTTTTATTCAAGCACATCATATCAAACATCTGCACCGCCGAAAAACACTATATTTAAATTAACAATTAAATATAAAAAAAGGTTTATTTTCTAACTTACAACATATAAAGCACTACTTCAAAAAATGAAAAACTATAAGAAAATAAACATTTCAAAATAAACTAGTGTGTAAACAGGTATATGTGCATACAAAACTGTAAAATTATTTTTTAATTAAAAACAAAAATAACAGGTTTTCTCTTGCGTGTGTCAGTCAGTGTAGCACAGAGTCCAAGCTGAGCTGCAGCAGTCTGCTTATGATAAAGAAAGAGAGAAAGGATAAATGCTGTAAATCTCCCACCTGACCAGAAAGGACGTTGCGTAACAACGGTAGTACGCCTCCATATAGACGGATCGATTCGACGGTGGGCGGAAACAGGAAGTCGGCCATCTTGGTGGGGGCACATAGCTGTCAGTACACGAGACGACTCACATGCGATCAGCGATTGGTTACACCGGGGCGCTGGGCTGATTGCAGGGAGGAGTTGGGTAGTACAAAGGGGAGGTACGGCCCCTTGCGCTGAGAACGTAACCTACGGCCAGAGCGTTGTTTGTGTTGTGTTGTGTTGTTTTGTTTTGTTTTGTGTATTGCAGAGGAGGAGTAGAGACCCAGGAGCTGCCGCTACTAAGCCAGCACACACCCCTGAGCACTTCCTTCACTGCGCAAGCAAAACACCAGCACCACGACTCCCAGGGTTTAAAGAGCACTGTTTCGTGCACTGTGGATATGGATTGGAGATGTTTTGTTTGGGTCTGAAAGTCCGCCGTGTACTCCCCAGTATCATCGCTGGTAGAGGGGTGGCCCTTTTTTGTTATTTATTAATAAACACGGAAGTTTTTGGTAGAATTACTGTGTGGACAGTCCTTTTGTACAGCACACCACTCACATCACGATCACACTGCTGCTTTGCAGTTTTCTGATAGAGATGTTTCTGCCGAAGCGTTGTGGCTACCTTCAAGATAAAATCTCGCCAACTGATACCCCTATGTACTCCTTGTACAAAACTAAGGAAGTGATGGCTGCCAGGTCGAGTACAGATAACATGCTTGTAGATATAAAAAACTGAATATTGTAGGTTATATTCAAAATAAAAACATGTACTGTAAAAGGCAGTCAAAATGAGGTGGGCAGTATTATAACTTCCTTATTTTTGCGATCGTGCCTTTCAAACGCTGTCAGGGTATTTAGGAAAAGTCATAAACGGACAACTGCATAACTTTCAGATACGCAGAGTAATTTAAATCTGAAAACCTCAAACCGTCAAAATGATTGCTGTGGCGGTTCTAGTGTTAACCTAGATAAAAAAAATTACAAAAGGCAATTTTGAAGTACATTTTATAATAATAATAATAATAATAATAATAATAATAATAATAACGTAACGACCCGGCAGTCTGCGCTAACTAAGAGTCTTAAATATTCAAAGAGAAGAGAGCTTTTTTAAAAAAGCATCACAATAATCGTTGGATTCAGTGTAGTCAAGTCTGTTCTGCTGCACACGGCTATCTTATTGTTGTCTTCAGATATTTAAAAAGAAAATCCAAACACTTTTTGGACATATTTACTGCAGGTTGATCGCACATTACACAGCACTGGGAAAATGACTGTCTCAGTGTTCTTCATTAGTATAGTAAGGCGCCTGACCAAACATTACGTTCTGTGCTGGAAGGAATTCAAGTATCAATATCGGTGTACATTATTATTATTATTATTATTATTATTATTATTATTATTATTATTATTATTATTATTTATTTCTTAGCAGACGCCCTTATCCAGGGCGACTTACAGTCGTAAACAAATACATTTCAAGAATCACAGTGCAAGTAATAATACAATTAAGAGCAAGATAAATACAATGATGAATACAATGACTTTGGTTCAAGCAAGTACAAGTGTGACAAAATACAATTCAATAATACAGCAGATAAGCGGCACATTAGCGGCTAAAGTAATAAAATCTGCAGATCAATGCCATCTCGATAGGGTACCGATTATCGGTGCACCCCTAATATATATATATATATATATATATATATATATATATATATATATATATATATATATATATATATATATTAGGGATGTCAGTTAATCACAGTTATCTTCCGCAAATAACGTGGTATTTCATTTGGCCGGTAAATCATAGCGGTATTTACAAAATAGAAGAAAGATTGGATCTCTGCAGGTTATGCCTTTGGGAATGTAAACCTGTCGGACTATGAGGGTAGAAACTCAATTATGGAAAGAGAATGTACTAGACAGACACAAATGGATTTTACGTTAGTGTCAATTGAACATTTTTGCGGGTCACTTCATCTTTAAATACTTTAAAAACAGTTTGAAGAATGTCTGTGGAGACAGCAAGCAAGAGTCTGTGCAGAATAAAACAATTGATTTACATCAATTAATAATACTAACATACACAACTAGGTCTCCGTTATTACAACAACACTGTTTTAAAGGACAACTTGAAGAAGGTTTATTGTGTAATGGGATGCTGTCAAGGAAAGCAGAGTCTATGAAAAACGGGATTGTACCTGCAGCAAAAATGCATTTAATTGAGACAAACTGCATTTTAATTGGCGCAATTGTTATGGCTACTGCTTTCATTAGAGTACTAATGCATTGAATTTCATTATTTAATTACACGTTTCCCATAGTAAAAGCATAGCAAAGTGTAATTAAGCATAGGGAAATCATGATAAAGCATAGGTAAGCATGGTAAATACCAGGAAGGTCACTATGGTAAATTCTAATTCTATGTTACTTGAGTAAAGTACTGTTACTTGGAAGTAAAAGTCAAAGTATCCTTCTAGAAAACTTATTTGAGTAAAAGTACAAACGTATCATATCTTAAAAGTATTCAAGTATCAGAAGTAAAAAATAGCCGCCCTTAAATTCTACCCATGGAAATCCGCCTAAAAAAAAAAAAAAAAAAAAACGTCCTGCAGACCTCCAGTATGAATTTGCTTCTGATATTATTGACCTTGTCCTGCTTGATGGAAGAAAATCTGTTCTTATTGTACACACACTCTGAACGCAGTCTGTCAATGTCTACTTCCTAGCTGTCCTTACTGTATCTATTTAAATTTAGAATAGCAAATAGTTTTGTTTTTTTTAAACTCAATCAAAAATAGTGTTAATCAGCGGCTATAGCAACTACTCTGTGGTTTTATTCAGACTGTGTGGTCCAGTGGTTAAAGAAAAGGGCTTGTAACCAGTAGGTCCCCGGTTCAAATCCCACCTCAGCCACTGACTCATTGTGTGACCCTGAGCAAGTCACTTAACCTCCTTGTGCTCTGTCTTTCAGGTGAGACGTAATTATACGTGACTCTGCAGCTGATGCATAGTTCACACACCCTAGTCTCTGTAAGTTGCCTTGGATAAAGGCGTCTGCTAAATAAACAAATAATGATAATAAAAAAAAAATCACAAGTTATAAAACAAATGGATGCAGACTGACATTCAATAACTTTATTTCAACGGATCACCAGCAACACAGACATGGCACTTGTTCTCTGACAGCACTTTGAATTAACTTTATGAACACAACAGCACGATTACCAATATCACATTTAAAAAAAAAAAAATAGCCTAACAGTAAATACTGATATAGCTGGCTGTACAAATATGCACTCAAATCATATTTTAAAAAGAAGGTATTGATAACAGACACTTCACAAAACAGGGTATGAACAGCTGCATGTAAGTAGAATATTTTAATTAAATATGGTTCTGTATTAAATTATTAAACCTCTTGCAATCTGAGTTTCGGAGATATTAGCAGTTGTGAGGAAAGCAGAATTGAAACATTATACAAGCTCCCCTCGAGGGAATGCTTAATGAATTAATTGGCACAGAATGGACAAGTGGATAATGGCTCTTTCAATTAGGCTATTGACATTTTAATAACTAGCGGTAAGCACTGCAGTAACACAAGGATGTTCCAAAACCCAGATATGATGGCTGATTTGTATGCTCCTTTAATATCTTTTCACAGTTCTTATTTGCATTTACCTCTATGGGAGTTTTGCAGAAAACACAGTGGTTACCAAATGCAATTGGTATACGAGTATGCTGTAAACTTCAAGTCCCTCCCCATTGGGCATTACCTGGCATTAAAGACTGCTTGGATATTACATCGAAACAAAAAATTACCCAATGTGGAGGGGCTTACTGCTTGTATACTTCAATGTTATGTACTATTTCATAGTCATTTTCTTATTTTTTACTGTTGTATTTGGTTTCTGTTTCAGTTTCCTATAATTAGTTATATTAATGCTACAGAAAATGTAGCTAAGTCTCTTTATGGTACGTTGTCATTTATGTATAATGTTTTTAATTTAGTGTGCCTAATTATTTTACCCCTGATTTTCTCCCCAATTTAGAATGTCCAGTTATTTCTTTCCCCCCACTGAAGTGATTCCCCACACAGCTCAGGAGAACCGAAGGTCCCACGACCAAGCCAACTTCCTCTTCTACACCCAGGAATTTGAGAGAGGATGTGTGTGAGTTACTGCCCTCTGGAGGACAAGGGCCAGCCCTGCAGGTGTCCGTCTGAGCTCACTGGGTGCCTGGCCAGTAGGGTCTGCTGTAGGACAATGAGGAGAAACAGCTCCTGCCGGTTTTGTCTCCCTAAACTGTGGGAGCGCCAGAGTCAATGCAATGCTCCCCCGACTTCGCACAGCCAGGACGTGAACCTACACTCCCCTTGCACAACGCACAGCCAGGACGTGAACCTGCGCTCCCCTTGCACAACGCACAGCCAGGACGTGAACCTGCGCTCCCCTTGCAGAACGCACAGCCAGGACGTGAACCTGCGCTCCCCTTGCACAACGCACAGCCAGGACGTGAACCTGCACTCCCCTTGCAGAACGCACAGCCAGGACGTGAACCTGCGCTCCCCTTGCACAACGCACAGCCAGGACGTGAACCTGCGCTCCCCTTGCACAACGCACAGCCAGGACGTGAACCTGCGCTCCCCTTGCACAACGCACAGCCAGGACGTGAACCTGCGCTCCCCTTGCAGAACGCATAGCCAGGACGTGAACCTGCGCTCCCCTTGCAGAATGCACAGCCAGGACGTGAACCTGCGCTCCCCTTGCACAACGCACAGCCAGGACGTGAACCTGCGCTCCCCTTGCACAACGCACAGCCAGGACGTGAACCTGCGCTCCCCTTGCAAAACACAGCCAGGACGTGAACCTGCGCTCCCCTTGCACAACGCACAGCCAGGACGTGAACTTGCGCTCCCCTTGCACAACGCACAGCCAGGACGTGAACCTGCGCTCCCCTTGCACAACGCACAGCCAGGACGTGAACCTGCGCTCCCCTTGCACAACGCACAGCCAGGACGTGAACCTGCGCTCCCCTTGCACAATGCACAGCCAGGACGTGAACCTGCGCTCCCCTTGCACAATGCACAGCCAGGACGTGAACCTGCGCTCCCCTTGCACAACGCACAGCCAGGACGTGAACCTGCGCTCCCCTTGCACAACGCACAGCCAGGACGTGAACTTGCGCTCCCCTTGCACAACGCACAGCCATGCTTTTCAGGGGAGCCACTCAGGGACCTCGTGTTGTAATAATATGGGTTAAGCAGATTTCAATTTAATTTTCCTAGTTTGTATTACTTTTTATGTAGCTTGCAATCATATTATTCAAATATATTGTTCTGAGGGGCTTTTACAAGGAGTTCAGGGGCTAATCTTGAGTTCTAGTTGCCATATATGTACAGTATGTAATGTATGCTTGATCAGCCACAGCGGCTTTATATTAATCAGTGCTAGCACCATCTACTGCACAGTTGTGTATTGCCAGAAAAACAGGTAACTTGGTCCAAATGGCTAAATTAGACAACTTAAACTGAAGGGCAGCTCCTGAACTCCGGTGAAAGCACCTTAACAATCAAAATGATCACAACACAGTATCTGAGTCATTGCAACAACCCCCGAAACTGTACAAATATAAAAAAGAAATAAGAAAAATAAATGTTAAGCTAATTACTTAAAGTCTAGCTGCATGTGTTTTACCAAATATACAGGACTGAGATTTATTCACACTGGGCCAAAGTCACTAAATGGAAACTACTTTTAATAACTACTATAATTGGCGAGAATGTAACCATTGACCCAAAGGTAAACAGATCCACCCAGGCTATCCACTGTGGCTTGTTATTATGAATACCTCTCTAAAGAGGTAACGCTGCTTAATGAGAGCTGCACTAGTTAACAAGGTTGTTCATGCTGTACAACGAAGGCATAAATGAGTGCTGTGATAAGTTATTAAAGAGGTTGTTATCGAGAGAGGCGTTGTATGAAAAAGAAGATCTGTGTTGCAGTCATTAAGATGCTAGGATTTGTTCTGAAAGATGCAAGTGAAGGTAGTGTTACTTATTTATTATTATTATTATTATTATTATTATTATTATTATTATTATTTATTTCTTAGCAGACGCCCTTATCCAGGGCGACTTACAATCGTAAGCAAATACATTTCAAGTGTTACAGTACAAGTAATAATACAATAAGAGCAAGAAATACAATGACTTTGGATCAAGCAAGTACAAGTGTGACAAAATACAATTCAATAATACAGCAGATAACAGTGACAGTTACATCAGGATATGATTAAATACAAAATGCTACAGATTAAACACTTGGCAGATTACAGTACTCTGAAGTACAGGATTAAATGCAGTAAAATAGGGGGCAGATAAGAGCAAATAAAGCGCATTTAAGGAAGGGTGATAGTGTCCCAGGGGAAAAACAGAGGAGTTCTACAGGTGCTGTCTGAAGAGGTTAGTCTTGAGGAGGCGCCGGAAGGTGGTCAGGGACTGGGCAGTCCTGACATCTGTAGGAAGGTCATTCCACCGCTGCGGGGTGAGGGTGGAGAAGGAGCGGGCTCTGGAGGCAGGGGAGCGTAGCAGAGGTAGAACCAGTCTTCTAGTGCAGGAGGAGTGGAGAGGTCGAGTGGTGGTGTAGGGAGAGATGAGGGTCTGGAGGTAGCTGTACAAGAGTCTTGAACTGGATGCGAGCGGTGATCGGGAACCAGTGGAGTGAGCAGAGCAGTGGAGTTGCGTGGGAGAAGCGAGGCAGAGAGACCACCAGGCGAGCAGCAGAGTTCTGGATGAGCTGGAGCGGACGGGTGGTGGATGCAGGGAAGCCAACCAGGAGGGAGTTGCAGTAGTATAGGCGGGAGAGTACCAGGGCCTGGACCAGGAGCTGGGTTGCATAGTTGGTGAGGAAGGGTCGGATTCTTCGTATGTTGCTCAGGAAGAATCAGCAAGTGCGTGCCAGAGTGGAGATGTGCTGGGAATACGAGAGGCAGGGGTCCAGGGTGACTCCGAGGTTCTAGCTGAGGAGGAGGGAGAGAGTGTGATAGATTCCAGAGGAACAGAGATAGAGAGATCAGAGGAGGGGAAGGAGGAGGAGGGAAATAAAAGGA
Source organism: Acipenser ruthenus (assembly GCF_902713425.1). Taxonomy (NCBI): domain Eukaryota; kingdom Metazoa; phylum Chordata; class Actinopteri; order Acipenseriformes; family Acipenseridae; genus Acipenser; species Acipenser ruthenus. Next base: position 11,182,259 of record NC_081216.1, on the reverse strand, counting down.
GGTCAGATTTAGAGAGGTTGAGTTTGAGGTGATGCGAGTGCATCCAGGAGGACATAGCAGACAGACAGGTAGAGATACGGGAGGGGATGGTGGAGTCAGAGGTGGGGAAGGAGACGAAAATCTGAGCATCATCAGCATAGAAATGGTATGAGAAACCATAGGATGCGATGAGGGGGCCCAGGGAGCGGGTGTAGAGAGAGAACAGGAGAGGACCCAAGACTGACCCTTGGGGGACTCCTGTTGAGAGAGGGCGAGGTGTGGAGGTTGCTCCACGCCAGGTTACCTGGTAAGTGCGGTTGGAGAGGTAGGAGGAGAACCAGGCCAGAGCAGTGCCAGAGATTTCCAGGTCAGCGAGAGAGGCGAGCAGGTCGGGAGGTGAGGGGACAGAGGGAGTCGAGGGAGGAGGTGAGGGAGGAGAAGATGGTGGAGGTAGCAGAGTACGGAGAGTTGTGAAAAGGAGTCGATAGGAGGGAGGTGAGAGAGAGCAGTGGAGGCAAGGACAGAGGGGGAGAGAGAGCGGAGGTTACGGCGAGAGGTGACAGTGGGGGTAGGAGGAGCAGGGAGAGAGGGGAGAGACAGAGAAAAAGAGATGAAATAGTGATCAGAGAGGTCCAGGGGGGTGACAGAGAGGGTGGAGGGGCAGCAGGCCCTGGAGAAGGTGAGGTCCAGTTGACGGCCAGCTTTGTGGGTAGGAGGGGAAGTAGAGAGACAGAAGTCGAAGGAGTGAAGGAGAGGGAGGAATCCAGCAGAGTGCCTGGGGTTGGAGAGATGAATGTTGAAGTCACCTAACAGGACAGTTGGGGTAGACAGAGAGGGGAGGGAGGAGAGTAGATAGTCGAGTTCATCCAGAAAGTGAGTGAGAGGCCCAGGGGGGCGGTACAGGACAATGAGCAGGAGTTGACAGGGAGAGCTTAGTTGGACTGCATGAAATTCAAAGGTATTAACAGAGAGTGAGGAGAGATCGGAGGGGACAGAAAAGAGTAAGGAGGGAGAGGAGAAGACCAGTCCCACCTCCCCGTCCAGTGAGACGCAGGGTATGGGACAGGACGTAGAGAGAGGACAGGGCAGCAGGAGTTACAGTGTTATCAGGGGACAGCCAGGTTTCATTGAGAGCAAGGAAATCGAGAGAGGTGGAAGGCAAAGGCAGAGATGAAATCAGCTTTGTTAGCAGAAGAGTGACAGTTCCAGAGTGCACCAGAGAGTGTGCGGGAGGGGGGGAGAGGCAGAGGGATGAGGTTAGAGGGGTTGGAGGAGCAGCAGCGGAGAGAGGGCAGAGGACGAGGACGAGAGGACAGAACAGGGATGTGAGAGACAGTCATAGCAGGACAGGCAAGACAACTAGGCACAGTAGGAGCAGTGGGGTGGAGGGTACAGACCTGACTAGTAGATGGCTTCTACCAGAGCGCTGTTAGGTTCGGATCTATTTGAACAGCGTCTCAGCGCAGGCCTCCCCTTGCTGGACTCCCACAGCTAGACTCCCAGCTCTTTTGTTGAGGCTCTTCGGTTTGTTGGCGCGGAAATAGGCTGCTTGATTAATGTTACAACTGTGTGGCAAAAGAACCAACTAAACTATCTTGCCTCAGATGCTGGTTACCTGTAGACTCCCACAGCTAGACTCCCGGCTCTTTTGTTGAGGCTCTTCGGTTTGCTGGCGCTTCTTGCTGGCGAGGAAATAGGCTGCTTGATTAATATTACAACTGCGTGGCAAAATAACCAACTAAACTGTGTGGAAACCAATCAAATAGTAAATCAACTTCTAATCAATTTAACCACTCACCTGGTACTAATCACACACTAACTCAGCTAATTCAAACACCACCTTACAATGTTACCAAATGTAGTTAAGTTAAAATTACTTGAAGCAGGAACTTACCTATCTGCCTCAGTCCCTGGTTACCTATTTAATTTTCGTCTTGTATTACAGGCCAACTCAATGCAGTAATGACACTAGTTAAATGAATACGGATGTCTGTGCTTTGCTTGGAGGATTGTAGCATGAATGAGAGATGTTTTATTAGTGAGGTATTGTATTCTGTAAGTCTGTGGATTTTAATGGGAGCTCTATTGTAGTTTGTCAGGCCTGCTGATTCATTCCTGCTGTCTACCGTAATTGGGAGCTGTGGTTGGATTATTAAGTAGACCTCTTTAGTCTGCAAAGCCGTTTGCAGTGATGAAAGCTTTAATAGTTACTAGGAGCCCTGTCTTTCTTCAAGTGCAGAGTACAGTAATGTGGTGGCTGTGCTGCAGTTGTTAGATGCATCTGTTTTAAGAACATAAGAACATAAGACAGTTTACAAACGAGAGGAGGCCAGTCAGCCCATCTTGCTTGTTTGGTTGTTAGTAGCTTATTGACCCCAGAATCTCATCAAGCAGCTTCTTGAAGGATCCCAGGGTGTCAGCTTCAACAACATTACTGGGGAGTTCTGAATGCCCCTTTATCTAATCTCCATTTGTGACCCCTGGTCCTTGTTTCTTTTTTCAGGTCAAAAAAGTCCCCTGGGTCGACATTGTCTATACCTTTTAGGATTTTGAATGCTTGAATCAGATCACCGTGTAGTCTTCTTTGTTCAAGACTGAATAGATTAAATTCTTTTAGCCTCGTGTTAGTTAGACACGATCTCCCTTTCCTAAAACCATGCTGACTGTCTCCCAGGATATTGTTACCATATAGGTAATTTAGATTTTAGATCTTATTATAGTTTCCATAAGTTTACATATAACAGAAGTCAGGCTTATTGGTCTGTAGTTACCTGGTTCGGTTTTGTCTCCCTTTTTGTGGATCGGTATTACGTTTGCTATTTTCCAGTCTGTCGGTACAACCCCTGTGTCAAGAGACTGTTGTATGATCTTGGTTAGCGGTTTGTAAATAACTTCACTCATTTCTTTGAGTACTATTGGGAGGATCTCATCCAGCCCAGGGGATTTGTTTATTTTAAGAGTTCCTAGTCCCTTTAACACTTCTGCCTCTGTTATGCTAAAGTTATTTAAAACTGGATAGGAATAGGTCAACATGTGGGGCATGTTGTCGTGTCCTCCTTTGTAAAAACCTGTGAAAAGTAATCATTTAATATATTTGCTATGATTTTGCCATTTGTGTCTCTTAGACATTTAACCTCCTTTTTGAAAGTTCTGTTGCTGTTATAATATTGGAAAATCATTTTGGAATTGTTTTTAGCCCCCTTAGCAATATTGATTTCTTTCTCTCTTGGCCTTTCTAACTTCCTTTTTGACTTGTGTTTGCAGTTCCAAGTACTCTTTCTGTGTCCTTTTTAAATGCTTTGTAAAGTGCCTTTTTTTGCTGAATATTTTTTTAATTGATCTATTAAACCATTTTGGACATTTTGTTTTAGATTTAGATTTGTCTGGGGCAGCAGTGTGGAGTAGTGGTTGGGGCTCTGGGCTCTGGACTCTTGACCGGAGGGTTGTGGGTTCAATCCCCAGTGGGGGACACTGCTGTTGTACCCTTGAGCAAGGTACTTTACCTAGATTGCTCCAGTAAAAAAACCCAACTGTATAAATGGGTAATTGTATGTAAAAAATAATGTGATATCTGTATAATGTGATATCTTGTAACAATTGTAAGTCGCCCTGGATAAGGGCGTCTGCTAAGAAATAAATAATAATTTGTCTATTTTTGGGATGTAATTGTTTTGCGCCTCTAGTACTACATTTTTGAAAAACAGCCATCCCTTTTCTGTGGATGTTTTCTCTATTTTACCCCAATCTACTTCTGTTGGTCTCTGTTTCATACCTTCATAGTTTGCTATTCTAAAATTGTAAACCTTAGCTTAAGTCATTATTTTGTGGGTTTTAAAGATCACTTCGAATGAGACCATGTTGTGGTCTGAGTTTGCCAATGGCTGTCTGACCTCTGTTTTAGTTATTCTGTCTTTGTTATTTGAAAAGACTAAATCAAGGCATGCCTCCCCTCTAGTCGATGCCTTGACAAATTGTGTTAGGAAGCAGTCATTTGTTATTTCCACCATTTCAATTTCGTCTGTCGTGCTCCCCAACAGGTTTTCCCATTTTACATGGGGGAAGTTGAAATCCCCCATTAGTACGGCTTCTCCTTTGCTACACACATTTCTAATGTCATTGTATAACAGATTATTTTGCTCGGCGTCTGAATTTGGCTCTAGAGGCATTCTTATTGTCCTGGAGAGATTATTATAGACACCTGGATGCACAAGTGCATTGTAGTTAATATAGGCAATTCAATTATAATAGACAGCTACAGTACTTGAAGTTGCTACCACCACTCCCTGCATTTTAATGATATTAAACTATTTAGGATCTTATCAAGGTACATGTGCTTTAATGCAGTGCTAACCAAGGTTTTAAAATCAGTTTCCATGCCTCTTATCACTGCTCTCATGATTGTGTTATAGATTTTTTGGTTCTTTGCCTGCATTTAATATATCAGTTAGAAATATGCAGGAATTAAAAGTTGCTACTGCAGTGTGACCCATGGAAAATGTCTCTGGTCAGCGGCAGGCACAGTTCCTGATATGACAGTGCACCGCGGGTCACCTGTCAGTTGCCATGGAAACTTTTTTTTTTTTTTAACATGTGTCAAAACCCCCCGAACCCCCCGAACTTGTTTAGAACTTAAATAAACCCTAGCAGGACACAAGTCGGTGTTGCTTCAAATCATGTGGCACTGTCACCTGTCAAACAGTAACTGAAGCTAACTCTTCAATCCCCAAAACAAAAAGATATATATTGATGGGAGAAAGAAATGGTGACAATCACATAAGACCTGCAACAGAAATGCAACATCAGATTTAGTCTAACTGGTGCATGCGCCGGTGTGTGTAATATTAAACTACTGTACCAGTGCCACAATGGGATTACTACGGCTCACGCAAACTGAACTGTCAACAACCTGATTATTTTTTCAGGATCTACGGCATTCAGGTCATGTTGCTAGGAGAAACACAAAACTACTGTTCTATTTAAACATTTTAATTAGTTATCTCAATACCCTTAGTCATTTTATATGTTAAATGCAAGCTTTTAGACTCTTGACTGACCTCCTCACAATCAAAAATACAAAAATAACACAAAATACAAAACAAAAAGGCACAAGGGCCAAAATAAAGGTTTAAATAAACACACACAAATGTGATATCCTGTCAGTTAAGAAAAGGCTGAATGCAAAAGCTTGCCAGAGACCCATGCTTACAACTGTATTGTCATATTTTCTTTAAATTCTCAAATTAATAAATCGAAACGGTAGTAAAGAGACCCGAGTAGCGTTGGGTAATTTAAAACCTGGGTTTCCGGGTACCCGTGCCGACCTCTAATATATATTTTGAACGATTTGTTCTGTATTTAATGTGGTAGCCAACTGACAGTATGAGAGGTGACACACCGAGGCAGTTTGTGAGGTTGAAGAATAGGCAGTTTATAAAGTTCACAAAGATTAAACAAAACGTTTATGAAAATATACAAAACAAAAGAAAACCTGCCCACTAATCTCACTTCTGCACTTGAATGGCGTTTCTGTTCATAAAACATATGCAACCAGCCTTAATTAAATAAAACACAGTCCATTGAAATAATGCGGTTGCTTAAAAGAACAAGCAAAATAGCAGTCCACAAACCACAGGCTTTTATGAATTCAGCGAGTGCACACTGTACGCACTGATATAAAAAAATTGCCTGTTTAAACGTGTTCAGTTTGGCATACAACTGGTACAGCTGAAGGAAACGGGTTGAACGCTGCACACAGCAGACAAGTAAGCAGGTGAGTAACAGTCCATTTAATACAGTGACTTTCTTTTTAAATAGGTGCAAACAGAACGCTGTCTTTCTTTTAAAAGAAACCAAGCACAAATGGATCCCGCCAGTATGCAGTCTGAGTTACTCACTAGAGATCTGTTTTGGCGAGTGCACCGGCTTCTCTTCATTCCAGACTGCAGACATGTTCCAGCTTCCTCCGGCAAGACCAAAATACAAGCCCTACTCGCTGATTATTTTGCAGTCCCTCCACACAGGTACCTTTGGTTCTTGAATAAAGTAGTCTGTTCTGCCCAGCGAAGCACGGCTGCTCTTGACTAAAACAGCACTAAAACAGTTGCTGTACAAGCCGGACTCAGCTAGCGAAACAAACCGACAACACCGCTTGGTAGTTCAGAGTTGCTGCTATACACAGAGTACCTATCACAATTACGTCCCTCCTCTAATTGCTGACCTGCCTTTTAACACCCCCTGGATTCCCGCGGACATGTCACCTGACTACTGACCACCGGGATCATGGGAGTTGAAGTTTCTTTATCTACAACATCGCTTTACCATCGTAACACCCGTCTTTCTAGTTTTGAGCTCAGGGGAAAGATATCAGAATCTCCACGTTTCTGATACCTTCCTCGTGTGCTCATCACTGACGGTCTGTTACAATATATATATATATAGTTTTGCTTTAGTAGTCTCATTGTCAATCAACAGTACCGTAGATGTACTTATTTCTACATTTCTGTGTGGTCCAGTGGTTAAAGAAAAGGGCTTGTAACCAGGAGGTCCCCGGTTCAAATCCCACCTCAGCCACTGACTCATTGTGTGATCCTGAGCAAGTCACTTCACCTCCTTGTGCTGTCTTTCGGGTGAGACGTAATTGTAAGTGACTCTGCAGCTGATGCATAGTTCACACACCCTAGTCTCTGTAAGTCGCCTTGGATAAAGGCGTCTGCTAAATAAACAAATAATAATAATAATATCCCATGATTGTAGCAGCCTTTTATATGTGAATAAAATACAGTGTGTTTGTTAATACTGTAGCGATCTGTGTATTATGTTTGTGTACTATATTCCCTCTTGTTTCCACTGTCTGTGTGCTGTTAATACCACTGTATTGTGTTCCTCTCCCCCCGTCTGTATTACCTATAGTTGCGGGTTCGCTCTGTCCCTGTGGCTGTGCGAGCTATCCTGCATGCATGGTGTGCTCATTGGTCCTAGTGTGCGGCTGGGGACCAATGGCATAGCTGTTCGCTCCGGCACCCGATTAGCATAAAGGGGCGGAGCTAAGATATAAAAGGGGGGCGTTGCACGCTCATTGTGTCGTTCCAGGGCAAGCAGCTAGAGCAGTGGGCTTTGTAGGGTGCTAAGAGTTAACATCATAAATAAAGCTTTGAATCTGAAAGTAGCGTGTTGTCTCCTTCTGTTCTGCCTACTGCGTGAAACGCTACAATACAGTACCCAAGAGAGGAAGGGGTTAAACACACCCTAAACAGAAATAATCTAGTTAATAAAGAACGGCATACAGCCCATTCAAATCTAAAAGTGCTTTGGTGCACTCTGCTGGAAAAAGAAAGCATTTGTTTTACGCTTCAAGCTGCACTGCAGGAGGACCGTGGTATACTGTGACGTGCTTCCAAGTACCAGGAGTTTCCTACAGTACCGGGCACATTTTCCATGGAACCCAGTGTACTTCCTGGTATAGAATTACTTACTGTTCTGTAGCTCAGGAGGCTATGTGGCCCACCGCTCAGGTAGTGGTTACTTACCAGAAAGAAACTGTTTTAATTATTTTTGTTATTTGTACTGAAAAAGAATAAAAACAAGCAAAAAAAAACATCTTCCGCATAAGCATAGGGAGATGTGATAAGTCCACTAATGTGAATAATGGATTGTAAAACCTTGGTTAGCACTGCTTCAAACCCAATTGTGTGTCTTGTATTCTTCAAAAACATTCTCCTGTAGTACTGAAAGATAAACGATACAAGACAAGCTAATCAGGCTGAACAGAAAGAAAACACATATCCTCCATCAAGCGGGGGGATCTGTTAATTAAAGCTTGGCTGCGGTGAGGCAGTGAGATAACTCCAACTTCAGTCTTCGCATCCAGTGATCAATTAGAATGTTCTGTTTATTCTTGCTGGACTTGCAATGGTCTTTGTGAGAAAGCTGGTTCCACTAGTGCAGGGGCGGCTATCTCTGATCCTGGAGAGTCACAATACAGCAGGCTTTATAGATAACCTTTAATCGTCAATTTCTAAAGACTTGGAACAATTTAATTTTGACTAGTTAAGCAGTATTTTTTTCAATTTAAGTAGTCATTTGTTCAGTTAAGTAATTTAGAGATAATTTGAAACAAAAACCTGAACACCCTGCAGCTCTCATGCACCAGAGCTGACCACTCCTGATTTAATTGAACAAATGAACTTGCTAAATTGACCAACAACTTACATTCTTCAGAAACTGATGATTAAGGGTTACCTATAAAACCTGCTGGATTGTGGCTCTCCAGGACTAGGGTTGGCCACCCCTGCACTAATGTATCCTGTCGATTCCAAGCAAAATTCAGGCTGCAGCTCATCCATTTGCTGTGGTTGAATCATTTTAGGTTTTACTTACTCATGGAACATGAAATCCTTTTCAAATCTGATTATTTAACAATCATTCAGAAACATTTCCATGTAAACTGTCTGATGGAAGTGAGCACAGTCGGGTTATCTGATTTCATGTAATCTGACCTGACCTTCTTAAAGGTCCCCTCAGGGACCCACTAAGATTATTTTCTATTGGTAATACCAAAAAATGTGAAACAAATAATGTGTGTTATAGTTGAGTGGAAAATCAGTTTGGATGGGTGTGGCAAAGCGCCCCGCCCCTGTGTGCATTTGTGTTATGTGTTGTATGTTGCGTGTGTAAATGTTGGTGTATAGTCATTGGTACACGGGATATAAACGGGTCTGTGTTTCACGTGTATTTAAAAAGTGTAGATTTGTATTTAGGCACGAGGAGAGCACAAATCACTTCACGTGCTGGTTAAATGTAATATGTGAGCACGGGGTTGCACAGAATTCATTCACGTGCTGGGATTCAAGTGAATAATTAATTAGTAATTGAATCCCAGCACAACAGTATAAATAGACACATTTTCTTTCACTCGTGGTTGGTGTTCGGTGAGTGGAGAACGGGAGAGAGAGAAGGAGAAAGTAAAAGAAAGCAAAAGCAAGCAAAAGCGTAAAGATAAGTGTTTTCACTCACCGTGTTTGTTCGTCCTTGTTTGTCAGTGTCTGTCCGTTTTGTTTGTCTTTTTATTTTGGCGTGTAGTGCCGTGTCCCGTGTTTTTGTGTTTCAAACCTTTTATTTTCTGTGCTGTTTTATTAAATGCTGAGCGAAACCATTCGCTCAGCTCCACCAAACTCCAAGTCTCTGTCTGTTTACTCCCTGCTTCTGGTCTGACGCCACCCACTCCGGCCGTCTTTGTGACACGTGGTGTCAGAAGTGGGATCGACAGCGCCTCCAGGACTCAGGCCAGAGCAGGAACCGCAGTTTGGATTTAAAAAAAAATAAATAATAAAATAAAAAATAAAAAAATGGCAGAAGACGCCATCAAAGTGCGGGACTGGATGCTGGAAAATGCTGGGCTGGAGGCCCAGTCTATACCAGTAGTTGTCCAGTTCCTGCAGTTTATGGACAGGGAACGATGGGAGGCTTATGCGAGGGAACAGACCGTAAGCACCTGGGAGGAAGGTGTGGGGTTGGTCCTCAGCTACCTGGAAGCAGTTATAAGTGGAACAGCAGCCCAGGTAGCAGGTCCACCAGCAGAGGAAGAATGCCTGCTGTCCCCTTCTCCACCAGCAGAGGAAGAATGCCTGCTGGTTTTGCCTCCACAGCCCAAGAGGGAGGAGCCTGAGCGTCCACAGCCCAAGCGGGAGGAGCCCGAACGTCCTACGCCTGAGTGGGAGGAGCCCGAACGTCCTACGCCTGAGTGGGAGGAGCCCGAACGTCCTACGCCTGAGTGGGAGGAGCCCGAACGTCCTACGCCTGAGTGGGAGGAGCCCGAACGTCCTACGCCTGAGTGGGGGGAGCCCGAACGTCCACAGCCCAAAAGGGAGGAGTCGGTGCGTCCACAGCCCAACAGGGAGGAGTCGGTGCGTCCACAGCCCAACAGGGAGGAGTCGGTGTGTCCACAGCCCAACAGGGAGGAGTCGGGGCGTCCACAGCCCAAAAGGGAGGAGTCGGTGCGTCCACAGCCCGAAGAGAGGGAAGTCGGGGCTTCCACAGCCCTAGGACCCAAGCTGCCAGCAGAGGGTGAATACCTGCTGGTCCCACCTCCACCAGCAGAGGGTGAATGCCTGCTGGTTCCACCTCCACCGCAGTGGGAGGACTGCTTGCCCCTCCCACCTCCACCAGCAGAGGGTGAATACCTGCTGGTTCCACCTCCACCGCAGTGGGAGGACTGCTGGCCCCTCCCACCTCCACCAGCAGAGGGTAAATACCTGCTGGTGCCGTCCCAAGAGCCAGAAGGGGAGGAGTTACAGGCTCAACCCCCTGAAAATTTTTGGGGGGGAGAAGGGCAGGATGCTGGTGTCCCCCAGCAGCCTCTAGCTATGCTGCTGAAGGCAGCACGGCGCGCACATGCCCAGCCGCCACAGCAGAGGGAGCCAGCACCGCCCGGAGCAGAGGAGCTGCCTCTGCCTCCACCACCTCCAGGAGCAGAGGAGCAGGAGCTGCCTCTGCCTCCACCACCTCCAGGAGCAGAGGAGCAGGAGCTGCCTCTGCCTCCGCCACCACCACCGCAAGGAGCAGAGGAGCAGGAGCTGCCTCTGCCTCCGCCACCACCACCGGAAGGAGCAGAGGAGCAGGAGCTGCCTCTGCCACTTCCAGGAGCAGAGGAGCAGGAGCTGCCTCTGCCTCCACCACCGCCAGAAGCAGAACAGCAGGAGCTGTCTCTGCTTCCCGTACTTCCACCACGGGGAGTACGGTGGCCGGAGCCCCAGAAAGGGGAGCTGTCGGCCACGAAGAAGGGGGAGGAGGTCTGGAGACCACCAACCCCAGCAGCAGTTTCGCTGCCGGAGATCGTGGGGGAGGTCCGGAGACCTGCTCCCACTGCAGCAGTTTCGCTGCCGGAGATCGTGGGGGAGGTCCGGAGACCTGCTCCCACTGCAGCAGTTTCGCTGCCGGAGATCGTGGGGGAGGTCCGGAGACCTGCTCCCACTGCAGCTTCTTCGCTGCCGGCAGTACTGTGGTCGGAGCCCCACCAAAGGGAGCTACCGGCTACAAAGAAGGGGGACGAGGTCTGGAGACCACTTTCCCCAGCAGCAGTTTCGCTGCAGGAGTTCTTGTGGCCGGAGCCCCACAGGAGGGAGCTGCCGGCTACGAAGAAGGGGGAGGTCGGGGGACCACCTGCCCCCGCAGCTTTTTCGCTGCAGGACGGGACCAACAGGCTGTCAGCCGTGCCACTACCGGCAGGGGTGCTGACAGCATGGCCAGCCATGGGCCCACTGAAGCCTCCCTTCCCAGCCCGAGACTTTGTCCTGGACTGCTGGATTTTTAAGGGGGGAGGTGGCCGTTGAGGCCATGTGTGCTGCGCACAAGGGGGGGTATATGTGGCAAAGCGCCCCGCCCCTGTGTGCATTTGTGTTATGTGTTGTATGTTGCGTGTGTAAATGTTGGTGTATAGTCATTGGTACACGGGATATAAACGGGTCTGTGTTTCACGTGTATTTAAAAAGTGTAGATTTGTATTTAGGCACGAGGAGAGCACAAATCACTTCACGTGCTGGTTAAATGTAATATGTGAGCACGGGGTTGCACAGAATTCATTCACGTGCTGGGATTCAAGTGAATAATTAATTAGTAATTGAATCCCAGCACAACAGTATAAATACACATTTTCTTTCACTCGTGGTTGGTGTTCGGTGAGTGGAGAACGGGAGAGAGAGAAGGAGAAAGTAAAAGAAAGCAAAAGCGTAAAGATAAGTGTTTTCACTCACCGTGTTTGTTCGTCCTTGTTTGTCAGTGTCTGTCCGTTTTGTTTGTCTTTTTATTTTGGCGTGTAGTGTCTTGTCCCGTGTTTTTGTGTTTCAAACCTTTTATTTTCTGTGCTGTTTTATTAAATGCTGAGCGAAACCATTCGCTCAGCTCCACCAAACTCCAAGTCTCTGTCTGTTTACTCCCTGCTTCTGGTCTGACGCCACCCACTCCGGCCGTCTTTGTGACAATGGGATATCAGAAATATACATAAAACACCTCTCCTTTATTGACTTGCGGGGTGGTAAGGGCCCAAAGCCCTTTCATTAATATACAATGGCTGGGCAATAGCTTCAGGGTGAAGTGGCAGGCAGGCAGGAGGATTTTTACAAATTAAAGAGCTTGCAAGTGTAACAGGACTACTTTGTTCACCCTCTTGACTATTGTACTCTGCGTTGTGTTTCTTTTTTTTAACGATGATGACACAAAAACATGCGTTTTCAGTATCGGCTTTGTTTTTATTCTGCATTGAAAATGAAAAGAAAAGAAAATTGCATTTCAGTCTGGTTACTGCATCTTCATCCACCTTCCTCTGAGACTTCAAAGACAGGAAAGGCAAAAGCAAAACAAAAAAAACAAAAAAAACAAAAAAACTACCATAACATATAGTTTAACATTTGTTTTTGTACTAACTTTACATTGTCACACATCCATCAAAAGTATGTAAGCAAAAAAATACGCAACATTAATGATACATAGCATTTTAAATTCAGTTATACAAGACTTACAAAAATACTGTATATAGTTTAATTTGTGAAAAATAATTAAACCGTAATGCCTGCATTGAAAATGAAAAGAAAATTGCATTTCAGTCTGGTTACTGCATCTTCATCCACCTATTCAGTAATTAAAAGAAACTCAAGATATAGAGCCCAAACAACAAAAATACAACACTTAACAGCATTTAAACAGTCTCTCTTTTCTTTACATTGAATAGCTATACAGTGGTTTCGTAATGGAGGTTACGTAGTGGAAAAAGGCTGCACTCACACGCACATGTGGGTCGGCCACGGGAGACAAAAATAATAACTTTTAAAACTTTCTTTGCGTCACAATAAACACATTTTTACAACTTACATTTTTATCACATTAGTATTATTGTCTAATATTCTGATTCATATGTCCAAAGTGATATACAGTTTTCAGGGATTTTTCTTTATTAAGCATGCTACGAACTTTTTATTTATTTTTATTTTAGCAAAACATTAATTAACACCAAACATCCTCTCAACATACTTTTTCATTACCCAAAGTTATTACGTTTATAATGTTGTCCTTCTTTGTTAACAAATGTGCATTTTGAGTGATTTTTATGCAATTTAATAGACAACAACAAATCAATGTACCTTCCTCTGAGACTTCAAAGACATAAAAGGAAAAAACGATTGCGTTTCAGTACCATTGCTTACATTTGGACTATACCAAAATAACTCAATGTAATTGTTCCGCTGTTTGTTTATTTTTTTTTCCAAACAGACTGCTCATACAGCTCTATAATAATTAAAAAATTCAAGTCAGAAAATGTTTATTTCCTTAGAAATAATTACTACACTGTGTGTTATACAATTCACATTACCCATTACTTGTATAATGGTACTGTCCATTACTCTGAAGCCTTACGAGGAAAAAATTGTCTGACTTTTTAAAGTGACAGCAACAGCCTAATGAAAATCTAGTGAAACCACTACTACTGTTACACAAGCTCTCATAGTCCTGTGTGGCACCACCCCTGATTGTAGCCTGTGCCATTGTCCCTTGCATTTCATTAGCATTAAAAGTAAAGAGAATAAGTGATACCAAGGAAGACATCCTGTAAAACTCTCAAATATTGCACGAGTAGAATATTTTGTACACTTTTAAATGCAATAATTAATTAAGCAGCAGTGTTTATAGCACAGATCAGGGTAGGCAGCCGGTAATTTTAATTTACCAGAAGGGATGTCTTAGTATAAGGATTAAAACATTAAAACGCTTTCCCACCACTGTGATGTTGAGAACCTATGGCAAAGACTTAGCAAATTGTAAAGTGTGGTTAAAGTCTTGCTAATAAGAGGGAACTTTATTTTTTATTTTTAATTATATACATACCTTTGTATATGTATTTTTAAACATCACCTGGGAATATTTTGTTTATATATATATATATATATATATATATATATATATATATATATATATATATATATATATATATATATATATAATTATTTTATATGGACATGCCAAGTTACGGGTACTGACAAGTATTCGAAACAAGTATGACCGTTTTTTTCTCATTATTTGGAGAAAAAAAATATTTAAAAAATGCATTGAATCAGCTCTGGCACCAATAGGAAAGTGGCAACTGAAGGAGGCACCAGTGTGACACAGTCTCTGACATAGTGGACTACGTGTCATTCTGTGTTGTGTGAGTGAAGAGGTCAGACAGATGGAACGTTCAGCTCAGAATCAAACTCCTTTCAGAGATATATTACTTTCACTTTCAAAAAGGGAATTCCTAACAACTTTTCTAAAATAATATACTTTATTAAAATACACTTAAAAAATTAATAATTTGTGTTGACATTGGGTAACTTGGGGATCTTCTTCAAGTGCTTGACCGTGCAACTAATTGTATTTTTTTCCAAAGAAAAATAAACAAGTAGTGTTTTTGTATTTGATTCCAGAAACAGTAACACTTTACAATGTGTCTCCAATTACACTGTATTTACATAGTAGTTACACAGTAACTACATTTGTAATTACACACAACTACAGTGTAATTGTGTACTTAATGTGTAAATCCGATAATCGCTATATGTAAGTACACAATCGATACATCATTTGTAACTACAATGTAACTACTTTTAAAAAAAAATCATTGTGATTGTTACAAATGTACTTACATATAAATCTTACTTGTCCCAATTTTTCCTTAAAAAAAAGCTAAATATGGTTTTAGAATGAGTAACTACAATTGTGTAACAGCTGTTACAGTGCATGGGTAATGTAAACTACAGCGTCAATAGCAGATAAAATTATAAAATAAGAATGAGAATAACATTATATTCTCATTATAAACATTAAGGTTAATAGTTTTTTTTTTATTTATTTGTAACTCCTTTTATTATTTAAGTCATGTTAGAGAGGTTACAGGGGAGTTTTTCACAACTCCACTCAGGGATTCACAACTTTGGTCTTCCAGGTCCATATTCCAACAGGTATTGTTTTTTTATAGCTCTTTTTAAATCTCCACCTGCTTAAGAGCAAAAAGGGGGCTTCAACTTGTCTAATTATGCAAATAATGAGTTCAATTAGGTCATTTGGAGCTGATGGAACAACAAAAAACCCAGAAACCTCCCTGCCCTCCAGGAACAGGTTTGGGATCCCCTAAACTACATACTAAGCATAGATACCAGCACATCAAATCCAGACATTACAATGCAATTAAAAAATAAATAAATACAAAATATACCAATATGTGTACTGTGTATGCACTATGTATATACCATGTACTTACACGGTACTTACACAGGAACGGCTTACTACAGCTGTGTAAATACCATGTACTTACACGGTACTTATACAGGAACTGCCTACTTAATGTAAAGTGTAACTTCTTGGGTAACAGCTGAGTAAGTACTATGTACTTACCTGGTACTTACTCAGGCACTGTGTACAGTAACCCTTTCATGGCTCAAATGAGTTGCATTGCTCCTCTTCTTGTCCTCCCACAGGGGTGTCAAACTCAGTTCATGGAGGGCTGCTGGTTTTCATTCAATCCAACTCCTTAGTGACTTAATTAGCTGGATACATTTAACACACATCCAGGCCCCATAATATTTTATATGCAACTGTACCTTGAATCAAATGCAAATATTAAACCATCAACTGTAGAATACCATGTAAAAATGTTACATTGTGTAAATAATTAGATCAATGAAGTAATTAAGAGCAGAAGTCAGAACAGAAACCAACAGATACTGTGCTGAGTTTGACACCGTTTTAATACATGCAGAGATGACAGGAATGTAATGCATCTTAATAAGGTTATATTAGAATCCATAATATGTTAAAAGACAAGAAATGTGTCAAAATCTGTTTTATTGACAGAAAGCAAAGATAACAGTCCTTCACAGCATCAAGTATATAATATGAGCACAATGTTATGTAACCCCCCCCCAAGAAAGAAAATAATATAACAATCCAGGCTTTCCTTTAAGTTACGTTAAACTGAATATATTACTACAGGTCAGAAATACTCCTACCCCTACAGAGCTACAGAGCCACAGTCATGAAGGTTTAATAAGCAACATAAAATGTGCAGGTTTTAAAGATGTGACCACAAAAGGAAAGAAAAAAAACACTGCAATAATTACAGGGTTGATGTAGTTCTAAATCTAAATTATACAGTATGTAGAGCCTATCAATTATCAAAATGTAGTTATCTGCTGATATTACCAAACCATTAAAAATAAAATGTAGATCAGCACATGCAAATATTAACTTCCAGGGATGGAAATAAGACTCTGTGGCAAAGTGGTTGCTGATTATGTACAGGTGCAGAGGTGATGCAGTGCAGGAATAAACAGGCAGAGATTTGTAATCCGGTATGGAAAAATATCAATTTTATTTTAGTTATAATCCAGGTCTGGTGACCAAATAATACACAGCGATGCGTAAAACACGGAGAACAGTAACAGGGATTGCAGCCCTAAAGAATAAACACAGTATCTCTCCCACAGTATACAACCACGGTCACCAGTCGGGTGCGTGCTGTAGTGCTCGTAGTGGGTGATACAGTTTAAAGAGTGACAAATAGTGCAGTGCTGTTCCGGGTTCAGTGCTGGCTCTTAGCGATAGCTCCGGAACGTGTTAGCCGTATATAAACACACAAGTAACAATTATAGACAAGACAAACAAACAAACACTCACTATACTCTTAATACACAGTGCACGGGTCCTTCCGGGACTATTTCGAAACCAAAAGCGAAGGAAGGATTTACAATTCTCCAGCCCCTTTTATGCAATTATGTATGACCCCTTGGTAAACGACTGCAGCTGATTCTATTGCCTGCAGCTGCTACCTCGTTTACCTTCCAGGTCAATACATTCTCGCACTGGAGTCTCGTCTTTTTCCAGGCTGATTGACTTCCCGACCCAGGGAATGAACTGTCAGGACAACCTGTCCAAAGCCTTTCCCTTTTGCTACTTCGTATCCTCACAGGTCAAGAGGGAGATTTACAACCACAACTCATTATATTTCCATCACAGACTCTCATTGCATAGCAGTTGAAGCCATTTTGGGTTTTATGAGCTGCAGGCTCTCGTGTTTTTACCTTCTTCAGTAGAGTTTATACAAGGGCCTGCAGTTAGTAAAACCTGAAATTAACCAAACTGCTATGCATTAGGAGTCTTATTTCCATCCCTTACTTCACACACCTTTCACTTTTTCAGCTTGTAATTGGCAGAAGCTTTTTAGTAGCTTTCATTTCATTTGATCTTTTGCTTTACTTCTGTGGTCATACATCTTGCACATCGTTCTGCGTAATCATAACGTTTTTCTTGCAGTGGTTTGAAACCACTGACATAAAATGTGGTGCAGCTATCATTATTTCAGCTAACGGTGTTTTTAATGCCAGAGTGTTTCGGTCAACTTTTACTCTTTTCAAAGCCTTCTGCATGTTGCCTTCAGATTTGAAAGTGTGAAGTACCATCTGGTTTCTTTTTAGGACATCTTCTGGGCTTATTGCTAAATGTACAGAAAATAAAATACATTTAGTTACATGGACGTATGTGTAGGCTAAACTGGAAATAATGTTAATTGCAATCTGTGATTTTGTAATGCAAGGGTTTTCAATCCAGTTCCTGGTGACCCACTGTCTCTGCTGTCTTTTCCCCAACTGAGCACTCAATTATTTCATCAAACCCTTAATTGAACTAATAACTTAATAAATTAGACTTTTTTTCCCTCCAGCTCTTAAACAGTCGGAGATATATTGAGTTCAGTTAAGTATCTGAGTGTTCCATTGACCCAAAAACCAAAAGACAGTGGATCACCAGGAACAGGATTGAGAACTTGTTTAGTGTCTCATACATAGTGTTCCGCGTTTTCGGTTTTTATCTTTAAAAAAGAATTCTGGGAATTTTTCGGAGTTTATTTTACATATATTAAAATAGGGATAAAATCCTTAAAAAAATGTTTTTTAATTGAAACATCGGTAAAAATCGGGGGGCAAAAAATCTCAATATACACACTTTACATGTGGAATATGGTTTCTGATTAATAATGTCCCTGGCATGTATGATGAAGTACAATCTGTGCAAGTCGAAGCCACATTTTCCCAAGTTAGCTGGTACATTGCGAATGTTTGGGCAATCGCTGTGCTGATGGAAACAGTATCTACAGAAGGTATGAACATGACATCAGCACAAAACAAGTCAGGTTTATTTGCCTTGAAATCATAAAAATAAAATAAAATTGCCAGAACTGGACCAAGCCATTGGGAGATGTGTCAAAAATCACACTGGACATTTCCATCAATGCGTTCCATATATAAGTTTACCAACTAAAGCATCACCATTTTCTCTCAAATATTTACGATTAAGATTGTCGGCGTTAGGCAGTGTTTAGCTGATGGACAGACAGTCCTGGTGCATGAAGTCACCGATACATACCTCTCTGCAATAAACAGTGACTGTCCAGCAAAGCACAGCGCTCTGACAAACTCATTAAACAGTCATTCTGCGCTCTCTTTTTATTAAAGTCTGTGTAAAAGCAGGATAAATGGATTGCTTGTCTCTGTTCACTTCCTTGTTTTAGTTTAATGTGTCGCTTATTTTCAGTATGTTCCTTTATTGTCAGCACGAACATGTACCTCAATGCAGCAGTATTTGCAATGCTATGCATGCCTCATCTGACCCACTTCTGCTATTTTTGCTTTTTGTATACTTCAAAACATTCATTTTCTTTTGAATATTCATAAACTGATTTACGTTTTCTCCCCATTCCTCATCCACTAAAAATATTATATTTTCGTGTATTTCAGTTTAGTTTTTTTGCCAAGCTAGTAGTTACTACGCCCAGCAATTGCCACAATAATGACTTTGATTGGCCAACATAATCAGGTGATAGTGTGTTTGTGAAATGACAGAGAGCCACAGTTGAACGATATTTGATCCTCTGACGTCTAAACATCTGCTGTATCCTAGGATACAGTGTAGGGCTGCGTCGGAGTCAAAATAAAACAGCATTTTAATCAAATTATCGTGTATTTCCTAGAAAATAGTACTGGGATAATATTGAATAACAGATACAAATAAGTTATAAATCAGTAAAAACCGACGTTAAGTTAGAAATATTGTAATTTTTCGGTAAAATTCTGAATAAACCTGAAACATGGAACACTACTCATACAATACAGCTACTCTTGCCAGTTATGAAGATGTTGGTGATTTAAAGAGACAAAGAACATCTGATGGATTGCAGCCCTCCATGACCAGGACTGTGCAAGGCAGTTTATATGAGTACATTCATTTCTCCTCAACATGTATAAATAAGAAGTACTTTTTGAATTGTGCAAACTGAAAATGAAAAGCAAAACAGAAAACCTTAGATAATTTATTTAAACACTGCAATTTAATGCAGATTTCAAACTTATGATAAATTAGAGAACTTGTTTTCTAGGTTCTTACCTACATTTTTCAAAATATAACTTAAAAACACAAAAATGTCAAGTCTTTCACCCCTTACTCATCTGTTTATGTGTACATTATTTATTTTGAACAGCACTTTCCAAAAACAAACCAGTGTACTTATTCAGTGTTCTGTTTAGACCTATATCTACCTCTCATTGATGACATTTTACCAAAGTGGTGCTCCTTTTTCTTCTATTTTGGGGATGTGTGGCAGAATGAGGGTACTGGCCTGTGTATATGTGTGTTTTGTAGTGGTGGTGGGTAGTTAAAGGGTTAATTCACCAGCACTTTAAAAATATGTGAGAATGTGGTGGAGGGTTTAATTGATTAAGTGGGTGTAAATTGCTGCACAGGTGTGTGTATATAAGGGAGCACTGAGAGCACAGGTTTAGTTGGTGTTAGGATTCTGGAGAGGGTAGATCTCTGATCCTGTGTGTGCGAGATCTGTTTTTGTTTAAACTGTTTATTTTGTTTGTTTTATTTAATAAATACCTGCACATCCTGACTCTGAGTCTCCTTACCCCGGTCAGCCTGTCACATTTGGTGTCAGAAGCGGGATAGCGCCTCTGGAGACTTGGAGCAGGAGTGCAGGATTTTTTTTTGTTTTGTTTAAAAAAAAAAAAGGAAGAGAGTGATGAGGTGGAAGAAGGACCGGGAAGCGAGGGACAGGGAGGAGGAGGAGTACATCAGGGCCAGGTACCGGAGGAGCTGTAGGTCACCACTGTTGTGCCCCTTCTGTAACCAGCAACATCAGTTTGCCGCCTGTCCCTTCCGGTACTATGAGGAGCCCGAACGTCCGCGGCCCGAGTGGGAGGAGCCCGAACGTCCACGGCCCGAGTGGGAGGAGCCCGAACATCCACAGCCCGAGTGGGAGGAGCACGAACGTCCACAGCCCGAGAGGGAGGAGCCCAAACGTCCACAGCCCGAGAGGGAGGAGTCGGTGCGTCCATGGCCCGAGAGGGAGGAGTCGGTGCATCCACGGCCCGAGAGGGAGGAGTCGGTGCCACCTCCACCAGCAGGGGAAGATTACCTGCTGTCTCTTCCTCCATCGCCGCCACCAGCCGAGGGAGCATGCCTGCTGGTTCACCTGCTGCTGCCGTTCCGAGAGCTAGAGGGGGAGGAGCCATCGCTGCCGTCCCAAGAGCCAGAAGGGGAGGAGCCATTACTGCCGTCTCCAGGGCCAGAAGGGGAGGAGTTACAGGCTCAACCCCCTGAATTTTTCTGGGGGGGAGAAGGGCAGGATGCTGGTGTCCCCCAGCAGCCTCTATTTATGCTGCTGAAGGGAGCACGGCGCACACCAGCCCAGCCGCCACGACAGAGGGAGCCAGCACCACCACAGCCTCCCTCTGAGTGGCCAGCATCAGCCCCATCACCACTGCCGAAGGAGTCGGCAGCCTTTCCGCCACCTCCACTGCCAGGAGCAGAGCAGCAGGAGCTGCCTCTGTCTCCGACACTACCACCGCTAGGAGCAGAGCAGCAGGAGCTGCCTCTGTCTCCACCACCGCTAGGAGCAGAGCAGCAGGAGCTGTCTATGTCTCCACCACCGCTAGGAACAGAGCAGCAGCTGCTGTTCCCGCCTCCTCCACCAGAGGGAGACGAGCTGCTGTTCCCGCCTCCTCCACCAGAGGGAGACAAGCTGCTGTTCCCGCCTCCGCCACCAGAGGGAGACGAGCTGCTGTTCCCGCTTCCGCCATCAGAGGAGCTGGAGCGGTCTCTACCTCCTGTTGCCAACAGGGAAGAGGAACTCTGGCCGCTGCCACCCTGGCCGGAGGTTCCTGCACTGTTGGCCAAAAACTTAAATCATACAGTGCTGTGAAAAAGTATTTGCCCCCTGTCTGATTTTCTGCATTTTTGCACATTTTTCACATTGTATTTGGTCAGATTTTTTTGTGGGTTGTAGTAGTATATAGAGGGAGTCTGAGAGAAAAAAATGACACCAAAGTTTGGTGCTTCTTTCATTTGTTTGATGTGCAAGGTAATCAAACATGCAATTTTCAGGTGTGAAAAAGTTATCCCCCCCCCCCCCCCCCCCCCAGTTAACTCAACCCAGTTAAAGGGATAAATAGGGTCAGCTGTTTGAGTACTTTGGTTAACAACCAGGCCTGATTTGGGCCAGCCCTGCCCAATATAAATCTGACTAACTTTGGCCCTTAACATCAGAGTGAATTTGTCAGCACACAGGTTCTAGAGGCATATCATGCCACAAACAAAAGAAATTCCTGAAGACCTCCGGAAAAAGGTTGTTGATGCCTATCAGTCTGGAAAGGGTTACAAAGCCATTTCTAAGGCTCTGGGGCTCCACAGTACCACAGTCAGAGCCATATTGTCCAAATGGAGAAAGATTGGGACAGTAGTGAATCTTCCCAGGAGAGGTCGTCCTGCCAAAATCTCTCCAAGAGCAAGGCGTAAAATCGTCCAGGAAGTCACAAAGAATCCTAGAACACATCTGCAGGCCTCTCTTGCCTCGGCTAAGGTCAGTGTTCATGACTCCACCATCAGAAAGACACTGGGCAAAAATGGGATTCATGGCAGAGTAGCAAGGTGGAAACCATTGCTCACTAAGAAGAACTTGAATGCTCGTCTCAAGTTTGCCAAACAACACCTGGATGATCCTCAAGAGTTCTGGAACAATGTTCTATGGACAGATGAATCAAAAGTGGAACTTTTTGGCCAACATGGGCCCCGTTATGTCTGGTGAAAACCAAACACTGCATTCCACAGTAAGAACCTGTAATAAAAAAAATGTGTTCTAGAAAGTTATAGAAATGCGTTCGAGTCCATCTGTGCCCTTGCCCTGTAATAACCTGTACTGCTTGTATAATTTGTTTCTGTACTGTTTATCTAACTTGTTTTCGTACTGCTCAACTAACTTGTTTTTGTACCGCTTATCTATCTTGTTTGTCTCAGAATGTTATGGGAAAAGGGATAGCTTACAGAAATGATTCACAGGGCGAGCCTCGAGAAAGTGATCTGGCCAATTACTCTCTCGCACGCGGAAGCCTAACTTGGTAAACTATAAAGGACGGGTTCCCCCCCTGCTCTGGTGAGAGTCAGCCGTGGGGATATGCGCAGTCCTGCTCGGTAGTTTTGGAGACAGCTGCTTTCTCTTACTAGGGTCGAGGGGCTCTCCCGATCTGCTTGCAAGGGTAAGAATTAGTTCAGTTGCGTCTCATGGGTTGTATTGATCTGTGATTAATATAACCTTTGTTGAGGAGAGTCGGCCGTGAGGATTTGCGCAGTCCTGCTCGGTAGTTTTGGACACAGCTGCTTTCTCTTACCAGGGTCGAGGGGCTCTCCCGATCTGCTTGGAAGGGTAAGGATTAGTTCAGTTGCGTCTCTATGAGTATATTATATCTCTGATTAATATATTCTTGTATGTGTGTTTGTCTATTATTGTATCAAGGGTGTGAAATAAAGCGGACCTTATTTGGAATTACTCTGTGTAGCAATTGTCTTATTTACCTCCACATCAACTTCCTTTTAAATTTAAAGTAATTAAAATTTCACACAACATTATTGGCGTAGTCGGCAGGATTCTAAAAGGAAGTTTGGACGTAAATAATCACAATGTTTAAATGCAAGAATAAGGAGCTTGAGCCTCAGGTGCTGCCTGAATGGGATGAAACCATTTATAGTGATGGGGCACTAGAATTGAGAAAAGGCGGAGGGCTGCCAGAATCTTGGTTTAAACTATTGAAACAAGCAAAATACAATATGTCTAAGGACTAGTTATATGGATTTGTAGTGCTTAACATGTACGGGCATACTCGGATTTATGTTTTATGTTTGTTTTTGAGAGGATTTGTTACACCTGTTTTGTCTTTGTTTTTACTGTTTGGTTTATAAGTCATGATAAGGGGGCAATAGGATAAGCCTCTTATTTAACTGTCTACATTAGGTGGTACAGATAAGGAACAATCAGACAATAAGTTCCAGTTAAGCCCAAGTAGCACATACAAAAGTGTAAATTAAATGTGCAATAAACCAAAATAAAAGTTTATGCTTCGTTAAGCATAGCTTTAAACACGGAATATTGGTAAAAACAAGATAAAACTAAAAGTGTTGTTGTTTGTTTGTTAGTTTTGTGTTTTGTTGGGAGTCTGATCAACTCCAAATATGTTAGAAGATAATATTGAGGGTCATCAAATGGATGACTGGAGAATATAGAACATAGACTATGTTTTAAAATATGGCAAAGAGGGAATATATATATATATATATATATATATATATATATATATATATATTGTGAGACAGCAGGGAGGGGGTTAAAACCTCTCTGCAGTAAAAACATGTGCGGAATGTTTTCTGTTAATTGTTTTATTGTTAATTATCACCTGCACCTGGCTATGATTGTAAATTAGAGCCAGGTGCAGGGTTTATAAGGAGAGCAGTCAGTCTGCTCTAGGCTGCTGAGTAGAAGGAGGCAGGAGAGGTGCTCTGTCTCCGAGTAGCCAGAGAAGAAGTAAGTGCGGTGTGACACCAGTGTGGTTTTGTAAGGACGGGAAAACAGCTTAGCTGTCCCGTGTTAGGAAGGGTGTTCCTGGAAGTTGAGTTAGTGCTCCAAGAGGAGCTAGGTGTTTATTTTGCTTTTGTATTTTGTGTGTTTTGTTTACTTTTGTGTTTATTAAAAATAGCGCACCAGCGCTTAAAAATCCATTTCATTGTTCTGGGTCGTATTTTTAAAGGGGCAACGAACCCGAGTGAGTTGTGCTTTGTCACAATATATATATATATATATAGAACAGTAATGTATACGTTCATGTAACAGGTCAGGAGTGTGTATCTTGTAAGTAGGAAAAAGAGCAAGGCACTTTAAGAGTTATTAAGAAGTTGTTTAATAAGGATTGTTTGAGTAATTCTGATTTTGCTCAAGCGTGGAGATAAAGTAACATCTTAGAAAAAACTATGTACTAAGAACCAGCATAAATGTCTATTATCTTGCTTTGATCATAAGAGGGTTTGATAAGGGAAAGAGACCCAGGTTAATTGATGAGTTATTTGTGTTGTGTTAGTGTTTGAATGCAAAGGAATGGCCAACCTTTGAACGAGTAGTGTGGCAGCAGTGTGGAGTAGTGGTTAGGGCTCTGGACTCTTGACCGGAGGGTTGTGGGTTCAATCCCCAGTGGGGGACACTGCTGTTGTACCCTTGAGCAAGGTACTTTACCTAGATTGCTCCAGTAAAAACCCAACTGTATAAATGGGTAATTGTATGTAAAATAATGTGATATCTGTATAATGTGAAATAATGTATAATGTGATATCTTGTAACAATTGTAAGTCGCCCTGGATAAGGGCGTCTGCTAAGAAATAAATAATAAAAAAAAATAATAATAATAAAACAATAACACAAATATACAAAGCAACAATTAATAGTTTGTTCAGGATTATATTGGTAAACAAGAGGAACATTTTGTCTTTCTGATAGAGGGTTTACTTGAAAAGAAAGTGGTGGTATTGTTTTGGTACGCAGGGTCTGTGTCTCCCTGGTCGCAGATTCAGGGAGGAATAAAAAAAAACTTGCGTGACCATATTTGGGCAGAGAGAGAAAAGACTATGTAGAGAATGAGAATAGATCACTGTTAGACAGACTAAAAAAATAAAAAGACTTTTAGGAAGAGAACAAATGTTTTTGGAGATCAATAAATCTGAAACAAATTAAATTATCGACCTGGAAATATTTTAAAAATATTTTCATGAATGAATGTTAAGTGTTTGTTTGAGAGTGAATTTTATGTTTAAGACACGGGTGAATTTTATGAATCGCCTATGAATACATATTTGAAACCAAGATCACATGAGTGGTAGAGTTTGTATTATTGATTTAGCTAAAAAAAGGTGCAGAGTTAAAACGATGTTTTATTTTTAAGGGGTCTGTTTATTAATGATTGTTTAGTTCATGTTGAATTAAACAGGGAGATTGCATTCTCTTTGAATGGAAAACACGTAGTTTAATAAAGCACTGATGTTATCAGTATTAACTGG
The DNA here is from genome assembly GCF_902713425.1 of Acipenser ruthenus. Taxonomy (NCBI): domain Eukaryota; kingdom Metazoa; phylum Chordata; class Actinopteri; order Acipenseriformes; family Acipenseridae; genus Acipenser; species Acipenser ruthenus. The sequence continues at coordinate 11,156,834 of NC_081216.1, read as the reverse complement.
GTTTATTCTGATGTTGCTAAAGCGCACTACCATACACGAATTGAAGGAAATTAAAGTAGTGGCAACATACTGAGAGGATGGAAGGACCGGCTAGTTTTAGCGGTCCAAATATTTGGAAAAAAAAAAAAAGGCGGGGGTTGGAAGGCTGATTGGGGAGGTCCATATGAGATAATGGACAAACTGGGAGAAACCAATTTGAAATTGGCAATACAAAAATGAGGGAGTGAAAACTGGCTTGAAAACGAAAACTAGTTTCACTGATAAGCAAGCCTGCTGGAGAACGGAAATTCCTAAGGGCACTGATGCAGTTAGTTCAGAGTAGTAATTGTGAGCAATGAAGTAGAAAGAGATTTGTAGTTACTTTCAGAGTACAGACACAGGTCTAAGGCTTTTCTCTTCTCCTACAGGTTCATGCTGGAACTGATATGTTATATTATGTTCACAATATGGGGTGGACATAGGCTTTGAAAAAAATACAAGATAGAATTAACAGACATTGGCGATTCTTAGAATTGCAATAACATTATCAATGCAGATGAAAAAGAGACTATTCAAGAATTAACCCTTTTGAATTTTGAAATTAAATCAGATATTGATCAAAAGAATAAATACTGCACTTGTTCTCCACAGGTCCCGAGATAATACTGATGGCGTTTATGTGGAATGGAAGCACAGTGCTGTTCATCGGAACTGAGAGGACCATTTCAGAAGAGTTTGTGCAGAAAGTTCCAGTACACTTGTGGGACAATTTGGATATGCAAACAGTAACTGTACATATTAACCTGCATAACTTTACAATGCTTGTCCATGATATGTAGTAATTAAGCTCTACCATATATCTGGAACAAGAGTGTAAGTTGCTGAGAGACGGTCATGAGGAAGTATCTGAAACCACAGAGACATTCTTACATATGGGGAACCATTCCGGTCTGCATATCAAAAGAAGAAATATTTATGATGACGTTAAAGTGACATTTTTGGGGATGTAATGGGGACTGTTAATTTCAGTTAACATACCTGATAATGAGACTACGTATTATAAACTTGGGGTATAGATGTATGATTGGTGAAAAGATTTGTCTTAGTTTAAAGATACTAAAGGTAATATGTCAGCGATCCTGGAGTGCAGAGATGGGAAGGTCTCATGTAATTTATTACTAATCACATTCAGTAAAATAACAAAAACTGCAAAGGTTGTAAAATTGCCCTCTAGAGGCACTGGGAGTATGGAGTTTGTGTTGTTCATGACACTTAAGAGTGACATTGTTAAGAACTGTTATGTTTGAACAGCATTGCAGGCAACACACCAATATCCAGAATTGGCTTCAAAGGGAAATAGGTAGTACAATAAAAGATTACAAAGAGCGAATAGCCAAAAGAATGTGTGAAGGTAATGAGAATGTGTGAAGGTAATGAGAATGTGTGAAGGTAATGAGAAACGTAGTAAGAGGGGGCTTTTTGATGAAATAGCAGGCTGGTTTGGTGCAGGAAATTCTGTTGCAAACAGCTGGGGTATTTATCAAATGTCAAAAGGGCAAACTTGGATAGCAAGTGCTGTGGGAGAAAGAATAGAAGGAGTGGGGAATGGACAGATGTATGTAAACCAAGTGTATGAACTGGACAGAATGTACATTGCAAATGTTATATGCATATCATCAACGCACCAAAGTACAATCATTGATTTTACGACAAAATAATCATGAATATAAAAATTTTGGAACATTTCAGAGTTGTGGGTGAACGTGGTAAAAGAATCTACTATGTGTAACAATACTATGTGTATGGGGAGATATGTTATGCATAATGTAACGAGAGTGACACCTATATGTAAATACTATATGCATCCCATAATTGCTGGGGGAGCCCACTGGTATCTCCAGGTTATAGGCACATGGTTGGATATACACACTAATCAGACATATGATTTACTAGATTGTGACAAGACAGACCAAGGCATGGTTTGCTTATTAAGGACAGGACGTACTAACCCATGTTTTACAGACGGAAAGGGGTTGTGTGAATGGAGACATGAGCCGTTGAGGGAAATTTTGCACGAAGTTGGCCCTCATAAATTATGCATAAGTACGGTGCATGCCCATCCACAACTTACTTATGTGCCTTATTCTGGGTGTTTATCAGACATATATCTTTGGCATTGGGGAAATGGTACTTATTTGTTAACCAATCATTCCCAGCAAGAGCTTCTCACTAGGATCCAGTGGGAGGTTCTTCATTCAGGAATTCACATTTCCCTGCAAAAACATCAAGAATTGCTGAATCAATCGTCTGAATTAGTTGACCTAGCAAAACAACATCAACACAATGCTACTGTATTAAAAATTAAAACGATAATGGCACAAAATACAATCTTAGGGTTAGGGAAAGTTATTGAACGTAATGCACAAGATGCGTGGTGGTCCATATTTGAGGGATGGTCACCAAAGGCTAAAGGAATATTAGATATATTAATCCACCCCATCTTAATATTATTGGGGATTGTATTTCTTTTATGTGTATGGCAAATATGTTTATGTATCTATCTTCGCAGAATTACACAGCGAACAATGTATTTGGCAGTGCACAGATGGATCTCGACCGAAGGGCCGAATGTAATAAAAAAAAAAAAGTGTTCTAGAAAGTTATAGAAATGCGTTCGAGTCCATCTGTGCCCTTGCCCTGTAATAACCTGTACTGCTTGTATAATTTGTTTCTGTACTGTTTATCTAACTTGTTTTCGTACTGCTCAACTAACTTGTTATTGTACCGCTTATCTATCTTGTTTGTCTCAGAATGTTATGGGAAAAGGGATAGCTTACAGAAATGATTCACAGGGCGAGCCTCGAGAAAGTGATCTGGCCAATTACTCTCTCGCACGCGGAAGCCTAACTTGGTAAACTATAAAGGACGGGTTCCCCCCCTGCTCTGGTGAGAGTCAGCCGTGGGGATATGCGCAGTCCTGCTCGGTAGTTTTGGAGACAGCTGCTTTCTCTTACTAGGGTCGAGGGGCTCTCCCGATCTGCTTGCAAGGGTAAGAATTAGTTCAGTTGCGTCTCATGGGTTGTATTGATCTGTGATTAATATAACCTTTGTTGAGGAGAGTCGGCCGTGAGGATTTGCGCAGTCCTGCTCGGTAGTTTTGGAGACAGCTGCTTTCTCTTACCAGGGTCGAGGGGCTCTCCCGATCTGCTTGGAAGGGTAAGGATTAGTTCAGTTGCGTCTCTATGAGTATATTATATCTCTGATTAATATATTCTTGTATGTGTGTTTGTCTATTATTGTATCAAGGGTGTGAAATAAAGCGGACCTTATTTGGAATTACTCTGTGTAGCAATTGTCTTATTTACCTCCACATCAACTTCCTTTTAAATTTAAAGTAATTAAAATTTCACACAACAGAACCTCATACCAACAGTCAAGCATGGTGGTGGTAGCGTCATGGTTTGCTGCATCAGGACCTGGATGCCTTGCCATCATTGAAGGAACCATGAATTATGCTCTGTATCAAAGAATTCTACAGGAGAATGTCAGGCCATCCGTCCATGAGCTGAAGCTGAAACGCAGCTGGGTCATGCAGCAAAACAATGATCCAAAACACACAAGCAAGTCTACATCAGAATGGTTGAAGAACAAGAAATTTTAAGTTTTGGAATGGCCTAGTCAAAGTCCAGACCTAAACCCCATTGACATGTTGTAGCAGGACCTGAAACGAGCAGTTCATGCTCGAAAACCCACAAATGTCACGGCGCTGTGAGAGACTAATCAATAACTACAGGAAGCGTTTGATTGCAGTTATTGTTGCTAAAGGTGGCGTAACCAGTTATTGAGTCTAAGGGGGCGATTACCTTTTCACATGGGGGCATTGGGTGTTGCATAACTGTCTTTAATAAATAAATGAAATATGTATCAAATGTTTGTGTTATTTGTTCACTCAGGGTCCCTTTTATCTAATATTAGGTTTTGGTTGAAGATCTGATAACATTCAGTGTCAAAAATGCAGAAAATCAGACAGGGGGCAAATACTTTTTCATGGCACTGTATATGTTTAAAACTATACGACTCCGGCCTTCTGTGGTTTTGGCAGCTTCTTTTGGCTCTGATCCCGGTTCACCATCACGGCGATTTCAGCAACGTATTTCGGTCTCTATGTTCGGGTAGCATGGACGATCTTCAGCCCGTTGTCCATGGCTTTGCAGCAGCCCTGAGGTGAACAAACAGGACCTCTTTATACTTAATGCCGTGCTGAAACACACCTACCCGCTGATTATCCACAGCTGGCAATCACACACAGCAGGCAGCCTCTCCCAGGAGCGTCAGGTACTTCATTAATCATTTACAATAATTACACACAATTGCGCAATACTATTTACAATATATACACAAAACCCACTCTTTATGTGCAAGGCATCTGCCCTGCAACATACCTCCCCCCTTGTGCAAAGCACAGATGGCCGCCACCGGCCACATCTCCCCTTAATTGACGTCTCTCTGTGTGGGTGGGAGTTACAGCTGGGCAGGAGGGTACGTTGGGTCTTTGTGTGGGCTGCTCTTTCCATCTTTCTTTTTTTTCGAAAGCATCCGACTCTCACTTTCTTGTTTTCTCTGCAATCATCAATTAATTGTGTTCGATTTTTGTTTGTTTGTTTGTCATATGATCAGCTCTTATTAGATTTATCCATGTTTGAAATTACTGATTATAATTCTGTAATTACCCTTAATAGTTTTTTTTTAGATTTTAAGACAGGATGGCCATAATTCAAACATACAAATAACAAAATAATAATAGTAAGCCTCTGGGCTTTCCCGGGCGCCTCTGGGTTCTCAGGGCTTCTCAGGGCGCCTGATGGCACCTGGAGGTGCCCGGGATGAATATTTGAATGCCCAGAGTGTTCTAGCATGTCGACTGCCCTATACAGTTTATTATTGCCTAGTATCTCTCTCTCTCTCTCTCTCTCTCTCTCTCTCTCTCTCTCTCTCCCCCTCTCAGGAAGAAGTAAGATTGCCAGTAATTTAAAGAAAAATACTGTATAACAAATTGTCGCTCATACGGTTTGAGTAGCAATATAGAATTGCATATTGTTTTACCTTCTCAACTAAACCTTCTATTATTACACAGCTTTTTTAAATATAACGTTACTGACTCTAGTCAGAATGCCCTTTCTAGCTGATGTATGTGCACTGTAATACAGGGGTGAATTCAGTACATTATGACATATGCAGGGAGGCTGAAATGAGTGCATTCCTGCACATTCTGTAACCATGGAAACTAAGTCTATGGGACGGGACTGGTTCCCAAAAAAAACGTTAATAACCGAAAGCTGATTATATCAGGATTACTAATAAGCGGCATCTACTGTATTATCTGAGACTGTAGCACAAGCTGCCAGAGTATGGAAAGCAAGAGAGAACAGGTGGGTCTTGAGAGTTGATTTAAAACATCACGCACCAAAGCTGGGAGAGAGAATGTGTTGGATAGCTCAAGGGCAATGGATTTTGTGTTGTTACTATATTGTATAAAGTTTCAACAATAATATTCAGGAATAGTGGCCAAAGTTCAATCAAAATAGGTTTTCATGTGAAATAAATTTTTTTACGTTGAAACTTAAATAGATTTATGTATTTTAAGTATTTGTATTGATATTAGATTTTACAGGGTCTTCACCTGAGACTGATTGAGATTGATAGGGTTTGAGGATGGCATTGCCCCGAACTCTCGAACACTAACTAAGATGACCAAAAAGCTGTGAAAGGTATTTTAATGCAAAGAGATAATCATACAGCTTTTGGATATTGTAGTTAGACTGTTGGCAAAAGCACAGACTATGAGCCTACGCTGCAGTTTCTATTTGAAGGCATGATTAGAATGACTAAACTGCATGCTAGAGACATGATAATAGATCTTCAGATGTAAAAGTTAATGCGGACATTTCTCTATCTTCTATTTTTTCCTTATTTTTCTTGTATCTCTTCATTTATACAGTAGTTTGAACAAAAACTGTGGGGAAAGATAAATAAACTTAGAATGTGGGTTCTAATGAACTGACTGGTGTGCATATGGTATGTAAAGTGACACACTTGACAGATACTGTAGTAAGTTATTCATGTTATTTCTGAATGCTATTTGCATATTATTATATAACCCTTATTTCTAACCCTGATGTAACTATCAACACTGTTATCAGGTCCTGAACTGCCCCGATATCAAACCGCACTGTGTTTTGTATTTGCTCTTATTAGGACTGAAGTCATTGTATTTTGTATCTTGCTCTTAATTATACTGTAATTATTGATATTGTGATAAAGTAAAGGGTGTGCTTGTAGATGGTAAATACGTCAGGGCTGAGGTTTTGACAGCACTTTCTACCATCACAAAATGGCAGCAGGGAAAGGACTACATGTCACAAAATGGCCACCCACAGCACACTACAATTCCCACAATGCAAGGTGCCCAGGGTGTGGTAGCCACACCTGCCCTGAATTAGACATAATCATCCACCTATAAAAGGGCTGGGGCACAGCACGGAGAGATTGTATTTGTTACAATATGTATTTATTTTGTATACAACTGTAAGGCACCCTGGGTAAAGGCGACTGCTAAGAAATTAATAATAATAATATTAATTTCTTAGCAGATGCCCATATCCAGGGCGACTTATAAGATATCACATTATTTTTACATACAATTACCCATTTATACAGTTTTTTTTTTTTTTTTTTACTGGAGCAATGTAAGTAAAGTATCTTGCTCAAGGGTACAGCAGCAGTGTCCCCCACCTGTGATTGAACCCACAACCCTCCGGTCAAGAGTTCAAAGCCCTAACCACTACTCCACACTGCTGCCCGTTATAATAATAATAATGTAATAGGGAGTCTGGGGAGTAGTATTTAGAATCCACAATGCTGCTTTTAGCAGACAAATCATCTGTACATCTGATTTATTATTAAAATATAGAAATACCATTCAATCAAAAGTAATGAAAAACTTTTTCAAACTCAACAAAATAAGTTATAATAAATTAATCAGAACACTCACCATGGTTTGTATCGTTTTGAAGGTCTGTGTCAAAGCAATGAAGAGGCTCAGAAGACACATCTTAAAATCGGTGGACAACAGAAGTTTGTTTTAATTGATGAATCCGAGTTTTCTCATTAAAGAAAGGTATGCTTTCCATATTAAAAAAAACTTCCTCAATACATTTATAAGTGTCTCTAGCAATATACATTATGCAGTTTATACCAAATCAAAACTATGATGATAATTGCAAATTACAACCCAGTGCTTGATAACACTATGTAACACAATTTTTGTTTCTGGGTAGTAAGTGTTATTTCCTAATTGCTTATGCCTCAAAAGTATAGAAAATGGCTATTATTCCCCACAAACTTTGCTTTTGTGACCAGGACAGTGATATTTTGAAATTTACCTATTTCCAATGAGAAAACGGGCAAATTTGTGTCTTTTCGTTCACATAAAGTCAGAAAAAACAACATATGAATCCAAATTAACATGTATTTATACTAAAGTAATACAAAAATGACTACAAAAGATTTAGAAGTGAGTAGTTTTTTGAGATTTACGATTATACTGTAAATCACTTTCACGAATCAGCCCCCAAATGTAGTCTCCCATCATGTTCTCGTTATACTGTCCTTCATTGACAGCTCATCCAGGAGCCTCAAAGCCGTGCTGCTCCATAATGGTAACAAGTACCCGTCTCTTCCCCTGGCTCACTCGGTGCACCTCAAAGAGGATTACAACAGCATCAAGACCTTGCTGGACGCCTTGAAGTATGATGAGTACGGCTTGGACCCCCGAAAGGTGCTGATGCCACCACAGCACATCAAATTGGGCCTTATGAAACAATTTGTCAGAGCTCTAGATAAGGAGTCGGCAACCTTCAAGTACCTTCAAGACTTCTTCCCTAAGCTGTCTGAGGCAAAGGTCAAAGCCGGTGTCTTCGTCGGACCACAGATAAAGAAGATCCTGGAGTGCAATGAATTCCCCAAGAAGCTCACTAGTAAGGAGAAAGCAGCTTGGAACAGCTTTGTCGCAGTGGTTCGGGGCTTCCTGGGCAATCACAAGGCCGAAAACTATGTGGAGCTGGTTGAGACTCTGGTGAAGAACTACGGCACAATGGGCTGTAGGATGTCCCTCAAAGTCCATATCCTTGATGCTCATCTTGATAAATTCAAGGAGAACATGGGAGCGTACTCGGAGGAGCAAGGCGAGCGCTTCCATCAGGATATACTGGACTTTGAACGCCGCTACCAAGGACAGTATAACGAGAACATGATGGGAGGCTACATTTGGGGGCTGATTCATGAAAGTGATTTTCAGTATAATCGTAAATCTCGAAAAACTACTCACTTCTAAATCTTTTGTAGTCATTTTTGTATTACTTTAGTATAAATACATGTTAATTTGGATTCATATGTTGTTTTTTTCTGACTTTATGTGAACAAAAAGACACAAATTCGCCTGTTTTCTCATTGGAGTGCAAAGAAGAGCAACCAGAATTATCCCGGGTTTAAAAGGCATGTCGTATGCAGACAGGCTAAAATAATTGAATCTATTCAGTCTTGAACAAAGAAGACTACGCGGCGATCTGATTCAAACATTCAAAATCCTAAAAGGTATAGACAATGTCAACCCAGGGGACTTCTTTGACCTGAAAAAAGAAACAAGGACCAGGGGTCACAAATGGAGATTAGATAAAGGGGCATTCAGAACAGAAAATAGGAGGCACTTTTTTACACAGAGAATTGTGAGGGTCTTGAACCAACTCCCCAGTAATTTTGTTGAAGCTGACACCCTGGGATCCTTCAAGAAGCTGCTTGATGAGATTCTGGGATCAATAAGCTACTAACAACCAAACGAGCAAGATGGGCTGAATGGCCTCCTCTCGTTTGTAAACTTTCTTATGTTCTTCTTCTTCTTCTTCTTATTTATTTCTTAGCAGACACCCTTATCCAGGGCGACTTACAATTGTTACAAGATATCACATTATACATTATTTCACATTATACAGATATCACATTATTTTTACATACAATTACCCTTTTATACAGTTGGGTTTTTACTGGAGCAATCTAGGTAAAGTACCTTGCTCAAGGGTACAACAGCAGTGTCCCCCACTGGGGATTGAACCCACAACCCTCCGGTCAAGAGTCCAGAGCCCTAACCACTACTCCACACTGCTGCCCATAGTGGGCATCTTATGTACATGCCCACTTCACAAAAACTGATCCTAATACCTCATCTACTTCCCTTACTAGTTCCATGTATCCTGATATTTTTCATCAATACAAACAAACTAAATCAACCTGAACACCCACTTCAGGTGAATTTCAAGCATTAGATTTTTTCATCAACAAATGTGAAAGAGAAATTCAACAACTAGATTTTAACCAACCTATGAAAGAGCATAACTTATCTAAAGAGGAACACATTGCACTGCGGAACATACAAAACCGAGATGACATTGTAATAAAACCTGCTGACAAAGGAGGAGCAGTAGTTATCTGGAGTAAAGACCTCTATACAAAAGAAGCCCAACAACACCTTTCCGACACTAATTTCTACACTAAGAACTGCAAAGATCTCATTCATTTTTTACAGGCCACTGTCATTTCCACTATTAATGATGCTATCTCAAACAATTTGTTACCCACATCTTCACTTAATCTAATAGTGGAAAACCCCGTTGCAGTCGTTTTTACTTACTTCCGAAAATCCACAAACCAAACAATCCAGGCCGCCCAATTGTATCAGCCTGTTCCTGTCCACAGAACTGATCTCCAAATGTCTTGATGAAATCTTCAAACCCCTTGTTGAATCACTGCCTTCCTATGTTAAAGACTCTACACATTTTCTAAAACAATTGGATAATTTCAAAGAACAGCACCCTTGTGATAATATTATTCATTTTACAATGGACATTAAAAGCCTCTAAACTGTTATGCAAAATAATGAAGGGTTAATTGCAGTAAAGCACTTTCTTGATGAACAGACAGTGAAAGAACCTCCAACAGATATCCTTCTGAGACTGGCTGCTCAAATTGAATTGTTTTTCCTTTGATGGTAATTTTTACACTCAAGTAAGGGGTGTTAGCATGGGAACTAAAATGGGATCATCATCTGCTTGCCTTTTTGTGGGATTGTTTGAAAACAAAATTTTATAGCAATACAATGGAAACACACCTAAACTATATCTTATGGACACTGATGACATCTTTGGAATTCCCACCAACTCCAGTGAGGGTTTAAACAGTTCATTCAGTCAGTAACAAATTTCCACCCAGCCCTGGATTTCATATAAAACATCAGAAACAGGCAATAGTATATCTTTCTTAGACATTTCCATCACTGTTTTGAATTCCACCATTAACACCACTGTGTACTACAAACCAACTGATTCTCATTCACATCTGCAGTATGACTCCTCACATCCTAAGGCTTGCCGTGACTCGATTCCCTATTCACAACTGTTAAGACTCAGATGTATTTGCAGTGCCTATAGAAAGTCTACACCCCCTTGAACTTTTTTCACATTTTGTTGTGTCAGTGCCTCAGAGTTTCATGCATAGACATGTAAAGGCTTGAGGCAGTTGTGATTGTTTTATTTACACTATGTCTGGTGGTTAATTAGATGGCTATAAGAGCTACATATGCATTTTTGTGTATTGTGGATCTCACCCTGGAGATGGGCGAAGAAGTTCTTGTGCACCAACAGTTTACTGCAGACTAGCATTTGTAATTGTGATTTTGGAAACCTTCAATAGTTGTATAGCCACTTGACATCTTAAGGTGGCAATTTTCCACCTGGCTATTGGATGTTTTATACTATGCGGCATATATATATATATCATCTCAATTAGAAATATACAAAATAACAATCTTGCATTGCACATTGAGCTAAAGATAGCCCGGGCTAATCTGCATATTAATAGTTTTTATGGGAACTGCTTTGAACCATCATAGCCTCAGTGGGAAACATATTCAGTTATTGCAGCAGAATTGTTTGGATTGTATTAAAGGGACTGTCAGACCAAGTGCAAGCCGGCTGATTTGTATTTTACGTTCCTTAAACAACAGGAAGAGGCTACACAGTGCAGTGGCTTCCGAGACACATCCACTGCACAGTTTGGTTTTCAGTCTAGATGTTTTTCAGCAAAGCATTTACCATGTGTGTTGCAGGAGAAGGGTTGGTACGGAAACGCATTGCTGCCAAATAGGGAAAAAAATCACCATCCATCACATAATTATGTGAAGCAGAACACACGATTTAACTTGATTATTTGTTTATTTAGCAGACACCTTTATCCAAGACGACTTACAGAGACTAGGGTGTGTGAGCTATGCATCAGCTGCAGAGTCACTTACAACTACGTCTCACCCGAAAGACGGAGCACAAGGAGGTGAAGTGACTTGCTCAGGGTCACACAATGAGTCAGTGGCTGAGGTGGGATATTGAACCGGGGACCTCCTGGTTACAAGCCCTTTTCTTTAACCACTGGACCACACAGCCTACTGCATGACTGCAATAATAGTCAACACTGGCCTATACATATCAGTAGTAATATTACTATAGCGCATGTCAGAAGTCTGATTTATGATCCTTTTGACCTTTTGACCTTATGTGTGTGAAATATGAATATATAATGAGGGGCATGGATTTATGAATTTATGAATATAGAATGAGGGGGCATGGATTTTATATAGAAGTATGGAATATACATATATACAGCTCTGGAAAAAATTAAGAGACCACTGCAAAATTATCAGTTTCTCTGGTTTTGCTATTTATAGGTATGTGTTTGGGTAAAATGAACATTTTTGTTTTATTCTATAACCTACTGACAACATTTCTCCCAAATTCCAAATAAAAATATTGTCATTTAGAGCATTTATTTGCAGAAAATGACAACTGGTCAAAATAACAAAAAAGATGCAGTGTTGTCAGACCTCGAATAATGCAAAGAAAATAAGTTCATATTCATTTTTAAACAACACAATACTAATGTTTTAACTTAGGAAGAGTTCAGAAATCAATATTTGGTGGAATAACCCTGATTTTCAAGCACAGCTTTCATGCGTCTTGGCATGCTCTCCACCAGTCTTTCACATTGATGTTGGGTGACTTTATGCCACTCCTGGCGCAAAAATTCAAGCAGCTCGGCTTTGTTTGATGGCTTGTGACCATCCATCTTCCTTAACTTATTGAACATCTTTTATAAGATATGTACAAAAATCATTGTTAAATATGTTATTTATGTAATCAGGGGATAGTGGGTACCCAAGTTTTATAAATGCTTATGTTAACTTATGCTTGGTGCAGACAACATTAAAGTCTTAGTATTTTTTACATAAGACACTTAATGAAAAAAGGAGAAAGTTTAAAATAGGGTATTAAAAGCAAAAAGCAAAAAACAAAAAAAGAAAACAACTTATTCGACATTTAAAAGGATTTAAACATTACACACAGAAATCATAGTAAAACTTTGAGTGTTTTGTCGTTTTAAAAATAGGGTCACAGACATATATGCTTATGGGATATATATATATATATATATATATATATATATATATATATATATATATATATATATATATATATATATAATGACCAATAGTTGAAACAGGAGAAAGTTTAAAATAGTGTATCACAAAAGCAAAAGAAAAATGCAGAAAACAACTTATTCGACATTTAAGTGCGTTTTAAACAAGTATTACACACATAAATCACAGTACAACTTGAGCGTTAGTCATTTTAAAAGTGTATCATTAAAAACAAAATCTACCAGAGTACAATTTCTGAAAAAGCTCTCTCTTACCGTTTTCAAAAAAACTCCCCGGACAAAACACACACACATACACACACACACACAGTCCTGCCTTAATTCTCTCTCTCATCTTCTTCTCTCTTCAAACTTCAGCTGAGGAAGACTTCAAAAAGATTGTTCTGTGACTTAAATAGGGGGCGGTTTCTTTACACCAAACATGCGCGCCAACACACAGACAGACACACACACACACCCACCCATACACAGACACACTCCCACACACAGACACACAGACACACAACCCCACGCGGAGAATGCTTTTTGATAGGTGTAAACCTTTTGGTGAGACACTTTTATGATTTCACACTTTAAGGGACGTCTGGTCTGAGGTTGGTCGATCAAAGATCATAAAATAAATGTTTTTAAGAAAAGGATATATAAAATCGAAATACGTGTTATATAAAAAATGTTTGAATTGCGTTTTAACTCGGAGCGTAAGCCGCTATGTTTAGAAATGTATTCTGAGGAATATAGTGTCGTTACGCCTTATGGAAAAATGGTGTTTTTTAGGTGAATGAAGACCCTAGCGGTTTTGTCTGTGACGCAGCATGGGTTATCCTTATAGGTATCATGTTTTTACAGTATACATTTTTTAAAAATGTGATTTATTTTAAAAAGAGTTAAGATGATGCCTATGACTCAGAGATATAAACTCGAATATAAAAATACATGCTTTAACATTGGGAATTTTGTAATATTTTAACATGAATACATTTAGTTTAGTATTATTATTTTTATTATTTATTTATTATTTATTTATTATTATTATTTATTTTTAATTATATATTTTTCATATTTACAGATATCGATGAGCTTATAGAAGAACAGTTAAATTCATATGAAGAGCTAGTGACTGAGTCGCACAACGACCAGACGACTATTTTTCCCCTATCCCCCACATAGCTTCTAGAGGCTCAAGGCTATAACGGTATGTGTCATACATTTTTACTGAGGCTATACCTAAATATTGCGATCTTTTTTTCTCTAAGTATTCATGATGACTTTAAATTTCAGAACTTGTCCCATTAGAGAACATTCAACAAGAGCTAACGATCCCCTTGGTTGACCCTGATGTCTTTTTAAGTAAACCCTCGGTGACGTTAGAAGCGCCTAAAAGTGAGTAAAACTTTCATGTTTTATTTAAAGTGTTGCTATTACTAACTATATGTATGTCTGTTTTGTTTATTAATAGTGAATATGGATATATAATTATTATATATTTGGATATTAAGTTATGTATAATTATTACAGATTATATACATTATTTTAATTATTTTAGATTATTATTTTTATAATATTGTGATGTGCACGTGGGCGCTATGCAAATTAGTTGCATAGCGCACAGGATAATGGGTAACTGTTAACTGGAATAAAAGGGGTAATTAAACATTGAGAGGGGGGGCTGTTATAAATGTGGGGAGGGACTGGGGGTGGTGTATGCTTGTGCAAACATAGGGGACACGGTGGTGGTGGTTTGGGGGGGGGTGAGGGCCTGTGGCCACCATGAGAGGGGGGACGCTTCTCTGTAGTGACCCCTCTGCTTTACTGTGTTCAGCAGATACCCTTTGGGCTCTGTGTTAATAAAGTGTGTGAACCCTCTAAACTGGAAGAGTGCTTCATTACATCTTTCAGTGACCTGCCGTCCGACTCAGAAGTGTCTAAAAGTATGATCAGTATTGTTTTATAGACTAATAAAAATATGTTTGATCATTTATAATTAATATTATTTATTTTAGATGAATAAAACAATCTTATACAACCTTTTATCTTATTATTATTTTAGAAAGCCCTGAAAAACCCACAAGGAAGGCCGTGGCCAGCACATCAGAGGGACCCGGTTTAAAGGCAAGGAGCCCCTTTGAGCCTGACAATAAACAACCAAAATCTGAAAAAAGACCTCTCAAAAGTAAGTACCTATTTAAAAATGAAGCATTTTTTTAAAAATAATGTTAAATATTTAATTAAGCATCTGTTAATGTATTTTGGTCTGATTGTATATTTAGTTCTATTTTCATTTAGAACGACCCGCTAGACCTACTCTTATTGTGTCCAGCGATTCTTCAGAGGACGAAACACCAGTCATCAGGGACCTGAAGTCTAAAAGACCACGTAAAATTTCCAGAAGGCTGCACAGTTCACCGAGACCAAGAGTCACCCCACCTCAAAGGCCAAAACCAGCGCAAGCCTTATCTTCTACTACTAGGTATCACAGCGTGGAGCTCTTGAAACATGTAGAATTGACTATAGATCAGATAATTTACAGACAAACTGCTATAAGGGCTCTAGTGTCTGACCCTGAGGTGGCTCAGAATATCCAGACCTTAATAACCCTGTTGAAAACTCTAGGCTTTTTGAAACACTAACTTGGGCATTGTAGAGCAATAATGACACCCTTTCGGAAAAAAAAACTTGTAAGAGAAAAC
The DNA here is from genome assembly GCF_902713425.1 of Acipenser ruthenus. Lineage (NCBI taxonomy): Eukaryota > Metazoa > Chordata > Actinopteri > Acipenseriformes > Acipenseridae > Acipenser > Acipenser ruthenus. The sequence continues at coordinate 11,141,571 of NC_081216.1, read as the reverse complement.
ATGTTGAAATTGCTGTTGTTGATGATACTGATAATGATGATGCTGTGACGTGTTCAAAAAAATAAAAAGGTTTCAATTGATCCGAGTCAAACTGTGTCAAATTCTGTGGTTAATTCTGCAATCATCCCCCAAAGTACTTTAAATACGGCTCCCTCAACAAGATCCCCTACACATACTAAGTCTCCAGCCCTAGATGTAAGACCAAGCACTGTTCACCCCACAAATTTGGGAGCTTTTGAGAATTTTGACTATCTAGACAAACTATTCAATGACTTAAATTATAACTCATGTAATTTACCATCAATCAAGGCTCTGATTGATGAGATTTCTACAGATAGTCCCCCTATAAATGACACCATCCCTAATATAAACAACAATACACCCAGGGGTTATTAATGATGCTAAATTGACTCAGATCAATTTTGTCTCTTTGGATAAGCTTTTGCAAGAAATGTCTAGAGAAAATCATGTTAATACAGAGAGTGTAGATGCTATGGAAAACCAAATAGGGGAAGGCTTAAACGGGGGGCCTTGTCAGGATAACTCTTTTAGCATAAAAGTCCCGGGGGATGGTGTAGTACATGATGACCAAGTGGCTGGTCCCTCTGGTTTACAGAACCATAACAGGGTTAGCGACGGGGCTAGAATTGGTGGGGAAGGTGTACAGCTTAGACATAGACCTATGTTTAACAATATTGAATTGAAACAACCTCTTAACTTTACACACCTGTATGATTTGGATTCCTACGCTGAAGTTTTTACAGTACTGCATGAAACGTTAGAGAATATGTTGAGTGAGATTTCTAGAATGTTAAGACCCGCAGACATTGTGCAACTTGAATTAAGAGCAGGATTGTTAGATATACCAGTGTGTGTAAAAATGACTGGAGACAATTTAAGTCTAGACGATTTTCTCAGTCAGATTGAAGCTCTCCTTCAAAGTCATAGTGAAATTTTGGCTGATGACGACTATACAAGTTATTAGGTGTCCTGAAGGAGGGGGTCTAAGAAGAGGTTTGCAGACCTTAATGAAAAGTGAGCTTATTAGAAAAAATGCCAAGCATCTGATTATATGTTACAACAGAGACAATCAATTATGTTTTGCTTACAGCATTCTGAGCTTGTTATTTCCAGAATTTAGGGGTGCCTATGATGTGTGTATGGCTGAGGCTTTAAAACTTCAACAGAGTGTGGGGTTAAGTGAACATCAGAGGGTTTCGTTTGCTGACATAGATAAATTTGAACAGGCCCTAGATGTTAAAATTGTGGTGTGGTACAAATGTCCTCAAAAGGACGTGTTCCTGAAACACCAAACAGATACTCGACAAAAAAGCAAATCTGTATTTCTGTTTCTTCATGAGAATCATTTCTACGGTATTGTTAACTTGAAAGGTTTTCTGGGTGCTGCCTATCTGTGTAATTACTGTTACACAGCCTACAGTAACCGATCTGGACATCGTTGTGAGGGACACTGTAATGTGTGTTTTTCACCAGCCTGTAACAGCGATGCCTCTGTAAAGGTAAAATGTAACGATTGCAATCGTTATTGTCGATCACAGCTCCGTTATGATGAGCATAAGATTCTCCAAGATAAAGCCAACAGTGAAAAACAGGTCTCTTTGTGTGACATCTTAAAACTGTGTACAAGTTGCTATTCTCTCTAAAAATGCGACCCTACTAAACCTACGGCTCATAAATGTCCTAGTCCCTACTGTAAGATATGTAAGGCTGTGTTGTTACCTCACACTGATCGCAAATGCTTCATTCAAGTGCCAAAACCTTATGAGCCCACAGATAAATATGTGTTTTATGATTTTGATTGCCGGCAGGAAGATGGCTTGCACATTCCGAATTATTTGTACTGCATGCACATGGATGGTGAATCATGGTTTTGGGAGGGCAAGGATTGTGTGAAAAAGTTTTTTGAAAGGTATCGCAGGCCCTGTTACGCAGGCTATACTTTCTTGGCACACAATGCAAAGTCGTATGACAGCTATTTACTGATGAATTATTTAGTTACCAACGGTGTTAACCCTCATATCATAGCTCAGGGTAGCAAGTTAATGTTTTTTACAGACAAGGCTTTTAAGATGCGCTACATTGATTCCTTTAACTTTATGCCATGAAGTTAAGTGCAATGCCTTCAGCTATGGGATTTGAAGCCAGAAAAGGATATTACCGTAAGAATCAAAAAACTCTCCATGACCCTCTTCTTTTAGATAAATTCCCAGCCAGTGTTCTCCAGGATAATTTTGGGGGTCTGTGTTGACAATAAGCATCGCCGGAAGTTTTTTATTTTTCCTTTAGGTAGTTGATCACCCCATAAAAATACTTTTCAGTCAAGGGGTTGCTGGATAGCAGCGCTGTAAGCTGGGTGGTATTCATTTTAAAAAAGGATCAAAGTTGTATCAAACTTCAGTAATCAAAGAGAACTGCTCTTTGGTGGGAAACCTCAATCACGTTCTCAAAAACAGCATAAACAATCATATTCACAGTCTCAGGCAGAGCATTGGCAAAACGCATTTCAAGACGCATATTACCATTTTTTACTAAGGAAAAATTATCTCCACATTCTTGGTCAGGGGTCAAATCAAAGGCATAGAGCGCATAGCCTCTAATAAAGTCTGACCGATCAATTATCAGCGGTTTGTCTTTGAGATGTCTACCTGTGGCTTGTATTAGACTGTAATATTCCCGGACGGGGTTGTGTCTTGCTGTATAGTCGGGTTGTAAAGGTTTTGAGGGGACTTGTTCGCCATCGACGTACATAGCTATAAAGTTCCCGGCAAAGTGTTTAAAGTTAAAAGGGTTTTTAGCGTAGGACCCACTAAAAGTGTCATTATCTGTTAAACCAATAACCACAAACTTTGGTAACTGTCCCAGAAACAAATTCTCCTGAGTACATACCCTGCTCCCTTTAGGAACACTAAAAACTTTCATAGCCACTCTATCAATAGGATATTTGGCATTAGAGGTCATCAAGGCTTTAGCGTGACCTATTCTTACCTCCGGGGCTATTTTTACTTTTTTAATATAGAGAGAGGCTTCTAAAATTTTAAGTTTGAACGCCTCTGCAGCGTCAGACATTAAACAAAAAGTGCCACTGGCCCTCACCATTTTAATTTTCAGGTCAATTCCATTTAGCATGAGTTATTCTTGAAAAAATATATCCGAATACAGTGGTCCTAAAAGTTCAACTGTATGGCTCATTCTGGTAAAAGCATGCCGTTTAACTAAACCTTCATTACCCCCTGCAGGATCAGTCTCATCCATGTGTCCTGGGGTATCTTTGTAAAACAAGCCGGCTGTGAATTGAGATTCTAGGGTGTCCTTACTAAAGTTTAGCATTGCTTCTATAATGCTACGGTAAGGATAAGTATTACTGCTTTGACTAATCAGACGGTCTCCTAAAGTTACATCCATCAGCCTTAGTAATTTTGCATGAAAGTCTTAAAAGAGTATTATTCAAATTAAGATAATCTTCCCCATTCCCCGCTATGTAAAATTCGAGCAGAGCCGTGTCAGACAAGGCAGACAGGGGGGGAATTTCCACATATAGGTTTTTTTCAATACTTGTTTGGGTATAGGGGATAGTAAACAGATCCAATTCTGATTTCACACATTCTTGACACATTCTCCTTCTCTGGTTACCGCTACTAAATGACCTGAATGTAGAGGGTTTAGCCTTTTTGTGATGATGATAGCGAGATCCCGGGGGTTTGCTACATTTTCTCTTGTATCCTCTGGACATCACCATCAATCCCTCCCCTGACTGGCTATTGTTGTGGCTAGGAGGGTTATGACTTGTTAGGACATTTGACACTACGTCACTAACAATATTTTTAGCGGCTGATTTAAAATGAGGTTTAACTATTTCAAAACCCCTTCTAAGTAACGGTAAAGCTTTTCTGAAAAGACTTCGAAAAATACCCCCTATACCCGCTCTGTACATTACAGGAGCTCCAGAAAATCCAGGCAAACTATTACCAGCTTGATTTGTGTAATAATGAATATAAGGATTGACATATCCATGAGGTTGTTTTGATCCGTCTTAATTTGTATAGTTATAGTATCGAAGCTGGTCTTGCTGAGGGGTACGTAATGAGGTCTGTCGTAAGTTACCGTGATTATATCATTGTTTTTGCCTTTAAAAGGGACACACCTTAGAAGAGGCACGTAACTATCTCCAACAGCTTGATGTGTAATGATATCTGTATAGACATACATGGTATAAAAACCCGCTCGGATATCGGCGGGGTAGAGGGTCCTCAAATGAGCACTATACAGTTTAGCCTCAATAGGTCCAAATAGTCCAATAGTTTCACCCTTTATAGTCTCACGAAATCCCAACATTTGTCCGAGTTGTTCTTTGGCAAAAATCACAAATGGAGTAGTACTTTTTATATAAATTCTTCTTTCTATAGGTTTATAGACTAATTTCAAATCATTTTTATATTGTTCATCGGGAGCCTTGTCGCCTTTCTGATCTAGTCCTTTTCCGAGCAGGACATCGTTCATGGTCGTTATTACATCCGGAAGGGTTTCATAATATCCTTTTGGGATAGTATAATCACGTTTTATGGCCTTTTCTATACCGAAAGTAATAAAAGTGCTTTCATTAAGGTGTATATTATCCCAGGTATGGGGATATTGAATCTCTGCTAAGCAAACTTCCCATTTTCCCGGTAGATTCATTGTTTTTACCAACTTGGTAGTAAAATTGGATATAGCGTTTTTAGGGAAAACATCCTGTGATGCGTTACTAGGCAGAGTCACATAAAAAGAGTCTTGAGACATCTTGAATAATGTTTTAAGTGTAATTAAATAACCCCTGGACTTGTTAACTCTTTAGATCCACCACCTGATGCCCAGCGACCCAACTGTTAAATTTTTCAGGCCAACCGGACCATTTTATGAGAAGACTTTTTACCATTTTCCTTTTTCCTTATCTATCCTAAACAACCTATCAGTCTTGACATTTATTTTCTGCAATTCTGGTTCATAAAAGGTGCCATTTATAGCCTCTCCATTATAATCACATAGTTTATACACCGGTGGAAATCTTGGTATACATTCTGTTATAGTAAAAATCTCTGCCGTAAACGTCTGTTCATAGCCTTTTATAAAGGGAGCTCTTAACTTTGAAATTCTGACGTTGTCACCGACTGTAAACTTAAACTTTATATGTTTAGGGCTTTTCTTCTTAGAGTATAAAGTTTTAAACACTTTAAATGAATTATCTTCATTAACTTCTGAAGGTTTCATTTGAATACTACGGTGGAAGGAGTTATTATAAGCCTGAACCATTTCTTGTAGTTTATCCATATACTTGTGAGTGTTAAAAGCAGTGAAATATTTCCACATTTTTGTTTTCAGAGTCCTATTGTATCTCTCAACAATAGAGGCTTTTAGTTTGTTCCCCGTGGTAAAGTGTAGAATATTATGTTTTTTTAGCATGTGCTGAAATGCTCTGTTTAGAAATTCTGTCCCTTTATCAGTTTGTAGTTTTTTAGGTTTCCTGCCCGTGCTGAGGATCCTCTTGAACGCCTCTGTCACAGTCTTAAATGACTTATTTTTCAATGGTATTATCCAGGCATATTTGGATAAGATATCTATACATGTTCATCTCTTAACCCTTTGCAGTCCATTTATTAAGTGCGTGTCAGGCACGTCAGGTCCAATTTATTTTCACACGCGCAGTTAATTTTAGACGCGCTGTTTAAAAGTATTTTTCATTTTCACAGTCAAACAGGTTTAAAAGGCCCTGCATATCAACAAAGCACTCACTAGGCATCTCCAGCCCCACCCCACCCTTTCATTCGCTATCGCTTTCACATATGCTAAGAAATAAATAATAATAATAATAATAGTCGTACATACCGATCAATCATCTCCTGATCACTCGTTTTATCACCAAACTCCTCAATAATGCGATCCAAGTCATTATTTTATTACTATAACATCTCAAAAAAGCTCTGCAAATGTCCATGATAGTCTCTGTGCGGTGATGCAGTACCATCCAGCTTGTTTCCTTATGACCGCCCATATGGGATGCCAGGGGCAAGTATGACTAATCATGAGATACACCCTTTTGTTTTTTTTAGTTTTTTTTCGACTTGTCTCGGCTCCTGTCGCTCCCACTCGGCCGTTGAATGGTTGTCTTGGCTTTTTCCGGAGAAAAAACGACTAGAAACCCGTTTTTTGCGTTTTTTTGATGATGTCGGACAGGGTCCGACAATGGACCTGATAGGAATAATTGCAATGTCGGACTAGGTCCGACATAGGACCGCAAAGGGTTAAAAACCTAGCCAGGTTATAAAAACAGACATCAGTCACATAAGCATACAAAACAATGATATGTATACATTTGCAGTCTTCTATTTCATCAAACATGTTAGGTAATATATTCATTAAAAATGCATTTAAGGGGTTACAGTGTTTTACATGCATATCTACCAACTCTAGCCATTCTTGAGCATCAACATCTTTATGGATTAAATCAGTTACACTTTTTAAATTGTTGAACATTTTTACATTTACGGGGATCAGGTTTTGAAAAAGTGTCTTACAAGCCACTTTCTCAGCTATTAACTCAAACAACAGCCCCTCCATGGTTTTCCTCAGTTTGCTGGAGTCTGGACGTTCCCCATTTTCAAAGTCATAGGCTCCGTAATAAGCTAAAGGAGCTTGGGGGTTAGTAAAATTGCGATGGTAAAAAGCTTTGGTTATTTTGTTAACAATGTCTCGGGTCTTGTCATCCAGGGCTTCTTGTGGATGGCTCAGTTTACGTCTAATGCTGTGTTCTGGTCTTAGCTCTGTTAAAATATCTTCCACCAGTTTCTGAAGTTTTGTCAAAGATGGATGGAAATTGAAACAAGCTAGAACTTTAGCCACCAGAAGCTTCAGCCACGGGATGTGTATTTTTTCTAGTATTTCTTCAAAATGTTGATCAAAATAATCGGGGTTCGCTTCATAAAGGCAACTGTGTCTCAGTTGGCTCGGGTGGTCAATTTCGCAACCGCGGCAATTTTTCACCATATCACGGTCAATGATCACTTCCAATAGAGAAGCCAGGAGACCCCTAGAGATCTTTAATACTTTTTCAAAAGAGATGCCTAAAGGACCGTCGACGTCGTCAGACTCTGCAGGGTTGAGGAGGGGAACATTTTCAAAGTCTTTTATAAGCCGGGTCATTTCTTCAGTGGTCCAATCCATCTCAAGATCGCTAGGTTCAAGAACAGCATTTTCAAAGAAGTATCTAAAGTTTGCAGAAGACATGGCGTCAGACTCCTTCAATCAAAAGGGTGTGTGGGGGCCCCCCTTTAGTATGCTCCCTGAGATCATGTGTCAGCCTAGGAGGGGTGAGGACGCCTCTGGCCCCATGGGGGATCCTTTGAGACGGCCTATCAGAGATCCATGAATGGGGGATCCATGGGGCACCGCCCCTAGGGGCGTTTTCTGAGTTACCCTAAAACATCCACCCCCTCTCTCTCATTGGGGTCTATTTTCACTTCAGTCCACAGAGGAGTATGTACAGTACACAGAGGATCCTTGGGACACATGCTTAAAGGCCCCTTGCTTGGACTCTCTTGAACCTTTTTCACAGTCTGTGGTTTCTTTAGCATCTGAGGAAGGGCTAATGTGCATTTTTTTAAAGGCTTTTATAAGTTCAGACATTTGCCGATCCTCAAGATCCACTTTCTCAGAGCAGGAACTAACGCCGGTATGAGACATCTTGTGTAACACTCTAATAAACTGCACCAAATATTTTCCTCCTTTTATGAGGTCTGAAAACATGTCCCGACTTGCCCTTTTTAAAAACAAAAACAAAAACCCTTCGTAGTCTCGATCATTTCAACCTTTTGCTCAAACACCTAACCACCTTGAGTCTCTCAACCCCAGTAAGCTTAATCCTTATTTTTTATTTATTAATGTTTTAAGAAAAACTGTTGTGGCCGAGTGGTTAAGGCGATGGACTTAAGATCCATTTGATTCAATTGTCAGCGTGGGTTCAAATCCTACCAACAGTAATTATTTTTATTTCAAACTCTTTTACATTTATAAATATTTAATGTTTATAAGCGCTTGTGAAATACATAGGGGTCTGTTTATATATATTCCATACTCCTATATAAAATCCAAGCCCCCTCATTATATATTCATAAATTCATAAATCCACGCCCCTTTATTATTATTATTATTATTATTATTTATTTCTTAGCAGACGCCCTTATCCAGGGCGACTTACAATCGTAAGCAAATACATTTCAAGTGTTACAATACAAGTAATACAATAAGAGCAAGAAATACAATAACTTTTGTTCAAGCAAAGTACAAGTGTGACAAACCACAATTCAATAATACAGCAGATAATAGTGATAGTTACATCAGGATATGATTAAATGGTGATAGTTACATCAGGATGTGATTAAATACAAAGTACTACAGGTTAAACACTTGGCAGATTACAGTATTCTGAAGTACAGGATTAAATGCAGTAAAATAGGGGGCAGATAAGAGCAAAATAAAGCACATTTAAATGAAGGGTGATAGTGTCCCAGGATACAAACAGAGGAGTTCTACAGGTGCTCTTTGAAGAGGTGAGTCTTGAGGAGGCGCCGGAATGTGGTCAGGGACTGGGCAGTCCTGACATCTGTAGGAAGGTCATTCCACCACTGCGGAGCAAGGGTGGAGAAGGAGCGGGCTCTGGAGGCAGGGGAGCGTAGCGGAGGTAGAGCTAGTCTTCTAGTGCAGGAGGAGCGGAGAGGTCGAGTGGGGGTGTAGGGAGAGATGAGGGTCTGGAGGTAGCTGGGTGCAGTCTGGTCAAGGCATCTGTAGGCTAGTACAAGAGTCTTGAACTGGATGCGAGCGGTGATCGGGAGCCAGTGGAGCGAGCGGAGTAGTGGAGTAGTGTGGGCGAAGCGAGGCAGAGAGAACACCAGGCGGGCAGCAGAGTTCTGGATGAGCTGGAGCGGACGGGTGGCGGACGCAGGGAGGCCAGCCAGGAGGGAGTTGCAGTAGTCTAGGCGGGAGAGTACCAGGGCCTGGACCAGGAGCTGGGTAGCATAGTTGGTGAGGAAGGGTCGGATTCTTCGGATGTTGCTCAGGAAGAATCGGCAAGTGCGTGCCACAGTGGAGATGTGCTGGGAATAAGAGAGGCAGGGGTCCAGGGTGACTCCAAGGTTCTTAGCTGAGGAAGAGGGAGAGAGTGTGGTAGATTCCAGAGGAACAGAGATAGAGAGATCAGAGGAGGGGGAGGAGGAGGGAAATAAAAGGAGGTCAGATTTAGAGAGGTTGAGTTTGAGGTGATGCAAGTGCATCCAGGAGGAAATAGCAGACAGACAGGTAGAGATACGGGAGGGGATGGTGGAGTCAGAGGTGGGGAAGGAGACGAAAATCTGAGCATCATCAGCATAGAAATGGTATGAGAAACCATAGGATGCGATGAGGGGGCCCAGGGAGCGGGTGTAGAGAGAGAACAGGAGAGGACCCAAGACTGACCCTTGGGGGACTCCTGTTGAGAGAGGGCGAGGTGTGGAGGTTGCTCCACGCCAGGTTACCTGGTAAGTGCGGTTGGAGAGGTAGGAGGAGAACCAGGCCAGAGCAGTGCCAGAGATCCCCAGGTCAGCAAGAGATGATAGTAGAATAGAGTGATCAACAGTGTCAAAGGCAGCAGAGAGGTCGAGGAGAATTAGGACAGAGGAGAGAAAGGCAGCTCGGGCACACTTAAGTGAGTTGGTGACAGACAGGAGGGCGGTTTCAGTGGAGTGAGCAGAGCGGAAGCCAGATTGGAGAGGGTCAAGCAGAGAGTGGTTGGACAGGAAAGCAGAGAGCTGGCGGTGTACAGTCCGCTCGAGGGTTTTGGAGAGGAAGGGTAGGAGGGAGACAGGACGGTAGCTCTGGAGGGAGGTGGGGTCGAGGGTAGGTTTTTTGAGGAGGGGAGTGATAGAGGCTTTTTTGAAGGCAGAGGGAAAGATACCAGAAACTAGAGAGGTGTTGAGGAGGGAGGAGATGAAGGGGAGTAGAGCAGGAGCAGCAGCTTGAAAGAGGTGAGTGGGGAGGGGGTCCAAGGCACACGTGGTGGGTTTGTGACCCTGGAGCAGGGAGGAGAGGTCAGAGTCTGAGAGGGGCAAGAAGGTGGAGAAGGAGGGTGAGTTAGTAGGGGTTGCAGTGGGTGTAGGAGTTGGAGCGGGAGGGGGTGCGGGGGAGGGAGAGGTGTTAAAGAGTTTGCGGATATCTGAGATTTTAGAAGAGAAGAAGGAGGCAAAGTCATCAGGGGAGATAGAGGAGGGAGGAGGAGGGGGGAGGGTTTAGGAGGGAGGAGAAGGTAGAGAATAGTTTACGTGGGTTGTTAGTGGAGGCTTGGATTACAGATTGGAAATAAGCACATTTAGCAGAGGAGAGAGTAGAGGAGAAGGAGGAGAGGAGAGTGCGGTAAAGGTCTAGGGCAGCAGGGAGTTTGGTTCTCTTCCATTTCTTTTCAGCAGATCGCAGTGTGATTCTTGCCGAGCGGAGCGCAGAGGAGAGCCAGGGATGGGGAGGGGAGGGGCGAGCAGGTCGGGAGGTGAGGGGACAGAGGGAGTCGAGGGAGGAGGTGAGTGAGGAGAAGAGGGTGGAGGTAGCAGAGTCTACGGAGAGTTGTGAAAAGGAGTCGATAGGAGGGAGGTGAGAGAGAGCAGTGGAGGCAAGGACAGAGGGGGAGAGAGAGCGGAGGTTACGGCGAGAGGTGACAGTGGGGGTAGGAGGAGCAGGGAGAGGGGGGAGAGACAGAGAAAAAGAGATGAAATAGTGATCAGAGAGGTCCAGGGGGGTGACAGAGAGGGTGGAGGGGCAGCAGGCCCTGGAGAAGGTGAGGTCCAGTTGACGGCCAGCTTTGTGGGTAGGAGGGGACAGAGAGAGACAGAAGTCGAAGGAGTGCAGGAGAGGGAGGAATCCAGCAGAAGGGCTGGGGTTGGAGAGATGGATGTTGAAGTCACCCAACAGGACAGTCGGGGTAGACAGAGAGGGGAGGGAGAAGAGTAGATAGTCGAGTTCATCCAGAAAGTGAGTGAGAGGCCCAGGGGGGCGGTACAGAACAATGAGCAGGAGTTGACAGGGAAAGGTTAGTTGGACTGCATGAAATTCAAAGGTATTGACAGAGAGTGAGATGAGATCGGAGGGGACAGAAAAGAGTAAGGAGGGAGAGAGGAGAAGACCCGTCCCACCTCCCCGTCCAGTGAGACGCAGGGTATGGGACAGGACGTAGAGAGAGGACAGGGCAGCAGGAGTAACAGTGTTATCAGGGGACAGCCAGGTTTCAGTGAGAGCAAGGAAATCGAGCGAGAGGTGGGAGGCAAAGGCAGAGATGAAATCAGCTTTGTTAGCAGAAGAGTGACAGTTCCAGAGTGCACCAGAGAGTGTGCGGGAGGGGGGGAGAGGCAGAGAAATGAGGTTAGAGGGGTTGGAGGAGCAGCAGCGGAGGGAGGGCAGAGGACGAGGACGAGAGGACAGAACAGGGATGTGAGAGACAGTCATAGCAGGGCAAGCAGGACAAAAGGCACAGTAGGAGCAGTAAGGTGGAGGGTACAGACCTGACTAGTAGATAGCTTCTTCTAGAGCCCCGTTAGGTTTGGATCTATTGGAATAGCGTCTCAGCGCAGGCCTCCCCTTGCTGGACTCCCACAGCTAGACTCCCGGCTCTTTTGTTGAGGCTCTTCGGTTGGCTGGCGCTTCTGGCTGGCGCAGAAATAGGCTGCTTAATATATAAAGAACAACTGCATGGAAACCAATCAGATAGCAAATCAACTTCTATTCAATTAAACCACTCACCTGGTACTAATCACACACCAACTCAGCTAATTCAAACACCACCTTACAAAGTAACCAAATGTAGTTACTTAAAAATTACTTGAAGCAGGAACTTGCCTATCTGCCTCAGTCCCTGGTTCCTGTAGACTGACCACTATTATATGCCCACCCTTATTATATATTCATATTTTCACACACATAAGGTTAAAAGGTCAAAAGGATCATAAATCAGACTTTTGACATAAGATATAGTAATATTACTACTCATATCAAATTACTAATAAATAAATGTAAATATTATGCTGTTTGGGTCTAAAAAGAAGGCGAGTCAGATGTCCCCTTCATTCAATATATTTACGTTGAATAATTTCCCTTTGGCAAAAACTGAGAAATGTAAGTACCTTGGCATATTGTTAGATTCAATATCAAGCTTCACCAAGTATTGACTCAGGGGGGTGAATACTTATGCAACCAACAAATGTCTTTTTTTGTTTAATTAACTATTATTTTGCACCTTCAAAGTGTTAAGTATGTTGTGTAAATCAAATGGTAAAAATCCCAATTAAATCAATTTTAATTCCAGGTTGTAACACTAAAAAATGTGGAAAAGTCCAAGGGGGTGAATACTTATGCAAGGCACTGTAATAGATATGCAATTGATATTAAATTTACATTAAATTATTCCTTGTTACTTTCCATTAACATTTAACTCAGATTAACTGTATTTTCAATTAAAAACATCTAAATAATGGGAAATTCTTACATATTTTCAAGGTTAACGAAGCGTAATATAAATGGACGTGATATGCAATTACATTTTCAATGGACCTTTTGATTAACATTTAGCAAGAAACCAGCTATTGCATATTTATTAAATATTAATTTAATATGCAATTGCATATCTATTTAATATTCATTTATGCCACGCAATATAAAGTGTTACCCACTTTTCTATATTGAATGTACTTTGCCATGTGTCTGCCTAGTTCTGAATGCTGTCTACATCATTTTGAATGACCTATGCTGCTTCAAGAGTGTTTGCCACTCCTCCTATTTTTGTGTCGTCTGCAAATTTAACAAGTTTGCTTTCTACATGTTAACCACTCCCTAATCCAATGTGCATGCATTTCCTTGAATCCCTACTGCGTTCAGTTTGAGAATTAATCTTTTATGCGGGACTTTGTCAAAAGCTTTCTGGAAATCTAAATAAACTGTATGCTTTGCAATTATCCATTGTCAATGTTGCATCCTCAAAAAAATCAAGTAGGTTAGTTAGACACTATCTTCCTTTCCTAAAACCTTGCTGACTGTCTCCCAGGATACTGTTATGCATTGTAAAGTTTTAACATTACTTCCCTTCATTTAAATTCAACACTTCTCACACTATATCCAAGCATCTTGTTTGCCTTTTTTATAGCTTCCCGACATTGTCTAGATTAAGACATTTCTGAGTCACATAAACTCCTAGGTCTTTTTCATAGTTCCCTTCCTCAATTTCAGTATCTCCCATATGATATTTATAATGCACATTTTTATTGCCTGCATGCAATACTTTACACTTTTCTCTATTAAATGTCATTTGTCATGTGTCTGCCCAGTTCTGAATGCTGTCTAGATCATTTTGAATGACCTTTGCTGCTGCAACGGTGTTTGCCACTCCTCCTATTTTTGTGTCGTCTGCAAATGTAACAAGTTTGCTTAATATACCAGAATCTAAATCATTAATGTAGATTAGGAATAGCAGAGGACCTAATACTGATCCCTGTGGTACACCACTGGTTACCTCGCTCCATTTTGAGGTTTCTTCTCTAATCAGTACCGTATAGGTAATTTTCCATTTTGGATGTTATTATGGTTTCCATAAGTTTACATATAATAAAAGTCAGGCTTATTGGTCTGTAGTTACCTGGTTTGGTTTTGTCTCCCTTTTTGTGGATCGGTATTATGTTTGCAATTCTCTAGTCTGTTGATACAACCCATCTCAAGAGACTATTGCATGATCTTAGTTAGAGGTTTATAAATAACTTATTTTATTTCTTTGAGTACTATTGGGAGGATCTCATCCAGCCCAGGGGATTTGTTTATTTTAAGGGCTCCTAGTCCCTTTAACATTTCTGCCTCTGTTATGTTAAAGTTATTTAAAAAAGTATAGGAACAGGTCGACATGTGGGTAATGGTGTCCGTATCCTCCTTTGTAAAAACTTGTGAAAAGTAATCATTTAATATATTTGCTATTATGATTTTGCCATTTGTGTTTCTTAGACATTTAACTTCCTCCTTGAATGTTCATTTGCTGTTATAATATTGGAAAAACTTTTTGGAATTGGTTTTAGCCCCCTTGGCTATATTCATTCCTACCTCTCTCTTGGCCTTTCTTACTTCCTTTTTGACTTGCGCTTGCAGTTTTAAGTGCTCTTTCTGTGTACTTTGTTCTTGGTACCTATTAAAAGTTCTGTTAAATGTCTTTTTTCTCTTATTTTTTTTTCATGATCTATTAAACCATTTTGGCCATTTTGTTGTAGATTTTGATTTGTCCTTTCTCTGTGGATGTTTTCTCTATTTTACTCCAATCTACTTCTGTTAGTTTCATTCCTTCAGTTTGCCCTTTTAAAATTGTAAACCTTAGCTTTAGGGTCTGGAAAATATGGAGATAAAAAAAAATGGCCAAGTCAAGTGCATATTTTTTAAAAATAATTTCAGCCCCTATTGTGCATTGTTTTGACTAAGATCTTTTTTGTATAATTTTTTATAGCACAGTTGTTTTTTTATACTCCCTCTCTACAGCAGGTACGGCATAGTGTAATATTCCGTAATACTAAGCATCTACTCATAAGCATCTACCAACCTATCGAATCTGGTGAGTTTGAGCAACTCTGGTGGAAAGAAGAAGAAGAAGAAGAAGAAGAAGAAGAAGAAGAAGAAGAAGAAGAAGAAGAAGAAGAAGAAGAATCCCAGCAATAACAATAGGCTTCCCAGTCTATGGCCTGGAAGCCTAATTAGAAAACAGAACCTATACTGATACTTACGAAAAGTCCACATTTTAAGCTCAGTTTTAATTGCCCAAATGCAAAAACTTGTTATTCTATAACCCTCTTTTCACTGGATTTGTATTGTATTTAAAAAGGGATCTGCCAAGTAATGTTATAAACTATTATCTGTAGAGTAGGTTGATTTTTACCCACACTTCCAGTTTAGTCCAGCCCAACTCTGGTGTTAAAATAAACTCCAAAAGCTATCGAAATCACTTCAAATATGCTAAAACAGCTGGAAGTTCTTTCTTGAAAGATTCAGTATCCATTCCATCTGGTGCTGCAGGACTCTTGCTGGTTCAGGCCAATATGTACATGGTGCTGTTGACATGGATGGCAGCTTTTGCCCTTTTACAAATCTATTTTCAACCTTCCCATCTTCAGAACCTCTAGCAATGTCATCTTGAATATAACAAATGTATATATCACAAGTGCAATTTCTAAGAAAACTCAAGTTACTTATTTTTGCGCAATTTATAAGTTTAGCCCCAAATGTTGGCAAAGTTTGACAGGCTTATACTTTTAATTATAAAGTTCAAAATATACATAACTAACCCTCCTGATTTAATAGGAGGAGGGGGAGATGGTAATCACCAATATACCAGAGGGGGTGAACCCATTTTTATCACAGTTTGTGTTGACATATATTTACTGCATGCCCTCTTTCCTCGTCGGCTTTTTCCACTTGCTGTAGTGCAGCAGTGCCCAATCATTTAAACTACAGGAGCTAGAGTGAAAGAGACCCAGCATCGCCCAACCGTGTTCTAATGCAGGTCTAAACTAACATTAAGCACAGCGCTTATCTGTGGGAAGCTTGTTAAATTGCTCATATAAGGAAAGGCCACAGCTAAATCTCTGGGGGAAATACAAGCCTGCAAAATTATTTTGCCATCACTTTGCACCCATGTGATTAGGTGGCCTTAGTTAGACCCATGGGGTGTAACTAAGGACAATTTACAATAGATTGTAATAGATTATTGGTTTGCAGTCTGCTTTATACAGTAAAAACATAACCACAAAGGTTCTCAAATGGAAAAGTTCTTTACTCAAGGTGGTCTGAGCATGAGCAGCAGCGTGCCTGGGAGCTTGACTGAATGTGTGAGGAAGAAAACCTTTTAATCCGGTTTGTTATTTAATGGGCATACTCTGTCTACAAGGAGAAGCTTTTAAAGACTGGGAATGTATCATGCGATTTCAAAGGCATTTTGTTAAAGTATTTTGTTAGAAGTTATAAAAGGCTCCTAATCCTTATAGCTTGCTGCTCTCACGGGATTCTTCGGTTGTAACATGGCTTAAAGGGTAAAGCTACATTTGAAGTGCTGCTAGTGTTTTAGGCAGCACTATTCCTGTTTTCTGACAGTTTATTCACACGGCTGAAACTTCACAAATAAAGATACTGGACACATGTACGCATAAACTACATAGCCCATAACCAGTCCTAAGGTGTAGCCATAATGATATTTTGAGAGACGTGAACTAAATAAGTAAATACGGTCAGCTGAAAAGTGTCTCTTTCTGTGGTTTTTGTTTCTGTATTGAACAGGGTGAGTCTCCGATTATTTCACTTTTTGTATGGAAGCCTAGTGTGTGCACATGCATTCCATGTATGACATGTACCTGTAACCTTTATGGTTAAACAGTTATAGCCACAAATCTAACAACAGTAAAAAAACAGGTGAAAATAGCTTGGACCCTAAAGGGTTCATACACCTTAGCTAGGGCCCCATACTGAAAAGAATGATGCGCTCAAGGGGCCATGTACCCGTCTAACTGCCTGAATTAAGCACAGTTTTCCAATTGCTATATTCAACCAACCCCAATTAACCACATAATAGGACTTGCGTCTAGTCCTTTCCTAAGTACCAAAGTGCACAATTTATATATATATATATATATATATATATATATATAATTTTAATATAAGTGGTGGATTTGTATGGCCAGCCAGATGAGACTCAGAGTAATAGCTACAAGTGTTTTGAAAGTGCATTGATATATATATATATATATATATATATATATATATATATATATATATATATATATATACATACATGCTCAAATTTGTTGGTACCCCTCCACAAAAAACGAAGAATGGACAATTTTCTCAGAAATAACTTGAAACTGACAAAAGTAATTGGCATCCACCATTGTTTATTCCATATTTAATAGAAATCAGACTTTGCTTTTGATTTTTTATTCAACATAATATTGTAAATAAGAAAACAAATGAAAATGGCATGGACAAAAATGATGGGACCGCTAACGTAATATTTTGTTGCACAACCTTTAGAGGCAATCACTGCAATCAAACGTTTTCTGTAGTTCTCAATGAGACTTCTGCACCTGTTAACAGGTAGTTTGGCCCACTCTTCCTGAGCAAACTGCTCCAGCTGTCTCAGGTTTGATGGGTGCCTTCTCCAGACTGCAAGTTTCAGCTCTTTCCATAGATGTTCGATAGGATTCAGATCAGGACTCATAGAAGGCCACTTCAGAATAGTCCAGTGTTTTGTTCTTATCCATTCTTGGGTGCTTTTAGCTGTGTGTTTTGGGTCATTATCCTGTTGGAGGACCCATGACCTGCGACTGAGACAGAGCTTTCTGACACTGGGCAGTACGTTTTGCTCCAGAATGCCTTGATAGTCTTGAAATTTCATTGTGCCCTGCACAGATTCAAGGCACCCTAAGCCAGGCGCAGCAAAGCAGCCCCAAAACATAACCGAGCCTCCTCCATGTTTCACTGTAGGTATGGTGTTCTTTTCTTTGAAAGCTTCATTTTTTCATCTGTGAACATAGAGCTGATGTGACTTGCCAAAAAGCTCCAGTTTTGACTCATCTGTCCAAAGGACATTCTCCCAGAAGGATTGTGGCTTGTCAATATGCATTTTAGCAAATTCCAGTCTGGCTTTTTTATGTTTTTCTTTCAAAAGTGGAGTCATCCTAGGTCTTCTTCCATGGAACCCACTTTCGCTCAAAAAGCGACAGATGGTGCGATCAGAAACTGACGTACCTTCACCTTGGAGTTCAGCTTGTACCTCTTTGGCAGTTATCCTTGGTTCTTTTTCTACCATTCGCACTATCCTTCTGTTCAATCTGGGGTCGATTTTCCTCTTGCGGCCGCGCCAAGGGAGGTTGGCTACAGTTCCATGGACCTTAAACTTCTTAATAATATTTGCAACTGTTGTCACAGGAACATCAAGCTGCTTGGAGATGGTCTTGTAGCCTTTACCTTTACCATGCTTGTCTATTATTTTCTTTCTGATCTCCTCAGACAACTCTCTCCTTTGCTTTCTCTGGTCCATGTTCAGTGTGGTGCACACAATGATACCAAACAGCACAGTGACTACTTTTCTCCATTTAAATAGGCTGAATGACTTATTACAAGATTGGAGACATGTGTGATACTAATTAAAGAAACTAATTAGTTTGAAATATCACTATAATCCAATTATTTATTATCTTTTCTAAGGGGTACCAACAAATGTGTCCAGGCCATTTTAGAATATCTTTGTGGAATAAACAATAATTCATCTCTTTTCACAGCTTCTTTGCTTTATTCTATGACATACCAAAGGCATGCAAGTATACATGATAAAATAGCTTTTAATTTCATCACTTTTCAGGAGGAATGCAGCATTCAGAATGCAGAACTGTAAGGGTACCAACAAATTTGAGCACGTCTGTATATATATATATATATATATATATATATATATATATATATATATATATATATATATATATATATATTTTTTTTTTTATTTTTTTTTTTAACAGTTTATGAATGTTAACATACATAAACTATGACTTATTTTGAATGTTACAATGCAGTTGACCCCAAATTTGCTAGCACTTTGTAAAAAAAAGTATGATATAACAAATAGATTTATATACAGAAACGCATACTATATTGGTACATCATTCTCTGTATTATTAATAACACTAACAGACTCTTTTCTTACCTTTAGTATATCCTGTTGTAATGCCTCCTTGGGAGCCGAGACAGGAGAAAGTGCCTACAGTAAATGGCACAGGATCAAAATCAGTAGTCCGAGTACGCCACTGAGGGAATTGCACCCTCAGCATTTGAATAATTTTAGTTAACGCATCCAATTAAGTCCCAGGTCCTAGGATGGCTGGTGGTGATGTCAGGCCAGGAACTGAATGGATAGCAACAGCAGAGTAGTGTATGAAAAGCATTGGTAGTGTGTTTTATTAATAATACATAAAAGGTTTAAACAAAACAGAAACACTTTACAAAACAAAATGGCACTGGGGCCAAAACAAACAGACAAACAGACACAGAACAAAACAAGTATCATGCTTGTCTAAAACTAGCACGCATAGCAATTGTTTTTCTCTTTCTAGTTTCACTTTCTCTTAACCTCCAGACTCTCGTTCCACCTCCAAACACACTAACCCTGTGTCACCCGTGATCACTCTATTTATACACCTGTTTTTGCAGGGAGGATTAACTGCCTCCCTGTCACCCACTATTCCACACACACATGCCCGTGCTCACATACAAATACACACTTTACTCTGCATGTGAAGTGATTATGCAATCCCTGTGCCTAAATACAAATATACATTTTAAATCACCGCTACATAACCCACATTCCGTGCACCAATACATACACACCACATACAACATAAAACACAAAAACTACGCACAGGGGCGGGGCACCCTGCCACAGTCCCTTATAACTCAAAGTTTCTCACAGGTTTGTTTTATAGGGCTGTGGTACATAACTGGGATGTAATCAGAGGAGAAAAGGCACACAGACCAGAATAAAAAGTCATAAAATGTTTATTAGGGACTGTAGCAGGGGAGATCTG
This sequence comes from Acipenser ruthenus, assembly GCF_902713425.1. Lineage (NCBI taxonomy): Eukaryota > Metazoa > Chordata > Actinopteri > Acipenseriformes > Acipenseridae > Acipenser > Acipenser ruthenus. The sequence continues at coordinate 11,121,916 of NC_081216.1, read as the reverse complement.
GACTGACTGTCTGGCACATCCGTATTACTGCAGGTAGAGGGCAGCAGTCTCGTGGGATCCGCCTGTCGGCCATGGCGATGACACGGAGAGGTGGGGAAGAGTGTGTGTGTGCTTTCCCTCTCTCTGAGTGGCTGAGGGGCGGGCCTTGGGAGACTGCTCGGCCCATAAGAACTGGCTTGGTTATGCACTCGGGTGGCCGGGTTGGGGAAAGTACAGTGTCGCTGGCGGAAGAGGCCAGCGTGAAATAAGGAGCAGGCGAGCCCGACTGAGGGGACAGCCTTCTGTAGAAATAATTTAAAAAAATAAAAGAAATAATTACCTACCCGAGGGGACGTGTATAGAACCCTGGCCAACCCCAGTGTATAAGCACAGCGGAGTGTAGGACGGAGACCCGTGCTGACCGGCTTAGCGGCAGTGGGGGCACTGCATAAGCAGCACTTTTGTTTGTAGTTTTATTACTGTGTTTTATTTTCCCTTTTTCTTTCGCCTTCTGTTTTCATTATTACTTTTGAGCACTTGAAGGTGCACGGAGTTGGATACCTGTGTTGGTAACCCCGTGGTCCTGGTTTACTGTCGGCAGTATCTAGACCACGGACAACAGCGCCCTCTGCGGGCTAAAGTAAATAAAACAATTAATAAGAAAAACAAATAAATCTGGGCACCTGTGCGGTGTTTCCAAATAAAATCTTATGTTTCCTGTGTCAGTGAATACCCTCACCCTTCCACAGGGACAGAGACACTGAAAGTAGGAGGGTCAATCCAAGTAGGATAGTAAAGTCTATATAAAATCAGCTAATTACTAAAATAGTACTGGTATAGAAAACATAAGCTGAAAAAAGCAGATCAGGGCTGATATATAAATAGTTTTACCAAAAAGGCAAGACAAGTAGTTTACTGGGTGAGTGTGACAGAGAGCGAATGAATCCTAGTCAACAACATCCCGATCTGTGAGGGCACGGTATAACAGGAACAGTGTGCCCCGGTCTGGATGGTTTGGTAGTTCATTCCAGGATCAGTTGGAAGTCGGCCATCCAATGCGGTAGGCGAGGTGTCAGTCATGGATTGGAGGATACGTGATTGCACTCGCTACCGAAGATGGCGTGACTTAGGTTATATCAGGGGATGTGGTGAAGCAATCTGTTCCTTTGTTATGGTTACGGAAAGACCTGTAAAGGATGCACAAACGAAAAAGTACTGTGAGTGTTTAGTGTTGTCTTATCTGTCTGTTTAACTGTTATCATTTGTTATTCTAGACGGCTAAATATCTGTAAGCTGCACTACTTCACTTTGCCACAGTGAGTTACCCCCTGCTAGCACAGTACAGGTGTTTTTAATTACCACTCAAGTAGTAAATATGGATTTATAGCAATTGCAAATCAAGTCAGGTCCTTCACAGGATATTATCATTAAAAACCTTCCCACTAAACACAATACATAAAATAGGCTAAAATCAGGGGTGTTTCTCTACAAGAAAGAACAGAAACTAAAATAAACTCCAACAAACCTACCTCTAATCTACAGAACAACAGGCTGTCGGGGGCTACATCGTATACCAAGCCTGTGGGTCACTTCACAAGCAGCCGGCCACAGTAAATGTAAACTTGCTAAGGCTGTGTGGTCCAGTGGTTAAAGAAAAGGGCTTGTAACCAGAAGGTCCCCGGTTCAAATCCCACCTCAGCCACTGACTCATTGTGTGACCCTGAGCAAGTTACTTAACCTCCTTGTGCTCTGTCTTTCGGGTGAGACGTAATTGTAAGTGACTGTGCAGCTGATGTGTAGTTCACACACCCTAATCTCTGTAAGTTGCCTTGGATAAAGGCGTCTGCTAAATAAATAATAAATATTTCACTAGTCACTTCCCTTAGGGATTTACTCCCAAAAGCCAGCTATGGCTGTAGGAAACCAGTTACTAAAGACATCTCCAAATTGGTTTACTCACGCCCTCTCAATTCCGAGATTAGTTTGCCTGCTACTCGTAGATGTCACAAAGGCAGGTTTACAATCTTACACTCGCAAAAATATAACAGCTGTAGGATTCTTTTGTGAAGAAAGTTACACAACACTAGTGCCGGCAACATAACAGAGACAACCAACACAGGTGCCGCAGCCCCCTCTACATTCCATTCCTGTCACTGCATGAGAACCCAGCCTTTAAAAACATCCAGGTGAGGCGAATCAACGTACTTGATAGGAGGATGGGAAAGGAAGGACAATCAGGGGGGCTGTCCTAAAACAAAAACATGAATTACAAAAAAATAAACAAGCCTAGTGGTGACACGCCACACTGTGGTAGTCCTTTTCCAAACGTTCTCATACTATCCTGGCTATTGTGCTATCCAGTCTATAATGGTGATTACAGCAATCCTGATTAAAGTTTTCAGCTCCAGTGTAATTTACAATAATACATTATCTTAAAAAAAACAAATTCAATTGTAATCTTTCCACAACAGCAACACATGTAGCCTATAGTAACAATGAAAAACAAAACCTTTAACGTTTTAATAATAATAATAGTAACAAATCATAAAAGTGTATCTGTACATGTATGTCATGCATACATAACACAGAATAATTTGTTTATATTCATTCCTGTAACATATCCATGAGCTTGTAGCTTGTCCACATGTGGTTGAGTGTAGCGATACATGATCCTGTGGACCTGTCGATACAGTACACAAAAATACGTAATACATTCTTATATTAGTTTGTTATGATTTTTATTGTATTATTCTCTGCTGGTTAAGTAACCACAGCCGTCCAGTCTTCATCTGTGATTCCCTGTAAACAAACTGGTGTTTATTACCTTAATAAACTCAAATGCCAAAATCTTTTCTGCCTTCATAAACTTGAGGTGGATGAGTAAAGCATGGTTTGAATCTGCATTGATCAGGGTTCTAGTAAAGATCTATATTCTATTTTATCTCTTGGATATTTTTTGGCCTGTTGTCCATAGTTATCTGTGTGGGATCACCATAGAAACCCAAATATATATATAACATATATATATGTATATATAACAACCAATGCACTTAAAGCCTGCATTTATATTATAATAAAAAAATGTACACAAGAAAAATTATATGATTTACATTTAATATAAGTATATCAATGCAGTTAAATGTGCACATTTGTGTTTTGCTTTTTTTGTTGCTGTATATAATACATTACATATAAGAAATCAAACGATCATAGATGGGATTTGCCAATATTCTACTACATCTTATTCTGTACAGATGTCATCCAGTCCATAGAAAATATGGGACAATTCAAATGTACTTTTTATGTTAAATAGTAGTTCCTGGAGTCAATGCAATTGATATGAACAGCAGTGGTTCTTCCTGAGTTGTTTTTAAATGTTTTTACAGGCATAAACTAAAGAGACTAATAGGAACTGTTGGATGTTGACCTTCAGAACCTTGACCTATATGACAGAGCAGGTTGCTCTGAGTCATCCAGTTGTGGTAGGAAAGGTTTAATCCCTACAGACTCCTCACATTCACGCTCCAGGGTTGCTGTATAAAAAGACATTATTCTGAGTTAGGGAGTCTACTTGTGCAGAGCTCCTGCGCTGATCGGCGCTGTGCCCTTGCCACTGATCAAAAAGGTGCTGAAACTCAAGGACAGACAAGGTCGGGATGAATAATCCTGGTGGAGCTGTTTTCTTTTCATTTGAGAGGAAAGTGTTTTCTTTGTCGTTTATGTTGTTTCCAAGCACAGCTGTGAGGCACACCAGCAAAGCAATATTGGTATTGAACATTTCTGTTTTGTGTGTGACTTTTACAATAAAAGCTCTTTAGAACATTCTGATCTTGAATCTTTAATTCAATCACTGTTACTGTAAGAGACTGTGGCAGATGCATTCAATTGTAATTATTGAAACAGTGACCGTGATTTGATTAAATGGATATCCTCTGAGTGGGATGTGTGGGTTTTTACACCTGACAATCACAAAGGCTTTTGCAGAATCACTTTTCTCTTAATAATCTCTTCAGATATTTAACTGTCTCTTGTAATTATTACAGGAATTTCCAGATTTCAGTATCTGTATTAGCCTAATATAAACATATACTGATTGATGCGGTGATAATAACCACATTGTCTCCTACTGCCACAGCGATGCAGAACACCGGTCAGTTTTCTGAGGTGGTAGGGGCTGCTACTGGCCCATTGTGCTTTTTTCTAATTCATAGAGGGTTTACTGGCATTTTAGTTTCAACATTGAAACAGTTTGGCGCCAGTAAATGGCTTTTACATTCTTTATTATGCTAAAAGGCATGCACAGAAATGTGTACGTTCTGTAACTGTTCTTGTGTACAGTACATGTACATTAGCTGCATTTTGAGTGATGTATACAAAGAGGTTTAGCAGTGCTGGGACACATTTGAACATGTGAACATACACTGCTTGCAATGTATTCAGAGGAAAAAAATGACCGAATGTGTTGTTAGTCGTTCATATAACAGAATCTCTCCTTCTCTATCTGTTCCTCAAAGGTAATATAATGGAGAGGACTTAATTTCATTTTCCAACTAATACAAAAGGAAATCATTTTTGAATATTCATGCACATTTTTAGCAAATGACATTTTACATTTTTGAAAATGATAAATCCATGTTTGCTTCATGTTATACTTTCAAACATACAGAATGACAACAGGACAAAAAGGATAAACAGGTTTATTTCAAGAGAATTAAATTGTAATTTCACAGCTGAAAATCATATGCTAATAAATGGATTACAGTAATTATTTACTTTAAGGTGATTTTGGATCAATTATTTCCAACAATTCAATGTCTGAATGCCTAATTGCAAAGTAAACACCAAGAGTAGCTGGTTAATTGTATGGCAGAGGAAAGCCCAGGAGTTACAGTTTAGAAGAAACATTTCTTTACAACCAAATTTCAACAAGAAAGGAAATCTCTTGTTGGTTCATGCAGAAGATTGAATTGAAGGGTTGGAGAAACGCTGAGAAAATAAACCACTGACAAGAAAAAGCTGACCTTTCTTATTGCCAGTCATGCAGGGGGGCTGGCTGCCTCACTGTTCACAATCACAAGCTGCTAACATCCCCCCTTCAGCTGTTCAGTGTTTTAATGAGACAACTAGCATAATTAGTCCTTATTGTTGCTTGCAGGCTATTTTGGTCATTAACATTAGTTTTAATGAGAGAAGCCTGGCATCCTTTCTAAGTGTTGTTTTATTGATATCAATGAGCCTGCTGGGTATACCCACGACCCTCCGGTCAAGAGTCCAGAGCCCTAACCACTACTCCATACTGCTGTCTCAGAGAGACGTCCTGCCTCTCTTACGTGTCAAGATGAATTATACACACACACTAGGGTGGCTGGCTTTCAGTGTTTTCTTCCGACTTTTCGCCTCTCCTTTACTAATTAATTTCACAATTAACAGTTTCTCTGTTTCAATTTAGTAACTAAAACACATTAAACAGTGCTCCGTGTCATTTTAAAAGGAGAATTACATTTAAACACAACGAAAACACAGATGCTGGCGAGTAAATGACTCCTGAGATGAATATTGTGTTAATTTAAGGTAGGGCTAAGGAAAGGTCACGTGTGCGTGATGAATCATTACCATCATGCTAATTTGCATACGTTTTGCGTCGTGTTTTGTATCATTTAAAGCAATTCGTGTGAAGAAGATGCCAGCACCCAGAGTGAAAGGAAAGTTTGCTTCCAAATGTTTTTTAAACCGCATTCCGTTTTGAATAACGTCCTCGATCACACATGTACCAGCAGAGGATGTTGAATTGATCACAACAAAAAAACACCACTCTACAGCAGGCAGTTCTCAGAAATCCTGCTACGATGTCAACACGAAATGTGCTGCCTAAAAAGTGGTCCAAAACGATGGACTGAATGGGCTAACACTGCTTAAAACACAGAGTAACTATGAGGCACACAGATACAGAGAACATTTCTCAATTCCTAAAAACTGATTTATTGTAGGAAATCTGTGTGCTGACTGACCCTTACTCATTAATGCTTTTATTGCATATAATTCATTATATCTTAATATTTTGCCAGAAGACATGCATTTTTTTTGTTTTGTTTCAAAGAATAGATGTAAAGAAATGTTTTAAAGCTATAAAATTGAAAGGTCATCATATTACTTTTTTTCTGTATGCCATAGAAAGCTAAAGAAAGCAGACGACTTTATGTATTTAAAAAAAGTTTTTTTTCTAAGATTTTTATGCCAAAAAATTAAAAAATTGGTTAAGAACAAATATGTAAATAGATATTGGTCTTGTTAAAATGCATTACCCTGACATTTGACCTTTGACCTTTTTTGTTCTCAGAATGCATATAAAATGACCCAATCTTAATTGTTAGTACTTTACTTATATAATTTACTTATATACAATACACAGTGAAAAAACAAAAAAATCTATGTTATTTTTAACCCTTAACTGTCTCAGTTAGTGGTACGCAGTGGTACAGAGGAGTCATTTATTTGGGTGATGATATCATGTGTTTGAAAGCTATAGGAAAGCACACTAAGCTGATTGAAAGGATAACAAGTTGGCTGTCCAAAGATTCTTGGGCAGGACCTTTTTTTCACTGGCGGGAAATAACTTGTGCGTTCAGTGTGCAGACTACAGGGAGAGAAAGGCAGTGCGACGTTAAAGAACTCACACATTCAAACAACCAGGAGCGCAAAGAAACCGGACCAGTAAGGTACCTTATTACTAATTAGATTAAATCATGTTACTCTGTATTTCTTGACATTCATTAGTCTGAATTTAATAATCAGAGTCAATATGGAGGCTAGGGTTACCACTGTTAATTGCCGTTTGGGTATGAGCTGCTCTCATACCCCCTGGGCAACCCTAATGGAGGCACACTTACAGTATTGGTTTTCATCAGATTTTAGCTTAAGTCTGAGTTGTTAATGTAACTGAGACTTAGAAGAATTATTATGCAGTACAAAACCACGTTACCCAACTACTTATAAACACCTTTCCCCCTCCTAGAATTAATTCAGTGGACACCCATGGGTGCAAGTTTGGCTTAATTTTGGACAACCTAACTTTAGACCAATGGAGGCGATGCAGAATTTTAAATTGAATCCATGCCTAGCGCATGCTGAGCAAGAGTGGACCCGCCTCAGGCCAGCACCCCAATCTGTGTCTGACAAGACCATGTTCAAGTCCTGTTCTCACTAACATTAGAGTTTTAATTAGAGAAGCCTGGCATCTTTCTAAGTGTTTTACATTCTAACTATACGTTACTGACATCAATGGACCTACTGAGTATACCAATTTTCAAAAAATGTTATTAGCTACTATATGTTATAATTTGATTTAAAAATAAGTTATAAATAAAGTAAACCACTGTGGCAGAGCTGAGGCCATGCACATGTGAATAATGTATATATGTTTTTGCTATACAAATAAAAGTTTAAATATTTTGAATTTAGTTTGGGCAGGGATGGGGTTAAAATCCTATTCCTGCGAAATCCATGTGCGGAATTGATTCATTGATGGTCAATCAAGCCCCAGCCACATGGTATAAAGATCCTTTGTTTATAATAAATTATGGGCCACATTATTAATGATTTCCATTACACGAGAGTAGATGTTAAAACTTCATGCTGATTTGAACTCGGCTCTCGCCAAGATAAGCACCAACTGAGACGTAGCTTTACAGTAAACTAATGTGATCCATAGGTGTCTCCATCCTGTGCGCTTCCTTCCATATGATGATGTAGATATCCTTCTGTCAGGTGTTGATGGCTGAAGTGTAATGCTGGCTCCAGGGATCAGCTTATTTTGCCTCCCAGCACACACAACGGCTGCGATGCTGGCTCCGGGGATCAACCACAGTGCGGTCTCCCCAGCGCATCAGCATGACAACCGTCTGGATTGAGCTGAGTAGGGTACATCTCTGGGGTCTTCAAGTGGGCACCTTCCATCCTCTGTGTTTCGTCGACTAGCCCACGACACCTCAAGAGGGCTCGACAGTGATTCTGGCGTCCCAGAATTACCCCCCTCCGTCCCCCACTCAACTCAGCCCAGCTTACTTACCTGTACATCAGCGTTTCTTTCTTTCTGTTGTGCTTGAGATCCCCAGCTAGAATCTTTCCGTCTCAACCACAGCCAGTTGCTGCTCCTCTCTGCTGCTTCAGATAAGTTCTTCACTGTGCGACACAACTCTTGGCCACTGAATCCGACGTCTTTGAGAAACCTGGTTGTAGAGAGTGCCACAAATCCTCGACAACCCACCTCCACTGGGTAAACCCGGACTCTCCATCCTTGCTGTTCCGCTTCAGTGGCTAGTTGAGCATACCGCAGTTTCTTCCTCTCATACGCCTCATCTACAGCATCCTCCCATGGCACTATTAACTCTACCAGGTGAACAAGGCGTGCTGATCCAGACCACAAGACAATATCTGGTCGAAGGTTAGTGGTGGCAATCTCAGGTGGAAAAATAAGCCATTGACCAACATCTGCCAGCATTTTCCAGTCTCTAGCAGCTTCCAGTTGTCCTGGGCGAGGATTGGTTTTAACACCTTTTCTTGGTGGTTGCTCTCCTGGACGCGTCATACCATCTCCCAAGACTCTTCACTGGCTTCTCAGACACTGTTGGTATTGCCTCACCGTTAATGAAGAAAGAGATGTGCATTTTTCAAGGGCAGTTGCTTGAGAAAAAGTTATGCCTGCAAGTGAAATTAAAATGGGAGTTCAATCAATATCGATATTTATTTTATATAGCGCCTTTCATAGTGGACCACCATCAAAAAGCGCTTTACAAGATAGTGAGGAACAATGCATAATACATTAAAATACAGTGAAATACAGGGCATAGTACATTAAATACAACATTAAAAGACAATGCAAACATTAAATATAGGCATAGTATATTAAATAAAAGGCTTAGAGAGCATTATAAGCAAGAGAGAACAAGTGGGTCCTGAGAGTTGATTTGAAGCGAGGGATTGTGGGAGCTGCACGCACTAAAGCTGGGAGAGAGTTCCAGAGAGTCGGGGCCATGAAGCTAAAAGAGCGCTCTCAGAGTGTGGCGCGCTTGTGAGTAGTGAGTCGATGAGTGAAATTAAAATGAGAGTTGTGAGCCTGCGAGTGAAATTAAAATGGAAGTTGTCAACCGGCAAAAACTAAATACTATTTACTATTTACTCTTATTAAGTGGAAACTTAGAGCACACTCAGCTCTGTTTAAATTAACTTCAGTTCTTGTTGTTAAGAGTGGTGCAAGAACTGAAAAAAAACATGATAGATACTGTCGCTAAATATACAAAACATTTATTATTTTCATAATTAAATATGTATAAAAAAATAACTACACATTCCCTCTAAGGTGTCTGTAGTGCCACCAACGCCAACAGAGGATGCTGATGTCCCCGGTAAGGTTATCATCTCAGTTTCAGATACTGGTCCAGTAAATACAGATGCTGGCACTGATGGTGTAGCTGTGCCCGGAGCATTCCCAGCCTCTATGGGAATTGCTTGGGACGCCCCTTCTCTGTTAAAGTGATCGACTCTGAGGCAGGTGCACTACCAATGGATATGGCAGATTTTCGAATCAGTGATTTTTTACTTACACTCAAATTTCAAATCATATTATCTTATATATATATATATATATATATATATATATATATATATATATATATATATATATATATATATATATATATATATATATTATGGCAGAACGGTAGTCCTTCCATAGTTATGGTTGCAATGTTCTTTCCATTATAAGCCCCTGTTTTGTGCAGCTCCAAAAGTGGGGTTAAGTTCAATCAATCTGCCTGCTGTTTTGGATTTAAGGTCTGATTGGTAGACTGAATTTTTTCTACAAGTTTTGTGTTATTCTGTCTGGTAGTTTTTAAGCTATAGCACTTTTTAAAAACGGGTGGTTATTCATTTAAGTTTGGTGCCGGGAGAGCGTTTTTTATTATTCACCTGTAGGTAAAAAAAACTACTGGACAGTTACTACTACCATTTAGCAATTTACTGCATCTAAGTAGTCTTTAGTGCCTTTTTTGGATGGGGAGCTTTAAAAATGTGTATTTTAATATAAAAATAATTTTAAAAACGAATGCTACGCATGCGCAGTTGTACGATTTGGTAACGGTTTTTGTGTAGTTCTAACTGGACCTGTAACAATACAATAACAATAAAAATCAAAACACTCACCAATATAACCACAAAAGCCAGAAGAACTTCCAAATAAATCATTTGTGTTTATTTCTAATGTAAAACAAATATCTATGCACTTTGATGCTCTAGTGTAAACAACATGTATAGAACGACATAATAATACATAAATAATAATCTTTGGAGAGTTTCTGTGGTGTCATCATAAACTAGGAGACCTTTAGTTTACACACATAACCTGTAACTCACTGAAGTACATATTTTATTTTTTTTATAATACCTGGTGTAGCAGGGCGAGTGCCCTGCACGTGTGTATTTAGTGTTGGTTATATAATTTGCATGTGGAATGGGTTTATTTTGTGTCATTTTGGGAGCTGATTTGTTTAATTGAATCATTGTTTACAGACGGACGCTCGATTGAGACTTGCTGCCTGCTAGGCTTGGTTGAGGGGAAGGGCAGCAGGTGATTGGCTGGGCTGGACCTCAATCAGCAGGTGGGCGGGTCTTGATCGAGTGTCCGTCAGGTTAAAAACATCCGCGGGAGATGGTTCAGGGCTGCTGCAAGGCCTGCCGTTTTCACGGCACCTTTGATTTATAGTTTGTGGTATTGTGTTTTTATTTGAGTGTTTGTACAGTCTTGTATCGTCCTCTGTGCGCTACCATCGTTGGTAACGTCACATGACCATCTTTATTTTACTTTCGTTTTGTGTTTGTTTGTTTGTAAATAAAACCTGCGCGCCTGTGCCGGCGTTTTCAACACCACCACCTCTGTCTCTGTATGCTTGAACAGCGGCTACCCACACGCGTGACACGAGGAAGACCCTGTCACACCTGGATATTAGTAAATGTTAAAAAAGACAATATAAAAGGTGTCTGCTTAGGTCACAGGTCAAATCTAATTGTCTAGAGGAATATGTCTTTTGTTTTCGTAATTAAATTTAACATGAATGTTCACATAACTAATCACATAATAAATGCTCCACCAAGACTGCCCAGATGGACATTACACAGTTTTTTTTTTATTTTTTTTATCTGTGCTGGAATGTAGCTATCATGCTTCATGCACTATGCAATATGGCATTGCCACATATCTATCCAAGACAATTGGTTTACCAAATGCATTTGAATATGTATCTCACTCAATATATATATATATTTTTTTTTTCTAAAACAGTGCTATGGAGAATGAGGACCACACTCTGCTTCTTTGTCTTGTTATTGTCATATGAGTTCCTAAGAACAGCTGACGGCACAATATTCTGCATACCAATAAACACACCCAGGTAATGTCCTTCTGGGCAATCTTGGTGGAGCATTTGTCATGTGATTAGTCATTGCTGATGTCATTACTGATGTCATGTTGACGTCATATCTGATGCAATGCATCGACATCATAGGGGTGAGTTAAGGTTGCATGCCTTAACGTCTCATTTCCTGACTTTTGTGATTTTGAACTGCAACTTTAATGTTATTTTAACAAAGTTTTAATAACTGAATGTATATATAAATCTCCCATGGAACAGTTAAAACATCATTTGCATTACCTGGAGAGTGGCTGACAGCAAGGCAAAAGATAAAACTCCCCAAACAGGAACTAACAATGTGAAATGTTTTGAAAACTATACCAAACGATTACTCAGTCTCTATATATTAAAAAGCATTATCATTCATATGAACACTTTGACCTATTGTTTCACCTCATATGCATTCATTGGGTGTAGTCTGAGTTGCGATTCATTTCCTGTATTAATTTCCGCAGTCTTGCGATATTAACAATTTTCCTGCAACTCTTTTGAATTGCACAGACTTGTGAATATATGCAAGATATTCACAATGCAAGCAGAGTTGCAAACATTTTCAAAATATTTGAATTTATGGCCCTATATCAGTAAATCTGAGTAGAAAAAACAGTCAACTAAAAACAGATTTAAATCAACCCTTTGCGGTCCTATGTCGGACCAGGTCCGACATTACAATTTTCCCTTTCCGGTCCGATCAAAAAGACGTAAAGCACAGGTCTCTAGTCGTTTTTTCTTCGGTAAAAGCCGAGAAAACCATTCAATGGCCGAGTGAGACCAACAGGAGCCGAGAAAAGCCGAAAAAAAGGGGGCGGATCTCAGCAATACACATAAGAACATAAGAACATAAGAAAGTTTACAAACGAGAGGAGGCCATTCAGCCCATCTTGCTCGTTTGGTTGTTAGTAGCTTATTGAACCCAGAATCTCATCAAGCAGCTTCTTGAAGGATCCCAGGGTGTCAGCTTCAACAACATTACTGGGGAGTTGGTTCCAGACCCTCACAATTCTCTGTGTAAAAAAGTGCATCCTATTTTTTGTTCTGAATGCCCCTTTATCTAATCTCCATTTGTGACCCCTGGTCCTTGTTTCTTTTTTCAGGTCAAAGTTGTCCCCTGGGTTGACATTGTCTATACCTTTTAGGATTTTGAATGTTTGAATCAGATCGCCGCGTAGTCTTCTTTGTTCAAGACTGAATAGATTCAATTATTTTAGCCTGTCTGCATACGAAATGCCTTTTAAACCCGGGATAATTCTGGTTGCTCTTCTTTGCACTCCTTCTAGAGCAGCAATATCCTTTTTGTAACGAGGTGACCAGAACTGAACACAATATTCTAGGTGAGGTCTTACTAATGCATTGTAGAGTTTTAACATTACTTCCCTTGATTTAAATTCAACACTTCTCACAATATATCCGAGCATCTTGTTGGCCTTTTTTATAGCTTCCCCACATTGTCTAGATGAAGACATTTCTGAGTCAACATAAACTCCTAGGTCTTTTTCATAGTTCCCTTCTTCAATTTCACTATCTCCCATATGATATTTATAATGCACATTTTTATTGCCCGCATGCAATACTTTACACTTTTCTCTATTAAATTTCATTTGCCATGTGTCTGCCCAATTCTGAATGCTGTCTAGATCATTTTGAATGACCTTTGCTGCTTCAACAGTGTTTGCCACTCCTCCTATTTTTGTGTCGTCTGCAAATTTAATGAGTTTGCTTACTATACCAGAATCTAAATCATTAATGTAGATTAGGAATAGCAGAGGACCTAAAACTGATCCCTGTGGTACACCACTGGTTACCTCACTCCATTTTGAGGTTTCTCCTCTAATCAGTACTTTCTGTTTTCTATATGTTAACCACTCCCTAATCCATGTGCATGCATTTCCTTGAATCCCTACTGCGTTCAGTTTGAGAATTAGTCTTTTATGCAGACTTTGTCAAAAGCTTTCTGGAAATCTAAATAGACCATGTCGTATGCTTTGCAGTTATCCATTTTCAATGTTGCATCCTCAAAAAAGTCAAGTAGGTTAGTTAGACACGATCTCCCTTTCCTAAAACCATGCTGGCTGTCTCCCAGGATATTGTTACCATATAGGTAATTTTCCATTTTGGATCTTATTATAGTTTAAGTTTACATATAATAGAAGTCAGGCTTACTGGTCTGTAGTTACCTGGTTCGGTTTTGTCTCCCTTTTTGTGGATCGGTATTACGTTTGCTATTTTCCAGTCTGTCGGTACAACCCCTGTGTCAAGAGACTGTTGCATGATCTTGGTTAGCGGTTTCTAAATAACTTCTTTCATTTCTTTGAGTACTATTGGGAGGATCTCATCTGGCCCAGGGGATTTGTTTATTTTAAGAGCTCCTAGTCCCTTTAACACTTCTGCCTCTGTTATGCTAAAGTTATTTAAAATTGGATAGGAACAGGTCGACATGTGGGGCATGTTGTCTGTGTCCTCCTTTGTAAAAACCTGTGAAAAGTAATCATTTAATATATTTGCTATTTTTTTGCCATTTGTGTCTTTTAGACATTTAACCTCCTCTTTGAATGTTCTCTTGCTGTTGTAATATTGGAAACACATTTTGGAATTGTTTTTAGCCCCCTTAGCAATATTGATTTCTATCTCTCTCTTGGCCTTTCTAACTTCCTTTTTGACTTGTGTTTGCAGTTCCAAGTACTCTTTCTGTGTGCTTTGTTTTTGGTCCCTTTTAAAAGCTCTGTAAAGTGCCTTTTTTCGCTGAATATTTTTTTTAATTGATCTATTAAACCATTTTGGCCATTTTGTTTTAGATTTAGATTTGTCTACTTTTGGGATGTAATTGTTTTGTGCCTCTAGTACTACATTTTTAAAAAACAGCCATCCTTTTTCTGTGGATGTTTTCTCTATTTTACTCCAATCTACTTCTGTTAGTCTCTGTTTCATACCTTCATAGTTTGCTTTTCTAAAATTGTAAACCTTAGCTTTATTCATTACTTTTGGGGTTTTAAAAAATATTTCAAATGAGACCATGTTGTGGTCTGAGTTTGCCAATGGCTCTCTGACCTCTGTTTTAGTTATTCTGTCTTCATTATTTGAAAAGACTAAGTCAAGGCATGCCTCCCCTCTAGTCGGTTCCTTGACAAATTGTGTTAGGAAGCAGTCATTTGTCATTTCCACCATTTCAATTTCGTCCGTCGTGCCCCCCATCGGGTTTTCCCATTTTATATGGGGGAAGTTGAAATCCCCCATTAGTATGGCTTCTCCTTTTCTACACGCATTTCGAATGTCATTGTACAACAGATTATTTTGTTCAGCGTCTGAATTTGGCGGTCTATAGCATGCTCCTATTATTATGCCCTTTGAATTTGCGTCCATTATTCTGACCCATATTGATTCTGCATTGTTTTCTTTGTCCTGATTTAACACCTGGGCTTCAAGACTATTTCTTATGTATAGCGCTACCCCTCCGCCTCTTCTGTCCTGCCTGTCTTTCCTATACAGTGTGTACCCACTTATATTATATTCGTCTCCATCACTCTCAGACAACCAAGTTTCTGTAACACCTATCACATCGTAGTTACTTGTTAGTGCAATAGCTTCAAGTTCTAACATTTTGTTTCTGAGACTTCTAGCATTAAGATAAATACATTTAATAGTGGTCTTACCTGAGTTGTTGCCCTTGTTTTGATGTGGTTTCCCTTCTGTTTTTTTGTTTTCTCCCCCCTTCCTTTCTAGTTTAAATGCTTCTGGACCGCCTGAAGGATCCTTTCTCCGAGTAGATTGGTTCCCTTTCTGTTTAAGTGCAGTCCGTCCCACCTGTATAGATAGTCCTTGCTGTAGAAAGTGCTCCAATGTTCAAGAAAGGTGAAGCCTTCCTGTGTGCACCACGATTTCAGCCATGCATTTTGATTTTGTATTTCCAGCTGTCCATATGGTCCTTTGCAAGGCGCCGGCAGTATCCCAGAAAATACAACAGTTTTGGTCTTGTCTTTTAATTTCCTTCCTAGCTCCCTGAATTTGTTTTGCAGGGATCTTGGCCTGTCTCTTCCAATGTTGTTTGTACCGATGTGGACGCATATTTTCAGTGATGTGCTTGACTGAGGCTCCTGGAAGGTAGCACACTGTTGTAGTAAGGGGGTCCAAACTGCGAACTGAACTTGCTGTGTTTCTCAGTATGGAGTCCCCAACAATCATGACCTCCCTTCTTTTTGCTGCCTGGCCAGCACTGTTTATAGGGTCCTGGATGTTGTTTCTTTCATTCTCTTGATGTTGGTTTTGGTCATCTAAATGTTGAAGTGGCTCAAATTTGTTGGATGTCTGGATTTCTGGTGGTTGCGTTTGACGAAGTTTATTTTTTTCCCTGCTTCTGCCTATCTGAACCCAGCTGGCTTTCAGTCTGCTAGGGGTGCAGACTTCCATGAATTGTGGGTGTGTTAGCTCCTCAAGCTCCTGTTGCATAGACCCGGCACCACAGAGAAAACACAGCTATAAACAAACAAGATAGCTGCTTCCGCATCCAGGGCTCAAAGAATATCACGGACATTTGCAGAGCTTTTTGAGATGTTATAGTAATAAAATAATAATGAGTTGGATCGTATTATTGAGGTGCCTTTTAAACTTGTTTTACTGTGGAAAAAAATACTTTTAAAACAGCGCATGTAAAATAAACTGCATGTGTGAAAATAAATTGGACCTGACGCGCCTGAATAAATGGACCGCAAAGGGTTAAGAGCTAGTAATACAAATGGGGGTGGAAGTGGCCTTTGCTAATGTTAAACCAGTCTAAATATCATGGATAAATAATTGGGTAGATGCTGGAGAATGAAGTGAGCTGAGTGTTTGCTCAGAAAGGCAGCGTGTCATAATGGTGTTTTGACAACCTTAATGGATTGAGTATAGGGTGTGTAACACAACTGAGTAGAACACAAATCCTCCATCACCAGGGGATCGGCTCTCTGCGGCCGCCCTTCTGGAACTCATATAGTGCCGCAGGCCTCCTGTCCTCCCGGTATGGACATCCACCCCCATTCATTTCCTATGGTAGGGTGGTCAAACAAAATTTTTGATTTCAACAAACAAAATCCAAAATAGAATATTACATTTAGTTTTTACCTAACTTAAACATATCTGAAATCAAAATGCCCCAAAAAAAGTTAACGGAAAAATTCAGCTACTTTTTCTACCCAGCAGCCATCTTGGATTTCAGTTATGCCCTTGTGACAGAGAGAGAAGGAATCTGAGCTGCAAATCTTCCCAAGATGGCTGATTCGATGGTAGGTGGGAACTGGAAATCGGACATTTTGGAGAAAGCGCATAGTTGCAAGATTACTAAACAAGTCCATTGTGATCAACTGCGGGGCAGACAGCGACTGGATAGACTGGGTAGACTGGGCTCCGGGCTGATCAGAGGGAGGAGTTTGGTAGTACAAAGAGGATGCAGTTATGTAAGCACGGCCCCTTATGTTGACTGTACTGAAGCGTCGGAGTGCTGTGTTTGATTTGTTTTGTTTGCCTGTATTGCAGAGGATTAGAGACAAGGGAGCTGCAGCCACGGAGCCAGCACAGAAACCCGGAGCACTACGACCACTGCACAGCACATCACATCACATCACAGCACTGCACTGCACAATCCAGCACCACCGTTCTTGGAGCACTTTTCCCGTGCACGAAGGTGGATGTCTGGGAGTATTGTGGATAACTGTATTACTGTGGATTATTGTTTGGGACTGAAATCCGCCATGTGTACTTCCTCCATACCATTGCTGGTATAGGGGTGGATTATTATTATTTAACATTTAATAAACCCAGACGTCTTCGAACTGCACTTGAACTGGTTGGACATTGACAGCCCTCTACTGACTTTATATCTTCATAATTTTACAAAATAAAACATGTATACAAAACAATCAACACTTTATCAATAAAAACATTCTTCTAAGATAGATGGTGGTTTTAAATTGAAAGGTCAAAGTTTTAAGCGTACAAGCAAGTCAAAAACACACCTCACGGTGGGCAGTGAGAGTCCTTCCTCCTGATATATGGGTATATGTTCCTTTTAAAGACATGGGTTTTGTTTACTATATATCAAAACACAATTATTAAAGCCGTGTTTAAAATGTGATGTATTAGTCTATTAAGAAAATATTATTATCCTGTAATCATTTTAAAAATATATTTTTTAGGTTAAAAAAAGCACTGGGTGATGCTCGCTCCACCCACCCTAAATCTCAGCACATCATATTTCTGCCCAAATATCTAAAATGCCATCCATGATAGACTCTTGGTTTAAATGTTGATACATTATAGACACCTTCAACAGCAAATAGTGTAAATCTTGGTTTTGAAATCTCAGAGTAAAGGAAATAAATACATTTTTTTCACCTTTCTGTATGTCCTATGTTCAAGGGCCTACACGGTCCGAATGCTCAGAAATTGGGTGCTTTCACAGAGATCATTCTGCACAGAATCTGACCAGTTTAGCCAATGATCTTCTAAGAATGATCTCCGTTAAGACACCCATTGGCTAAATTGGTCAGATTCTGCACAGAATCTGCGCAGTGTGATCTCCGTGAACGCACCCTGTCTACTTTTCATTGATGATACGCTCATTTCACTCATCATTACTGACGTTTTGACTGACAGTGTGTGACGGAGTGAAACAAATATGAACTCCATCACTGTAACAGTAAACAAACAACGGGACTCACAAACTCTATCTCATTGTTAAATTGGTTTTAAACAGGGTTGTGTAAAATAGTTATTTAAACAAAGAAAAGCATTGCAGTGGCAAATTAATGACATGTAAATAACTTATCTGGGTATCCTGTGTTCCAGGGTGCTGTTGTGTTGTTAACCAAGTGGAAAAAAAAGAGGGAAAATAAAGCCGGTTTTAATTTAGTTTTTTTTTTCCCTGTAAACGCGGTGCTTGGTGTCCATTGTGCAGAGTAGGTGCACATATTCTGAGCAATGGATATATTCAAGCACGAGCGAGTTATTTAAGGGTTATATTGCTTTATTATTACCAGTAAATTTGGGTTAGTTATTTTAAAACAGTACTTAATATCATGAAATGTGTCTGCGCTGTTCAAAGCAGCAGAGCGCAGCCATGGTAAGGGGCATGTGCCCACAGTATGCATCCTGATACAGACGCGGGCACAAATAATACAAGTCTATGGGGAACATATTAAATGGAAATTATTTTTGCATTTGTATTGTGATAGATATGGGAAATTGATTTGAGAATTGATAAATGGACATTGTGCTGTGACAATACTGGTAGTTAAAATAAGTTTATGTGAATTATAAATTAAATTGAATTATTTCAGGTTATTGAAATGGTTTAGCCCAGGGGAGGAGTTATGGGGCTAGAAGGTATATATAGCTAGCAGTCGCTCATTTCGGGGAGAGGTTGGCTGTATATAGCTGTGAGAGTTGAGTAGCAGGGTCCTTTAAAAAAAAATTCTGTCTTTAGAAAATAAGAACAAAAAGTATAGTTTAAGTATACCAAATACTAGGCATACTGCCTTGTTCATTTTGATTTTTTTTATTTTTTATTTTATATTATATATCTGTTGTCATTTTTTTTATTTGCCTATTTTTGTTTTGCTCTTCATTTCAACTGAGGCTGAATAAATCCCTCATTATTTTGCACTGAAACAAGTCTGATGTCTTCTTCTTGCCACTCTTGGGACACCACTTGATCACATACAGTGTTTTTAAATCAGTCAAGAAAATACTACAAGCAAAAAGAAAAATAAATTGTGCATCATTTGTCTTTCTCA
The DNA here is from genome assembly GCF_902713425.1 of Acipenser ruthenus. Lineage (NCBI taxonomy): Eukaryota > Metazoa > Chordata > Actinopteri > Acipenseriformes > Acipenseridae > Acipenser > Acipenser ruthenus. The sequence goes on along the minus strand of NC_081216.1, from coordinate 11,102,712 downwards.
ATAATATACTTAATGTGTATTTTTGACTTAAATTAATATTTTTATTCCATTTTTAACAGTTTAAAAATGCTGGAGATGATGATATAATTTTTTTTTTTAAAGGGAAATAAAACTAAAATCCTCAAATTATGAGTATTGTGATTATTCTTTATGTTTGCCACGGAATTTTACTTCTTAAAAATGCAGACAGATTGTGCTTCATTGATTTCATATTCAATTATACGACGAGCTGAAAACTGCAAAATTCATGAGCAGCACAGAACTCTCCATAGACAGAATCACCTATGGAGAGTTATTTTAATGAAATTGCAGCAATTACATGTCTGCTACTTACAATACAAATGTAATTTATGTAATGATGAATCAATATTTTAACAGTCAAACTGAAATATATTTTGTATTTGTGTTGGCTTGATGTTTCTACCATCCTTTGTAATGCACATTTGTCACATTAAAAGTCAAAGTTAAATTACATTAAGAAATAATGTAGACATCTGTAGGGTATAACAATATGGACTCTGATGGCTTTTAATATTCATTTGTAATATTTTAAAGTACCGTGTTAATAATTTGTAACAAACTACCGTTTATAAAAGTCAGGAAATTCATTAAAAAAATGTTACGGTTTAAGCTTTGAATCCACAAAATATAGGAAATTTATTACAAAAATTACAATTAAATTAACTTCAATGGTGTAGTCAGGAAATGCTATAGCACACTTAGCACATATATGCTTTTAGCAGAGTTACTGAGATGTGATGATCAGGGTAGCATTCAATGATAAGGGGGCCGTGTGAATGGCAGAGGTAAGAATAAGGAAACGCTTCAGTAAACAATGATAAGGGGAGCTGTGGAAATCTTTGTGAAATCTTTTGCTCTACAATGAAAAGTAACCAATAATGGCCAGGTATCCCTATCAAAGATGTAAAAAAACACAATAAAGGTATCAGTAGAAAAAGAAAGTATTGATTTTACACTTGAAGCGGCTTTGCATGATAACCACGGTACAGTGTGACGTGCCTCAAGTTGCCACAGTTTACCACAGTACTGGGCAGATTTGCCATGGGACCCACTGTATAGTTTACTTGTGGCATAAACAAGATATTTCATGAAAAACCAGAACATAAGAGATGTCTGCCTAAGGTCTCGTTTGTTATCACTGCACCTCACCCGTGATAGAAATATAGTATGGTGTTTCTTGGCATATTCTCTATATTCGTTGTTCAGTTCTGCTTGGTCTCATGAAATTACACCTTTAGGTTCATCTCCCAACAGAGCAATCACATGACTTTAACACTAACCTATTGTCAGAGCGCTTACTGCGTCCCGCCTCTAGATAAACAATCTGTCAGCTGTGATTTGCGAATTTGAGTTTTAATTGACAGTCCACCAACACTACGTGGCCACGGGTTCTTTTTCTAATCGCAGTAGATTAGACAGCACGTCTATATTTTTTACGTCTACTCATTAAAGTGGGCTCATAAAAATAAAAAAAAATATTGACTCAGGGCAGGGCCCCGCAAAGGCTGGGCCCAGGCCCAGTTGCACCCCAACAAAGGCTCATAACTTTCAGCGTTGTGCTTTTAAAGCAGGCAAAGCTATGCACTTTCCTTAAAGTTCATACCAGGAAATGGCTCAATTATCCATAAAATCAGCAACAAAACTGCTTACATCCCCATTACTCCAGTTACTTGATGCTGTACTGCATTTGTATGTGGAAGTTTTGTAGCAGTGCTGGACACTTTTGGATACAACAGAGTTGTCTGCACCTGCATGTATTGAACAGAGCTGTCTGCACCTGCATGTATTGAACAGAGCTATCTGCACCTGCATGTATTGAACAGAGCTGTCTGTACCTGCGTGTATTGAACAGAGCTGTCTGCACCTGCATGTATTGAACAGAGCTATCTGCACCTGCATGTATTGAACAGAGCTGTCTGTACCTGCGTGTATTGAACAGAGATTTCTGCACCTGGATGTATTAAACAGAGAGACTAGGCAATAATAAACTGTACTAAATTCACAGAAATAACTGACATAAATAGTAATTACATTGTGATAACTGCTTGCAAACAACATTTTGTTCCCTGATGTAATTACATGGTGACATCATGGCACAAACCATTCCTGCTCCAGCAACAGTTACCATGGGAAGAGCAGAAGCCATTGGTAGTCACAATGTTAATACCATCTTATTACATGATTATCTAAATGTAACTTTTAACAAATTGATCATTATTGCACTGTTAAGGCCTGTATTCATAAAGAGAGCAAAAAAAACATAGTGGAAATCTCATATTTTATAAATGCAGACTGGCCTATTTTTGTGTGTGTGTTTTCCTTTGACTTTATTCCTGTATTCCCTTTGCACAATCTGTTTGCAGAATGAGTTCTACTAATTAGGGTGGAATAAATTAAACAATATGGTGCATGTATTATTACCCTGTTCAATAACTATATTCAAAAATCATTCTCCAGAGGCAATGAATAGACATTTCAAATGAAGGGCTTATTAAAAGGAATGTTCTAGCAAAGCCCTCGGTGATTATGCCCCGAGAGTGAACATACAGCTGACATTGAATCTGCCCCTGTCCACAGTGAAAGACTAACCGTGTTCATGTTTTCTTAATTCGTTTGTATGTCCTAGTCTTTATTTGAATGTAGACATGTCATTTTTTTAAAGCTAGCTTGCGGGAGGAGCAGCCCCTCCTTATGAACCACTGGGCCTCTTTCCCTACCCCAGTCTAGTGGCTACAAACCCTTGAAATTAGCCCTATACTGTTCTTAAATGGTTTTTTCTTGACTACAAAACTTAGAGGGAGATTCACAATCTCTCCTGGTAATTGGTTTTCTGGAGTGGCGACCAAGTGGAGATAAAAAACAATCCAGGCAGCTCATAACAGCTGCCGTAGTTACCTGAGCAGTGCACACTGCTTTTCAGTTTCTGTTCCTTTTCTCCAAAGTCATTTTTTTCCTTTTCCCGGGTCTCAAAGTTTAGAATGGAACCGGTGAACTTATCACTTAAGGGCTCAGCCACATATTCACTCACAGGGTGCTTTTATTGTGTAAAGACATCCTCTGAGACATATCCCAGTAAGAAAGCTGGCAAGAGGACTGCTTATGAATTCCAATTCCTTACAGTTATTCAGCCAATATAGTTTATTAACCGTATTAAATCAACATGTTTTACTAACAAGGGTTATATATTTGGACACCCGTGCCAGGGCTGAGGTCTGCACATGTAAATAGCATGTTTTTATATTTTTGTTTCTTTGAATTAATAAGTAGTTTGCTATTTTTGTATTGTGTGTGTATACTGTTGTTTAAATATGTTATTCAAATGGTCTGATTGTGGCAGTTATATGTGTGACATGCTATACAAATGTATTATGGTTTGTTCTTTTTTTCTGTTATGTACTGTACAGTGCTTTGTGATACTTTTGTATAAAAAGCTCAACATAATGCAATAAATAAATAAATACGTTGCACTGTAAGAATAATCTAACTGAAATCTTTGGTTCAACATACTGCTGGTTCATTTTTCTAATCTGGGGAGTGGGTGAAAGCCGGATCTATACAAAACTGCCTGGACAAGACCCTACAATGCAAATCGCGCATTTTCCAAGTTGCTCCCACATATCTGCAACTTTCAGTGCGGGAAAATCCTGCAGATATTTTAAGACACCAAGCTACTGTATTTTCCACCCAATTTAGAATGCCTGAAACGCTACAATAATCTCTAAGGTGTGAAGTAGTGGTTAGGGCTCTGGACTCTTGACCAGAGGGTCGTGGGTTCAATCCCCAGTGGGGACACTGCTGCTGTACCCTTGAGCAAGGTACTTTACCTAGATTGCTCCAGTAAAAACCCAACTGTATAAATGGGTAATTGTATGTAAAAAATAATGTGATATCTTGTAACAATTGTAAGTCGCCCTGGATAAGGGCGTCTGCTAAGAAATAAATAAATACTAGTTTAAATAAATAAATAAAGTAGTGTTGGACATTTTAAGTGTACGTGATTCTCGGTCACTATCTTTTTAAGTATTATAGAAACTCAGTACACTGCAGTAAGTAAACAGTTTTGTAAAAAAAAGGTGTTTTGCAAGCTGTGACTTTCGCTTTAACTCTTAAAGCTCAGTCCCATTCATTTTGGGGCGCCAGGACACTGAAGGTTACACACATATTACTCAGGCACCGTAAAAACCACCTACCTGGTTCATGGCTTTTTAAAAGTACAGACTCTGGGTTTTCCAACGACGTATTCTATGGCGCGCCATTTGTGCCAAAACTATCCAGCCATTAATTTGTCAATTTGTTTGTCAATTCATGAATTGGTCAATTTGTCCAGCAATTCGTCCATAAATTCGTCAATTCATACAGTAATTCATAAACGTATTTGTTAATTCATCTAATAATTAATTAATTAATATGTGCATTATAAATATCATATGGGAGATAATGAAATTGAAGAAGGGAACTATAAAAAAGACCTAGGAGTTTATGTTGACTCAGAAATGTCTTCATCTAGACAATGTGGGGAACCTATAAAAAAGGCCAACAAGATGCTCGGATATATTGTGAGAAGTGTTGAATTTAAATCAAGGGAAGTAATGTTAAAACTTTATAATGCATTGGTAAGACCTCGCCTAGAATAGTGTGTTCAGTTCTGGTCACCTCGTTACAAAAGGGATATTGTTGCTCTAGAAAGAGTGCAAAGAAGAGCAACCAGAATTATCCCGGGTTTAAAAGGCATGTCGTATGCAGACAGGCTAAAAGAATTGAATCTATTCAGTCTTGAACAAAGAAGACTACGCGGCGATCTGATTCAAACATTCAAAATCCTAAAAGGTATAGACAATGTCGACCCAGGGGACTTCTTTGACCTGAAAAAAGAAACAAGGACCAGGGGTCACAAATGGAGATTAGATAAATGGGCATTCAGAACAGAAAATAGGAGGCACTTTTTTACACAGAGAATTGTGAGGGTCTGGAACCAACTCCCCAGTAATGTTGTTGAAGCTGACACCCTGGGATCCTTCAAGAAGCTGCTTAATGAGATTCTAGGATCAATATGCTACTAACAACCAAACGAGCAAGATGGGCTGAATGGCCTCCTCTCGTTTGTAAACTTTCTTATATTCTTAATTTGTCAATTCATTAATACGAAAGGTTGTACGGACCTGCAAATTTCCAATCAACCAGAGTTCTGAATATATTGTAGCCTGCTAATAGTAGCCTTGGAGACACCTGCAAACAACGCGTTGCAATAATCGAGCAGGGGAGAAACAAAGGCATGAACTAGCTTTTCTGCATCAGGCACAGACAACATGGGGCGCAGACGAGCAATGTTATGAAGGTGAAAAAAAGGATACCTTGGTGACACTGCGGATATCTGACTCGAAAGTAAGGCTAGGGTCAAAGACCACACCAAGATTCCTTAGAAATCATTTTATAACAAATATACGGATGAACATTGCCTTTTTTTTACCTACTTTGTCCAAGAAGCTACCAGTAGTTTAACGTACTATATTGCTGTGTCTTGATAATATTTTATGTTGTAATGTTATGTATTTTTAAAGTAACTGGTGTTACCAGACTGTTAAATGATTTAATCAATACGCTTCTTTAGAGCGATATTTCTGCGCATGCGCCAACGAACGGGATAGTGCTCAGAAAATAGCATTTTCCATAATAATTACGTATTGTCATAATTTGTTGCCGTTTTCTTCAAAAGGCCTTGGGCAAATGTGAAATCTACTTCAAAATTTTGATGCATTTTTTTAACATCGCAGAAACCAGCAACATTTCTTATGCCACCATTGACTCTCCATATTTTTTTTTTGCTGAACTCTGTATATACCACAATACTTTGCGCGCAGTGAGACGGAAGTCTCCATTGAAAATCAGTCGAGTATCTTGTTAAATAGAATATCTTTTGAAACGCCCTTCTAATAAACTGCAATATTATTGGCTGAAGCAGTTTTGAGTGAGGCTGGATTTTCATTGGTTAAAATATTAGTGTGTGCCTCCATTGGCTAGAAAGGTTGCAGTGTTTTTGGTACAGTGCGAGATTGACAGTTGGAAGTTTGTCTGTTTGTTGGTAAGTTTGCAGGGAAGTTCGTGTGGTTGATTGGAAATTTGCAGGTCCGTACAGCCTTTCATATTAATGAATTGACAAATTAATTAATGAATTAACAAATACTTTTATGAATTACTGTATGAATTGACGAATTGCTGGACAAATTGACCAATTCATGAATTGACAAACTAAGGATAGTGCGAATGGTAGAAAAAGAACCAAGGATAACTGCCAAAGAGATACAAGCTGAACTCCAAGGTGAAGATACGTCAGTATCTGATCGCACCATCCGTCGCTTTTTGAGCGAAAGTGGGCTCCATGGAAGAAGACCCAGGAGGACTCCACTTTTGAAAGAAAAACATAAAAAAGCCAGACTGGAATTTGCTAAAATGCATATTGACAAGCCACAATCCTTCTGGGAGGATGTCCTTTGGACAGATGATTCAAAACTGGAGCTTTTTGGCAAGTCACATCAGCTCTATGTTCACAGACGAAAAAATGAAGCTTTCAAAGAAAAGAACACCATACCTACAGTGAAACATGGAGGAGGCTCGGTTATGTTTTGGGGCTGCTTTGCTGCACCTGGCACAGGGTGCCTTGAATCTGTGCAGGGCACAATGAAATCTCAAGACTATCAAGGCATTCTGGAGCGAAACGTACTGCCCAGTGTCAGAAAGCTCTGTCTCAGTCGCAGGTCATGGGTCCTCCAACAGGATAATGACCCAAAACACACAGCTAAAAGCACCCAAGAATGGATAAGAACAAAACATTGGACTATTCTGAAATGGCCTTCTATGAGTCCTGATCTGAATCCTATCGAACATCTATGGAAAGAGCTGAAACTTGCAGTATGGAGAAGGCACCCATCAAACCTGAGACAGCTGGAGCAGTTTGCTCAGGAAGAGTGGGCCAAACTACCTGTTAACAGGTGCAGAAGTCTCATTGAGAGCTACAGAAAACGTTTGATTGCAGTGATTGCCTCTAAAGGTTGTGCAACAAAATATTAGGTTAGCGGTCCCATCATTTTTGTCCATGCCATTTTCATTTGTTTTATTATTTACAATATTATGTTGAATAAAAAATCAAAAGCAAAGTCTGATTTCTATTAAATATGGAATAAACAATGGTGGATGCCAATTACTTTTGTCAGTTTCAAGTTATTTCAGAGAAAATTGTGCATTCTTCTTTTTTTGTGGAGGGGTACCAACAAATTTGAGCATGTCTGTATATATATATATATATATATATATATATATATATATATATATTGCATGTGTATTGTTCAGAGTAAATGGTATACAGGTATATAATTAGAAACTTTCATTTTATCTGTGGAAGAGTCTAAAGAAATTCAGATTTTGCGTTTTGTGTTTTTTTTCATGAAAATCGCTATAGGGCTATATAAATTATACTGATATTTTCGGTTTTAGTGCAATGTTTTATATTGCAAAATCACTACAAAAGTTGCAAAATAAACAAACTAAATACATTTTGTTATGATGTTTGATTAGTATGTTACATAACAGTGTACACTATTTATAGTAATTTATAGTAATTTAAGGTACAGAATAAAAACAGGATGTAAAGCCCCTTGAGGATTCTATACCAGTAAAGGATTAGTCTACAAAAGACTACAGAAATATAAAAGCCAGGGTAAACCCTGACTTATTTTATTATCACAAAACTGTACTGCTGCAGTTTGTGGGAAATTTAAAATTACTCCTGCTGACAAAATTCTGGGAGTGATTTGCTGACAGCAAATTATCTGGAGCACTAGTGAACAACAGGTGGAAATAGGGCTGAGTGTAAAGAGTTAAAAAAAAAGAAATGGAGCACTGGTTAAAAAGAAAAACACCTTTTCTTCTGCTGCATGCAAAAACATCACGTCAGGCAATGGCAAAAGCAATGGAGAGTGCTCTGTCTCACAGCTGTAGGTCTCCTGAAAGCAGCTTATTTTAAAGCAACACCAGTGTGAATGATGATGCAGTAATATATATATATTGTAAGAAAGAAGTAACGTCGCCTTTAAGGAATGGCGGCGCTACGAAGGAAAATGAAGCAAACAGCACCCAGGAACCGGAGCACTAATTGGTAGGGCGGGGTTCCTGGGGTATATAAGGAAGTAGGGTAGGACAGGACGGGGGTGATGGTGGGGAGCACCGCCGGATTGTCCTGCAGGAAATACCCAGAGAATAGAGAGCGTTGTAAAACTTTGCAAGGTAAAGCGAACGGGTTTTGTTTGGTGAACAAGAGTTTTGTTTTGTGTAAATTGTGAGCGTTTTCCCTCTTGGTGAGGTAGCCTTTTGTTTTATTAGGATAATTTGTTTTATTTAAACGTTTGTATGAACGCGGCTCGTCAGTGTTAAGTAAAACAGTTCCGCAGCTTCCGTGTCGGTTGAGAACCGTCACAGCGGCCGTCTGTGGGTCTGTGTGAAGTATCCGGGACCTGGAAAGGGATTGTATGAGTACGCGCTGCAGGAGCAGCGGGTAGAAATAAAAGGAAAAGAAAGCGGACTGAAACAACAGTTTGGTTTGCAGGACACAGTTTATTGTAACAGGAAATAAGCACGTTTGACACAGGGGTGCTCTGGAACCTCCCAGAACACTGGCTGCCGGGGTTCTTCCCCACAGTCTGGATATAGTCATCAACGCCGTGGGGCACGTCTTGCTCGGGAGGTGGGACACAGGAGTGTTCATCCAGGAGCTCTTATACAGGGCCACATTACATACTCCAGCCAAGAGTCTTCCCGGTGTTTGTTACCTGTGTTACAGCGAGATTCCAGCAGAGGGAGTCGGCGCTGTACTTACCTGTTACCTGTGTTGCAGCGTGACTCCAGCAGAGGGAGTCGGCGCTGTACTTACCTGTTACCTGTGCTTACCAGATTCCTGTGTTGCAGCGAGGCTCCAGCAGAGGGAGTCGGTGCTGTCCTTACCTCTGTGTCAGAGAGACTGCAGCGAGTGAGGAGTCTGTGGATACTTACCCGTGTTGCAGGACTACCCCAGCAGAGGGAGCGGTTGGACTACGTGGATTACAAAGCTCATACCACGGGGAGAGTCTACGCTGACCCTTCCTCGGGAGCGGACTTCTACAGGCTCCGACCTGTAGGACTTGGTGTTCTATACTAGATAGAGAGGGGCGAAGAAGTGAGACAGTTAGTGTCCCGTACAGGGCATTCAGTGATTTAAAGAGTCTGTTGTGTCTGAATATTGTAAATAAAAGTTACTTGCCTGCAATCTGTCCGTGTCTGTGCTCGTCGGTGGAAGCCGTGGAAAGGAGTATCCCGCAGGGTACCCCTCCAGTTTGTTACAATATATATATATATATATATATATATATATATATATATATATATATATATATATATATATATATATATAGTTTTTTTTATATGCAAAAGTGCCTTTTTTTGCCATTCTCCTCTAAAAGTATGTGTATTTTATTTCGAATCCCCCCCATTGGCTACAGCATAGGGGGGAAATCCCCCCAGCACACAATTCAAGCCCTGCACTATAGTCTATATATAAAAAGAGTTATCATTTTCATATTTTTTTTTAGTCAATGAAAATGCTCCCGGAACAAGGCACTAAACCAATGAGAATGCTCATGGAACAAGACAAGCCTCCCGGAACAAGGCACTAAACCAATGAAAATGCTCCTGGATGAGAAACGAATATAAACAGTATGAAAACTCATATAATGAGAATTATTTTTAATATGTATATTACAGAGAGGGAGTAATCGTGTGGTATAGCTTTAAATAGGATTCACATTGTTCTGTTCAATGATGCTAATTTTTATCTTTGTGAAAAGGAATGTGTGACATGGCCTATGATACATGTAGGTCTCCCCTTGTTTGTCAAACTGTGTTACTAGCAAATCCTAGGCTTTTTATCATCTCATTACCCCTTACCTACACTGTGGTATTATAGTGTACTGAAATGTGATCATTTTTCATGAATAAATTTAAATGCTTCCTTATGAGAAATTCAATTTCAGATACAAGGCTGAAAACGTTCTTACTGAAATTGTAAGTCTTCATTGGTTAAGTAGGCTCAGTGGCGTAACTTGTTTCACAAGTGGAGGGGCAGTTTCTGTAGCTGGAGCATGAAGTAATGCAATTAAAAATAAACGTTCATTTCATTCAGATTGGCCCCTTTGCGGTCATTCGGAGGACAGGAGGGGTATTTAACAGTCACTCCACGACAATACGATCCCAATGTTCACAACAGAAATATTTTTATAGTACTGAGACCATAGATATCGGAAATGGTATCACGATTGAGAATTATCACAATGAAACAATTCTTTACTAATGGGCTCTGTCTTCTCCTGTCTGCTTGAGATCGCCCATAATGCATTGTGTGCCAACACTGCCTGAGTTGATTGGCGTTTCCGCTGGGTCCTAGTAGAGACTCTGTACTGATTACAGTGCCTTGCAAAAGTATTCAGACCCCTGACCAATTCTCTCATATTACTGAAGTACAAATGGTATATTGAAATTTCGTTCGGTTTGATATTTTATTTTAAAACACTGAAACTCAAAATCAATTATTGTAAGGTGACATTGGTTTTATGTTGGGAAATATTTTTAAGAAAAATAAAAAACTGAAATATCTTGCTTGCATAAGTATTCAACCCCCACACATTAATATTTGGTAGAGCCACCTTTCGCTGCAATAACAGCTTTAAGTCTTTTGGGGTAAGTATGTACCAGCTTTGCACACAGTGTCGGAGTGATTTTGGCCCATTCTTCTTGGCAGATTTGCTCCATGTTGTTCAGGTTGGTTGGCCGACGCTTGTGGACCGCAATTTTCAAATAGTGCCACAGATTCTCAATGGGATTGAGATCAGGACTTTGACTGGGCCACTGTAGGACATTCACCTTTTTGTTCTTGAGCCACTCCAATATTGCTTTGGCCTTGTGCTTGGGATCATTGTCCTGCTGAAAGGTGAATTTCCTCCCAAGCTTCAGTTTTTTAGCGGACTGAAGCAGGTTCTCTTGCAGTATTTCCCTGTATTTTGCTCCATCCTTTCTTCCTTCAATTTTAACAAGATGCCCAGTCCCTGCTGATGAGATGCATCCCCACAGCATGATGCTGCCACCACCATACTTCACTGTAGGGATGGTGTGTCTTGAGGCATGGGCAGTGTTAGGTTTGTGCCACACATAGCGCTTTGAGTTTTGGCCAAAAAGCTCTATCTTGGTCTCATCTGACCACAAAACCTTTTCCCACATCGCAGCTGGGTCACTCTCATGCTTTCTGGCAAACTCCAGATGTGCTTTCAGATGGTACTTTTTGAGTAACGGCTTCTTTCTTGCCACCCTCCCATACAGGCCAGTGTTATGTAGAGCTTTTGATATGGTTGACTGGCACCATTACTCCACTCCCAACCACTGAACTCTGTAGCTCCTTCAAAGTGATTGTTGGCCTCTCTGTGGCTTCTCTCACAAGTCTCCTTCTTGTTTGAGCGCTGAGTTATGAGGGACGGCCTTTTCTTGGCAGTGCCTGGGTGGTGTGATGCAGCTTCCACTGCCTGATTATTGATCCAACTGTGGTCACTGGGATATCCAAACACTTGGATATTATTTTGTACCCTTTCCCTAATCTATGCATTTGTATTACTTTATCTCTAACTTCTGTAGAATGCTCTTTGGTCTTCATTTTCCTTCAGATTCACAGCCTGACCAATGATCCTTCAACAGTGGGGTTTTTATCCAGAAAATGTGACAGCAACTTTAATGGTTCACAGGTGGAGGCCAATGGTAAGGTAATTGTGTCCTCGTTAGGGCAATTTCTTTCATCGGTGTAAACTGGGAGCTTCCACAGCACAGGGGTTGAATACTTATGCAAGCAAGATATTTCAGTTTTTTATTTTTCTTAAAAATATTTCCCAACATAAAACCAATGTCACCTTACAATAATTGATTTTGAGTTTCAGTGTTTTAAAATAAAATATCAAACAAAACGAAATTTCAATGTACCATTTGTAATTCAGTAATATGAGAGAATTGGTCAGGGGTCTGAATACTTTTGCAAGGCACTGTATATGAATGCATTATTGAGAAATGAAAGTTTTAGTACTGCTGCAATGTGAGAGGGACATGTCCCTCGTGTAAATTATGCCTTTACATTTACAATTCCTCTTCCCACACTCGCCCAGCTAATGACTTCAAAGACCTTCAGATTTCTTATTGAAGCAATAGGCATACCACCCCTTCCAGGTGTGAATCGTTGGGTTGGTCGAGTTGGCAACATGTGGCTATCCCATCCTTGAATTAAATTGCATGTTCTGTGCAAATGCTGTATAGTTACTAACTTACTCTGTTCAAAGGACAGCCTTTTACCACACTATTTTAACTGTGATCTTTATATATGGGTCGTTCCTTTCATTATTATTCATACATAGTCTATATGCAGGGTAAGCAGAAAGACATCAGGAATACATGAGACACCAAGATTCAGTTTGTGACACCTGCAGGTCTGCAGATGTATTTCAGTAATCCTTGAAAATCCAATTTCAGCACGTAGTGTTCTATAGCATGCAAAGCACAAAATAACCATACTAATCTCAATTGTGCTGCACATTATGGCCCATCGTGTTTGGAAAATGTGATCCCAACCATGTTTTCAATGCTAAAAGTGTTAATGAGCATGTGGCATGACGGCTACAGGTACTGGAATCACCACCAACATTCCCAGTACACATTCGAGATATTCCTTCCTGTCAATCCAGCCTGCTACACCGTTCTGCTTTAAAAGGGTGAGTGGAACAGCTGAGGCTTCTGTGCAAGCTTTCAGTGAACTCTCTTAAAAAATAAGAAAGAGGAAAACAAAGAGGAATGAGGGAGATCAAAGGCAACCTATTGAAGGTCATAGATGAGAGTGGGAGATGGAATAAAAACCTCTCACCGTGGTGCTAATGCTGTTTGTAAGAACACAGTGAAAACCAGCGTCCACAGAGAACAAAGCCTGAGCTTCTCACAGCTCCATTCTCTGCATGGCCTTCACTCTTTCACCAGCTTTCAGCAGCAGCAGCTAAGCACTTCATTAGGCCTCATAACAGTCTGAAAGAACAGTCATGAAATATGCACAGTATGTCATTTCCTACATACAGCAATTATTGAAATAATATACAGCATGTTTGGAATTTCTTTTAAAGGGATGCCAAAGATGGGTTTTGAGGAGCTATGCCAATACTGAAAGATGAAAAACAAAGTTTTAAACTGAGCATTAAACCAAATAAAATCCACATACTTTAAGCTAATAATACTAAAAGAAACCTAAATTCAATGACAGTAGTTCAGTGCTATTTAATGTTCAGTACTAATGGATAATAATAATAATAATAATAATAATAATAATAATATTTGGAAAATGAAAATACAAGGAAAATACAGAGACACAGCAGGGGCACAGCAGCTCTCAAGCAGCACCACACCCATAGCAGAGGCATGGCTCTCAAGCATCACCACACCCATAGCAGAGGCACGGCTCTCAAGCAGCACCACACCCATGGGCAGCAGTGTAGAGTAGTAGTTAGGGCTCTGGACTCTTAACTGGAGGGTCGTGGGTTCAATCCCAGGTGGGGGACACTGCTGCTGTACCCTTGAGCAAGTACTTTACCTAGATTGCTCCAGTAAAAACCCAACTGTATAAATGGGTAATTGTATGTAAAAAATAATGTAATTGTATGTAGAAAATAATGTATGTAGAAAATAATGTGATATCTAGCTGGTTCCAGACCCTCACAATTCTCTGTGTAAAAAAGTGCCTCCTATTTTCTTTTCTGAATGCCCCTTTATCTAAACTCCATTTGTGACCGACAGTTCTTATTTTTCAATATATCTTACACTACACTTCCATATACTGGAAGGTAAGCATATATTTGAATTTAATATCTATTTTATATTGATGCATTGCTATAAGGTATAGGATTTATATTTTAGCTGTAGAGAGTGATATATTGAATGTTCTAGAACATAGCGGTGGGCGCTTTAGCTTTTTGCATTTTATAGCCTGAAGGCTAAGCATGTGATAACCATTTGTATTACTGTATTGAAGTACTAATGCTGTTAAACATGTAAAGGCACTGGAAACGCCCAGGCTGCCTATAAGCAGGGATCCAAAGTGGCTTGCAACCATTTGATCAATTTTTAAAGCATTTAATAAACCAAAAAGAGCACGACTACTGCGCTGATTCGTTAAAACTTCTAATTAAATGGGTCTGTGTGATTTTCTTGAATATTAAAAAGTTGTCTGGACATATAGCACGCCCAGTGCATGAACAAAACCACTTACAGGAATTTAAAACATTTCTGTCCTCCTTGAACGTCTCCCCTGAGTTTAAGAGTGTGCTCAGAGCATATATACAATATAAATAAAAAGAGTATGTGCGAAAATTCTGACAATAGGCACGCAGAGCGAAGGTGTAAATAAAAAAAATTGCCCTGGATATTGTCTGCTAAGAAATATATGAATAATCTTCAGGCCTGGTTAGTGCTTGGTTTTAAATACCAGCCCAGTTATCAACATGTATGAACATTTTAAAAGTGTTACAACTCAAACAGGTCTAAGAGTATATAAAATAAAAGCCACAAGGTGTTCAATTCCTAAACACATTTAGAATCATAAATTGAGTAACGTGTTTGAAAAGTGTGACAAATAGCCTCCGTGTTTTAAAGTTAAACACCCGGTTTATAGGCTATGTCTTAGTGATAATATATATTTCAATCCATCATATAGCCCCAGGAATCAGTATAGCATTTGGCTCCGAGAAACATATTCTTGAAAACACCTATCATGCCTGCTGCCATGTTTTGTTGGATTTGTTATGAAAACAGCGTTGTTTCTCACACCACATTGTGGGAAAGTTTGCAAGAAAGTGGACGCTTCTATGACTTCTTCACTGGAAGCTGGATATTACACATTTCTTCGTTGGATTGATGAAGTAAATGTATGAATTGTATGGGCACTGGAGATTCAGTGAAAAACTTCAGGGATTTTCTGCATTCTACAAATTGCATATCGACCAGCAACATACCGTACAGTAAGTTAATAAATATATTCCTCACTATTTACTGTGTTTCATTTTATTGTGCTATTGCTAGGTTGTTGCTATAAAACAAGACAATTTTACTAGCAAGGCATTTTGCTCATTTTGCATTATTTACAAATCTGCATTATTAATATGCCATTAACTATGTATTATAAATGCATTACGCTGCTTGTGTAATTAGAAGACCCCAGACAGCTTTTCTTTCAGTTTACAGAGTGTACAAACTGAGACATGCGACTTTAGGCATTAATATACATTCACATATTTTATTTAGTTCCAATACTTTATTAAACCAACATTGTGCAAATACTGTTAATATAGCAATGCATCTTCCTTAGTGATATAAACGATTTCAACATGTTTCAAGCAGGAAAGCATTTTAAAATAAAATAAACAAAGTTTCTCTCAGCCTATTTACATTATATTCGGAGATTTCAATTCAATTATAATTATAATAAGCAGGGAGTGACATTAAATTTGACTGTATTATGGATACATCTGTCTTCCTTTCATACATTTAGTCTGTAAAACCAAATAATTTGTGACACATTTAATATCTAGGTACATTATTATTTATTTCTTAGCAGACGCCCTTATCCAGGGCGACTTACAATTGTTATAAGATATCACATTATTTTTACATACAATTATCCATTTATACAGTTGAGTTTTTACTGGAGTAATCTAGGTAAATTACCTTGCTCAAGGGTACAGCCTATTTAAGGGCCGGTAATAAACTGCGCCGGCCGCCTATTGGCAGTCGGCGCACCAGCTGCCCGAAGGCAGCCGGTGAAAAGATTCAGTTTGGCACCCCCTAATCAAAAGGGGGTGCCAACAAAAAACGGCCGTTAATTAAGCCAGTTTTTTTTTTCAAAATTAAATATTCAAAACAAAGAGGGGGGTGGTGCAGAGCACGCCACCCAGAGCCCACTGGTCGACAAAAGCCGTCATGTCGCCAGTGGACTCCGCGTCGGCGTGCTCCAACGCCACCCGGGAACGAAGGAGGGCCCTGAACATGGCCCCACAGTCAAAGAGACCCTCCCCGGTGATCTTACGCTTCCTGGTCTTGTAGATGGTAAGTTTTCCAAGAGCCAGGAGCAGATTCACCAGGAGGTCCCTCTTCCTGGTGGAGCCACGAACAGGGTGCCCGAAAATAAAAAGGGTGGGGGAAAAATGCAGCCAGAACTGCAGCAGGAGGTTTTTAAAAAACAAAAAGAAAGGCTGCAGCCTGGCGCAAAGTAAATAAATGTGAAACACCGACTCGGACTCGCCGCAGAAAGGGCATGCGGGGTCCGAGTCGGTGAAGTGACGCAGGACCTCTCCTGACGCGAGCGCTCCGTGTAGCACCCTCCAGCCCAGGTCCCCAGCGCCTCTGGGGACCAGCGGGGAGTACAAAGCCTCCCACTGGGGCCTCTCGCCCTCCGGGGGTTGGAGGGGCTCCCGCCAAGCGGTGTCTCGGCGGGAGACGAGGGCGAGGAAGTGGAGGGTGTGGAGCGCCATCGCGTACAGGGTCCTCCTCGACACGGAACGAAGGGGGGTCGAGGAGAACTGCGAGGTCCTGCTCAGGTGATTCTCGAGGGGAGGCTGAGGGGGAGCCCGATCCTTTGGTTTGATCAGCAGGACCGGAGAGCCGGGGTTAGGGAGGGACGATGGCTCCCCGGTCCTGAGGACCCCCTCGAGATACCCGACAGAGTCTGGGTGCAAAGCTGCCTTGCACTCCCGGATCGCTCGGCGGGCCGTTCTGAGGGTCCCCCGAGTCGCCCTGGCGACCAGCGACTCGGGAGTCAGCCACGCCGAGCGTTGGTGGTCCAGGAGATCCCAGACTCTGGTCACCTTGGCCGAGATCAACAGGCTCCGCACCGCGGGGGATTCCAACGCCTGCACACCTAGATGGGGGTTGTGCAGCAGGGGCTCCAGAAGGAATTCCTCCCCCTCGGTCGGAACCGCGTCTCGGCCGATGTCGAACATGCTCCGGGTCTTGAGCAGGTCCCTGTAAAAGACCGGCAGCTCGGGGAGACGGATCCCCGGGAGGTCGAGCCAGAACAGCTGCCGGTCGTAGCCCAAGCGGTGCAGCTGGCGCAGGAAGAGGGAGGCCAGCGCGCACCACTGCGGGGCCGGGTCCGCATACAGGAATCTCTGCAGGGTCTGGAGGCGGAAGGTGTGCACCTGAGTCCTGATGCACACCAACCCTTGCCCTCCCTCGGCCAGAGGGAGGCTCAGAACCGCCGCAGAGACCCAGTGCTTTCCGGCCCAGAAGAAGTCCGTCAGCTTCCTCTGGACCCTGGCCACAAACTCAGGGGGCGGGCTCAGGACGGTGAGTCGATGCCAGAGCATCGACGCCACCAGTTGGTTAATCACTAAAGCCCGTCCCCTGAAGGAAAGCAGTTTCAGCAGACCCGACCACGACCTCAGCCTAGCAGCCACCTTGTCCTCCAACTCCACCCAGTTGGCTGCGACCGAGGTCTCCGCGGTGCTCAGGTGGACTCCCAGATATTTGAAGCCGTCCCGCTCCACTTGAACTGCTGGAGCGCGACGGGGAGGGAGTCCACCCGCCAGGGACCTACTAGTAACCCGGAGCACTTGTCCCAGTTGATCCTGGCAGAGGAAGCGGCAGAGTATACACTCTGGCAGCTCCGCATCCTCTCCAGGTCAACCGGGTCGGAGGCCACCAGGAGCACGTCGTCGGCGTAGGCCGACAGGACCACCCTCGTGTCCGACGCGCCGAGCGCCAACCCCGTGAGCCTCCTGCGAAGGAGGCAGAGGAAGGGCTCGATGCACAGCGCGTACAGTTGTCTGGACAGAGGGCAGCCCTGACGCACTCCTCTCCCAAACGCGAGGGGCGCGGTCAGGGACCAGTTGACCTTCACGAGGCACTTGGCAGAGGCGTACAGCATCCGGAACAGGCCGACGAAACGCGGCCCGAATCCGAACGCTCGCAGGGTTCCGAAGAGATACTCGTGATCCACCCGGTCGAACGCCTTCTCCTGATCCAGCGACAGGAAGGCGACTGACCGACCGGTCCTCCTGCAGTAGTGCAGCAGGTCCCGAACCAGGAAGATGTTATCAAAGATCGTCCGGTTCGGGACCGTGTAGGACTGGTCGGGGTGGATCACGTCTGCCAGCACGGACTTGAGCCTCAAGGAGGCGGCCTTGGCCACGATTTTATAGTCCGTGCACAGCAGCGAGACCGGGCGCCAGTTCTTCAGGCAGCGGAGATCCCCTTTCTTGGGCAGGAGCGTGATCACCGCCCGCCTCATCGAAAGGGGCATCTCCCCGGTCTCGTAGGCTTCCGCCAGGACCCGCGCAAAGGCGGGCCCCAGCAAGTCCCAAAACTTCTTGAAGAACTCCACGGTCAGCCCGTCGATGCCCGGCGATTTGTTATAGGGCATCCGACTGAGGGCGTCGGAGAGCTCGGCCAGGGTCAGCTGGCCCTCGAACTCGTCCCGCACGCCCTCGCCGACCGTGGGAAGCCCATCCCACAGAACCCTGCACGCGTCGGAGTCGACGGGATCCGGAGAGAAGAGGTCAGAGTAAAAGGCTCTGGCCCTCTCGTTCACGCTCTCCGGATCCGTCAGAAGGGAGCCGTCGTCTGCCAGAAGGCAGGTGATGTTCCTGCGGTCTCCCTTCTTTTTCTCCAACGCGTAGAAGAAGCGTGAGCCGCGGTCCATCTCCCGGAGGAACTGGATCCGCGAGCGCACAAACGCCCCCCCGGGACCGCTGGAGCTGCAGGTCCCGCAGGGTGCTCTTCTTCTCTTCGTACGCGCTCTGCTCGAGGGGGTCCCCGCGAGCCAGGCGGCTCTCCAGACCGAGCAGCTCCCTTTCCAGCCGCTCGATCCGTGAGTCCCTCCGCCTGCTCGCGCCCCTCGTGTACTCCTGACAGAAGATCTTGATCTGCACTTTCCCCACGTCCCACCACTGACGCCACGTGGGGAAGCGAGATCGTCTGCTGTGCCAGACCGTCCAAAAGTCCCGGAAAGACCGCTCAAAGCGCTCGTCCTCCAACAAGGCGTTGTTAAAGTGCCAGTAGGCGGAGGCGTGCCTGACTGGCACCAGGGCCACCGCCACGGCCACCAGGTTGTGGTCCGTGAACGGCGCCGGCCTGATGTCGGAGGAGCGAACGCAGTGAGCGTGGTTCCTGGTGACGTAGAACCTGTCGATCCGGGACTGAGACACCCGCCCCTCCCTCACCCTGGTGAAGGTGAAGGCGGGGACGTCCGGGTGATGCCAACGCCAGATGTCAACCAGAGAGAGCTGAGCGGTCAGCTCTCTCAGGGCTGCCGACGAGAGAGGGTAGTGCTCTTGCGCCCCCACCCTGTCCGCGGCCTCGAGGGTGCAGTTGAAATCACCCCCGAGGACCACGCACTCGTCGGCGCCGATGTTGTTCATGTAGGTCGACATCCGGCGAAAGAACTGGACCCTCGCCGGACCCGTGGACGGCGCGTACACGTTCACCAGGTGAACGATACTGTCGCCGTCCCGGATCCGGTGGTGTAACAGACGGCCCGGCTCGACGTCTACCACATCGAGTACCGTGGGAAGAAAGGACCCGGAGAAGAGCGTCGCCACCCCACAGGAGGTGCCGGTGAGATGGCTGAATGACACTCTCCCCCCCCACTCCAGAAGCCAGTTGGCTTCCGTCTCTGGAGTCGTGTGGGTTTCCTGCAGGAAGCACACAGAGTAACCCCCTTTTTTCAGGAAGGAGATTACCTGGGCCCTGCGGAAAGGGTCCCTACACCCGTTGACGTTCACGGTACCGATGTGATACATGATCCTCTGTCAGGAGTTGTCGGTGACGCTCACGGGAGATCCTGAGTTCTCCCGAAGCTCACCAACTGGTCGTGTAACTTTCGGGCCCGAATGTGCACGTTCGAGCCCGAAGTTTTGTTGGCGTGGCTGGCCCTGAGGAAGGACCTCACAGAGGTTAGGATCCTCTGGAAGTCCCCCCATTTGTCCAGGGCCAGCTGTACCTTGTCCCTGCGGTGGATGGTGGCCTCCAAGAACTCCAGGAGATCCGCCGCAGGGATGTCAGGGAGAGAGACGGACGGAACCTCCGAGCCCACGCTGCCCGTGGGCTCGGTATCCTCCTCCCTCTCCCTCAGCTCTCCATCGCCCCCCTCGCGATGGTAAAGCACAACGCACTCCCGTTGGTGGGTGAGCGCGTTGCGCCTTATTTTGAGCTTCACCGGTCCTCCCTGCGCCCCACCCCCAGGGGACGCGACGGGAGAGACCGGCGGAGGGACCCTCGCGGGGACCGTCTGCACCCTCGATTTCGGGGGCGCAGACGGGCGCTCGGCGTACGCCGCCGAGCCAGATGGTCTGGTCCCCGCTCTGGGTCCCTCCTTTGAGGTCCGAGGCACGGTCTCAGGCCCGTCCTCTTTCCTCGAAGGAAGGGGATCCACCCTCTCGGGTCCTTCCCCTCCCTCCGCATCAGCCACCGGGACCGCCTCGGGCGATGTTTCCCCCTCGACGGACGCGCGAGGGCCGGAGCCCTCGTCGCCGCCGGAAAGGGAAGCCCGAGGCGGTTGTTCTTCCAGGGGCTCCTCCCGCGCCCCCTCGGTGACTGGAACCGGTCCCTCGATGCTGGGTCGGGGACCGGTTTCTTGGCCCCGTTGCACTTCGGGGAGGGGATCTACCATGAGGGCACCACCTTCTGCCCTCCCTGGTTCTTCCCCTCCCTTCCGCGCTCCGGAGACCAATGTAAACGCGGGCTCCGCAGAGCCCGCTTCTGCCTCAGGGGGTGTTTCCTCCTCCCCCTCCGCGGCGGCACGAGGGCCGGAACCCCCGTCGCCGCAAGAGAGGGAAGCCTGAGGCAGAGCTTGTTCTTGGGGGGGCTCTTCTCCCCCCTCCGGCCCCTCAGCAGGGGCCGCTTGCATGGGCTCCGCGTTGTCTGCGGAGCCCACGCCTGCCTCGGGAGCCCGAGGCAGCTCTTGTTCTGGGAGGGGTAGTTCTTCTTCCCCCTCCAGCCCCTCGGTGGGGGTCGCCTGCATGGGCTCCGCTTTATCCGCGGAGCCCATGCCTGCCTCGGGAGCTGTTTCCGCCGCCCCCTCCTCGGCAACACAGGTTTTAGGACCTGTGTCGCCTCCGGAGGTAGGCGGTGCCCGAGGCAGGTGTTGTGTCGGGGGCCCCTCCTGCGCCCCCTCGGCGACCTCCCCTGCGGCCGGCCCCTCGATGGTGGAATCGGGGCCGGCTTCCGAGGTCTCTGTAGTGACGGGGAGGGGATCTACCCGAAGGGCTTCACTTGCCCTCACGGGTTCCTCCCTCCCCTTTGGCCTCTCGGTGGGGGCCTCTTCCATGGGCTCCGCTGTTTCTTCCGCGGAGCCCCTGACCGCCTCGGGGGATGGATCCTTCTCCCCCTCTGTGGCATTACGAGGGCCGGGGCCGAGGCGGTCGCTTTGGTTTTGGGGGGCCCTCTTTCGCCCCCCCGGGGACCCCCACCATGAGGCCGAGACGTGTGCACTTGCGTGCACACGTAGGAAGACGCGCTTGCGCCCGCCTCTTCCCCCTGAGGCTGCCGGAGGCAGTCTCCTGCCCTGCCACGGCGATGGGGAGCCCACCTCTGGCAGCGCTTCTCTCCTCGCCCTCTGGGGGGAGGAGGTGTTTGGTTTTACGGGCGGCTTTGCCGCCCTGCGCCGTGGGGGGAGTCTCCTTATCAGGGACACCCCCAGACCCACCGCCAGGTGGTGCGGCGGTGGGCTTCGTCTCCCCCTGCTTGGCCTCCCCGGTGGACCTGGCCGCCACCTTCTTCTTGCGGCGGGCGACCGCGGTCCACTCGGCGGCCTTCTCCCCCCGCGCGCTTTCAGGAGGCGCGGAGGGTCCGGCCACCTCAGGGGCCTTCTCTCCCTTTCCCCCCTCAGATGTTCCTGGGAAGGGGGCGGGTGCCTTTTTGCCCCCCTCTGTGGGCCTTTTGGAGGGCCCCGGGGGTGAGGTGGACTCGGAGGGGCGCGGTGCTGGCGCGGGTGTCTTTGCGCCCTGCTGGAGCTTGGGGCACCTCTTTTTCTGGTGCCCCAGCTCCTTGCAGTGGTAGCACCGCACCTCCTCCGAGGAATAAAAGATTACATAATTGGTCCCCTGAAAGGGGACCACAAAGTTTCCCTCCACGGCGTCCCTCCCCGCCAGGTGGATGGTCACCTGGCGTCGGAAGGACAACACCTGGCGGAGGGGCTGGTCTTTGCACCCTAGGGGGATGGGGTGGATGCCCGTTTTTAACTCCCCTAGGGCCTGAAGATGGGGCTTCAGGAGGTCGTCCTTCAAAAAAGGTGGGACGTTCGAGAGGACGACCCTGCTGCCCAACCCCTCCAAGGGTTCAATGGGGATATATATCCCCCCAACCGCGAGACCCCTCTCGATAGCGGTATGATTTTAAAAAGAAGACGGCCTTGCCGTACATCTTTGAGGCCGCCACGATGGTCGATGGCCCGACCACCTTGGCCATGGCTTTCACCATGGCCTCTATCGAGAGGGTATCTCGGAGGAGGCACCTGACCCCGTGCCTCCTCGTCATATTCCCAAAGGGGGCCGCAGCCTCCCCTGCAGCCACCTGTGCCCATTTTTTTGGGGCCTGTGGAGCTTGCCCACTCATTGTTTAAATTTTTTATTTGTTTATTTAAAAAATAAACAAACAATAATTCAAAACAAAACAAACACAAATTGCACACCCCTGCACTCCAATAGTGCAGGGGCACACAAAACACAAAGTTTTTTTTTTTTTTTTTTTTTTTTTTTTTAATAATAATTAAATAAACAAAAAATAAAACAAACAAACAAAAATTATTTATTTATTTTTAAAACAAGAAAAATAAAAATCCACACACACACCACCCCTGCACTCCAATAATGCAGGGGCACACACACACACACAAAAAGAAAAATAAAACAAAAAACACAAAGGTTTGTTTTTTTTTTTTTTTTTTTTTTTTTTTTATAACAAACAAACGTATTTGTTTATTTTTTAATAAATAAACAAATACAAAATCACACACCCCTGCACTCCAATAGTGCAGGGGTAAAAGAAAAATTCAGAAATAAATCAAAGTTTAAAACTAAACAATAGTTTTAAACTTAAAAGAAAATCAAAAACTAAACTAAGGGCAAACAAATTAGCACATGGCCTGTGCTCCTTGCCTGACCTTCCCCCACTCTGCACAAGGCAGAAGCAGGGGATTAAAACAAAAGGATTTTTAAAACTAAAACTAAAATAGTGTAATGATTAAAAATGATTTTAAAATAAACTAAAGAAAGTGCTCTTTAATAAAAAATTAAAAAGCAAAGAAAAGAAATTAGTTCAAAGGAAGTAAAAATTAAAAGAACAAACCAAACAAAAGAAAAAAACAAGCCAAAATGGCTACCCTCCTACACTTGCAAACAAAGCAAGTGTAGGAGAACCAAAGAAAAAAGAAATAAAATGTGTTTTTAAAACACTAAATCAAAGGTTTTATTAACAAAAAAGGTGCCCTGCTGCTTCAGAAATAAGAATAAATCAAAAGATTTGGAAAATAAAAAGTTTAAAGCACTGTTTTTTGAACTCAGAGCAGGAGCTCACCTCACACAGGTCTGCTCTCGCTCAAGGGTACAGCCTATTTTCACCGGCTGCCAAAGGTGAAAAGATTCGGTTTGGCGTCCCCTAATCAAAAGGGGGTGCCAACAGAAACCGTCCGTTAACTAAGCCAGTTTTCCAAATTAAATGTTCAAAACAAAGGGGGGGGGTGGTGCAGAGCACGCCACCCAGAGCCCACTGGTCGACAAAAGTCGTCATGTCGCCAGTGGACTCCGCGTCGGCGCGCTCCAACGCCACCCGGGAACGGAGGAGGGCCCTGAACATGGCCCCACAGTCAAAGAGACCCTCCCCGGTGATCTTACGCTTCCTGGTCTTGTAGATGGTAAGTTTGCCAAGAGCCAGGAGCAGATTCACCAGGAGGTCTCTCTTCCTGGTGGAGCCACGAACAGGGTGCCCGAAAATAAAAAGGGTGGGGGAAAAATGCAGCCAGAACTGCAGCAGGAGTGTGATGGTTCATGTCCCATCCCTTATAAAAATAGAACTTTTAACAAGTGAATGTGTTTTAAAGGAATAAAGCGGGACTGTTTCTTAAGAACGCAATGAAAATAATATTGTATATTGTGTTTTATTTAAATGCATACGAATTGTTTTACATTTGCTATTGCATAAAGTATATATATATAAAGTAATGACTTACCTGTGAGGTTGTAGGTGGCCGCAAGTGGATTTCAGAATAGAAAGGGAAAGAGAGACGAACAAAAATAATTAGGTTAAAGCGGTGCTGAATGCTCAGAGCGCGTTTCTCGGTGAAGGTGCACATTCACGGAGAAATGCGTAGTTTGTTATTCAGTAACCTAAATTGTCTAAACCAGTAAAACTAAATTTTAAATTGGAGATTACGAGCAAATACTTACCTGTTTGTTTGTAAATGGTGTTTGTTAGCATCGGCGTGGTGTATGGGCGTTGCCATGTTTGTGTGAGTCGAGCAGTACAATGAGTCGCCATGTTTGTGAGGGGCAGATGATACCTCGTTTCTACCGTAAAGCCTGTTGGCAATGCGCAAGCCAAATTAAAGGATACCGGTGTGTAATTGAAGGGCAGACCATGCCATGAGTAAAGTAAGGGGTGTTATGATTTATCTAAAAATACAATTATACATTTTATATCAAAATAATTCTAGGTAGAATTGTTATTTAACCTAGTGATTTTTATATAACTTGGTGATTAGTTATATAATAGTAGTGTTAATGATATATATATACATGGATTTTAAAGTTAATTAAAGTTAAATTTTTGGTTTCTTCCAAGGGGAGGAGTGATTTTAGCCTGAGTATAAAAGGGAGGCTGTGCTAGAGTAAAGGGAGAAGGGTTTAGAGAGATGGGTGCTGCAAGAGTGTCCTGGATATACAAAATAGAATATCTCTACTGTTATATTGCTAAAAACAGTTCTCATCCTGCATTTAGGAGTTTTTTTTATTTTATTTTGTAAAAAGTTATTTTTCCTTTTTCTTTGAGATTTCGTTTTGATATGCTTTTGTTCAATTTAGTTCCTGGATCACTTGAAAAATAAAGAGAAAAAAAGAAACTTTGCAACCAATCTTCTGTTGTCTGTGTGCTTCCCTGCAATACCATCTTTGGCCACTTGGCACATCCTAACAAGTGGTGTCAGAAGTGGGATTGTTAGTGGCCAGCAGGGGGCCCGAGATACCATCTCAACACAAGTGACGTTGCAGTGGAGAAGGACGGCAGTGAAACATGGCACCCAAACGTCCCCGAGGAACGCCAGCGGAGGAGAGTAATGGTGTGGCGATGGCGGCAGACAGTGAGACTGAAGGGGTCCGAACTCCAAGGCAAGCTACACTGGGCAGCAGGGATCCATTAGTGATAGAGCTGACCAACATGTTCCAGTCTTACCTCCAGGTACAAGAGAGGCGAGAAGAGAGGATGGAACGGGAAGGAGCTAGACAGGAGCAACGCTGGAAAGCAATGCACCACCAGTTCACCCAGCTACAAGAGGAGGTGCAGCGGAGTTGCCAGGCTGAAGGAGAGGGGAAGAAGGTAAATAGACCCCATACCTCTACTGAGCAGTTGGCAGAGCCGTAGCAAAGTCTGTCTATGGGCTGGAGGGAGCCGGTACTGCAGAGGCTGGAAGCAACTGATGATATTGAACAATACCTAACTACTTTTGAACGCATGGCAACCGCATATGCTTGGGAGAAGGCAAGCTGGGCTATTAAGTTAGTCCCTTTACTTACCGGTAAGGCACGCAGTGCTTTCGTGGCTATGAATACAGAGGAGACAATGGATTACGAAAAAGTCAAAGAGGCGGTGTTGAAGAAATATGAAATTAACATAGACACTTATAGACAGCGTTTTAGGGCAATGAGTGTACTATCTGAGGAAACTCCCCAAGAACTGTATGTCCGTTTGAGAGATTTATATAAGAAGTGGATTAAACCGGAAAAGCACACTAAGCAGGAAATCGGTGAGCTACTCATACTGGAGCAATATCTACGTATGGTGAACCATGAAGTACGTGTTTGGATTAAGGAGCACAATCCCTCTTCTGCCCTGGAAGCTGCCAGGCTGGTGGAGACGTTTGTTGCTGCTCGCAGAGGACCGAAGAATTACCACTACAGTCGAGGGCCGAGCGCACCAGTCTGGGGTAAGTCTGAGGGGTTTGGGAAGGGTGTTGGTCATGCTAAAGTACAAAATGTTCCCATACAACCTGGTAAAACTGATAGGCCAAGAGTGGTGTGTTATAATTGTGGGCAAGAGGGCCATATTAAACCTAACTGTCCATTAAAGAAACCTAAATCAGCTAATCTGTGTTATGTCCCTAGACCTAGTCAATGGTTAGAAAAGGGAATTGGGGTTGAACAGCTGGTACAGATTTTTCTTCATGGGAAAACCTTACCTGCTTTATTAGATACAGGAAGCTCACAGACCTTAGTAAGGAGCGAGTTCATTCCCAGGGAGTGTGTTAATGAGGGAGCTACTCTCAGGATTAAGTGTATTCATGGCGAGGAAAGGCCATACCCAACAGCTGATGTTTTTCTAGGGATAGCAGACCAGACCTTTTTGGTTACTGTAGGGGTGGTAACGGAGCTACCATACCCTGTATTGATAGGCCAGGATATCCCTATACTTGGGGATTTAGTACAGCAGTCCAAGCCTTGTAGTCTGGTGATTACTAGGTCTAAAAGTAGTCCGTGCCAGGACGAAGAGAATACTTTAAAGGACATGCCATTTGTCAGTGAAGAGCTGGAGGGAGGTCTTATTAAATCTCGTAAGAGTAGGAGGGAGAGACGTCGGGAGAGATTAAGAGGTACAGTGCAGAAGAATCAGGAAATAGAAATGTTTAGTGAGTCTGACGGAGCTGAACAATTTGATGTACCAGAGAATCTAGAGGAGTTGCAAAGAGCTGACAGCACATTGCAGCATCTCTATGAGAAAGTAGAAGAGATTGCAGGGGAGGTGCAGGAAGGTGGTGTGAACCTGAAGGAAGAGCATTATGTATTGACTGGGGGTCTTCTGTATAGGAAGACAAGGGAAGAAACTCAGTTAGTGATACCCCAAGTACTGAGGAGTAAGATTTTAAATGTTGGACATACTGTGCCATGGGCTGGGCATTTGGGAAAGCATAAAACACTTGCTCGAATTTCAGCTAGATTTTTTTGGCCTGGTTTATATTCTGACGTGAGTGATTATATTAAATCATGCCCAGAGTGTCAGTTAGCTTGTTCAGGAGGGAAAGTGGGAAGAGCTCCACTGATCTCCTTGCCAATTATTGACATACCTTTTGAGAGGATAGCGATGGATGTGGTAGGGCCCCTTGAGAAAAGCAGATCGGGTAACCGTTTTATGTTGGTTATCTGTGATTACTCAACCCGTTATCCAGAGGTTTTTCCTTTAAGAAATGTAAAGGCGAAACAGGTGGCTACTGCTTTATTGAAATTATTCTCTAGGGTAGGAATACCGAGAGAGGTGCTTACTGACCAGGGTACCAATTTTAGATCACAGCTGTTGAAACAGGTTTATCGGTTGTTGGGAATAAAGGCAATAAAGACCACACCTTACCACCCTCAGACCGATGGACTAGTTGAGCGTTATAACAGGACTTTGAAGAGCATGCTATGCAAGTTTGTGTCTGATACTGGCTCAGATTGGGACCAGTGGATTCCATATCTATTATTTGCCTACCGTGAAGTTCCACAGTCATCCACCGGATTTTCCCCTTTCGAGCTTTTGTATGGCAGGCAAGTGAGAGGACCATTGGATATCTTAAAGGAGGAGTGGGAGTTCAAATCACCAGAACGCCAGAACATTGCTTCTTATGTCCTGAAAATGCGAGACCAGTTGGAGCGGATGTCCACTCTGGCAAGAGAGAACATCACTGAGGCGCAGAGGTACCAGAAAACCTGGTATGATAAGAAAGCCAGATCTCGTTCTTTTACTCCTGGACAGAAAGTGTTACTCTTATTGCCTACTAAGGAGAGTAAGCTTTTAGCCAAGTGGCAAGGTCCATTTGAAGTGCTGGGGAAGAAAAGCCCTGTCACTTATGAAATCGCAATGCCAGACCGCAGAAAACCGAGGCAGATGTTCCATATCAACTTGCTAAAAGAGTGGTATCCAAGACAGGATGAAGTAAGCTACCAGATGTTTATTAGAGTAGTTGAAGAGGAAGAGGAGGAAGAACAACTTTATTTACCTCCAAAAGGTCAAACAGGGAGTTGGGACTTGAGTCATTTGACACATGAGCAACAAGAGCAGATAATGACTTGTCTCAGTCCTGAAGTGTTTCAAGAAAAGCCAGGGATTACAAACTTGGTACACCATCAAATCCAACTAAAGGAGAACAGTCCGATTCGTCAGTGGCCCTACAGAGTTCCAGAAAGGTTGTTATCAGAACTAAAAACCGAGGTGGAGTTAATGATATCTTTGGGAGTGATCGAAGAATCAAACAGCGAGTGGAGTAGTCCAATTGTCCTTGTTCCAAAAAAGGATGGCAGTTTGAGGTTCTGTATGGACTTCAGGAAGATCAACGCTGTTTCCAAGTTTGATCCATACCCGATGCCAAGGATTGATGAGATGGTGGAAAAGCTTGGAAAGGCAAAGTACATAAGTACTCTGGACTTGTGTAAAGGATACTGGCAAATACCACTGGCACCTGAATCAAAAGAAATTACAGCTTTCCGGACACCTTTTGGACACTTTCAATTCACTGTAATGCCTTTTGGATTACAGGGGGCCCCTGCAACTTTTCAAAGGCTTATGAATAGAGTGTTAAGGGGAGCTGAGAACTTCGCAGCAGCTTACCTGGATGATATTGTAATATATAGCCAGAATTGGGAAGAACACCTAGGTCATCTGAGGTGGGTTATTGAGAGATTACAACAGGCAGGGTTGTCCGCTAACCCTAAGAAATGTGCCTTGGCAAAACAGGAGACCAAGTATTTAGGCTATCATCTGGGGAGCGGAGTGCTTCGCCCACAAGTAGAGAAAGTGGAAGCAATTATGCAGTATACGCCACCAGCCACTAAGAAACAGGTGCGGTCTTTCTTGGGCTTGATTGGCTGGTACCGACGTTTTATTCCAGACTTTTCAACTAAAGCAGCAGTTCTGACAGAGCTTACAAAAAAGGCTAGTCCTAATAAGGTGAGATGGACACCAACTTGTGAAGAGGCTTTTAACCACCTAAAGCAAGCATTGTGTCAAGATCCTGTGCTTCAAAGCCCAGATTTTGATCAGCCGTTTGTGTTGCAGACGGATGCTTCAGGAGTTGGATTGTGAGCAGCCTTGTTGCAAGGCGAGCCAGAAAATTTGCGACCTGTGCTGTATATTAGTAGGAAATTGTTTCCTCGAGAAGTTAATTATTCAACTATAGAGAAAGAATGTTTGGCCATTAAGTGGGCACTGGACTCACTTCGATATTACTTGTTGGGAAGAACATTTACTTTGGAAACTGACCATCGAGCCTTGCAATGGTTGGGGAAAATGAAAGACTCTAATGCAAGGATTACAAGGTGGTATTTGACTTTGCAACCGTTCTCTTATGAGATTAAATATAGGTCTGGAGTACAAAACAAGACTGCAGACTTCCTTTCTCGCATTCCAGAGGAACACGATCAAGTTTAAGGAGGGGGAAATGTGATGGTTCATGTCCCATCCCTTATAAAAATAGAACTTTTAATAAGTGAATGTGTTTTAAAGGAATAAAGCGGGACTGTTTCTTAAGAACGCAATGAAAATAATATTGTATATTGTGTTTTATTTAAATGCATACGAATTGTTTTACATTTGCTATTGCATAAAGTATATATATATAAAGTAATGACTTACCTGTGAGGTTGTAGGTGGCCGCAAGTGGATTCCAGAATAGAAAGGGAAAGAGAGACGAACAAAAATAATTAGGTTAAAGCGGTGCTGAATGCTCAGAGCGCGTTTCTCGGTGAAGGTGCACATTCACGGAGAAATGCGTAGTTTGTTATTCAGTAACCTAAATTGTCTAAACCAGTAAAACTAAATTTTAAATTGGAGATTACGAGCAAATACTTACCTGTTTGTTTGTAAATGGTGTTTGTTAGCATCGGCGTGGTGTATGGGCGTTGCCATGTTTGTGTGAGTCGAGCAGTACAATGAGTTGCCATGTTTGTGAGGGGCAGATGATACCTCGTTTCTACCGTAAAGCCTGTTGGCAATGCGCAAGCCAAATTAAAGGATACCGGTGTGTAATTGAAGGGCAGACCATGCCATGAGTAAAGTAAGGGGTGTTATGATTTATCTAAAAATACAATTATACATTTTATATCAAAATAATTCTAGGTAGAATTGTTATTTAACCTAGTGATTTTTATATAACTTGGTGATTAGTTATATAATAGTAGTGTTAATGATATATATATACATGGATTTTAAAGTTAATTAAAGTTAAATTTTTGGTTTCTTCCAAGGGGAGGAGTGATTTTAGCCTGAGTATAAAAGGGAGGCTGTGCTAGAGTAAAGGGAGAAGGGTTTAGAGAGATGGGTGCTGCAAGAGTGTCCTGGATATACAAAATAGAATATCTCTACTGTTATATTGTTAAAAACAGTTCTCATCCTGCATTTAGGAGTTTTTTTTATTTTATTTTGTAAAAAGTTATTTTTCCTTTTTCTTTGAGATTTTGTTTTGATATGCTTTTGTTCAATTTAGTTCCTGGATCACTTGAAAAATAAAGAGAAAAAAAGAAACTTTGCAACCAATCTTCTGTTGTCTGTGTGCTTCCCTGCAATACCATCTTTGGCCACTTGGCACATCCTAACAAGGAGGTTCTTCAGGAACAAAAAGAATGGCTGCAGCCTGGCGCAAAGGAAATAAATGTGGAAAACCGACTCGGACTCGCCGCAGAAAGGGCATGCGGGGTCCGAGTCGGTGAAGTGACGCAGGACCTCTCCTGACGCGAGCGCTCCGTGTAGCACCCTCCAGCCTAGGTCCCCGGCGCCTCTGGGGACCAGCGGGGAGTACAAAGCCTCCCACTGGGGCCTCTCGCCCTCCGGGGGTCGGAGGGGCTCCCGCCAAGCGGTGTCTCGGCGGGAGACGAGGGCGAGGAAGTGGAGGGTGTGGAGCGCCATCGCGTACAGGGTCCTCCTAGACACGGAACGAAGGGGGGTCGAGGAGAACTGCGAGATCCTGCTCAGGTGATTCTCGAGGGGAGGCTGAGGGGGAGCCCGATCCTTTGGTTTGATCAGCAGGACCGGAGAGCCGGGGGTAGGGAGGGACGGTGGCTCTCCGGTCCTGAGGACCCCCTCGAGATACCCGACAGAGTCTGGGTGCAAAGCTGCCTTGCACTCCCGGATCGCTCGGCGGGCCGTTCTGAGGGTCCCCCGAGTCGCCCTGGCGACCAGCGACTCGGGAGTCAGCCACGCCGAGCGTTGGTGATCCAGGAGATCCCAGACTCTGGTCACCTTGGCCGAGATCAACAGGCTCCGCACCGCGGGGGATTCCAACGCCTGCGCACCTAGATGGGGGTTGTGCAGCAGGGGCTCCAGAAGGAATTACTCCCCCTCGGTCGGAACCGCGTCTCGGCCGATGTCAAACATGCTCCGGGTCCTGAGCAGGTCCTGGTAAAAGACCGGCAGCTCGGGGAGACGGATTCCCCGGAGATCGATCCAAAAGAGCTGCCGGTCGTAGCCCAGGTCGTGCAGCTGGCGCAACAGGAGGGACGCCAGCGTGCACCACTGCGGGGCCGGGTCTGCGTACAGGAATCTCTGCAGCGTCTGGAGGCGGAAGGTGTGCACCTGGCTCTTGATGCACACCAACCCTTGCCCTCCCTCGGCAAGAGGGAGGCTCAGAACCGCCGCAGAGACCCAGTGCTTTCCGGCCCAGAAGAAGTCCGTCAGCTTCCTCTGGACCCTGGACACAAACTCAGGGGGCGGGCTCAGGACAGTGAGTCGATGCCAAAAGCATCGACGCCACCAGTTGGTTAATCACTAAAGCCCGTCCCCTGAAGGAAAGCAGTTTCAACAGACCCGACCACGACCTCAGCCTCGCAGCCACCTTGTCCTCCAACTCCACCCAGTTGGCTGCGACCGAGGTCTCCGCGGGGCTCAGGTGGACTCCCAGATATTTAAAACTGTCCGCGCTCCACTGGAACTGTTGGAGCGCGACAGGGAGGGAGTCCACCCGCCAGGGACCTACTAGTAACCCGGAGCACTTGTCCCAGTTGATCCTGGCAGAGGAAGTGGCAGAGTATACACTCTGGCAGCTCCGCATCCTCTCCAGGTCAACCGGGTCGGAGGCCACCAGGAGCACGTCGTCAGCATAGGCCGACAGGACCACCCTCGTGTCCGACGCGCCGAGCGCCAACCCCGTGAGCCTCCTGCGAAGGAGGCAGAGGAAGGGCTCGATGCACAGCGCGTACAGTTGTCCGGACAGAGGGCAGCCCTGACGCACTCCTCTCCCGAACGCGAGGGGCGCGGTCAGGGACCAGTTGACCTTCAACAGGCACTCGGCAGAGGCGTACAGCATCCGGAACAGGCTGACGAAACGCGGGCCGAATCCGAACGCTCGCAGGGTTCCGAAGAGATACTCGTGATCCACCCGGTCGAACGCCTTCTCTTGGTCGAGAGACAAGAAGGCGACCGACCGACCGGTCCCCCTGCAGTAGTGCAGGAGGTCCCGAACCAGAAAGATGTTATCGAAGATCGTCCGGTTCGGGACCGTGTAGGACTGGTCGGGGTGGATCACGTCTGCCAGCACGGACTTGAGCCTCAAGGAGGCGGCCTTGGCCACGATTTTATAGTCCGTGCACAGCAGCGAGACCGGGCGCCAGTTCTTCAGGCAGCGGAGATCCCCTTTCTTGGGCAGGAGCGTGATCACCGCCCGCCTCATCGAAAGGGGCATCTCCCCGGTCTCGTAGGCTTCCGCCAGGACCCGCGCAAAGGCGGGCCCCAGCAAGTCCCAAAACTTTTTGAAGAACTCCACGGTCAGCCCGTCGATGCCCGGCGATTTGTTATAGGGCATCCGACTGAGGGCATCGGAGAGCTCGGCCAGGGTCAGCTGGCCCTCGAACTCGTCCCGCACGCCCTCGCCGACCGTGGGAAGCCCATCCCACAGAACCCTGCACGCGTCGGAGTCGACGGGATCCGGAGAGAAGAGGTCAGAGTAAAAGGCTCTGGCCCTCTCGTTCACGCTCTCCGGATCCGTCAGAAGGGAACCGTCGTCTGCCAGGAGGCAGGTGATGTTCCTGCGGTCTCCCTTCTTTTTCTCCAACGCGTAGAAGAAGTGTGAGCCGCGGTCCATCTCCCGGAGGAACTGGATCCGCGAGCGCACAAACGCCCCCCGCAGGGTGCTCTTCTTCTCTACGTACGCGCTCTGCTCGAGTGGGTCCCCGCGAGCCAGGCGGCTCTCCAGATCGAGCAGCTCCCTTTCCAGCCGCTCGATCCGTGAGTCCCTCCGCCTGCTCGCGCCCCTCGCGTACTCCTGACAGAAGATCTTGATCTGCGCTTTCCCCACGTCCCACCACTGACGCCACGTGGGGAAGCAAGATCGTCTGCCGTGCCAGACCGTCCAAAAGTCCCGGAAAGACCGCTCAAAGCTCTCGTCCTCCAACAAGGCGTTGTTAAAGTGCCAGTAGGCGGAGGCGTGCCCGACTGGCAACAGGGCCACCGCCACGGCCACCAGGTTGTGGTCCGTGAACGGCGCCGGCCTGATGTCGGAGGAGCGAACGCAGTGAGCGTGGTTCCTGGTGACGTAGAACCTGTCGATCCGGGACTGAGACACCCGCCCCTCCCTCACCCTGGTGAAGGTGAAGGCGGGGACGTCCGGATGCTGCCAACGCCAGATGTTGACCAGAGAGAGCTGAGCGGTCAGCTCTCTCAGGGCTGCCGACGAGAGAGGGTAGTGTTCTTGACCCCCCACCCTGTCCGCGGCCTCGAGGGTGCAGTTGAAATCACCCCTGAGGACCACGCACTCGTCGGCGCCGATGTTGTTCATGTAGGTCGACATCCGGCGAAAGAACTGGACCCTCGCCGGACCCGTGGACGGCGCGTACACGTTCACCAGGTGAACGATACTGTCACCGTCCCGGATCCGGTGGTGTAACAGACGGCCCGGCTCGACGTCTACCACATCGAGTACCGTGGGAAGAAAGGACCCGGAGAAGAGCGTCGCCACCCCACAGGAGGTGCCGGTGAGATGGCTGAACGACACTCTCCCCCCCCACTCCAGAAGCCAGTTGGCTTCCGTCTCTGGAGTCGTGTGGGTTTCCTGCAGGAAGCACACAGAGTAACCCCCTTTTTTCAGGAAGGAGATTACCTGGGCCCTGCGGAAAGGGTCCCTACACCCGTTGACGTTCACGGTACCGATGTGATACATGATCCTCTGTCAGGAGTTGTTGGTGACGCTCACAGGAGATCCTGAGTTCTCCCGAAGCTCACCAACTGGTCGTGTAACTTTCGGGCCCGAATGTGCACGTTCGAGCCCGAAGTTTTATTGGCGTGGCTGGCCCTGAGGAAGGACCTCACAGAGGTTAGGATCCTCTGGAAGTCCCCCCATTTGTCCAGGGCCAGCTGTACCTTGTCCCTGCGGTGGATGGTGGCCTCCAAGAACTCCAGGAGATCCGCCGCGGGGATGTCAGGGAGAGAGACGGACGGAACCTCCGAGCCCACGCTGCCCGTGGACTCGGTATCCTCCTCCCTCTCCCTCAGCTCTCCATCGCCCCCCTCGCGATGGTAAAGCACAACGCACTCACGTTGGTGGGTGAGCGCGTTGCGCCTTATCTTGAGCTTCACCGGTCCTCCCAGCGCCCCACCCCCAGGGGACGCGACGGGAGAGACCGGCGGAGGGACCCTCGCGGGGACCATCTGCACCCTCGATTTCGGGGGCGCAGACGGGCGCTCGGCGTACGCCGCCGAGCCAGATGGTTTCGTCCCCGCTCTGGGTCCCTCCTTTGAGGTCCGAGGCACGGTCTCAGGCCCGTCCTCTTCCCTCGAAGGAAGGGGATCCACCCTCTCGGGTCCTTCCCCTCCCTCCCCTAGAGAAAGGGGATACACCCTTTCGGGTCCTTCCCCTTCCCCCGCATCAGCCACCGGGACCGCCTCGGGCGATGTTTCCCCCCCGAGGCGGTTGTTGTTTCAGGGGCTCCTCCCGCGCCCCCTCGGTGACTGGAACCGGCCCCTCGATGCAAGGTCGGGGACCGGTTTCATGGCCCCGTTGCACTTCGGGGAGGGGATCTACCATGAGGGCACCACCTTCTGCCCTCTCTGGTTCTTCCCCTCCCTTCCGCGCTCCGGAGACCAATGTAAGCGCGGGCTCCGCAGAGCCCGCCGCTGCCTCAGGGGGTGTTTCCTCCTCCCCCTCCGCGGCAGCACGAGGGCCGAAACCCCCGTCACCGCAAGAGAGGGAAGCCTGAGGCAGCTCTAGTTCTTGGGGGGGGCTGTTCTTCCCCCTCCTCCGACCCTTCGGTGGGGGTCGCTTGCATGGGCTCCGCGTTGTCTGCGGAGCCCACGCCTGCCTCGGGAGCCCGAGGCAGCTCTTGTTCTGAGAGGGTCAGTTCTTCCCTCTCCAGCTACTCGGCGGGTGTCGCCTGCATGGGCTCCGCTTTATCCGCGGCAACACAGGTTTCAGGACCTGTGTCGCCTCCGGAGGAAGGCGGTGCCCGAGGCAGGTGTTCTGTCGGGGGCCCCTCCTGCGCCCCCTCGGCGACCTCCCCTGCGGCCGGCCCCTCGATGGTGGAATCGGGGCCGGCTTCCGAGGTCTCTGTAGTGACGGGGAGGGGATCTACCCGAAGGGCTCCAGCTGCCCTCGCGGGTTCCTCCCTCCCCTTTGGCCTGTCGGCGGGCGCCTCTTCCATGGGCTCCGCTGTTTCTTCCGCGGAGCCCAGGACCGCCTCGGGGGATGGATCCTTCTCCCCCTCTGTGGCATTACGAGGGCCGGGGCCGGCAGAGGGGGGACGCCGAGGCGGTCGCTTTGGTTTTTGGGGGCCCTCTTTCGCCCCCCCGGGGACCCCCACCATGAGGCCGGTACGTGTGCACTTGCGTGCACACGTGGGAAGACGCGCCTGCGCCCTCCTCTTCCCCCTGAGGCTGCCGGAGGCTGTCCCCTGCCCTGCCACGGCGACGGGGAGCTCACCTCCGGCAGCGCTTCTCTCCTCGCCCTCTGGGGGGAGGAGGTGTTTGGTTTTACGGGCGGCTTTGCCGCCCTGCCTCGCGGGGGGTGCCGTCGAGGGAGTCCCCTTATCAGGGACTCCCCCTGACCCACCGCCAGATGGTGCGGCGGTGGGCTTCGTCTCCCCCCGCTTGGCCTCCCCCGTGGACCTGGCCGCCACCTTCATTTTGCGGCGGGCGACCGCGGTCCAGTCGGCGGCCTTCTCCCCCGGCACGCTTCTAGGAGGCGCGGAGGGTCCGGCCACCTCGGGGTCCTTCTCTCCCTTTCCCCACTGAGATGTTCCTGGGAGGGGGGCAGGGGCTTTTTTGACCCCCTCTGCGGGCCTCTTGGATGGCCCCGGGGGCGAGGTGGACTCGGAGGGGCGCGGTGCGGGCGCGGCTGGCTTTGCGCCCTGCTGGAGCTTGGGGCACCTCTTTTTCTGGTGCCCCAGCTCCTTGCAGTGAAAGCACCGCACCTCCTCTGAGGAATAAAAGATTACGTAATTGGTCCCCTCGAAGGGGACCACAAAGCTACCCTCCGCGGTGTCCCTCCCCGCCAGGTGGATGGTCACCTGGCGGCGGAAGGACAGGATGTGGCGGAGGGCCTGGTCCTTGCAGCCCAGGGGGAGGGGGTGGATAGCTGTTTTTATCTCCCCCAGGGCTTGCAGATGGGGCCTGAGCAGGTCGTCCCTCAAAAAAGGTGGCACATTCGAAAGGACGACCCTTGTGCCCAGGCCCGCGAGCGGTTCGACGGGGATAAAAATCCCCGCCACCGCAAGACCCCTCTCAATCGCTGTGTTCGCGGCGGCCTTCGATGTTAGAAAGAAGACGGCTTTCCCGTACATCTTGGAGGCCGCCACGATGGCCGATGGCCCCACCACCTTGGCCATGGCCTTAACAAAGCCCTCGATTGAGAGGGAGTCCTTCAGGAGGCACCTGACCCCGTGCCTCCTGGTAATGTTCTTGAAAGGGGCTGCAGCCTCCCCTGCAGCCACCTTTGCCCATTGTTTGGTGGGCTGCGTTTTCTGCCCACTCATTATTTAAATTAACAAACAATAATTCAAAATAAAACAAACAGAAATTGCACACCCCTGCACTCCAATAGTGCAGGGGCACACAGAACACAAAAGGTGTTTTTTTTTTTTTTTTTTTTTTTAATAAATAATTAATTAAACAAAAAAATAAAACAAACAAACAAAAAATATTTATTTATTTTTAAAACAACACAAATAAAAATTCACACACCCACCCCTGCACTCCAATAGTGCAGGGGCACACACACACACAAAAAGAAAAATAAAACAAAAAACACAAAGTTTTTTTTTTTTTTTTTTTTTTTTTTTAACAAACAAACGTATTTGTTTATTATTTTTTTTAAAATAAATAAACAAATACAAAATCACACACCCCTGCACTCCAATAGTGCAGGGGTAAAAGAAAAATTCAAAAATAAATCAAAGTTTAAAACTAAAGAATTGTTTTAAACTTGAAAGAAAATCAAAACTAAACTAAGGGCAAACAAAGGAGCACATGGCCTGTGCTCCTTGCCTGCCCTTCCCCCACTCTGCACAAGGCAGAAGCAGGGGATTAAAACAAAAGTATTTTTAAAACAAAAACTAAAACAGTGTAATGATTAAAAATGATTTTAAAATAAACTAAAGAAAGTGCTCTTTAATATAAAATTAAAAAGCAAAGAAAAGAAACTAGTTTAAATGAAATAAAAATTAAAAGAACAATACAAACAAAAGAAAAAACAAGCCAAAATGGCCGCCCTCCTACACTTGCAAACAAAGCAAGTGTAGGAGAACCAAAGAAAAATGAAATAAAATGTGTTTTTAAAACAAAAAATAAAAGTTTTAATTAACAAAAAAGGTGCTCTGCTGCTTTATAAATAATATAAAACAAAAAGATTTGGAAAATAAAAAGTTTAAAGCACTGTTTTTTAAGTTTGAGCAGGAGCTCTCCTTACACAGGTCTGCTCTCGCTCAAGGGTACAGCCTATTTAAGGGCCGATAAAAAACTGCGCCGGCTGCCTATTGGCAGCCGACGCACCAGCTGCCCAAAGGCAGCCGGTGAAAAGATTCAGTTTGGCACCTCCTAATCAAAAGGGGGTGCCAACAAAAAAAAACGGCCAGTAATGAACCCAGTTTTTTTTTTTTTTTTTTTTTAATTAAATTTTCAAAACAAAGGGGGGGGGTGGTGCAGAGCGCGCCACCCAGAGCCCACTGGTCGACAAAGGCCGTCATGTCGCCAGTGGACTCCGCGTCGGCGTGCTCCAACGCCACCCGGGAACGGAGGAGGGCCCTGAACATGGCCCCACAGTCAAAGAGACCCTCCCCGGTGATCTTACGCTTCCTGGTCTTGTAGATGGTAAGTTTTCCAAGAGCCAGGAGCAGATTCACCAGGAGGTCCCTCTTCCTGGTGGAGCCACGAACAGGGTGCCCGAAAATAAAAAGGGTGGGGGAAAAATGCAGCCAGAACTGCAGCAGGAGGTTTTTCAAGAACAAAAAGAATGGCTGCAGCCTGGCGCAGAGGAGGTAAATGTGGAACACCGACTCGGACTCGCCGCAGAAAGGGCATGCGGGGTCCGAGTCGGTGAAGTGACGCAGGACCTCTCCTGACGCGAGCGCTCCGTGTAGCACCCTCCAGCCCAGGTCCCCAGCGCCTCTGGGGACCAGCGGGGAGTACAAAGCCTCCCACTGGGGCCTCTCGCCCTCCGGGGGTCGGAGGGGCTCCCGCCAAGCGGTGTCTCGGCGGGAGACGAGGGCGAGGAAGTGGAGGGTGTGGAGCGCCATCGCGTACAGGGTCCTCCTCGACACGGAACGAAGGGGGGTCGAGGAGAACTGCGAGGTCCTGCTCAGGTGATTCTCGAGGGGAGGCTGAGGGGGAGCCCGATCCTTTGGTTTGATCAGCAGGACCGGAGAGCCGGGGGTAGGGAGGGACGGTGGCTCCCCGGTCCTGAGGACCCCCTCGAGATACCCGACAGAGTCTGGGTGCAAAGCTGCTTTGCACTCCCGGATCGCTCGGCGGGCCGTTCTGAGGGTCCCCCGAGTCGCCCTGGCGACCAGCGACTCAGGAGTCAGCCACGCCGAGCGTTGGTGATCCAGGAGATCCCAGACTCTGGTCACCTTGGCCGAGATCAACAGGCTCCGCACCGCGGGGGATTCCAACGCCTGCGCACCTAGATGGGGGTTGTGCAGCAGGGGCTCCAGAAGGAATTACTCCCCCTCGGTCGGAACCGCGTCTCGGCCGATGTCAAACATGCTCCGGGTCCTGAGCAGGTCCCGGTAAAAGACCGGCAGCTCGGGGAGACGGATTCCCCGGAGATCGATCCAAAAGAGCTGCCGGTCGTAGCCCAGGTCGTGCAGCTGGCGCAACAGAAGGGACGCCAGCGTGCACCACTGCGGGGCCGGGTCTGCGTACAGGAATCTCTGCAGCGTCTGGAGGCGGAAGGTGTGCACCTGGCTCTTGATGCACACCAACCCTTGCCCTCCCTCGGCCAGAGGGAGGCTCAGAACCGCCGCAGAGACCCAGTGCTTTCCGGCCCAGAAGAAGTCCGTCAGCTTCCTCTGGACCCTGGCCACAAACTCAGGGGGCGGGCTCAGGACGGTGAGTCGATGCCAGAGCATCGACGCCACCAGTTGGTTTATCACTAAAGCCCGTCCCCTGAAGGAAAGCAGTTTCAGCAGACCCGACCACGACCTCAGCCTCGCAGCCACCTTGTCCTCCAACTCCACCCAGTTGGCTGCGACCGAGGTCTCCGCGGGGCTCAGGTGGACTCCCAGATATTTGAAGCCGTCCTCGCTCCACTTGAACTGCTGGAGCGCGGCAGGGAGGGAGTCCACCCGCCAGGGACCTACTAGTAACCCGGAGCACTTGTCCCAGTTGATCCTGGCAGAGGAAGCGGCAGAGTATACACTCTGGCAGCTCCGCATCCTCTCCAGGTCAACCGGGTCTGAGGCCACCAGGAGCACGTCGTCGGCGTATGCCGACAGGACCACCCTCGTGTCCGGCGCGCCGAGCGCCAACCCCGTGAGCCTCCTGCGAAGGAGGCAGAGGAAGGGCTCGATGCACAGCGCGTACAGTTGTCCGGACAGAGGGCAGCCCTGACGCACTCCTCTCCCGAACGCGAGGGGCGCGGTCAGGGACCAGTTGACCTTCAACAGGCACTCGGCAGAGGCGTAGAGCATCCGGAACAGGCCGACAAAACGCGGCCCGAATCCGAACGCTCGCAGGGTTCCGAAGAGATAC
This sequence comes from Acipenser ruthenus, assembly GCF_902713425.1. Lineage (NCBI taxonomy): Eukaryota > Metazoa > Chordata > Actinopteri > Acipenseriformes > Acipenseridae > Acipenser > Acipenser ruthenus. The sequence continues at coordinate 11,062,206 of NC_081216.1, read as the reverse complement.
TCGTGATCCACCCGGTCGAACGCCTTCTCCTGATCCAGCGACAGGAAGGCGACCGACCGACCGGTCCTCCTGCAGTAGTGCAGCAGGTCCCGAACCAGGAAGATGTTATCGAAAATCGTCCGGTTCGGGACCGTGTAGGACTGGTCGGGGTGGATCACGTCTGCCAGCACAGACTTGAGCCTCAAGGAGGCGGCCTTGGCCACGATTTTATAGTCCGTGCATAGCAGCGAGACCGGGCGCCAGTTCTTAAGGCAGCGGAGATCCCCCTTCTTGGGCAGGAGCGTGAACACCGCCCGCCTCATCGAAAGGGGCATCTCCCCGGTCTCGTAGGCTTCCGCCAGGACCCGCGCAAAGGCGGGCCCCAGCAAGTCCCAAAACTTTTTGAAGAACTCCACGGTCAGCCCGTCGATGCCCGGCGATTTGTTATAGGGCATCCGACTGAGGGCGTCGGAGAGCTCGGCCAGGGTCAGCTGGCCCTCGAACTCGTCCCGCACGCCCTGGACGACCGTGGGAAGCCCATCCCACAGAACCCTGCACGCGTCGGAGTCGACGGGATCCGGAGAGAAGAGGTCAGAGTAAAAGGCTCTGGCCCTCTCGTTCACGCTCTCCGGATCCGTCAGAAGGGAGCCGTCGTCTGCCAGGAGGCAGGTGATGTTCCTGCGGTCTCCCTTCTTTTTCTCCAACGCGTAGAAGAAGTGTGAGCCGCGGTCCATCTCCCGGAGGAACTGGATCCGCGCGCGCACAAACGCCCCCTGGGACCGCTGGAGCTGCAGGTCCCGCAGGGTGCTCTTCTTCTCTACGTACGCGCTCTGCTCGAGTGGGTCCCCGCGAGCCAGGCGGCTCTCCAGATCGAGCAGCTCCCTTTCCAGCCGCTCGATCCGTGAGTCCCTCCGCCTGCTCGCGCCCCTCTTGTACTCCTGACAGAAGACCTTGATCTGCGCTTTCCCCACGTCCCACCACTGACGCCACGTGGGGAAGCGAGATCGTCTGCCGTGCCAGACCGTCCAAAAGTCCCGAAAAGACCGCTCAAAGCGCTCGTCCTCCAACAAGGCGTTGTTAAAGTGCCAGTAGGCGGAGGCGTGCCCGACTGGCACCAGGGCCACCGCCACGGCCACCAGGTTGTGGTCCGTGAACGGCGCCGGCCTGATGTCGGAGGAGCGAACGCAGTGAGCGTGGTTCCTGGTGACATAGAACCTGTCGATCCGGGACTGAGACACCCGCCCCTCCCTCACCCTGGTGAAGGTGAAGGCGGGGACGTCCGGATGCTGCCAACGCCAGATGTCGACCAGAGAGAGCTGAGCGGTCAGCTCTCTCAGGGCTGCCGACGAGAGAGGGTAGTGTTCTTGACCCCCCACCCTGTCCGCGGCCTCGAGGGTGCAGTTGAAATCACCCCCGAGGACCACGCACTCGTCGGCGCCGATGTTCTTCATGTAGGTCGACATCCGGTGAAAGAACTGGACCCTCGCCGGACCCGTGGACGGCGCGTACACGTTCACCAGGTGAACGATACTGTCGCCGTCCCGGATCCGGTGGTGTAACAGACGGCCCGGCTCGACGTCTACCACATCGAGTACCGTGGGAAGAAAGGACCCGGAGAAGAGCGTCGCCACCCCACAAGAGGTGCCGGTGAGATGGCTGAACGACACTCTCCCCCCCCACTCCAGAAGCCAGTTGGCTTCCGTCTCTGGAGTCGTGTGGGTTTCCTGCAGGAAGCACACAGATTAACCCCCTTTTTTCAAGAAGGAGATTACCTGGGCCCTGCGGAAAGGGTCCCTACACCCGTTGACGTTCACAGTACCGATGTGATACATGATCCTCTGTCAGGAGTTGTTGGTGACGCTCACGGGAGATCCTGAGTTCTCCCGAAGCTCACCAACAGGTCGTGTAACTTTCGTGCCCGAATGTGCACGTTCGAGCCCGAAGTTTTGTTGGCGTGGCTGGCCCTGAGGAAGGACCTCACAGAGGTTAGGATCCTCTGGAAGTCCCCCCATTTGTCCAGGGCCAGCTGTACCTTGTCCCTGCGGTGGATGGTGGCCTCCAAGAACTCCAGGAGATCCGCCGCGGGGATGTCAGGGAGAGAGACGGACGGAACCTCCGAGCCCACGCTGCCCGTGGACTCGGTATCCTCCTCCCTCTCCCTCAGCTCTCCATCGCCCCCCTCGCGATGGTAAAGCACAACGCACTCCCGTTGGTGGGTGAGCGCGTTGCGCCTTATTTTGAGCTTCACCGGTCCTCCCTGCGCCCCACCCCCAGGGGACGCGACGGGAGAGACCGGCGGAGGGACCCTCGCGGGGACCGTCTGCACCCTCGATTTCGGGGGCGCAGACGGGCGCTCGGCGTACGCCGCCGAGCCAGATGGTTTCGTCCCCGCTCTGGGTCCCTCCTTTGAGGTCCGAGGCACGGTCTCAGGCCCGTCCTCTTTCCTCGAAGGAAGGGGATCCACCCTCTCGGGTCCTTCCCCTCCCTCCGCATCAGCCACCGGGACCGCCTCGGGCGATGTTTCCCCCTCGACGGACGCGCGAGGGCCGGAGCCCTCGTCGCCGCCGGAAAGGGAAGCCCGAGGCGGTTGTTCTTCCAGGGGCTCCTCCCGCGCCCCCTCGGTGACTGGAACCGGTCCCTCGATGCTGGGTCGGGGACCGGTTTCTTGGCCCCGTTGCACTTCGGGGAGGGGATCTACCATGAGGGCACCACCTTCTGCCCTCCCTGGTTCTTCCCCTCCCTTCCGCGCTCCGGAGACCAATGTAAACGCAGAGCCCGCCGCTGCCTCAGGGGGTGTTTCCTTCTCCCCCTCCGCGGCGGCACGAGGGCCGAAACCCCCGTCGCCGCGAGAGAGGGAAGCCTGAGGCAGCTCTTCTTCTTGGGGGGGCTGTTCTTCCCCCCCATCCGACCCCTCGGCGGGGGTCGTTTGCATGGGCTCCGCGTTGTTTGCGGAGCCCACGCTTGCCTCGGGGGCCGGATCCGCCTCCTCCCCGAAGACGGGAGCCAGAGGCAGTTCTTTTAGTGGGAGGGGTGGTTCTTCCCCCCCCTCCGGCCCCTCGGCGGAGGTCGCCTGCATGGGCTCCGCGTTATCCGCGGAGCCCATGGCTGCCTCGGGAGCTGGTTCCGCCGCCCCCTCCTCGGCAACACAGGCTTCAGGACCCGTGTCGCCTCCGGAGGTAGGCGGTGCCCGAGGCAGGTGTTGTGTCGGGGGCCCCTCCTGGCGGGCTTTGTCTCCCCCCGCTTGGCCTCCCCCGTGGACCTGGCCGCCACCTTCATTTTGCGGCGGGCGACCAAGGTCCATTCGGCGGCCTTCTCCCCCGACGCGCTTTCAGGAGGCGCGGAGGGTCCGGCCACCTCGGGGGCCTTCTCTCCCTTTCCCCCCTCAGATGTTTCTGGGAGGGGGGCGGGTGCCTTTTTGCCCCCCTTCTCTGTGGGCCTCTTGGAGGGCCCCGGGGGCGAGGTGGACTCGGAGGGGCGCGGTGCTGGCGTGGGTGTCTTTGCGCCCTGCTGGAGCTTGGGGCACCTCTTTTTCTGGTGCCCCAGCTCCTTGCAGTGGTAGCACCGCACCTCCTCCGAGGAATAAAAGATTACATAATTGGTCCCCTGAAAGGGGACCACAAAGTTTCCCTCCACGGCGTCCCTCCCCGCCAGGTGGATGGTCACCTGGCGTCGGAAGGACAGCACGTGGCGGAGGGGCTGGTCTTTGCACCCTAGGGGGATGGGGTGGATGCCCGTTTTTAGCTCCCCTAGGGCCTGAAGATGGGGCTTCAGGAGGTCGTCCTTCAAGAAAGGCGGGACGTTCGAGAGGACGACCCTGCTGCCCAACCCCTCCAAGGGTTCTATGGGGAAATACATTCCCCCGACGGCGAGACCCCTCTCAATAGCGGTGTTCGTGGCGGCCTCAGATTTGAGAAAGAAGACGGCCTTGCCGTACATCTTTGAGGCCGCCACGATGGTTGATGGTCCGACCACCTTGGCCATGGCTTTCACCATGGCCTCTATTGAGAGGGTGTCCTTCAGGAGGCACCTGACCCCGTGCCTCCTGGTCATATTTTTAAAGGGGGCTGCAGCCTCCCCTGCAGCCACCTGTGCCCACTTTTTTGGGGCTTGAGGAGCTTGCCCACTCATTGTTTAATTTATTTATTTATTTATTTATTAAACAAACAAACAATAAATCAAAATAAAACAAACACAAACGCAAATTGCGCACCCCTGCACTCCAATAGTGCAGGGGCACACAGAACACAAAAGGTGTTTTTTTTTTTTTTTTTTTTAATAAATAATTAATTAAACAAAAAAATAAAACAAACAAACAAAAAATATTTATTTATTTTTAAAACAACACAAATAAAAATTCACACACACACCCCTGCACTCCAATAGTGCAGGGGCACACACACACACAAAAAGAAAAATAAAACAAAAAACACAAAGTTTTTTTTTTTTTTTTTTTTTTTTTTTAACAAACAAACGTATTTGTTTATTATTTTTTTTAAAATAAATAAACAAATACAAAATCACACACCCCTGCACTCCAATAGTGCAGGGGTAAAAGAAAAATTCAAAAATAAATCAAAGTTTAAAACTAAAGAATTGTTTTAAACTTGAAAGAAAATCAAAACTAAACTAAGGGCAAACAAAGGAGCACATGGCCTGTGCTCCTTGCCTGCCCTTCCCCCACTCTGCACAAGGTAGAAGCAGGGGATTAAAACAAAATGATTTTTAAAACAAAAACTAAAACAGTGTGATTATTAAAAATGATTTTAAAACAAACTAAAGAAAGTGCTCTTTAATAAAAAATTAAAAAGAAAAGAAAAGAAACTAGTTTAAATGAAGTAAAAATTAAATGAACAATACAAACAAAAGAAAAAACAAGCCAAAATGGCTGCCCTCCTACACTTGCAAACAAAGCAAGTGTAGGAGAACCAAAGAAAAAAGAAATAAAATGTGTTTTTAAAACACTAAATAAAAGTTTTAATTAACAGAAAAGGTGCCCTGCTGCTTTAGAAATAGGATAAAATAAAAAGATTTGGAAAATAAAAAGATGAAAACACTGTTTTTTGAAGTTTGAGCAGGAGCTCTCGTCACACAGGTCTGCTCTCGCTCAAGGGTACAGTAGCAGTGCCCCCACATGGGATTGAACCCACGACCCTCCAGTCAAGAGTCCAGAGCCCTAACCACTACTCCACACTGCTGCCTACGGTACATGTATATAATAAAATAGAAGTGTTCTATTCCTAAACAGCAGTGTTGATACACCATTAGGCAGAACAGGTGTTTAGGCATTTGGAATTCTACATAATTCCACTATGTAACACAATTTTTGTTCCTGGGTAGTAAGTGTTATTTCCTAATTGCTTATGCCTCAAAAGTATAGAAAATGGCTATTATTCCCCACAAACTTTGCTTTTGTGACCAGGACAGTGATATTTTGAAATTTACCTATTTCCAATGAGAAAACGGGCGGATTTGTGTCTTTTCGTTCATATAAAGTCAGAAAAAAACAACATATGAATCCAAATTAACATGTATTTATACTAAAGTAATACAAAAATGACTACAAAAGATTTAGAAGTGAGTAGTTATTTGAGATTTACGATTATACTGTAAATCACTTTCATGAATCAGCCCCCAAATGTAGTCTCCCATCATGTTCTCGTTATACTGTCCTTGGTAGCGGTGTTCAAAGTCCAGTATATCCTGGTGGAAGCGCTCGCCTTGCTCCTCCGAGTACGCTCCCATGTTCTCCTTGAATTTATCAAGATGAGCATCAAGGATATGGACTTTGAGGGACATCCTACAGCCCATTGTGCCGTAGTTCTTCACCAGAGTCTCAACCAGCTCCTTGTGATTGCCCAGGAAGCCCCGAACCACTGCAACAAAGCTGTTCCAAGCTGCTTTCTCCTTACTAGTGAGCTTCTTGGGGAATTCATTGCACTCCAGTATCTTCTTTATCTGTGGTCCGACGAAGACACCGGCTTTGACCTTTGCCTCAGACAGCTTAGGGAAGAAGTCTTGAAGGTACTTGAAGGCTGCCGACTCCTTATCTAGAGCTCTGACAAATTGTTTCATAAGGCCCAATTTGATGTGCAGTGGTGGCATTAGCACCTTCCGGGGGTCCACCAGTGGCTCCCACTTGACGTTGTTCCTCCCCACAGAGAACTCGGTCCGCTGTGGCCAGTCCCGCCTGTGGTAGTGCGCCTTGGTGTCCCTGCTGTCCCAAAGGCAAAGATAGCAGGGAAACTTGGTAAAACCGCCTTGGAGACCCACCAGAAATGCCACCATTTTGAAGTCTCCTATGACCTTGATGCCATCTCAGAAAAATGCAGATATGTATCCACTTAGGCAGCTGGAACTAAACTGAACTGGTGGGCTTAAGGCCCCTGTATTTATACTACTATTTATATTACTGGAAAGTCCTAGAAAGTTCTAGAAGTTACTCCAAGTTTACTCAGCATTGAATCTATCTAGAATGTTCTGGAAAATAGGTAAATTTCAAAATATCACTGTCCTGGTCACAAAAGCAAAGTTTGTGGGGAATGATAGCCATTTTCTATACTTTTGAGGCATAAGCAATTAGGAAATAACACTTACTACCCAGGAACCAAAAAAAAAAAAAAATTGTTACACGGTGTTCTTAAACATTATGGGTTTAATCTGTGCCATATTTATTAGTTTATTTGCTATAGTTTATAGTTTAATGTTGTTTTTTTCTAACTATTTTCGGTTCTATTATTTCACACACACACACCATTTTACCCAAATGCATGAAGGCCACACACCTGCTTTTAGTGATTGCTTGCTTACACTCTTATCTACTGTACTTTCTACGTTTCAACAATATTTCTGTTTTCTTGGATTCTTTGAAATGTTTTTTTCTTTATAATGTGCACAACTTGCATTTGACTTGGTATTTGTATATTCTGAAATACAATTATTTTCATTTGTATTTAAAATAATGGAAAAGCTTCAAACTATTTCAATTTCAAATGCATTTAAATACTTTTCTATAATATTGCGCATAATAAAGTGAGAAAAATAATCCTTTTAGTATTGCTGGTAAAGTTCATCAACCTGAAAGATGCACACTAAAGGACTCCACTTTACACAACTTCATTATTATTATTTGTTTATTTAGCAGACGCCTTAATCCAAGGCGAGTTACAGAGACTAAGGTGTGTGAACTATGCATCAGCTGCAGAGTCACTTACAATTAGGTCTCACCCGAAAGACGGAGCACAAGGAGGTTAAGTGACTTGCTCAGGGTCACACAATGAGTCAGTGGCTGAGGTGGGATTTGAACCTGGGACCTCGTGGTTACAGCTCATTTCTTTAACCACTGGACCGCACAACTTCATGTTTATTAAACATTACAATCAAAACAAGTAAAAATAATACTGTGTAATGCACATATATATATATATCATGTCATACTCCACAAACCTGGTCGTGTGAACCCACTGTGTCTGCTGTTATTGTTCAAACTGAGATCTCAATTATTACATTCATCCCCCAATTTAACTAACAATTAGTTACTTCATGCAATGTTAGACATCACTTGCAATACCCAACTATTTTTGCTGGTCCACAGACCCTGATCAGGACTAATCTTGGACTACCTTACCTGAGTTAACATTAGGTAGTCCAAGATTAGTGCTAAATGGGGCCTGTGCAACTAGCCATTTAAGATCTAATATCATTCAAAAGCTCTGATTAGACAATTTGTTCAATTGAGGGTTCAATGAAGTAATTCAGAGCTCAGTTGGGTCAAAAACAAGCAGACAGTGGGGCCCCTGGACCAAGATTGAGAAACACTGTTTTATGTAACATGCTTCTGATATTGGTACATACTGTACCTGGAAATTACAATTAACTACGTGACTACTGTGCTTATGTTGCCATTATATAAACTATACTCATTCTATGTCACCTTGGTAAAGGCCTGTGCCAAAATCATGACAATAAATTGCTCAATTAACAAATTTTGTATGCCAAAGTATTTGAAATGTATTTAGCATTTGTGACATATTTGCATTTGTATTTAGTTTGGTTGTACATATATGACATTTGCATTTGCATTGAGCAAATTCCAATTTTCAAATACATGCAGTCATTTACATTTAAATGTAAATGCATTTGACCCCATGTCTGTTTGTATCACATTATGCTTATGGATACTCATACAATGATATTAAGGATTATAATTTCTTTCACACAGGGGCTTATAGTCTGTCTACTTATATTCTCTTATAGTCTGTCTGTCTGTCTGTCTACTATACACATTCACAAATATCGTTCCCACGGTTTATTCATTATTTGATGAAGTAAAAAAAGAAGTGATATCTATAACAATATAACGATATAAAATAAGTTAGAAAAACACAACAGCCGTTTAAAGGGGTGATATCAAACACAAAAGTCCAAGTTAGGAGAAGCAATTAGGCCAATCTTGTCAAGCACCAAGCAAATAGGCACAATTGGAAAGGTGCTGGGGCCCAAGATTAACACAATTCTTGCTTCTAACTTGGCTTTAATAAAAATACATGCCAAGGCATAGATATATCAGGAAAAGAATTGAAGACATGTCAGTTAGCAGATGATACCACCATCTTTTTGAGAGACAAAGGGGAAGTTGTAAAGACTATTAAGAGTATAGAGATGTTTTCTTCTGTATCTGGATTGACTTTACATATAAAAAATGTGAGTTATTTGCTTTAAAAAAATTGCGAGTTTAGGGAAATATGTGATAGTCCAATACAAAATGTAATTACATATCTTGGGATTGTGATTTGTAAAGATCAAAAAGAAAGAAATAGGTTACACTTTAGTCCCATTATAGAAAATTGATTTCCTGGCTGTGGGATATATCTGTATCTCTACATGTTTTACTATCCACTTCAGTTTATACACCACTTTCATTAGATGTACCTCAATATGTAATAAATGAGCTTGCTAAGTGTTATATAATTTCATTTGGAAAAACAAACCTTGTTATTTAAAGAAGGTTATACTTTGTAACACACAAGAACAAGTTGGTCTTAATGTCTTGGATTTTAAGACTTCAAATATTATTTTTAAAGTAAGTTGGATAAAGAACTATATTAAAAATAAGGGTAGTATTTGGAATATTTTACCTAACTATGGCTTTCAGGGGGTTAACCAAGAAAAAGGAGAACATTTTGGGGTACTATTATACTTGACGTGAATTGCTAATTAAAATATTTTTCATACTGAGATCCAAAAAGAAGCCATTCCCAAAACCCTGCCCCCGGGAAACAAAGAACCAATGAAATGAAAGTTCCTTCAGTCCTACAAGACAGTTTCATTAGCCTGACCTCTTTGACCTAACTTGTGACTCCGCTTCACTCTGTCACTTGTGAAGGTCCCTCCTTCCTGCCTTGTATCTATCATTGATTCAATCTGAATACTTTGAAACCCACCCCAACTACTGAGTGGCAGCATATTACTACATTTCTATTGGAGACTCAGCTTGCAAGATTTAAAACTAGATTACAATTAGGAATGGAGGCTTGTTCACAGGATTTAAAGCTATATACAGTTATAGGTAGGATATAAAACAACATTGCAAATTGTGGCGAAATGTAAAAACATGTCTAGACACACAAAAACCACAGAAGAATGTGCCCGTGACCATAGGGATTTCGTTGAAGAAGACAGCAAAGGAAAGAAGGTACCACTTAGTCTGCAAGTACTGTCGAGTTACTATACATATTGTGACAGAAAAAAATACCCAAGCATTTTGGAAAGTAACCGAAAACAATAATTTCATACAATATATAAAAAGCAAAAGACTGAAAAAAGAATGATTTCAAAAATAGCTAAAAATAAGCACTGAAAAATGAAAATAATAAAAACAGAAAAACAGACGCCCTAATTATATATTACATTGGTATGTTTTAAAAATAAGTAGATGACAAAAATGCACCCCAAATGCACAAGGTGCTATTCAGAACAAATAATATAACACCTTGTGGCAGAGTGGCTGCAGTGACGTCACGGACCACGAAGGAGCAAAGTATAAACAAAGAAGGGCTGGACAAAGCGCGTTTATAAATAATAAAACAAAATATTTAAACAAAACAAACGACATAAACAAAAGGGCACGTTGGCCAAACAAAACAAACAAACAATTCTACTAACAAATATTGTGCTGGCGATTCCAGCACAATAGCAGTTGTTTTAGTTTTTCTCTTTACTTCTCCTCTCCTTAACTCCCATTCCTTACTCCCTGAACACTCTCTCCCCCAGCGCAGAAAAGCTGCAGGTTTTTATACAGGTGACCATCTCCCGATTAGCAACAATTAATCAATGAATTAACTCGGGAGATGTTAATTCATTGATTAATTACCAGCTGCACAAGGTTTTTGAATAACTAAACAAAACAAACGCACGGCTTTTCGCCGTCATCTCAAAATAATAACTAAGATGGACGGCTTTGTCCACCTGCATAAAACTACAATAATAATAATAATAATAAAACATACGTACATAAATAAATATAAAGGGGTGGGCACTTTGCCACACACGCCCCCTCTTGTGCGCAGCACACATGACCTCAATGGCCACCTCCCCCCTTAAAGTCCCAAAAGTCTTCCCCATGCTCCAGAGGTGGGGACGGAGGCTTCCATTGGCCCACAACGGGCAAGGCAGTCAGCACTCCTGCTGGCAGTGGCAAGGCTGACCTTGCACAGGCGGCTCCTCCGACCAAGGCAATCTTGGGGGTGGTCTCCTGACCTCCCCCCCTCTTCTTCATGGCTGGCAGCTCCTCTCCGTGGGGCTCCGACCACAGTTTCTCCTGCCGCGAAAGTGCGGCTGGGGGAGCTGGTCTCCAGACCTCCCCCCCTTTCTTCATTGCCGGCAGGCGACGGCAGCAGCAGTGGACGCTTGGGAGGCGACGGCAGCAGCAGCGGACCATCGGCAGGTGACGGCAGCAGCAGCGGACCCTCAGCAGGCGACGGCAGCAGCAGCGGACTCTCGGCAGGCGACGGTAGCAGCAGCGAACCCTCCGGAGGCGAACTCGGGAGGGGAGCCCCTGGCCATGGAGGCGGCAGCAGGAGTTCCACTTCTCCCTCGTACCCTGTAACTGGTGGCACCACAGGCGATGCAGAGCAACAGGCAGCCCCAGGCGATGCGGAGCAGCAGGCAGCCCCAGACGATGCAGAGTAGCAGGCAACCCCAGGCGATGCGGATTAGCAGGCAACCCCAGGCGATGCGGAGCAGCAGGCAACCTTGGGCGGTGCAGGCAGGCATCCTTGGGCGGTGTGAGGCAGGCATCCCTGGGCGGTGTGAGGCAGGCATCCTTGGGCGGAGCAAGACAGGATAGGAGCAGTCCTTCCCATGGCGGTGGAGGTGGAACCAGCAGGTATCCACCCTCTGCTGGTGGAGGTGGGAGGGGAAAGCAGTCCTCCCACGGCGGTGGAGACGGAACCAGCAGGTATTCACCCTCTGCTGGTGGAGGTGGGAGGGGCAAGCAGTCCTCCCACGGCGGTTGAGGCGGAACCAGCAGGTATTCACCCTCTGCTGGTGGTGATGGGAGAGGCAAGCCGTCCTCCCACGTTGATGGAGGCGGAACCAGCAGGTATTCACCCTCTGCTGGTGGAGGTGGGAGCGGCAGAGGCAGCTCCTGCTGCTCTGCTCCTGGCGGTGGAGGTGGTGGAGGCAGAGGCAGCTCCTGCTGCTCTGCTCCTGGTGGCAGTGGAGGTGGTGGAGGCAGAGGCAGCTCCTGCTGCTCTGCTTCTGATGGTGGAGGTAGTGGAAGCAGAACCATCTCTTCTTCTCTGGATAGTGGGATTGGAGACAACAGGCCGTCTCCCTCAGTCGGACTCAAGTCCGGTCAGTTGTCTCCCTCATATGGCGGAGACGAGTCCCACCGTCCATTTCCTCCATCATCCCTGGGCCATCCAGTTTCACACCATGGGCTGTCTTCCTCAGTCGGAATCGAGATCAGCCTGTGACTTCCCTCTGGAGGTGGAGACGCAAACAGCAGGGCGTCCTTGCCTGGCATCGGCAGCTGGAACAGCGGGTGGTCTTCACCTGGTGGTGAAGACAGGGACAGCAAGCAGTCCTCACCTGGTGATGGAAGTGGGAGCTGCACATCGTCTGCCTTGGGTGGTGGAGGTGGGAGCTGAATGCAATCTCCCTGTGACGCTGGGAACTGGTGCTCCCTCTCTTCCTCCTTCTCCTGGAGGGCAGGAGACCACAAAGTGGCCCCACTCTGCGCAGGCAGGGCACAGGTTCTGGGCCTCGAGAGCGTCGAGGTAGGCCTTCCAGCTGCCTTCTGGTCATCCCTCATCCTCCTCTCCGGGGTGGGGGCAGTTGATAACGGAGTGGCCCCCCTCACCGCAGGAAGGGCACCAGCTCATGGCCTCGACAAGGTGGAAATAGCTGTCCCAACGGCCCCTCTTGGGCTGTGGATGCTCGTGCTCCATCCACTTGGTTGCTGAACACAACAGGATTTCGGGTTCATCCCTTTCCTTGTCTGTGTCCCTGGGCAGCTTTCCTCCTCATACCCAAATTGATGGCAGTATGTGCATCACTGCTCCTCCTCCTCCTCCGTGGAGTCCTCCCTCTGTACCCATGCAAGATCCCATGGCCGGAGCTTAGGGTCCAGCCTCTTGCTTCCTCTGTCCCTCTGTTGTGGGGGCTGGCCGTTCCTCTCCTTTCCCCTTTTTCTTCCCATCCTTATTTAATTATTGATTTTTTTCCTCCAAAAAAGCACTTTTCGAAAAAAAAAACAAAAAAAAACGCACTTTGCTTTCCTGGTCCGGCTCCTGGAGGCATTTATCCCATGCAGGACACCATATGTGGCAGAGTGGTTGCAGTGACGTCACGGACCACGAAGGAGCAAAGTATAAACAAAGAAGGGCTGGGCAAAACTGAAGCGCAACCGGCACTCAGCACGTTTATTAAATAATAAAACAAAATATTTAAACAAAACAAACGACATAAACAAAAGGGCACGTTGGCCAAACAAAATAAACAAACAAATTCTACTAACAAATATTGTGCTGGCGATTCCAGCACAATAGCAGTTGTTTTAGTTTTTCTCTTTACTCCTCCTCTCCTTAACTCCCATTCCTTACTCCCTGAACACTCTCTCCCCAGCGCAGAAAAGCTGCAGGTTTTTATGCAGGTGACCATCTCCAGATTAGCAACAATTAATCAATGAATTAACTCGGGAGATGGTCACCAGCTGCACGAGATTTTTAAATAACTAAACAAAACAAACGCACAGCTTTTCGCTGTCATCTCAAAATAATAACTAAGATGGACGGCTTCTTCCACCTGCATAAAACTACAATAATAATAATAATAATAATAATAATAATAATAAAACATACATAAATAAATATAAAGGGGTGGGCACTTTGCCACATGCCTGTCTTTAGTAAAGATGCACCCCCAATGCACAAGGTGCTGAAAAGTTTACCATAGTGAAAGCATAGCAAAGCGTAATAAAGCATAGTGAAAACTTGGTAAAGCAAAAGTGAGGTATGGTAAAGCATATTAATAAACATGGTAAACCAGGGTAAATTATGGTTAATACATGGTATTACCATGGAAAAAGCAATGCCTGTCTTTAGTAACTTGTTTTCATTTGCCCATCCTGTCCTGGAACAAGAGAGGTTTTCCAGGATTCTATTGAAAAAAAAAAGCCATTTTACAGCAGGGAAACCCAGACATGATGCTGACAAAACACCTTAACCAAATGACACAGCCCTAAGCAGCACTCCGGAGTCTGATGTGTACTTCTAAGCATGGAATTAAATATCACAGTCAAGTCTTTCTCACATACAGGTAAAACACTGGGAATGATCCTTTGAATCCTAACTTTTCATAACCGATAATGTCATTTGAACTGAATTGAATGTTTTTTTTCAGTGATCTACATATAAATGATGAATTTGGTTGTTAATGTGTTCCAATCAATAGGTAAAACACATCTGTGTCGCACAAACTTGTGGCATTGAGAACAGCAGTAATGAGTGTTGCTCTTCACTGCTTGGCAGAGCAGCAGTGACCTTCTCCTTTGCTAGAGAGCTTATTGAAGCTTTGGAGGTCTGGAGGGAGGGAAGAGTGGAAAAGGCTCTCTGTACAGCACATGCCATGATTACAGATGCTCAGGATAATGAATAGATATCTCAGATGAGTTCTGGAGGGATTGGATTTCCTTCTCATTGCACTGGAATGAAGAATACCGTATGCTATGTCGTGCAGGGCTTGGAATGTATTAGAAAAGTAAAATGGGGTCAATTAGAGGTGATTTTCTCAAAGCGAGCTATGAGGGTGTAAAGTTGTGAGGGTGCTGGGTTCATCTATTATTTACAGATAGTAAAAGACTGAAGATGAGGAATACCATTTAAAGATATGACTTAGGGCTCCAATAAGGCTTAAAAGCAACCACATGGGTGCTAGAGAAGAGAATGAGTGGGCACGGTTGTCCTTCCCCCAACCCTGTTTTTAGAGTTGCATAGAATTTTGATAGCAAGGTTATTTGAATGCTTTGAATTGCTAGAAAATTGTAATAGTGCATTGAGATATATCAAACACTTTCATACTTGCATTGAGATCAAAAGTGCATGCAAATATAGTTCTATTTTTGTAAATCTGATGCAGTTCTGCAGCCTGAAGTGATTGTGTATGTGTTGAAGTGTACATGTGTATCCATGGCTACAGCACCAGTGGACCATGATGATGGATGTCTCTTGTGTCATCTGGAAATAGCTGCATGTTCTACGTCTTACCTGATGACGGCAGTTTGCAGTTGCTTGTGTTGTCTGGTTCCTACAGCTGCAGCACTTATAGTATGGCAACAGATTATATAAAGGAGCTTCTAGTCACATATATACCTTCTCACAAGTGTACACAGAAAGGAAGGGAGAGAGAGCTTTTAGTCCCTTTGTTCCCAGACTGTGGAATGCACTGCCACCTCATGTCAGAAATGATACAGCAGTTCATGACGTTAAGTTTTTTTAGATTATCTTTTTTTAACTGAATGTTAAACTGCTTTTTTCTTTAATTTCTATACAAAAGTGTTGTGTTTTGATTTTCTTCTGTTTTGTCCTCTATAGCTCTTTGATATACTTTTTGTATGAAAGGCGCTGTATAGTAAAGTTTGATGATGCCCTTTACTTCAGTTTAAAGAGGTTTTTATGAACAAAACATAAAGGTTAATTTCACAAGTTCTCAAAATGCGTCCTATGTTTTGTCTATAAAAATCTCTTTAAAAGTGACGTAAAGGGCTATACATATATATTTGAAGGACTTTATGAACACACCAGTAATTATTAGTATGACAGGTTGCACAAATCTTTTAAATGAAGCGGTACCATGTTGGAATGAGCTTTCATTAACGAGGAGCCCCATGCTCTATAACAATTGATGTGCATCAGGTAGTGAGAAAGTTGCATTTTAAAGTATTCAATCAATCAATCAATCTATTTTTATATAGCGCCTTTCACGATATATTAATAAATATTATAAAACAATAAGCAGTAAAAATGAACAACAAAACAATAAAACAACAAAACAAGCAAGACAGGGTAAGAAAACATTTTAAGATACATAAGCTATATCAGGGGTGCTAAAGAACATTTTTGTGAGGGCTGAATCTTCAAAACAAAACAAAAACAAATGAAAGTTCTCGAGGGCTGGACATACCCAAACATATTTCTCCAATTTGGCAATGGTCCTTTACAAAGGCTGAGTACATTCAAATTACTATGTACTAATACTTCCCTGTTTAATGGGATAGTTGAGTTTTCATTTTCTCCTTCGCAGTATTTGTGAACTGCGGCAATATATCACTTTCTGCGTCTTAATAGCTGATGTAGGTGTGAATCAGTCACAGTACTGCGATGCACGGATTTCACTTGCTTCATTGAGGAAAAAGCACTTTCACAGCAATTTGTTGATCCAAATACCGAAAGCACCTTCAAAGCAGCGTCCTTTATTGTTGGATATTTGGAGACCAAAATGCAAGGCTTGTTATGTTATTTCTCATTGCCGTTAATGATGAGTCGTGTAGCAGGTCAATCAGTCTTATCTGCACGTCAGCTTTAGAGAAGCCTAGCACTTCACATGCTTCTGATATTTTTAAGTTGGCTGTGTAAGGATCATCAATGCATTGAAGCAGGCATCAGGGTTTGAAAATCCTGAAAGCGAGAGGAGACCTCCTCTTTGAGCTGAACAATGTAGTCTGGCATGTTGAAATGGCTGGCCAGGTGTGACAGGGAGAGAAGGAATCTGAGCAGCAAGTCCACCTCCCGACCGTCAGGTAAGTTAGGTGGTACGCCATCTCTGAGATGGGTCAACTCAATGGGTATATGACTGTGGAACAACTCCACTGTGATTAGTTGTGCTGCGGGTGGATAGAGCGTGGTGCCACACTGATCACAGGGAGGAGTGTTGCAGTACAAAGGGGAAGCAGCTATGTGAGTACGGCCCCTTACGCTGACGTTAATGCAGCCGGACCCCTGTATTTTGTTTTGTTTTCACAGATGGAGATGACAGGAGCCTTCACAGCACCCTAAGCAACCTGCACACCACCACTGGAGCACACTTTCACAGCACTGTAAGCAACCCGCACAGCACCACTGTAGCACACTTTCATAGCATCCTAAGCAACCTGCACACCACCACTGGAGCACACTTTCACAGCACTGTAAGCAACCTGCACAGCACCACCGGAGCACACTTTCACAGCACTGTAAGCAACCTGCACAGCACCACTGGAGCACACTTTCACAGCACCCTAAGCAACCTGCACAGCACCACTGTAGCACACTTTCACAGCACTGTAAGCAACCTGCATAGCACCACTGGAGCACACTTTCACAGCACTGTAAGCAACCTGCACAGCACCACTGGAGCACACTTTCACAGCACCGTAAGCAACCTGCACAGCACCACTGGAGCACACTTTCACAGCACCCTAAGCAACCTGCACAGCACCACTGGAGCACACTTTCACAGCACTGTAAGCAACCTGCATAGCACCACTGGAGCACACTTTCAAAGCACCCTAAGCAACCTGCACACCACCACTTGAGCACACTTTCACAGCACCCTAAGCAACCTGCAGACCACCACTGGAGCACACTTTCACAGCACCCTAAGCAACCTGCACACCACCACTGGAGCACACTTTCACAGCACCCTAAGCAACCTGCACACCACCACTGGAGCATGCTTTCACAGCACTGTAAGCAACCTGCACAGCACCACTGTAGCACACTTTCATAGCACCCTAAGCAACCTGCACACCACCACTGGAGCACACTTTCACAGCACCCTAAGCAACCTGCACACCACCACTGGAGCACACTTTCGTGCAGGCTGGATTACAATTTTTTACAATTTTATTATTTCAGGACTGTAACCTGCCATGTGAACCCCCATACCTTTGATGGTATAGGGGGTAGTTTGTGTTAATAAAACACAGATGTTTTTGTGCAATTTACCTCTGTATTGACAGTCTATTCTTCACCACACACTCACTTCCTGACAGCAGGCCTTGCCCATTCTGTTCCAAAATTGCCTGTACATGATGAAAATGTGTATAGTTTTGATATGACAATCGAGCTACAAAAGCCTTGCACAAAATGAATTGACTGCATCTAGCATTGTAACAAGATTGGTCTTTCCTTGATAAAATCACATTCAGAGTATTCAAATGCTGCACTATGTCACACAGAAATGAAAGTTTCAGCAGCCACTCTAGGTCATTCAACTCAGGTCGCATCTTTCCTTTTGATACCAGGAAATCTTTAATATGAGGGAGCAGTGCAATAAATCTCTCCAAAACCTTCCCCTTTGCAGCACTTTTAATTTTGACACAAAATGCTTGCTGAGGAATTATACTGTGTGATATGTTAGTAAGTTCTGTCCAATTGTCTTCTGCAGAATTGATGCAGATCCCTTTTCCCTCCCTTTCATTGCAGATGCACCATCAGTAGTGACACTAATTACATTGTCAAATGAAAGCTTGTGCTCTTCAAAAAAAGTTACAATTGCTTGTAAAATACCAGTACCTTTAGTCTCCCCATGAAGGGGAAGGAGGAACAATAATTCATATTTGTACACAACAGGATGAGCATTTGCAATACAGTAGCTTGCAAACACCATCAACTGTGCAATATCACTGACATCTGTAGATTCACCAACAGCCAAATATACATGCTTGGCTGCTCTGACTTCATCTATCACTTGCTCAATCACATCATTACTTAAATCTTCAATTCTTCGTGAGCATGTGGAGTCTGACAGCTGTAAATTCTTAATTTCCCTCAAAATGGCATCTCGGTTTGAGAAATTATCAAACAATCAAACAAAACTTTTGCCCCAACATTCTTTTATAGTTTCTGCATCCCTAAAGCTCTTTTTCTTCTTTGCCAGAGTATAGCAAATCTTGTAAGAAGCCTCAATGACTAAATCAGCTTCTTTTACAAAGTGGGTCAAACATGACTGTTGAGCTAAAAAATTTCAATCTTGACATTTTGTTTCCTCTTTTCAGTTTTCAGAGGATAATCTGAGGCAAAATCACCATGATGTGTGAATTTCTTCCAAATGAATTTCTTCAGGACTCTCATTTTCTATTTACACAACAAACAAGTGGCACCAGTGGTGTTTGAAGATGGAACAAAAACAATAAGTCATGCTCCCAGCTTGCTTGAAAAATCTGACGCTCACAATCCAGTTTTTTTTATTTTTTTTGCTAATTTTTGAGGGAGGAATTATGATACTTCTGTGTAAAAGACAAAAACATTTCTTACTTGCTAGACCTACAACAAAATTTGTTTTTTGTGATTCAGATTTTTTTTTTTGTGACAGCACTTTTTGTAAAACATTTTTTTTATTTTTAGGTGGCAGCAATACGCTTCCGTAGCTACACTATTCTTGCATCAGTACTGAGAAAAATACCAGCTTGTTCTAAGAGTACTTGAGAAAAGCATAACAACGACTTTTCTGATATAAAATAATCAAGTTTCTGTCGAAATTAATTAAAACTACTTCAGTGATCGGCAAACAGGAAACTGTGCTGATTTGCCCGTGTGTACTTGATGTTTAAATGCAAATTCTAATTTTATTAGCGCATTTACTGTAGGAATTGTTTTGTGAAAATACTAGCACCAAACTAACGCAGATTACTAAATCTGAATCTCATTTGCAGCTGTACAATTTACAAAATTGGACGACTTGGAAGCAATTTGCTGCAACCCCCAATATACTCAGTATTTTCGACGTTTTACATCTGACTACCATTACAACTGTATAAACCATCTTGTCATGTTTTACTGTTAATAATTTGATATAGCACCCACCATACCAAGGTGTCTCAGGGTGCTGCACAATATGAAAAAACAAAATAATAATAAAACAAAACAAACAATAAACAGTCAATTCAAAAATACATTCAAAACAGGTAAAATACAAATAAAAAGCAATTCCTAAGATCATAAAAACATTAAGAGTTTTAATAACAGGTCCACAGGATCACTGTAAAAAAGCTGCCGAGAACGAACGTACCTTAATAGAGGTATTTAAAATTGTCAAGAGGTTTAACAAAGTAACAGCTGAGAATTATTTTTCACAGGTCCCAGAGAACAGAACCAGGGGCTACGGGTGGAAGCTGAAGAAGGGCAGATTCAGAACTGAGGGGAGAATGGAAAGAGTGGTGAACCATTGGAACAGGCTGTCAGACAGAGTTGCATTTCCCCTACTAACCTGGTTAGGAGTTTTTGTTTTTCCTCTCCTGAGTGGTAACAAAAGCGAGCAAGCATAGGTGGGCCAAAAGGCTTTTTCTCGTTGAAGTTCTTATGTTATTATAACTCTAAACCAAATTCTAACATGAGTAAAGGGAAATGCTAGGCTGACAGTAGTTTTCTGAAAAGTGCTGTTTCCGAAAAACTAAATCAGAATAGTTATATTAAAGCTGCTTTACTGTATTAACAGGGCTTCAAACAGTTAATGTAATAATTAACCACCCAGCTGCTTCTCCCGCGATTTCCACGTGGAGTGGTTTGCGAGTCCAAATTTGTCACTCCCGTGAGAATAGCATGCAGACGCTTATAAAAGTGCCATGAAAAAGTATTTGCCCCCTGTCTGATTTTCTGCATTTTTGCATATTTTTGACACTGAATGTTATCAGATCTTCAACCAAAACCTAATATTAGATAAAAGGGACCCTGAGTGAACAAATAACACAAAAATTTGATACATATTTAATTTATTTATTAATTCAAGAAAGTTATGCAACACCCAATGCCCCCTGTGTGAAAAAGTAATCACCCCCTTAGACTCAGTAACTGGTTACGCCACCTTTAGCAACAATAACTGCAACCAAACGCTTCCTGTAGTTATCGATTAGTCTCTCACAGCGCCATGGAGGAATTTTGGCCCACTCCTCCATGCAGAACTGCTTCAACTCAGTGACATTTGTGGGTTTTCGAGCATGAACTGCTCGTTTTAGGTCCTGCCACAACATCTCAATGGGTTTTAGGTCTGGACTTTGACTAGGCCATTCCAAAACTTAAAATTTCTTGTTATTCAACCATTCTGATGTAGACTTGCTTGTGTGTTTCGGATCATTGTCTTGCTGCATGACCCAGCTGCGCTTCAGCTTCAGCTCACGGACGGATGGTCTGACATTCTCCTGTAGAATTCTCTGATACAGAGCAGAATTCATGGTTACTTCAGTGATGGCAAGGCGTCCAGGTCCTGATGCAGCAAAGCATCCCCAAACCATGACACTACCACCACCATTCTTGACCGTTGGTATGAGGTTCTTACTGTGGAATGCAGTGTTTGGTTTTCGCCAGACATAACGGGGCCCATGTCGGTCAAAAAGTTCCACTTTTGACTCATCTGTCCATAGAACATTTTTCCAGAACTCTTGAGGATCATCCAGGTGCTTTTTGGCAAACTTGAGACGAGCATTCATGTTCTTCTTAGTGAGCAATGGTTTCCGCCTTGCTACTCTGCCATGAATCCCATTTTTGCCCAGTGTCTTTCTGATAGTGGAGTCATGACAGCACATTCCTACATTTCTATTGGCGACTCCGCTTGCAAGATTTAAAACAAGATTACAATCAGGATGGAGGCGTGTTAGCAGGATTTCAAGCTGTATTAAAGTTAAGATACGGAGGATTTAAAACAGAATTGTATCGAAATGTACAGAAATGCCTACACACAAAAACCCCAGAACAATGTGCCCGTGACCATAGGGGTTTCGTTGTGGAAGACAGCAAAGGAAAGAAGGTATAACTAAGTGTGCAAGTACTGTCGGGTTACTACTATACATATTTTGTCACACACACAAAAAAAACCTCTCAAGCATTTTGGAAAGTAACCGAAAACACTAATTTCATACATTATATCAAAAACGAAAGCCCTGAAAAAAAACGATTTACATAAAACTCGAAAATAGCTAAAAATACAATTAATAAAACCTGAAAAACAGAAGCCCTAATTATAATGCTACAGTTGTAAACACATTGTTGTTATTTTGTTACTTAAGTTCTATTGAAATACTGTATTTCCGTTTATCATAATCACAATAAAAAAAGTGTGTATTTAAAAAAGAATATATAGCAAAAATTGTTTTGAAAACTGTCCAAATTGCTTATTTGAGGCTAAGAATGAAAAACTGTATATTTTCTGAAAATGAATCTTCCTAAAAAGCTGTACATCGCCAAAGGAATGACAAACTAGACCGAGATTATTTCACAGACCCAGATTACCAGTCAGCAGAACATTTTCTAAAAAGCTATTCTTCCAGCACATTACGGTACCTCGGAAATAAATGAGAGGGCATCATTATTTTCCTCTGTATAAGGTTGCAGGTCCACAGTAAGGCATCCATGATCTCATTAGATCATTTAACATCAATAAACTGCAAATAAGATGCAAGCCTCTGTCAGTGGGTGCCTTGGTGTGGGACAAGGGGCTTGTCACACCAGTATTACATTGTGTCATCTTAAAAATGGTAATAGACTGAAGATACTGCTGTTGAAGAATCCTGTATGAAGTTGAGAGAATGTCTTTGATTAAAATTTCTGCACAACAGAGACTCTGATTTAGCAGTCTGTACCAGGCCCGACTGTCTGTTTTCATGCATAGTAATTGCATTGTACTTCTGCCAGTTAGTTATATATCCATCGACCAATTTTGTTTTAATTATTGGGAGCAAATAGGTCGTTACTGAAATAAATTATCCTCTTTGCCATTAGATTTTTTTTTGTTCCACTCGGTTGGTGCTGTTGCAAAGATAAGAATTTCTTTATAAAAATAACAGGATATTAAAGCTACGTCTAAGACATGACATTTCAAAATGAAAGCTATTGCTTATTTTTTTTACCTGCAACAAAATTAGCATTCATAGTCTGCCAGTCACAAGAAGGACTGCAAACTCATTCCAGTGTTGATGTCTCTCCAATTATCAGTCAGTCGTGCTCCTTTTCTTCCTGTTGTAACAGCCTGCAAACAATCCTGTCACTGAAACAATACAAATAAATACAAAACCCTTGGAATTAAACACCTCTTTCAAAAATACATCTATTGTAACCAAATAAAAAAAAACCTTATTAAAACTAGAAGAAAAATCTATTGATTTATTTGTATTGAAGCAGTTCCTTAATTTGCCTGTAAAGGATGGCAGTTATTCAGTTATCTAAACATACCTTTTTCTGTTTGTCCCGTTACCCAAGGCAAAGGACTGAAACAATTCATTTTATCAAAGCACAAGGCCAGAACACAGACGCTGTGGAGGACTCTCTTTCTCTTACTTTTTTTTCATGTTTTTTTTTCCAGATTGCAGACATTTATTTTCAAATATGCTTGTGAAATGTAAAATTATATACACAATGTGTCAGACCGAAATGATTAGAAGCTGTTAACTATCCGTATTTGTGTAAGACTTAAAGTAAACTAGAATTGTTAATGTTAGTAGTAATAGTACTATAGCTTATGTCAAAAGTCTAATTTATGACCCTTTTGACCTTTTTTTGACCTTATAGGTATGAATTTATGAATATATAATGAGGGGCATGGATTTATGAATTTATGAATATATAATGAGGGGCGGGGATTTTATATAAACATTTGGAATATGGGTAATGATATATATATATATATATATATATATATATATATATATATATATATATATATATATATATAAAACAGCCCTTTGTATTTAATAAGTGCTTATAAACATTAAATATTTATAAATGTAAAAGAGTATGAAAATAAAATAATTACTGTTGGTAGGATTCGAACCCACACGGACAATTAAGTCCTTTGCCTTAACCACTCGGCCACAACAGTTTTTCTTAAAATATTAATAAATAAAAAATAAGTATTAAGCTTACCATGGGTTTCAGAGAATCAAGGTAGTATGGTGTTTGAGCAGAAGGTTGAACAGGTAGAGACTACGAGGAGTTTTTTTTTTTTTTTTTTTTTTTTTAAAGGGGCATGTCTGGGCATGTTTTTCAGACCTTATAAAAAGGAGGAAAATATTTTGCCAACTTATTAGAGTGTTACACAAGATGTCTCATACCGTTGTTAGTGGCTGCTCAGAGAAAGTGGATCTTGAGGATCGGGAAATGTCTGAACTTATAAAAGCTTTTAAAAAAATGCACATTAGCCCCTCCACAGATACAAAAGAAACCACGGCTTGTAAAAAAGTTTCAAGAGAGAGTCCAAGCATGGGGCCTTCAAGCATTCTTCCCAAGGATCGTCTGTGTACTGTACAACCTCCTCTGTGGACTGAACTGAAAACAAACATCAATGAGAGAGAGAGGGGCGGATGTAATAGGGTAACTCTGAAAACGCCCACAGGGGCGGCGCCTCAAGGACCACCCATTCAAGGATCTCTGATAGGTCATCTCAAAGGATCCCCCGCGGTGCCTGAGGCGTCAACACCCTCATAGGCCGAAACCTAATCTTGGGGAGCATACTAAAGGGGCTCCCCACATGTCCTTTTGATTGAAGGAGTCTGACACCATGGCTTCTGCAAACTTTAGATACTTCTCTGAAAATGCCGTTCTTGAACCTTGCGATCTTGAGATGGATTGGACCAGTGAAGAAATGACACAGCTTATAAAAGACTTTGAAAATGTCCCGCTCCTCAATCCTGCAGAGTCTGACGACGTTGACGGGGGCCTAGGCATCTCTTTTGAAAAAGTATTAAAGATCTCTATGGGTCTCGTGGCTTCTCTATTGGAAGTGATCATTGACCGTGATATGGTGAAAAATTGCCGTGGTTGTGAAATTGACCACCCGAGCCAACTGAGACACAGCTGCCTTTTTGAAGCGGCCCCCAATTATTTTGATCAACATTTTGAAGAAATACTAGAAAAAATACACGTCCCGTGGCTGAAGCTTCTGATAGCTAAAGCTCTAGCGTGTTTCAATTTTCATCCGTCTTTAACAAAACTTCAGAAACTGGTGGAAGATATTTTAACAGAGCTAAGACCAGAACACAGCATTAGACGTAAACTGATTCATCTACAAGAAACCCTGGATGACAAGACCCGAGACATTGTTAACAAAATTACCAAAGCTTTCTACCATCGCAGTTTTACTAACCCGCGCGCGCCATTAGCATATTACGGGGCCTGTGACTTTGAAAATGGGGAACGTCCAGACTCCAGCAAAACTGAGGAAAACCATGGAGGGGCTGTTGTTTGAGTTATTAGCTGAGAAAGTGGCTTGCAAGAGACTCTTTCAAAACCTGATCCCCGTAAATGTAAAAATGTTTAGCAATTTAAAAAGTGTAACTGATTTAATCCGTAAAGATATTGATACTAAAGAATGGTCAGAGTTGGTAATTACCCATGTAAAACACTGTAAACCCTTAAATGCATTTTTAATGAATATATTACCTATAATGTTTGATGAAATAGAAGATTGCAAATGTACACATATCCTTGTTTTGTATGCTTATGTGACTGATGTATGTTTTTATAACATGGCCAGGTTTTTAAGAGATGAAGATATATCAATAGTTGTGCAAAATGTCGTGGATTATTTAGTGACTAATCATGAATGTTTGTGTAAAAACTTTATAGCTCTTCTAAAATGTCCTAATCTTCTTGATAAACTGTGAATAAAACTTTTGAACGTCCCACATGTCTCTGAAGTGTTATGATAACCTTTGAATAAAAACTTTTTGAAAGTCATATTGTTCTCAGTTGTGTTATTTTGGTTAAAGATGACACACCAGCGTATGAAAAAAATATACTACGATCCCTCAAATCCTGGAGGTTTAGGGGGTTTACAGACTCTTCAAAGAGCTCTGAGGTCTGATGGACCTAAAGTCTCTGAGAGGGTCGTAACTGACTTTTTATCAGAGCAAGACTCATATACGTTGCATAAGCCCTCTAAAATAAACTTTAAAAGAAACACTGTATTTGTATCTAATATCGACACACAGTGGCAAGCTGATTTAGTGGATATGTCTAGCTTGTCAAAAGAAAATGGAGGTTATAAGTACATGTTAACATGTATAGATATCTTATCCAAATATGCATGGGTCTTACCATTGAAAAATAAGTCATCTAAGACGGTGACAGAGGCGTTCAAGAGGATCATCGGCGCTGGTAGGAAACCTAAAAAACTACAAACTGATAAAGGGGCAGAATTTCTAAACAAAGCATTTCAGAACATGCTAAAAAAACATAATATTCTACACTTTACCACGGGGAATGAACTAAAAGCATCTATTGTTGAGAGATACAACAGGACTCTTAAAACAAGAATGTGGAAATATTTCACCGCTTTTAACACGCATAAGTATATGGATAAACTACAAGAAATGGTACATGCATATAACAACTCCTTCCACCGTAGTATTCAAATGAAACCTTCAGAAGTTAATGAAGATAATTCATTTAAAGTGTTTAAAACTTTATACTCTAAGAAGAAAAGCCCTAAACATATAAAGTTTAAGTTTGCCGTCGGTGACAGCGTAAGAATTTCAAAGTTAAGAGCTCCCTTTATAAAAGGCTATGAACAGACGTTTACATCAGAGATTTTTACTATAACAGAATGTATACCAAGATTTCCACCGGTGTATAAACTATGTGATTATGATGGAGAGCCTATAATGGGCACATTTTATGAACCAGAATTACAGAAAATAAATGTTAAGACTGATAGGCTGTTTAGGCTAGAGAAGATAGTTGCCGAGAAAAAGGAAAATGGTAAAAAGTCTTATCTCATAAAATGGGCCAGTTGGCCTGAAAAATTTAACAGTTGGGTCGCAGAGCAGCAGGTGGTGGATCTAAAGAGTTAACAAGTACAGAGTGTATTTAATTACACTTAAAACATTATTCAAGATGTCTCAAGACTCTTTTTATGTAACTCTGCCTAGTAATGCTTCACAGGAGGTTTTCCCTAAAAATGCAATATCAAATTTTACTATCAAATTGGTTAAAACATTGAATCTACCGGGAAAATGGGAAGTTTGCTTAGCAGAGATTCAATATCCCCATACCTGGGATAATATTAGCCTTAAAGACAGCACTTTTATTACCAATGATATAGAAAATGCGATAAAACGTGAATATACTATACCAGAAGGATATTATGAGACCCTTCAGGATGTAATAACGACCATGAACGGTGTCCTGCTCGGAAAAGGACTAGATCAGAAAGGTGACAAGGCTCCCGATGAACAAAATAATAATGATTTGAAATTATTCTATAAACCTATAGAAAGACGAATTTATATAAAAAGTACTAAACCGTATATGCTTTTTACCAAAGAACACCTCGGACAAATGTTGGGATTTCGTGAGACTATAAAGGGTGAAACTATTAGCCTATTAGGTCCTATTGAGGCTAAAGTGTATTCTGCTTATTTGAGGACCAACTACCCAGCTGACATCAGAGCGGGATTTTATACCCTGTATGTCTATACTGATATCATTACACATCAAGCCGTTGGAGATAGTTACGTGCCCCTTCTAAGATGTGTTCCTATTAAAGGCAAAAACAACGATATAATCACGGTAACTTACGACAGACCTCATTATGTGCCACTCAGCAAGACCACCTTTGACACGTTAACTATACAAATTAAGACGGACCAAAACAAGTTAGTGCCATTCCGTTTTGGGAAGGTTGTAGTGAAGTTGCATTTCCGACCTGTAAAGCCTCTTTTTTACACATAATTGAAAATGGGCCCTAATGGATATGTCAATCCTTATATTAATTATTACAAAAATCAGGCTGGTAATGGATTGCCAGGATTTTCTGGAGCTCCAGTAATGTATGGGGCGGGTATAGGGGGTATTTTTAGAAGTCTTTTCAGAAAAGCTTTACCGTTACTTAGAAGGGGTTTTGAAATAGTTAAACCTCATTTTAAATCAGCAGCTAAAAATATTGTTAGTGACGTGGTGTCAAATGTCCTAACAAGTCATAACCCTCATAGCCATAACAAGAGCCAGTCAGGTGAGGGCTTGATGGTGATGTCCCGAGGATACAAGAGAAAACGTGGCAAACCCCCAGGATCTCGCTATCATCCACACAAAAAGGCTAAACCAGCTACATTGAGGTCATTTAGTAACGGTAACCGGAGAAGGAGTAAGAAACCAAAGACTCCCAGAACAGCGAAAAAGAGAAACATCTTTTAAATCATGACGCTGGTACATCATATGTCTCAAGAATGTGTGAAATCAGAATTGGATCTGTTTACTATACCTTATACCCAGACAAGTATTGAAAAAAACCTTTATGTGGAAATTCCCCCCCTGTCTGCCTTGTCTGACACGGGCCCCATCGAATTTTACATAGCGGGAAATGGGGAAGATTATCTTGATTTGAATAATACTCTTTTAAGACTTTCATGCAAAATTACTAGGGCTGATGGCTCCGATTTAGTTGGAGGTAGTATAGTCGGTATTATCAATTACCCTGTAGCTACCATGTTTTCACAAGTGGATGTAACTTTAGGAAATCGCTTAATCAGTCAAAGCAGTAATACTTATCCTTACAGAAGCATTATAGAAGCAATGCTAAACTTTAGTAAGGACACTCTAGAATCACAGTTCACTGCCGGCTTGTTTTACAAAGATACCCCAGGACATATGGATGAGACTGATCCTGCAGGGGCTAATGAAGGTTTAGTTAAACGGCATGCGTTTACCAGAATGAGTCATACTGTTGAACTTTTAGGACCTCTGCATGCGGATATATTTTTTCAAGAGAAACTCATGCTGAATGGGATTGACCTGAAAATTAAAATGGTGAGGGCCAATGACACTTTCTGTTTAATGTCTGATGCTGCAGAAGAGTTCAAACTTAAAATTTTAGAAGCATCTCTCTATATTAAAAAAGTAAAAGTGTCCCCTGAGGTCAGAATTGCCCAAGCTCAGGCCTTGATGACCTCTAATGCCCGATATCCTATTGATAGAGTGTCTATGAAAGTTTTTAGTATTCCTAGAGGGAGTAGGGTCTGTAATCAGGAGAATTTGTTTCTGGGGCAGTTACCAAAGTTTGTGGTTATTGGTTTAACAGATAATGATGCATTTAGTGGTTCCTACGCTAAAAACCCATTTAACTTTAAACACTTTGCTGGGAACTTTATAGCTATGTACGTCGATGGTGAACAAGTCCCCTCAAAACCTTTACAACCCCACTATACAGCAAGACACTACCCAGTCAGGGAATATTACAGTCTAATACAGGCCACAGGTAGACATCTCAAAGACAAACCGCTGATAATTGATAGGTCAGACTTTATTAGAGGCTATACGCTCTATGCATTTGATTTGACCCCTGATCAAGAATGTGGAGATCATTTTTCCTTAGTGAAAAATGGTAATATGCGCCTTGAAATGCGTTTTGCCAATGCTCTGCCAGAGACGGTGAATATGATTGTATATGCTGTTTTTGAGAACGTGATTGAGGTTTCCCACCAAAGAGCTGTTCTCTTTGATTACTGAAAAGTTTGATACAACATTGATCCTTTTAAAATGAATACCACTCAGCTTACAGCGCTGCTAACCAGCAACCCATTGACTGCAAAGTATTTTTATGGGGTTCTAGCTAGTGATCAACTACCTAAAGGAAAAATAAAAAAATTGCCTGAAATACTCATTGTCAACACGGACCCCCAGAATTATCCGGGAGAACACTGGCTAGGGATTTATCTAAAAGAAGAGGGAAAGGGAGAGTTTTTTTGATTCTTTCGGTAACCCCCCAGATTTTATTTATTTTCCTAAGACTATCTCAAACTTTTTAGACAACAACGTCAAACAAACAGTGTACAATAATCAGCCTCTACAAGGTCTTATGACCACGACATGCGGCCATCACTGTGTTTTCTTTGTACATCATCGATCCAAAGGACTTACTTACCCTGAGGTTATGGGTCTCTACAGCTCTGATTTAAACAAAAATGATCTGATGGTGTCCCAATTTATACATTGTATGTCTAACCCTAAAAAACAGAATTGTATAAATATATTTTCATGCGTGCAGTGTGTCAAGACTCATCATGATTTTAAAAAATGTTATGAATGTTAATCTTGAAAAAAAAAAAAAAAAAAAAAAAACTTATGACATTGTAAATGGTGAATAAATATTTTTATTGCTGTAAATATATCAGACATTGTTTATATAACATATGCATGAATATACAACAAAATGTACAAATATGTAAACTCAATAAAAACAGTAACATCTTAATAACTTTCCCATAACTGCAGTCTTTTTTTCTGCTTCTTTTGCATGGGAGTCTCTAAGGGTCGTTTTTTATAAGCTTCTATGAGTTGTCGTGTTTGAGAATTAGGTACTGAGAATAGGGGACATTTATTACAGACAAACCTTTGATGAATTCGGACCATCCTACAGGCTATGGCAAGCCAAATTATCATTTAGAGATATCTCTAATTCATTTATAGATATCTCTAAATATTTGAAGATATCTCTAAATCATTTCCAGATATCTCTAAATATTTGAAGATATCTTCAAATATTTAGAGATATCTCTAAATCATTTTAAGATATCTAAAATGCATTTTTAGATATCTTTAAATCATTTGAAGATATCTTTAAATGGAGCTTTAAATGAGATATCTAAAATGCATTTTTAGATATCTTTAAATCATTTTAAGATATCTCTAAATGTTTTTGAGATATCTTTAAATACTTTTCAGATATCTTTAAATCATTTAGAGATATCTCTAAATAATGTCCTATTCATTTAAAGATATCTGCAAATCATTTGAAGATATCTTCAAATAGCTTCCTGTTCATTTCGAGATATCTCTAAATCATTTAGAGATATCTTGAAATAACTTCCTGTTCGTTTAGAGATATCTCTAAATCATTTGAAGATATCTTCAAATGAACAGGAAGCCATT
Organism: Acipenser ruthenus; assembly: GCF_902713425.1. NCBI lineage: Eukaryota > Metazoa > Chordata > Actinopteri > Acipenseriformes > Acipenseridae > Acipenser > Acipenser ruthenus. The sequence continues at coordinate 11,031,835 of NC_081216.1, read as the reverse complement.
TCAAGATATCTCAAAATGACTTCCTGTGAAAATGCTCTATGTTTTCAATGGACTTCCTGTCCATTTAAAGATATCTTCAAATGAACAGGAAGTTATTTAGAGATATCTCTAAATGTTTTAGAGATATCTCTAATTGAACAGGATGTTATTTGAAGATATCTTCAAATGATTTAGAGATATCTTTAAATGAACAGGAAGTTATTTGAAGATATCTTCAAATGATTTACAGATATCTTTAAATAATATGTGGATTTGGCTAGCATGGTGCGCCAAACTGTCATTTAGAGATATCTTAAAATGAGGGTTTTAAAGATATCTCCAAATCATTTAAAGATATCTTCAAATAACTTCCTGTTCATTTAAAGATATCTGCAAATCATTTGAAGATATCTTCAAATAGCTTCCTGTTCATTTCGAGATATCTCTAAATCATTTCGAGATATCTATAAATAACTTCCTGTTCATTTAGAGATATCTCTAAATCATTTAGAGATATCTCGAAATAACTTCCTGTTCATTTAGAGATATCTCTAAATCATTTGAAGATATCTTCAAATGAACAGGAAGCTATTTCAAGATATCTCAAAATGACTTCCTGTGAAAATGCTCTATGTTTTCAATGGACTTCCTGTCCATTTAAAGATATCTTCAAATGAACAGGAAGTTATTTATAGATATCTCAAAATGATTTAGAGATATCTCGAAATGAACAGGAAGCTATTTGAAGATATCTTCAAATGATTTGCAGATATCTTTAAATGAACAGGACGTTATTTAAAGATATCTTCAAATGATTTAGAGATATCTTTAAATGAACAGGACGTTATTTGAAGATATCTTCAAATGATTTAGAGATATCTTTAAATAATATGTGGATTTGGCTAGCATAGTGCGCCAAACTGTCATTTAGAGATATCTCTAAACCATTTCAAGATATCTCGAAATAACTTCCTGTTTAAAAGTAAACCAGGAGAAACATTTTATTCACTCAGTTAAGGAGTACAGTGGGGGCAAAGGCGCTATGGCTCATCCTGAAGCTGTACTAACAACTCTTGGAGCAATTAAAAATACACTCAGCACACTTGAAAGACATTTTCAAGACGGTGCTATTGAAATTGATAACAGTTATAGACTGTTTCAAAATGCAAAAACAAATTTTGATAGAATCAGTATGGAAATTCCAGAAAACGTTAGAGTGGAAATATCAAACTGTTTTCATGAATTAATGCCGGTGTTCGAAAACGAAGGAATTTCTGACACCCAGTCAAGCATAAATACCGGTGGTGATTTCGTGGTTCAGCGGAGGAGAGAAGGTAAGTTAATGTCTCTATTCTCTTTGGGAACTACAGTCATGTTAATACACACGTGGATTGGTTATTGTCGCATTTAATTTTTTTTTTTTTTTTTTTTTTTTTAATACAGGTCAGTTTGGTTTGCCAAGGATTTCTGTTTCGAGACACCAGCTCCAGATTTTCGTTTCTCGAGGATACACAGGAAAGAGGATTGCTGAACATTTAGGTTGCTCAGTGTCATACATTTATAAGCGCTTAAAAGCGGAGGGTCTGTCACCAAGAGACAAATACAGCAACATCACAGACAGTGAACTCGATACTGAAGTAAAGTCACTTCATTCCCAGTATCCAAATGCAGGGGCCGAGGTTAGTTATTGTATTTACAGCTTTGAAATTGGTGTTTATTCTTTAATGGTTGAGGGTCTGTGCCCGCTTTCACTACGAACGTTTACGTTAAAAAAAAAAAAAAAAAAAGATTTGAAAATGTGGGTTTGTATCTGATTTGTTCAAAATATAATTATAATTTGGAACGGATACCTGTTTATGGATACCTGCGCATACAAACAATGCTAATATTATAATGTCCTGGATGTATTACAGCAGTTTATTCCAATAATATAATAGTAACATTTTTGAGTCATAACAACTGTGTCATAAAAGTAAGCATAATAAAACAAATTGATGTTTGCTTTCCTCTATAGATGATGAATGGATATCTTAGAGCTAAGGGGATATTTGTTCAGCGACAGAGAATACGCAAGTCTCTAAACAGCATCGATCCAGTAAGCAGTGCTGGACGATGGGCCCAGGTCATTAACAGAAGATCTTACTACGTACCATCACCAAACAGCATGTGGCATATGGACGGTCATATGAAGCTGATAAGGTGAGTCTACTTTGTGTGTGTGTTAAATATATATTAGCGTGCACAGGGGTGGGGGTCAGGGTTCGTAGGTGACGCAATCAAAGACATAAGCCCGATATCAACTTGACATCAACTCGAGTTCTGGGAGAAATCAGTATACTCGAGTTGTCTGTCCATTGTAACGAGGTTAATATTTTATTTTACCCAATTATCTGATCTGAAATCACATATGTTAAAGATATTTGTTTGGCTGCTCATGTCTATTGACCACGAACAAAAAAATTATATCACTTTATTACATTTTATTCTTTATGTATTTAATATACATGCATTCATTTTGAGTACGTTTGTCCCAATTTGGCACAATGGCTTGTATGCATTTATTTAAAGTCTGAAGCAAAACTATCCAATTTTCTCAAATTAAACTGCCATATTTGTTCCTGGAAGGAAAGTAATAGGTTTGTAATAGATTAGGCTCTCATGATGAATCTTACCCTCATTCTTCAGGTGATCGTACTGAAAGGTCAGAATCTTCATAATTAACTGGGTCATTGTTTTGAGAAGAGGTCATATAATTAAATTGTGACAAAGTGAGGATCGTAATTTTCACTTGTACCAACTGGAGGGCAGATTCTTCATGAAATCCTTCATGAAATCCATAGATTGTCATTCCAAAGGGCAAATAAGTAACTGAAATCAGGTGTAACAAAATGTGGCTACTGCACAGTTTTTATATGTAAACAATGTGACTATTTTTAGTTATAACCCTTTAAAAATTAACACAAACGATATTGTTGTTCTGTCAGCATTGTAGTAGGTGCCAGATATCCATTTTCCTGGATATTCTTGAAAATGAAACAGAACCTATATGTGCCAGTCCTGGTAGATAGGTGAATACTGCCTAATTAAAATAAACTTGAGAACTCTGCATTTCACCCCATATAGAGGCACAATATAATCTGAATATTTAACCTTTATTGGTGTTAAAATGCTCTGACTGCTATTGGTGAAAAAAATATGTATTGTTCACAATACGCATATCTTATTACTGTAAAAATAACTTTTTTAAAATGTTTACTTTTGATTGTAGGTGGGGATTTGTTATCCATGGTGCCATAGATGGTTTTTCTCGCCTTGTTCCATATTTGCATTGTGCCACAGACAATAGCTCAAGCACAGTTCTACAGGCTTTCTCAAAAGCAGTGGCAGAATATGGGTTACCGTCTCGCATGAGATCAGACCATGGTGGAGAAAACATACAGGTAGCCTTGCTTATGAACATCTTGAGAGGGCTCCAGCGTGGCAGCCACATAACTGGAGTATCTGTTCATAACCAGAGAATAGAAAGACTTTGGAAAGATGTGTTCCTACAAGTTGTAGAGCCCTTGTACAAGGAATTCTATGATTTAGAAGATCTTAGTATATTAGAGGCAGTTAATGATGTTCACAAAGCATGCTTGCAGTTGGTGTACCTTCCAGAAATTAATAAAAGATTACAATTATTCAGACAAGGATGGAATAAACATAAAATCCGAACAGAAAGGAACAGAACACCTGAACAAATTTGGTCAGATGGATTGGCTGCAACACTTGCAAGCTCTGCTGAATCAGGGGCAAACATTTTGGATGGTAAACAATTTGAAGAACATTTAATATTACATTTACAAAGAGCTGGAGTCCAAACAACAGATATTTTTAGTATGACAGAAACTGAAGAGCATTCCAATCCACTTAATTTAACTACTCAGCAGCTTAATACCCTTAAAGAGGAAATCCAACTTGAAGGAGACTTTAGAGATAAATATGCACGTTGCATTCACAAAACACTAGAGTTTATGTTTTCTAACGATACCTCCAATGCATCCCCAAATTATTAAATTAAATTATTAATTGAAACAAATAATAAAACTATCCTATTTGTTTTAATATGATCATTCTGGAACTTAAGTTTTCAAGACACAGCACAGCAAAATGTTGTACTTTTTAACCAATTCAGGAAGCTTGTTTTCCATGATTGTCTAGGTGCGGTCGGAGCAAATGAAGTTGTTTTATGATTTGGTTATGAATTACACCTAGCATAAGGGTGTCTAGAAACTGCAAGTGGACATAGACCTGTGTGGTTTTGTAAGCTGGAGGGTACACTAGCTGTGGGAAATTACGGCTTAAAGTCTTTATAACTACCAAGCAACATCCAAAGACTGCAAAGTCACCATCTTGCATTCTACTTTTACCTACATATCTTAACAATTCCACTTAATCACTATTGTTCTAGAAAAAAAGTAATACTTTTGAGGAACTGATCCTGCATTTATTTATCTATTGTACACAAAGAGATGATTGGTGGTCATAGTTACCTGTGGTAAAAACTTTCATATAATTTGTCCAGTCCAATATGAAAGCAGGACACATTGTATTTATAACATCAAACTGTATTTAAATGCTTCTGTTCTGATTGTAATATTTTACCATTAAAGATATGACTGAAGACTATAACAATGTTATCATTCAAAAACATGTTTATTTATTTGTGTGTCTTTTTTAACATGAACACCCTTAATGTATGTTTGAAAGTTAAGACAGCATTATTTTCATAAATATGAAATGTTTACAACATCATTTTGGTACAAAAGTTAAACAGCAAGTATGTGAATTTGGCAATTAACTTCTTATCCAAAGTCAGGAAAAAAATAAAACTCACACATTTTCTTTCTTCACTTGGGGAAATAAAGGTTACATACAATGTTGAATCCCCAAAGAGGTCATTTTATACAAACAATTTGACCTCATATTTTCAAAATAAACTTTTTTGTAAGAAAACACACTTGAGATGTAGAAAGAAAATGCCTTACACAACAAAGGGCATTTGCTCAAACAATTTGACACCATCAGTATGATAAACCATGAGCGGCAAGGTTCCATTCCATTGAAAATGTATGGTTTTAATTGGCACATCGTAAGCTCAGACAGTAAAATGCAACAGAATAAAAACAGTGTTATTTCAATGAAATGGCTGAACAGCCCTGTAACTTTAAAGTAGGTGATAAGACAATGCAATCAAACATTTGGAAGGCAGATTTATCATATTTTCCACCATCACAGGACTTGGTGAGTTAAGTTTTACACCTTAAACTTAACGTGATTATTTCTTAGACTCAGATGAGAGGAACATCACAAGTCCCGTTTAGTAGTAGATTTTTTCTTTATTGAACATTGTGTATTGTAATTGTGTAATCGCATGACAAGTTACACGTGTTTGACAACTGTTTTGTGTGTGTATATATATATATATATATATATATATATATATATATATATATATATTAGCTCAAAGAGCCAGCTGCCAGGTACACACATACATACATTATATATATATATATATTTATATATATATATATATATATATATATATATATATATATATATATATATATATATATATATATACATACATATATATATATATATATATATATATATATATATATATATATATATATATATATATATATACATACATACATACATACATACATATATATATATATATACACACACACACAACTGCGGTGAAACCAGAGTAAGGGTGGTTATGTAAAAAGTCGGTTAAATGAATCCTGTTTTAAATATCATTATACACAGTTGTAACAATTACTATATTCACATAATTATTGTTTTGAGATTGGGCTTTTATTAGGGAGCTCCCCTAAATCACTTGAGAAGATAGATACAGGGTATTAATGCTTGTGACAGGGTAGACGTCTGTCATGTGGATGCGTGCATCTGCTGCTGAGTGACAGGCAGGAGATCGAGACGGAGTTGATATGCCCCGCAGGCGAACAGGTTTTATTTGCACATCAACACACTGAACAGCTCACGTGACACTACCAGCAATGGTAGCGCACGGAGCACATACCACGAAAGTGTAGAAAAACTTTGGTAGGATCTACAATCTCTGAACTAATCCTCTCTGTTCAATAACAAACTAAAGTTACTGAAGAGCTTAATCATAGCGGATAAACGACAGATTACTGTGTGTGTGTGTGTGTGTGTGTGTATATATATATATATATATATATATATATATATATATATATATATATATGTGCTCAATAAAAAGCCTATGTCATAAAAGTAACTGGAATGGATTAAAAGGGAATTGGAACAGAAAACTTTAAATTTTATCTCAACTGATTGCTGACCCTCCATTTTTTACAAGCTTTACGCTGTGGTGTTCCTGGGAAGTCATGCTATCAAGGCTTTACAAATCATTATGAAAGAAGCAGGCTTAAGTAGTTGGGCATTTACAAGTAAAATATATTTTTTTTATATAAAAACATCCCTTGTCAAATGATTCGTCACTTGACTTCAGATATAGCTGCTGTGATTCTAACCACTACCTTAAATCATTGTCATTATAAATGCATTCTCTGAATTTAGAATGGATTTCATTTCTCGTTTGAAGTCCTGTACTGAAGCATAGCTTACTGGTATCTCTAGTGTATTGCTACAAGTGTGTGCAATAGGTCTCCTCAGGCTACCACAAAGTCTATTAAATACTATTGTAATGCCATCGTTTGGCAGTAATGGGGATCCTGTAACAAAATGCAGAAATTTGGACATTTCATCCTGATCCACTGACTTGATGAAGTCACGTAAATAGTAATAAGCAACTTCTTCTTCAGGTTTCAGGTCTTTTTCAGAAGTTGTTATACACTGCAACACACGGTCTGCAGTAGGCATCTCCTGCCAGTACAGGTACGAAATTAAGTCTGTATCTAACTGTGACCAAAATGCTCTCATATGAGACTCTGGAATAGCCTGCCTTATGAAGCAATTCAAGAACATTGGTTTTATTACCAGTTCATTTTGTGCTACAAGAACCAGTTGCTCTCTAAAATCTTTAGCTGAAGGAACTGTGTGCATGCCATTCACAGAATAAAAGGTCAGCAAGTCAGATTTTTCAGAAATGCTTAGTTTTTCAAAACTATTCAAAGCCTTTTGCAGCAAGGTTCGTTCAGGTACTGTTACATGGAGCATAAAGTCATCCAACAGTGTTCTACTATCAATCATAGAGGTATTAAACACAACAGATAGCAGTGTTGATCTACAAAATCTGGGTGGCACGCAATGATTAAGCTGACACATATGTGACAAAACGTTACCAACAACAGAAAAAATGTCCGGCGCTTTGGCATATTGATTTACTGGTATACATGGGACAAGAGCATCCTCACCTTTAAACCACTGAATGAAAGCACTGTTCCAAAAAGAAGAAAAAAGATCTTTTGTTAACCCACCAAAGTCATCTCCCTCTTCCCCAATAAAGTTTACATGTAAACGTTTATTGATGATACTTTGATTACTGTAAATTCTTTGTACATCTTCTAGAACAGTGTGTCTTTTAACTTCAACTGTAACTACTTCTTCCAATAACACATCCAGTTCAGAGAAAGCTGTGTAAGGTAGAAACACAAATATTACATTACAGTAAGTTGTATCTTTAAGTTGTACCTTTCATTCCTCAACTTTCATATTTTGCAGAAATATGCTGAATGTTATTAAAATATCCACTATCATGGCATCTCAATTGTGAGAGACACCGTGTTTCTTGAAGAGATCACTATAGTGAACATGAAATACACACCCAAGAGCCTCTTATGATGTATGGATTATCACCCAGTGCAGTCTCTACCTCACCGAGGGTTTCGTTCTTTCATTTTTTTTTTAATTACGTGCGGTTTCAAAAACTAAAGTTTAATACGGTAATATAACATAATTTTTAGTCAAAAAAGGTCAGTTTGGCAGTGTTCCTAAACTGCAATTTTAGAGTTGCCGAATAATGAGTTCTGAGTTAAAAAAAATAAATAAATACATACCTCTTTCAAGCTCCTGCTCCTTTTCTCCCAGAAGAGACTGGTGGAGCTGAACCTTATGGGAGAGAAATATTAGAGAAAATATCTAATATGTAACATTACAGAAAATACTGAAATTAAAACCTCTGATTAAAATACCTTAACCATTCTTTTCATCCAATCAATTTCTTTGAATTCAATATACTGTATGTATTAGCATGGAAGACAATCCAGCAATAATGGAGAGGTTTAAAGTTCTGGCAACACAATTATTAACCTGGGAAACAACAAAAGCTTATACCATAACAGTAACAACATAAAAAACTTCAAATGTAATATACTTGAGCAAAGCCATTTCAAAATGAATGATCTTATGAGTGTGCTGAAAATTATTACATAGTTTAAACAAAGACTAAGCTAAATATAATATTTTGCATGAAAACATTAATCAACAACTTATGAACACCGAATTATAAAATACATTTTTCAAAAACTAAAAACACTCAGGCCGTAACAAACATTTTGTTTCTTGCCTTCCAAGCAATAGCAGAAAGGTTTGTAACTTTTCTGTAGATTTTCAAAACATTAAAACAGCACTTTTTAATTAAAAACATGTTGGCACCACAAACCTTTACTGGCAGGACAGGAAGATGCTCTCCAATGACACTGGTAACATGACCTGTGATTGGCCACCTCAGGTTGAAGTCCTATTGCTCCGCTGAAACTACAGATGCAGAGGAGTTGCTGTTAATGTGCTATTAGTCTGTCCTCCATTTTCAAACTACAGATGCAAGAGAGCTGTTGTGGATCTGTTTTTAGGTAAGGAAAATTATTGCTATCACACTCTTCATTCAGTATTTTACTGAAATATTATTTTCCAAACAGAATAATCTTGAAAGACTTTGAAATGCATTTTTTATTAAGCTTTCTTTTTGAAATTGCAGACAAACTAATGTAGTTAGATGTGTAGTTCTAAGAATACATCCTTTGAACTTCAAGTAAAAATACTACTACTGTAATAATAATAATAATAATAATAATAATAATAATAATAATAATAGTATTAAGCATTCCAAAATGTAGATAAAATGATTCCTGTTAAACAAAGACCACCACATCTAGCTACAACACATTAGCTGTCTGCAATTTTTTTTTAAAAAGAGGCTTAATAAAAAAAATATATATGCTTTTCAGTCTTTAAAGATTTCCATGCTTGGAAAAGAATATTTTAGTAAAATACTGAATGAAGCGTATGATAGCAATTATTTTCCTTACCTAAAAAACAGTACATCCACAGCAGCTCTCTTGTATCTTAGGTTGTTCAATCAGAGGTCAGGTTACAAGTCATTGGAGTGCTTCTTCCTGTTCTCCCAGGGAGGCGTCCAGCCAGGAAAGGGTCTTCGTATCTTTGTTCCAGCAGTACACTTACTGTTGGTGTGTCAGCATTTACATATGAGAAAGGTAGTGGTGGAGGCGTTGATGGATGAGTAGTCCATTCTGATAATTGAAACTAGTTATAAAAATATATATAAAAGAGTATAATTAGAATAAAAGACTGAGTGCTTGAAGTATGCCAAATTTATATATATATATATATATATATATATATATATATATATATATATATATATATATATATATATATAAACAATTACAGGATTTTGCAGCTACATAAAAAACAGCTTGTCTACAGTATTGCAATTTTCTAAGAATTCTGGAGGATGACATCATGATGACTGCAGAGTACAATGTTCATTCCAAGAAGTTCTAAGGTGTTATTAAAAATGACTTCACTTTATTGTTTGCACTGGTTCCATAGTCATCGCATAGTGAATCTATTCATCAATAGTAAGTGAATAACCTGATACCTGTGATTGGCCAGCTGCAATCAGTTCATTTTCGAAGCTATCAGCCTGAAATAGTTGCTCAATGTCCAGAATCTCAGTCTATATAAACAGAAATGCATTCTTTGTGTAAAAATAGTATTTGAACTACCTCTCCTTAAAATGAAAATGTCTACAGGTATCTGTTTGTCCCTAAGAGAAATGTTTTTTGGCAGCTCATTTCAGATGGAACATCCAGCACCAAAGTAACTGGTTTTGCAAAGACCTGGTGAACATATAAAAATCAGATCATGTTTTGGGGCAATACATCACTGCTGATCTGGGTTAAAACAATAACTGCATTTAAAGCCCACCAAACTGACCAGACAAGGGCTTTGCAAACACTAATATATTACATAAATAAGCACAATAGACCAATTAAGCAATATAAGCAATATAGTTATCCTACCTCAGCTGCCCTTTGTGGGATGTTTTCTGATGTTTCATTTTCTAGAAGATCAGCCATTGCATTGGTAGCATGTTGTTGCATAACCTAAAAAATTGAATCATTACTTTTTCCAGTAAATGAACACAAATTAGAAACACAATGTGTAACAAGGCTCCTTTAATGTGTATGGACTCCTAAGTGAAGGAACAAAAACTATGACTGTACCTCATTTTCTCTTTGGTGGTAGTCTTCTACAATGGGATTTTCTGAAGTCCTTGTACCAATATTTCCATTTGACAATTCTTGTATATGCACCTGGAAAAAATAGCAATGAACACTACTAAATATTCACCAATTTAAGTACATGACAACCTTTTGGCAGAGCTAAAAGCCAATTCTGCTCAATGAATGTAAAGTTAACATAAGAGTGTACTGATCATTAATGTCATACTGCACCCACAAGATTAACTGGTTCCTACACCTTAGCATTGGGCATACAATAGTAGCACATTCTTTATTGAGCAGTTGTATGATACAATGGCCTGTGGTTTCATAGTACAAATATAAATAAGATAATTATTATCTTATTTAAGCTATCCTGTCATTTGTTCTTCTGTAGAGGTCATATCTACCTGCTCCTGAAATTGCAATTGGGTCACTGATGCATTGCTTCCTGCTGTTACTTGACGGCTTTCATTTAACATCCTTCCTTCTGTTCTCTGAATAATACAAACAAAAATCCATAGCTAATGAGGAAAACTCATGCAATTTCCTATTTGTACTCTTGTATGTTTGTACTGATTGACATAGATTTGTTTTAAACCTTAGGATAAATGTTGTGTGTGTCTGTGGTGCAAATATAGGTTTGGCAGGGAGGGGGTTAAAATCCATAATACATGTGAGAATGTGGCTGGAGCCTTAATTGAATGATTAATGGTTAATTAGGCTCCAGCCACATGTTATATAAGGAAGTGAGATCCTTTGTTTGGGGAAAGGTGTTTAGGTGAGTTTGAGGTGGTATTGTGTGGTACTTGGTCAGGGATGGGAATGCCAAGTCTGACTTCAGAATAGCTTTGTTTAACCTTTTATTTTGGCACTTCTTTGTGTTAATAAATGTGTGCACCGGTGCTTTAAACTGCAGCTTCCTGGGCTCCGAGTCTCCTTATTGATGCTATCCTGCTACAGTGAGCAATAAGAACTCTTACTTGAGAGGTTTAATGGGGATTTACAGCAGGTTACAATTCACATTTATTGAGACATAAAACAAACACATAACTGAACACACATCATGAGATAAAGAACAAAGTTAAATACAATTTGCAAGTGTGTTTCTTAAATAATGCAATAATACATTATTTTAAAAAGCATGTGTTTTAATGCCCTGATTTAAACTTTGTGTTTATGGCAACCAGCCGAGAAGTGACATATATTAGACTTAAAAAAATATATTGCAATTAAAACTAGTTCTATCAAAGTATAACTATTTACTAACAGACCACTGTAATAGACTGATCAAATACACTGGCATTTAGTTTTATTTACATTTGCAAAATTGGTAGGAATCACATATGTAGTGAATTTAAACTAGGCGAATCTCTGTATGATGAATTGCACTGCAGTATAAATCTTTATAGCTTCTTAGGAAAACATCCTCAGTTTTTGTAAAGTAGTTTAATAGATAAATATAATCTCAATCAATCCTGAAATTCTAGGTGATGCAGAAACTTTTGGCTATAGCTGTACATTTAAATTAAGCAGAGATTTCGGATATGTATGTATGTAGGCATATGTATGTCTGTCTCTTTGTCTATATATATGCACACTATTTAAGCTTCTATTATTGTATTTTGATTTAATCTAAAAAAAAAAACTCGATCCATCTTTACAAAACAATAATTAGGTAGTAAAGATCCATCTGTCATAAAGAATAAACTGACCTACCTCAATTGGCAATGGTATATCACGATTAGGAACTATAAAAATCTTTCCTTTTCCTATCTTGGTTTGTAGGTCAGCTGCAGACGTTATGTTTAGCTTACTAAGACGCCGACCCTTCTCTGCCTTTGCAAAGGTAAAGCCAGTTAGATGCAAAGGAACGTCAGGAAAACTATCTTGCACAAAATTCTCTAACTGTCTTAAACTCCAGCTTCGCTGAACAGTAGATTTTGAACCATATCTTTCATTGGTAGCAGGTTGTTCACATTTAGGAACTCCTACAGCAACATAAACAATGGAGAAACAATCAGTGGTTTGATTAAAATATATACATTTTACTGTGTAACATAACATTTGCAAATAAAATGCATGGTTTTAATCTGTACGCTTTTTCTTTTTTTTTTTTTAAATAGTAAAAAATAAAATGCACATTAAACACTGGAAGGGTTATCATTAGGAGAATATGTAACCTACCTAATCCATTTCTTGTCAGTCTTGATAATTCAGACGGTGGTGGTACAAATTCTTCATTGTTCTTTTGCAGTAAGAAAAAATGAGTCTTCCATAAATGTCCCCTTTGCCGTCCTTTTTTTCTGCCTCTCTTTCCTACATTAGTTTCCAATTTCCAAGAAAGAAAGAAAGAAAGAAAGAAAGAAAGAATGAAAGAAACAACTAAAAGTACAGAAGGCATAAAAATCAGGGATAAGAATTCTAACTTCAGATAGTCAACATTGAATATTATTCTAGAAGTAATGGAGAGCAGTAAAAAGGTTCACACAAAATCAAAGTTGATACGAAATAAAAGAAAATTACCTTATTAACATTAAAAATACTTTTGAAAAACTAACACAAATTACTTAGCACCATTCTAAATATGAGGACATCTGTGTTGCTTTATAGTAACAAGGTAGCAGCAGAAAAGGAATAAAAGCAGTGTCATTAGATATGCTATCTATGCTGTCAAATATTAAATGATGTATGACACTGTAAAAAAGAAAATGAAAACGTACTTAAATGATCATTAAGATTAATAATAAAAAAAGGCTATTATGGCCTACATTTAGAAAAATAACTGGCTGGCGTAAAGCAGGTTGGTAATATAACATATTTTCTTTATGTTTTATGTTACCTGTCCTTTGTGATGAGTCCACAGATCTACTTCTAAACAAGGCCCTTGTTTCACTGACAAAAGAGGCTGCATCAAAATCATCTATATCGTCAGTTGTATGAGACCTCAATTCAGATTCCGCTTGGCGAACTGATGACAGGGCGCGGGTTAAAACCCCGTGTACCTGCTCTCTTTCACCTGTCATGAGGCAGACCTCTGTAATCAAATAATGCTGTGAATATTTACAAAGGGTTATATAAAGTTACATAATAAACACCCACAAAAGAACGTAGTGCTCTGCATAACCACACACATTACTGTATCATTCACAGTACAGATATTTTAATTATATACCTGTTAATGATTAGTAGCCTATAAGTGAAATGTTGATTGTTTGAAAACAGTCACAGTATCGGAAAAGAAGCACAGAGCCGTGGAGGGACATGAAAAGAAAATATGTATTGCGGCGTTGCGCACGACCTGTTGCCCGAATATCAAGTGTCTTCCCACTGTGCGAAACTCGCTGCCTGTTTTAACCTGTTTTTGTTTCCATAAGAAAATCAAAAACTTTTTTGATGTTTTCCGACAGCTGGACACGAGTGCAATTTACATAAAGGTCGCATAATTACTATTCATTGTGTAAATGTGAAACCTATATGTTGTCCTATATGTTGTTAATGACCCCTCACCCCCAACAACAGTCGGAAAAGCTTCCAGATCGCAACGAAGAACATATTGCAAGTGGTGCGCGACCAGTCTGAATTAACATGTCATATCTGCAACGCAATTATGTTCTAATATTCTCCATTAGCTCGCAGTCACATAAATAGAGACTCAATGTCAAGCTGCCACAGCGTACACACATAATAATATATTGAACCCAACGATAATTGTACCTGTTTTGTATGAAGTTTGCACGCTTAACTTCTAATCAAGTATACAGATGGTCTCACGTTATATTTTCATTAGGCTTTTTTTTCTTTTTCTTTTACACAAAAACTAATTCTTTGTTCTAAAATCATTTATCTCGTTGAACGTTTTTTTGTACCTACACATAAGCACATCCCCACGCGCCTAAGTTATACTGTACTACACGATTATTTTTTCTGTCATAAATCATAAATAAACATAAATAGCGGTACTATTCATGTACTTACCTTTTTTCCAGTACAAAAAAGTAATGAGGTTTAAATAAAAAAAAATACAATCTTCACTTCGTTGTTAGAATTATAACAGTGATGCCTCCAAATGCAAATGGCGTACGTTTATTAACAAAAACAAACGTAAGGTACACACGTCCTGTTTATTTCGAGATATCTGTAAATCATTTAGAGATATCTCTAAATAACTTCCTGTTCATTTAGAGATATCTCTAAATCATTTGAAGATATCTTCAAATAACTTCCTGTTCATTTGGAGATATCTCTAAATAGACCGGAAGTCCATTCAAAACATAGAGCATTTTCACAGGAAGTTATTTCGAGATATCTTGAAATGGCTTCCTGTTCATTTGAAGATATCTTCAAATGATTTAGAGATATCTTTAAATGAACAGGATGTTATTTGAAGATATCTTCAAATGATTTAGAGATATCTTTAAATAATATGTGGATTTGGCTAGCATGGTGTGCCAAACTGTCATTTAGAGATATCTTAAAATGAGGGTTTTTAAGATATCTCTAAATCATTTGAAGATATCTTCAAATAACTTCCTGTTCATTTAAAGATATCTGTAAATCATTTGAAGATATCTTCAAATAACTTCCCATTTATTTAGAGATATCTCTAAATCATTTAGAGATATCTCGAAATAACTTCCTGTTCATTTAGAGATATCTCTAAATCATTTGAAGATATCTTCAAATGAACAGGAAGTTATTTCAAGATATCTCGAAATGACTTCCTGTGAAAATGCTCTATGTTTTCAATGGACTTCCTGTCCATTTGAAGATATCTCTAAATGAACAGGAAGTTATTTCGAGATATCTCTAAATGATTTAGAGATATCTCTAAATGAACAGGAAGTTATTTGAAGATATCTTCAAATGATTTAGAGATATCTTTAAATGAACAGGAAGTTATTTGAAGATATCTTCAAACGATTTAAAGATATCTTTAAATGAACAGGAAGTTATTTCGAGATATCTTCAAATGATTTAGAGATATCTTTAAAACCCTCATTTTAAGATATCTCTAAATGACAGTTTGGCGTGCCATGCTAGCACAATCCATATGGTTTCCATAGTATTTAAAGATATCTGTAAATCAATTTGAGATATCTTTATTTCATTTTTAGATAGCTCAAATTGATTTACAGATATCTTTAAATTAATTTTAGATATCTTAAAAACTGCACAATTAAAGATATCTGGAATTCAATTTGAGATATCTTGAAATGTTTTACAGATATCTCTAAATATTTCAAGATATCTTAAAATGCAATTAGAGATATCTCTAAATGATAATTTGGCTTGCCATAACAGGCAACCTATGTTCAGGGATATGGGTATGCCCCGTTGCAGCCCTGATTAAATCAACCATATGCGACCCTCTAATGTTCTTGCCCCTAAGAATGAATTCCCCTTGATCATTCCATGAGGTAACCAAAGCATTCTGAGACATAGCGTTTAAAATAAAATTAGCATTTTTCTTAGATCTGGAGGGCACACTACTCATAACAGCAGTCACTATCTTAGATTCAGATTCTGCTGCCGGTTGGTCCGTTTCCTCAGAGGGGGGTGTAATTAATGTAAGGGTATTAAACTCTTTTTCACTCTGTTTAAGCAGGGTTAGATATCTCTGTAAGGATTTGGTGTATAGCTTAACTTTCTCATGGTCACTGATGTCGCTTCTAAGTAGAATGCTTTTCATTTCAGAGTCAAGTCGGCTTTCAACGGCTTTTTTAATAGGCTCGGGGTTTTGGGGCTCAGGCTGCCGAAGTCTATCAAGTTGATGCTGGGGTATCAGAAACATTTTCTGGGAGTGAGTCATTATTACAAATTAACTTTGATGCGATAAGAGTCCTGATAAAAAAGGCAATGCAATCCTTATTAAAGCTCCGATAAAACCACCACTCTGATTCACAGTTTTTTTCTTCTTTTTAATTGAATGCTTCTTATTGCATAGGCTCTTTATAACACGTCGCTGCTTTTTGAGAGTGTTTAACTGACTCGAAGTTAAGGGGATGTGACCCTTTAAGGCATTTAAGGCAATTTCCCCAATCGATTTGATAAAATCGTCTGAAGCGTTTCATAAAATTGCTCTTCTCTGATGAGCAGAGCTATGAACTATGCTCTTTAAGAGATGGAGGTTACGTTTTATTCTAGCCGACATGCTGCGCTGTTGCATAGCCTAGATAAATAACAGTTTTAGAGCAATAACCGGCCGTTTATAGGTGTTTTGATTTGGTATTTCTCAGGATGTACGCAACAGGCCAATCAGGAGTAAATAAACCAGTTCTTAGACGAAATGCTTCAGGGGTTTGGGCCTTTAAGTCTATTAAAAGATAACCATAGGGTTTTTTTGTCGCATCTTCAAACGCTTCTAAGAAAAACTTGGAGTTCCCGGGGTACATCTGACGGGCTAGTGTGTTGATTTGAAGTTTATCTCGAGGGTTTTTAAACAGAATAATGTAATTGGCATTCAAGTTTATTGTGCGGCTCATTTTTCCTTGAAAAAAAAATTTTTGAACCAAATACAGTACGCATAAATTCCTATGATGAATGTATTTTGTAAAAGCTTTCTGTATTTCATCATTTTCGCTAGCTGCTTCCATCAAGTCATCTATAATGAGTAAATTGATTTTGTTAGGAGGCATTAAATTATCATCGGTTAATGAATCTGGTATGCCTTCAATAAATTTGATATTTTTAAATTTAAGTGACAATTCATTGTATATTCCCTGCCAGCAACTATAACTCCAAATGATATTCTCAGGGGGTTTGGAAAAGATCTGTTGAGAGTTTTCTAAAAGCTGCTTCACAAAGTAACTTTTGCCTGAATTGGAGGGTCCCGATATTATAGCTGCAAAAGGCACGGATAGTCTAATATCAAAACCTTCTTCAGAATCCATAAGGAAGCGATGTGAAATCAGAACGCAAGACTCGCTTATTGTATACTATTTGAAAGGTTTTCTGGAGTGGTTTGTTTTCCAATTGAAATTATTTTTTATTACGGTGAATCTGGGAGCCGCGAATCATGATATGCTCAGTGGGGGTGTTTCTATCATGATTCACAAAGTTTTGTACAAGGTCTTTTAACAAAGCGAGGTTAATTAATTTGGAATTCTCATAGTTTAGGGTAATCCCCTTTACTTTGAGACATGTTTTTCCGCTGTTTGTAACGTAACCATATGTTTTAGGGCCCCCTGACACAAACTCGGTAATGTATTCCCCCGGCTTTAACTCGCTAGTTAAGTCACCAAGATAATCGCCTAGTTCTGGACGCCAAGCCTGGGGCCTGCGGACAAAGATTACAGAGTCTGTATCATGATACAGACATCGATCCTGCAGCCGATCCAAGAGGTTATAAAGCTCTAGCCTGGCGTACGCTGTTGTAAATGCCGCTATAAATACGTTTACATTACCTGTGGGAGTATAGGTATCAGAAGCGTAACGCCATTGAACCTGAGCCACAGTATCACTTACAAAACAAAAATGCGAAACCTGATATCTTTTTGAAAAGAGATAATGGAAAAACTGGTCAGGATCTTTAACCAAGCTTGTAGAGAGTTGGTTAATTCCCCCAAAGACACTATTGAGACATAGTTTGGAGATTTGTCTTTTAGCAGGATTAACATTGATGTTTTGAGGATCTAATTGAACCCCCTCTTTCTGAAAATATTCAGCAATATAACGCTCTTTACGCTCCTCATCGGTACAATGAGCCGGGTAACCTGAGCTTTCCTGTTTCCCCTTGAGATGACTGTTAATGTAACCTGTAAAGAGAGTGTCAGATTTCTGAGGAAAGTGCCAAACTTCGTGTATTTTAGACACTTTGTAACCTTTCTCAAGAGCTTTGACTACCTCTACACTGCACCATGTCCCTGTCAAGGCTCTTTCTCCAGAGGTATGATTACATACCCCAGTCTGGTTTAGTGTTTCCGCGCATGAACGGCATAGGGTAAACATTAATTTACCACTGATGCGGGCAGGCAGTACAGGGAAATAAAGACCCCTAGGAGGCAATACAGTTAATTTGAACAATCCAAAGTATTGGCTCAAGTCTTGAAAATTATGGTAAATTATGGTAGGATGGTCTACCGGGTACAATTTTGTCTTGTTAACAAAAGGATACAAGCTAGTGAAATCAAAGTATTCCACCCTTTCATTTTCCTGGGCCACATAATGTAATGTAATGGCATTTGTACGGCCCCCAAACAGAGCCTCGCGAGGACTGATGCGTTCTGGAAAATCAGAACGAACCAGAAAATCGTGCACTTTAGGCTGTTTTTTCAGTGTGTTCCATTCATGTTCCCAAATAACTCTGACTTCCAACCCGTAAACCTTTTGCAATGTTTCAATCTTTTCATCAAAGTGATGACGCATCGTACCACACGAAACTTTGCTTAAGGGGTTTACATCGGCCGAATCATAGCACAAGGGACATCCATGAAAAAAACACCCTGCAAATTCAAAAGCCGTACGCTTACCATTAATCACAGCATAACCTTCCAAGAAAAAGGGGCCTATTTTAAGCTCTCCGTAGTTTAAAGCATGTTGAATGAAAACATTTTCAGTTTCTGCGACATACATTAACCATTGTATCGAGGCATTTGAAAAGCTTTTTTGCTGGGCACTGTAATTGTCGGGAGGAATGACAGCTATTGTGTCTTTAGGCAGGAATTTACTTCTATACATAGCCATGCACAGTGAAGCAATGGTTGTACATTGGAAGGGGTCTATCTGCCCTATTGCATAAACCTCGGTACGAAATTTGATACATGCCTCTCTCAAAATTTCAACATCATTTTTGCAGTAGAACGCCATTTCGTCTCTGAAATTAAAAACACCCTTCTTAATCGAATCATACCATTTGTAAAAGTCCTCACGATCTTTAGACATCATTTGCTGAACACCATAGTAGCGTGGTTCTGGATATATCCCCACATAATTCTGGTTTTCAACAGTATTGAAAAAATGAGGAAAATATCCTTTTCTGGCTTCAAACCCCATAGCTGCAGGCAGGGCACTTAACTTCATAGGCAAAAAGTTAAAGGAATCAATGTAACGCATCTTAAAAGCCTCGTCTGTAAAACACATCAACTTGCTACCCTGAGCTATGATATTTGGGTTAATTCCATTGGTTACTAAATAATTCATCAGTAAATAACTGTCATAAGACTTTGCATTGTGTGCCAAGAAAGTATAGCCTGCATAACAAGGTCTACGATACCGCTCAAAATTTTTTTTCACACATTCCTCGCCCTCCCAAAACCATGATTCACCACCCATATGCATGCAGTACAAATAATTAGGAATGTGCACACCAGCTTCCTGCCGACATTCAAAATCATAAAACACATATTTGTCTGTGGGTTCCTTAGGTTTAAGCGTTTGAATGAAACATTTATGATCACTGTGAGGTAACAACACGGCTTTACATAGCTTACAGTATGGAGTAAGACATTTATGAGTCTGGGGCTTTGTCGGGTCACATTTATAGAGAGAATAGCACCTTGTACAAAGTTTTAAAATGTCACACATAGAAACCTGTTTTTCACTGTTGGCTTTATCTCGGAGAATCTTATGCTCATCATAACAGAGCTGCGATCGACAATAACGATTGCAGTTGTTACATTTTACCTTTACAGGTGACTCGCTGTTACAGGCTGGTGAAAAACACACATTACAGTGTCCTTCACAGCGATGTCCAGATCGGTTACTGTAGGCTGTGTAACAGTAATTACATAGATAGGCAACACCCAGAAAACCTTTCAAGTTAACAATACCATAGAAATGATTCTCATGAAGAAACAGAAATACAGTTTTGTTTTTTGCTCGAGTATCTGTTTGGTGTTTCAGGAACACATCCTTTTGAGGACATCTGTACCACACCACAATTTTAACATCTAGGACCTGTTCAAATTTATCTATGTCTACAAACGAAACCATTTGATGTTCACTTAATCCCACACTCTGTTGAAGTTTTAAAGCCTCAGCCATACACGTATCATTGGCCTCCCTAAATTCTGGAAATAACAAGCTCAGAACGCTGTAGGCAAAACATAATTGATTGTCTCTGTTGTAACATATAATCAGATGCTTGGCTTTTTTTCTAATAAGCTCACTTTTCATTAAGGTCTGCAAACCTCTCCTAACACCACCTCCTTCTGGACACCTAACAACCTGGACAATCAACATCAAAGAGTCATCAGCTAAAATTTCACTATGACTTTGAAGGAGAGCTTCAATCTGACTGAGAAAATCGTCTAGACTTAAATTGTCTCCAGTCATTTTTACATACACTGGTATATCTAAGGATCCTGCTCGTAATTCAAGCTGAACTACGTCTGCAGGTCTTAGCGTTCTAGAAACCTCACTCAACATATTCTCTAACGTTTCATGCAGCACAGTAAAAACTTCAGCGTAGGAATCCAGATCATACAGATGTGTAAAGTTAAGAGATTGCTTCAATTCGAAATTGTTAAACATATGTCTATGTCTACGCTGTACACCTGCCCCACCAATTCTACCACCGTCACTATCACTAGGGTCCTGTAAACCAGAAGGACCCGCCACTTGATCATCATGTATTACTCCACCCCCCGGGACTTTTATGCTAAAAGAATCATCAAGGCAACCCCCTTCGTTTAAGCCTCCCCCTATTTGTTTTTCCATAGCACCTACACTCTCTAGAGTATCATGATTCTCTCTATACATTTCATGCAAAAGCATATCCAAAGAGTCAAAATTGATCTGAGTCAATTTAGCATCATTAACAAACCCTGGGCACTGGGAATTATTGGTGTCGGTATTAGTGGAGTTGTCATTTATAGGGGGAGAATCTGTAGAAATTTCATCAATCAGAGCCCTGATTGACGGTAAAATATCTGCATTATAATTTAAATCATTTAGTAGTTTGTCTAGATAGTCAAAATTCTCAAAACCGTTTAAATTTTGGGGGTGAACAGTGTGTGGTATGCAACAGGGGTCTGGAGACATACTATGTGTATGGGAACCTATTGAGGGAACAGAATTTAAGGTATTTCGGGGGACGCTTCTAGAATTAAACACAGAATTTGACACAGTTTGACTCGGATCAATTGAACCCTTTTTATTTTTTCGAACACCATTCACAGCCTCATCATTGTCAGAATCATCAACAGTAATTTCAATGTGTTTCCTTTTACATGTTTTTTTGCGATGTGGTTCCATTGTAGCTCTACAAATACACTGTTACTGTTTTAAGAAACCCAGCGTTTTCAATAGGGTAATTAATGTAAGTATATTCTGAGACACTTCAGGGTCAGAAACTAGGGCCCTTATAGCGGGGTGTCTGTAAATGATCTGCTCTATAGTCAGATGTACATGTTTCAATAGCTCAGAGCTGTGATACCTAACAGTAGTTGAAGTTGAGGGGCGCGTCGGTTTTAGCCTTTGTGATACTTTGGAGACGGTGGGGGTGCCTCTTGATTGTAGCGAAGTATGAAACCTTTCGGAAAATTTACGCGGCCTTTTAGACTTTGGGTCTCTGCTGAAGGAGGTGTCGTCCTCGGAAGATTCGCTTTCCACAAGAAGTGTACGTCTAGTGGGCCGTTCTAAATGAAAATATGCCAAAATATACAATCAGCCCAAAATGCCTTAACAGATGTTTGAAATATTTAACACACTTTAAAAAAAAAAAATAAAAAAAAAACTTCATTTTAAATACACTTACTTTTGAGAGGTCTTTTTGCAGATTTTTGAGGTTTATTGGGAGGCTCCAAGGGGGTATACGCATGTATAACCTGTCCCTCCTCCGAAGTACAGGCCACGTCGTTCCTTTCGGCTTTTTCAAGATCTAAAATAATATAAACGGTTGAATATGAATGTTTTAACCTACAAATAATTAATATTATGAAAAACGCTCAAACATATTTTATTAATCTATAAAAACAATACGGTTCATACTTTTAGACAATTCAGAGTCTGACGCTAGGTCGCTGAATGATGTCTTGAAGTACTGTTCCAAAAGCTCAGAATCTTCAATATATTCAGCTTCTAAAAACAGAATGAATCAGTTATGTTTTTAAAAGGAAATCATAATAAGATAAAAAATAATGTCTAACATGTAATATCATTCATGCACTATATATATATATATCATAAGTACATTTATGTATTTGTTATTAATAAAACAAACAGACAAATATGTCTATTATTTTACTCACTTTCACGCGTTTCTGGTATCACTGAGAAATTATTTAAAAAGTCCTCAGGCACGATTAGATCGCATGGTAGCTCAAGGGAAATGCTATGACCCGGGATTGTATCTGCAATTTAAAAGGAGGTATTTATAGTTTGACCAGAAAAAAAATAAATAAATAAATAAATAAATAAATAAATAAATAAATAAATAAATAAATAAATAAAACATCGCAATATTTTGGTTTAGCAAATGAAAAAACTCACCATTCTGACTCTCCAAAAAACATGTTGGGGACAATGGAATGATTATAGGTGAGAGGGGAATGAGCATAGGAGGCTGCTCAATTACTTCCTCCTGGTGTGAAATTAAATGTTCTTCAATAAATTCCTGGATATCTGTAAAAATGAAAATATATAATTTTAAATAATATTAATGACCACATAAAATAAAATACATGCCTAAAATTCACCGTGTTAAAATGTGTATTTATAGTGGTCATATATCTGAGTTACATGCCTCATCTTAACTCTTAAAATAAAACCAGCATCACATCCATACCGCACATAGGGCCTCATTCCTAAACAGTAATAACAGCTTTTCAAACATTTTACAGTACATATACCATTAACCGCCATTTTTAAAAACAGACCGTTCAACAAAAAAAGAACACCGATTACCTTACATCACAGACACTCCGCACAGTGTTCGCTCAAACAGAAATAAACAGCGTTTCAAACATTTTACAGTACATAGACCATTAACCGCCATTTTTAAAAACAGACCGTTCAACAAAAAAAGAACACCGATTACCTTACATCACAGACACGCCGCACAGTGTTCGCTCAAACAGAAATAAACAGCGTTTCAAACATTTTACAGTACATATACCATTAACCGCCATTTTTAAAAACAGACCGTTCAACAAAAAAAGAACACCGATTACCTTACATCACAGACACGCCGCACAGTGTTCGCTCAAACAGAAATAAACAGCGTTTCAAACATTTTACAGTACATATACCATTAACCGCCATTTTTAAAAACAGACCGTTCAACAAAAAAAGAACACAGATTACCTTATATCACAGACACGCCGCACAGTGTTCGCTCAAACAGAAATAAACAGCGTTTCAAACATTTTACAGTACATAGACCATTAACCGCCATTTTTAAAAACAGACCGTTCAACAAAAAAAAGAACACCGATTACCTTACATCACAGACACTCCGCACAGTGTTCGCTCAAACAGAAATAAACAGTGTTTCAAACATTAAACATAGGCCCTACCGTTTAGATCCTCATTGTTGTGGCTTGATTCTCCGTCCATTTAGCTGAAGTGGTTCTTACGGGATAAGGTTTCTTGAGAGGAAGCGTCCTTTCCAGAAGTGTAATACATAGCTCTGTATGTGAACGATTTATACTCTCAAAGATCGCGGTAAATGCTTTTGTAACGACAGGGGGCCGGATCAGGAAAAACTATCCTATGGGAGATAAACACGACACCTGAGCGCTACCTATACAACGCGGCGCCTCAAACCCCCCCCCCCCCCCCCCCGCCCGCCTCCCTCTCAAATCACGGCATCCATGTCCTCATCTGTAATGCCGTTTTCCAAAACTAACCGTCATATTCTGAATATTATGCCTAAATTATGTTTTATTGTGCTTAAATTACGTTTTTATTGGTATGCCGTTAATAAACATGAATTGGTGAAGCATATACATATACTTGTATGTTTTGTTTTATAGTTAAAACGTTGGCTTAGTTAATTTTCTTTACTCAGTATTACATGCAGAAAATATTCTCGTTCGTTTTGTAAACGACTTTATACAATGTGTTTTATAACACGATTCATTTTAGATACACGTAAAGGAGCATTACAACAGGTTCGGGTTAACAATCGCCGTTTTTTTAAAAAGAAAACATAACGTTGTACTATGCTCACATATAGTTTTAAATCTAAAACAGTAAAATCGTGTTAATGATTGGAACGATCGTCAGAATAGTTTGACCGTGTATGAGAAGTTATTGGAGATTATCCTGAAGGTATGCTATTCAAAAATGGGCATTGATAAAGCACTTAAATAGGTTCTCTTATTTTATTTGCAATATAACACAGAATTTTCTCTTATTTTATTTTCTAATCGTCATGCCCCAAAATATATCCAGTTTGAAATACCAGGAGTCTTATTGCCCCTAGCAGACTACATG
The DNA here is from genome assembly GCF_902713425.1 of Acipenser ruthenus. Classification (NCBI taxonomy): domain Eukaryota; kingdom Metazoa; phylum Chordata; class Actinopteri; order Acipenseriformes; family Acipenseridae; genus Acipenser; species Acipenser ruthenus. Next base: position 11,006,954 of record NC_081216.1, on the reverse strand, counting down.
ACGCCGCTGTGATCAGCGACCAGGCCCGTATTAAGGTATTTGGGGGCCCAGGGCTACTGACATTTCAGGGGCCCCCTTGGAGAACCCCCCCCCCCCCCCCCCCCAAGCACAAACTCATACAATACCAACACAATAATGTCATTCGAATAGACAGTGGACAGCGTTACCACTCACATCACAGTAGCTATGGCATGCAAAATAGTATGGTAGTCGGTACTACCACTAGCTCTCATTACCGACTGCATCGTTTCGAATTAATTCAACGCTAGTTGTAGTCGGTGGGACCATGTTTCAGGCAGCACAGCATGATATGACATTAGACAAAAACATAGTGTAGTCGGCGCTACTCTCAAGCCTCCTTAACATTGCAAAGTATAAAGACACATTTGACTTACCATTGCTAGATCTTATGCTTTCTTGCCTTAAAACTTAAAAAATAATTCCTTACTAATGTCCGTGAAGTCCAGTTGGCGAAGCAGGTCATGTTCAGTGAACATGAGAGTTAAATGATTGAGTCATTAAATTCAGTAATTCATTAAATTCTCTCTGAGGCGGAAAAAGTACTGTCTTACTGGCAAATAAGGGGACACTTGCTCACCTAGTGCGACCTCACCTCCTCAGTTATCGGACCCCAACATGCCGTATCAGAGCTAGCAATAGCATTATCTGTTTTGTCAGTTTCTCTCGCCTTAAATTGGCAGTTCAATGGCTGGCTCTCGTTTTTCTCCTCTGCTGTAGTGGCTGTGCACTCAGCGCTAACCGACTCGCTGCTCTCTGCTTGCTCCTCTGACTCATGTGGCTCTTCCTAACTTTTCATTCTTCTGACACTGACTTTTAAAGAGTTTAGTGAGTTTTGGGGTACTATTTATAACCTCCTCGGATTTAGCTAGTTTGAGTTTAGTGATTTTTCTTTTTTTCGCACCGCTACTCAGCTTTTCTTATTTGAGTTAGCATAAGATTTTTTTTATTTCGTCAAATAACTACGGCATGCCAAAAGGACACAAAATGTTTTAAAAAAATAGGCAAATTGTTTAGTTTAGTACGTGCTTTTTTATTTGCCAACCGTTATCAGTTTGACTTTACAGCAGTGGTCCTCAAAGTAATTTGGGCACGGGCATAAATTGGTCTTACTTGGCTGTTTGCGGGCACGCTGACTATTGCATAGGTTCTTATAGTATAACGTTATATAGAGAGTTTTAGTGGGAGTTATTCTTTGTTTACGCTGATAAGGCCAAGTCTCAGGCAGTAATTGTGTGTGCTGCGCTTATTTTTTAAAGAATTCATATAAAATACGCAATGCAAATATTTTTAAATAACATGTTTACATAGATAACCATGAATAAACTAAAATAAGAGGATAGATAGCGTCTCGCTTTGTGTCAATTTGTCAAATCTGTCAACACTACTCTTTTTAAAGATCGCTCATCTCCCAGTACGATTATTCAGAGAAAGTGGATTTGTAACTAAATCTACTACGGTGTTTCCCTTGTCTGGTGAAATTAAAAATATATATATAGAGACAATTCAATTCTAAATACTGAAATGTATTATTTTTCTCAATAACAGTCGACGAAATTCAGTGTTTACCCGGCATATTAACAGCCCGCCTCTGCTCACGAATGATTGGACAGCTGTCGGATCTTTCACTTTCCCATTGGCTACTCACTCGCCTTCAATTTTCATGCAGAATACCGTGAACGGCCTCTGCTTAATTATGATTGGACAACTGCGTAAACTTGGCAGATATTTGATTCTCCTATTGGTTAAACTTACTGTCAGTACCTGCAACTGAAACAGACAGAGTTAATGTCCCACCCATCTAATTTATGGTTGGGCTACCGCAGAGAAAATGCAGATATTCAGTTGGATGATCGTATCGCAGAGGTACTTCAGGAAAGAAAAAAATATGTCGAGTACGTACAAGCACAGCATAAGCGAGCAGCACAGAATTTGCCAGCGGGCACCACTTTGAGGACCACTGCTTTACAGGGACGACGGGGGCCCCCCTAGGAGGCGGGGCCCCGGGCTTCAGCCCATGTAGCCCATTGGCTTAACACGGCCCTGTCAGCGACCCATGTTTCTCAGCGGGGTGTCTTCCTCTAACATGTGCTATCTGTACTTTTAATACACCAGGGGCTCCAATCTGCTCCTAACGTGTAAAATTGAATAAAAAATATTTATCCCCTATATATATATATATATATATATATATATATATATATATATATATATATATATATATATATATATATATATATGTTCACATTGAGATAACATCGTGCTTTCCAACATCAGCAGCCATACAGCCAACCTAAGTCTGATATGTTAAAGAATTAGACTAAATGGGGCCACGATTCTCACTTCACAAATGATTTTCGGTTTTTTCAGACACGCAAAATACCCTACAAAAACCGTAACCCTTGTTCCTTAAGACATGTTTAACTCTGTTTTATTCATTTACATAAGTGTTTAATTTTCACTCATTTGTTTCCTATAGATTCATTATTTTTTGTTTTATTCAGGTATATGCAATTCCATAAGTTTTATTGGTACGGAGCGAATAATCAAGCATATACTCATACCTGTTTGTTTGTTTATAGGTGAACGTATGCTTAGTTAAATATACTTTCTTTACGCGGTATTACAGGCGTAAAATGTTCATGCAATATATTTTTAATACGTCTTTCATTTGAGCATTTTTAATTTTACTAGCGTCAGGATAAAAAGGCTCTCATTTATCTTTTTAAAAAAAAGCATACAAACAACCAAACACGCATAAACAGTTTTTATTTATAGAATTGATTCCAGGTTTTAATCTTAACAGAAGTATGCACTTTTAATCTTAACAGAAGTATAAAGACGGTATATTCATTTGAAATAGTCCTAGAAGTGTCTACCATGCTGAGACCAAACCTTAAGGCATTACAAATCACACGTTTCACAAGCCTTCTCTGCAGGGGACCTTCCTCTAACAAATAGGTATCGGTGCTTTTTATTACATCGAGACGCTTGTCTGTTCATAGCGGGTGGTTAAGGGTCTGTGAGTGTCTGTGTCTGTGGGGGCTGGGGGAGGACCCCTTGCCTGTGGCCATGTGCGCGTGCATGTAAGTGTACCTATAGGACGGTGTGCGCATGTTCTAAGCCAAAGGATCCGCCCCCTATTTAAGTCACAGAGCGAGTTTGCAGTCATTCTTCTGCTAAAGTTTGATGAGTGCGGTTGGTTGCGGTTGTCTGCGAGGGAGAGAATTCACACTGTACTTAAGCGTTTGTCCTGGGGAGTTTTTATTGAAAACGGTAAGAGACAGAGAGAGAGAGAGAAAGAGCTTTTTTTCAGAACTTGTCCTCGGGTAGATTTTGTTTTGTTTTTTGTTCTTTTTTATAAATATTTAATTTAATATCTAATTTATTTTGTTTTAGCGATACACTTTCAAAACGACTAATGCTCAGTTATTCCGTGATTTATGTGTGTAATGTTTAAACGCATTTTAAATATAAATTGTTTTTCTTTATGCTTTTAATACCCTCTTTTTAAACGTTCTCTTTTCATAAACTGTCTATATATAAATATATTGTATTTCTGTGACCCCTTTTTTAAAACGCCAAAACACTCCAAGTTTTACTGTGTATAATGTTTGATTACATGCTTTTAAATGGGGAATAATGTGTTTTCTTTTCTTCTTTTTGTTTTTGTTTTTTCTTTATGTTTTTTAATAATTTCTTTTTAAACTTTTTCTTTTCATTAAGTGTGTCTTATGTAAAAAAAAAAAAAAAAAAAAAAACTTTAACGTTGTCTGCACAAAGCATAAGTTAACATAAGCATTTATAAAAACATGGGTATCCCACTATTCCGATTACATAAATAACATATTAAACATGAATTTTTTTGTCCATTATCTTATAAAAAGATGTGCCATAAGTTTATAGGTGTATATATATATATATATATATATATATATATATATATATATATATATAAAAAAACCTATATTCAATAAGCATATATGTCTTGTAACAACCATAAAATCCACGCCCCCTCATTATATATTCATAAATTCATACCTATAAGGTCAAAAAAAGGTCAAAAGGGTCATAAATTAGACTTTTGACATAAGCTATAGTACTATTACTACTAATGTTGTGCTGAGAAAATAAATGTAATTTCCAGAATGTATTTGGTTAAATGCAATGTGTCTTAAAGGAACCACATTACACAGAATATTGTGTTTAAGTTAATTAATGATTACATGTTTCTTTAAGTGCTTATTTAGTTGTTTAAATCTTAGCACTTTGTGGATGGTAAAAGTTTAAGCAACTGAAAGCTGACTGTTTTAGTCATAATTAAAATCATTTAAGTCTAAAAACTATTTTTTTGAATTTGAAACATTTGATTTAGACTGGAAGCTTTTTAGTCTTAATAGAAGCAGTCTCTAAACTGACTTTTTGAAATGATGTACATTTAATTTAAGCCTAAAAGCTTATTTATAGTAATACCAATTTAATCATGGTTGGCTTGTTTATACTCTATATAGTATACACTTTTACAGCTTACTGTAAAGATTATTGTAAATCTGATGTCTCAAGAAAATATACATTTTTGATTGTATTTTTCTGACTATTTGTATGAATGTGTGGTGTTTATTTGTATGAATTTGTGGTGGTTTGAGTGTGTGATGGTTGTGTAATTGTCAGGGATATGTTTTCAATGTGTGGTGGTTGTGGGTTGTGTAATTGTCAGGGATATGTTTTCAATGTGTGGTGGTTGTGTAATTGTCAGGGATATGTTTTCAATGTGTGGTGGTTGTGTAATTGTCAGGGATATGTTTTCAATGTGTGGTGGTTGTGGGTTGTGTAATTGTCAGGGATATGTTTTCAATGTGTGGTGGTTGTGGGTTGTGTAATTGTCAGGGATATGTTTTCAATGTGTGGTGGTTGTGGGTTGTGTAATTGTCAGGGATATGTTTTCAATGTGTGGTGGTTGTGTAATTGTCAGGGATATGTTTTCAATGTGTGGTGGTTGTGGGTTGTGTAATTGTCAGGGATATGTTTTAAATGTGTGCTGATTGTGTAATTGTCAGGGATATGTTTTCAATGTGTGGTGGTTGTGGGTTGTGTAATTGTCAGGGATATGTTTTCAATGTGTGGTGGTTGTGGGTTGTGTAATTGTCAGGGATATGTTTTCAATGTGTGGTGGTTGTGGGTTGTGTAATTGTCAGGGATATGTTTTCAATGTGTGGTGGTTGTGTAATTGTCAGGGATATGTTTTCAATGTGTGGTGGTTGTGGGTTGTGTAATTGTCAGGGATATGTTTTAAATGTGTGCTGATTGTGTAATTGTCAGGGATATGTTTTGAATGTGTGGTGGTTGTGGGTTGTGTAATTGTCAGTGAAATGTTACATTTTCTATCTTGGTTTTCAATTGGTTTGTTTTGCCTTTTTATGGTGCATGATAATTGAAATTAATGTGCACGTTAATGATGTCCTTATTTACTTTTGTAATTTTCTTCATTATCGCACAAAATATTGGCCATATTATGGCGCACACTGATTTTATTGTGCCATACTATTGTAATCAGAATGAATGTGATTTGTATGGTAATGCCTGATAATGTATTTAAATGAGGCACAATTGTATTGTGCACATTATAATTAGTTCATTTGGACACCAGGCTTTACCACTGTTAGGCGCGCTATTTAAACCTCCTTTTCTGGCCTGAAAACTAGTTTGATTCTTATGACAAGCCAAATTATCATTTAAAGATATCTCGAAATGCATTTCAAGATATCTTAAATTGAATTGCAGATATCTCGAATTGATTCAAGCATTCAAAATCCTAAAAGGTATAGACAATGTCGACCCAGGGGACTTGTTGACCTGAAAAAAGAAACAAGGACCAGGGGTCACAAATGGAGATTAGATAAAGGGGCATTCAGAACAGAAAATAGGAGGCACTTTTTTACACAGAGAATTGTGAGGGTCTGGAACCAACTCCCCAGTAATGTTGTTGAAGCTGACACCCTGGGATCCTTCAAGAAGCTGCTTGATGAGATTCTTGGATCAATAAGCTATTAACAACCAAACGAGCAAGATGGGCTGAATGGCCTCCTCTCGTTTGTAAACTTTCTTATGTTCTTATGTTCTTATATATATATATATATATATATATATATATATATATATATATATATATATATATATATATATACAGTACTGTGCAAAAGTTTTAGGCAGGTGTGAAAAAATGCTGTAAAGTAAGAATGCTTTCAAAAAGAGACATGTTAATAGATTATATTTATCAATTAACTAAATGAAAAGTGAGTGAACAGAAGAAAAATCTAAATCAAATCCATATTTGGTGTGACCACCCTTTGCCTTCAAAACAGCATCAATTCTTCTAGGTACACTTGCACAAAGTCAGGGATTTTGTAGGCATATAGTCAGGTGTATGATTAAACAATTATACCAAACAGGTGCTAATGATCATCAATTCAATATGTAGGTTGAAACACAATCATTAACTGAAACAGAAACAGCTGTGTAGGAGGAATAAAACTGGGTGAGGAACAGCAAAACTCAGCTAACAAGGTGAGGTTGCTGAAGACAGTTTACTGTCAAAAGTCATACACCATGGCAAGACTGAGCACAGCAACAAGACACAAGGTAGTTATACTGCATCAGCAAGGTCTCTCCCAGGCAGAAATGTCAAGGCAGACAGGGGTTTCCAGATGTGCTGTCCAAGCTGTTTTGAAGAAGCACAAAGAAACGGGCAACGTTGAGGACCGTAGACGCAGTGGTCGGCCAAGGAAACTTACTGCAGCAGATGAAAGACACATCATGCTTAGTTCCCTTTGCAATCAGAAGATGTCCAGCAGTGCCATCAGCTCAGAATTGGCAGAAAACAGTGGGACCCTGGTACACCCATCTACTGTCCGGAGAAGTCTGGTCAGAAGTGGCCTTCATGGAAGACTTGCGGCCAAAAAGCCATACCTCCGACGTGGAAACAAGGCCAAGCGACTCAACTATGCACAAAAACACAGGAACTGGGGTGCAGAAAAATGGCAGCAGGTGCTCTGGACTGATGAGTCAAAATTTGAAATATTTGGCTGTAGCAGAAGGCAGTTTGTTCGCCGAAGGGCTGGAGAGCAGTACACGAATGAGTGTCTGCAGGCAACAGTGAAGCATGGTGGAGGTTCCTTGCAAGTTTGGGGCTGCATTTCTGCAAATGGAGTTGGACAAATGGTCAGAATTAATGGTCTCCTCAATGCTGAGAAGTACAGGCAGATACTTATCCATCATGCAATACCATCAGGGAGGCATCTGATTGGCCCCAAATTTATTCTGCAGCATGACAACGACCCCAAACATACAGCGAAAGTCATTAAGAACTATCTTCAGCGTAAAGAAGAACAAGGAGTCCTGGAAGTGATGGTATGGCCACCACAGAGCCCTGATCTCAACATCATCGAGTCTGTCTGGGATTACATGAAGACAGAGAAGCAACTGAGGCTGCCTAAATCCACAGAAGAACTGTGGTTAGTTCTCCAAGATGTTTGGGCCAACCTACCTGCCGAGTTCCTTCAAAAACTGTGTGCAAGTGTACCTAGAAGAATTGATGCTGTTTTGAAGGCAAAGGGTGGTCACACCAAATATTGATTTGATGTAGATTTTTCTTCTGTTCACTCACTTTGCATTTTGTTAATTGATAAATATAAACTATTAACATGTCTATTTTTTAAAGCATTCTTACTTTACAGCATTTTTTTCACACCTGCCTAAAACTTTTGCACAGTACTGTGTATATATATATATATATATATATATATATATATATATATATATATATTGTGATAAATTGCACCTCACACGGGTTCGTTGCCCCTTTAAAAATTGACCCAGACACAGAAATTGGGGGTTCAGCGCTTCCGCGCACTTTTAATAATACAAACAATAAACAAAATACAAAACAAAAATAAACACCTAGCTCCTTCGGAGCGCTAACTAAAACTCAGGAACACCTTTACTATAAAGTGGGACGGCTAAGCCGTTTCCCCACAACACAAAACACACAGTATCGCCACCCTTGACGACTGCTTGGAAGCAGAGCACACCTTCCTGCCTCCTTCTAGACAGCAGCCCTGAGCAGACTGATTGCACCTCTTATATACCCTGCACCTGGTCCTAATTTACAATCACTACCAGGTGCAGGGGATCATTAACAATAAAACACTTAACCAATTAACACAAATGTGCATTCGCACATGTTTTCTTCCATGCAGGGAGGATTAACCCCCTCCCTGCTGTGTTACACTATATATATATATATATATATATATATATATATATATATATATATATATATATATATATATATGAATATAGAGAATACATATAGAGAGGTGTTTTCCAATATACAACACCCATTCTGTTTAATCATTCCAACCTGGGTTTAAAATATATTTCCCTCAGTAGGTTGGATTTGCTTCATATATAGATGTGTGTAAACAAAATATTATTGGATAAAGACTGTAGGTGTTTATCATAAACCTTTGAATAAAACCACTAAGCATACAGTGGCAAATCCAGTTATGTTCATCCCACCACACAGCTGCTTATCCCGCAATTTCCACGAGGAGCGCAAACAAGTCCAAATGTTCACTCCTGTGAGAATAGCATGCAGACACTTATATGTACATCTGCAAAGTTTAACATGTGTTTTTAACATGCTTCAGTTAATAAATAAGTTGACAATAGAGTAAAGTTGTCTGCAGTTCTATTTTTTACTGGCAGATGGCTGCAGTCCCTAAGACTTGTGCTTGACAGACCGGGTCATCTGTATACACACAGCTGAAAGTGAAAAATGAATGCCTGTGTATCTACAAGAATAAAATGAGGAGATTTTTATTGTTTTATTTGTTGGTGTTACAAGTTGTAAGGAAGTCTTGTCAGGATTGGTACTGATCAAAATAACCTATTTATTTATTGTACTGTGACAGGGTGCCCTCCCCTTGGGGTTGTTTATGTATGTATTTCATTTGTATTTATTATTATTATTATTCTTATTATTGTATATTGTATTTGTGTGTGGATGGACGAAAGCCGTCCGTTATTGTTTATTATTTGAGACAGACGAAAAGCCGGTCTTAGAATGTGTAGCTGTCGTGGATGGGGTTAAATCTCCACCCCAAGCCTGTGGGTATGTGGCTGGAGCCTTGATAAGGTCATTGTTTAATGGGTAATTGAGGCTCCAGCCACAGTATAAATGACCCACTTTGTTAAAATAACATTAAGGTTGCAGTTCAAAAGTCGGGAAATGGGACGTTGAGGCAAGCAACCTTAACTGTTATGCCTATGCGTCACATCAGATATGATGTACTACATGACATCAGTAATGACATCAGCAATGACATGAATGTTGGCATATCTAATCACAGGACAAATGCTCTATCAAGACTGCCCAGAAGAAAATTACACCAGGAAACAATTTGTCTGTGCTGGACTGTAGCTATCATGCTTCGTATGAAAATCACTCTGCCAACGTAGACACAATCATAGACAGAACAAGACATTTTCATTGTGCTCACTGTCACTCAGGTCACTCTTTGCACTATTGTCTATAGATGTGATATAGGTGTTGCATAATTACTGCTGTTACTTCCAATGCAAAACTAGGTGCACTTGCCACTATGCAAATATTGAACTGCAATATGGCATTGCCACATTTATCTAAGACCATTGGTTTCCAAAATGCATGTCAATATGTATTCCACATATTTGTCATGTGATTGGTCATTGCTGATGTCATTACTTATGTCAGGTATGACATCATATCTGATGTGACACATAGGCATAATAGGGGTGAGTTAAGGTTGCGTCCCATTTCCCAACTTTTGAACTGCAAACTTAACGTTATTTTAACAAAGTTTTTGTTACTGAATTCCCTTTTTTTTTACCTCCTACACACGTGGAAGTCCTACACACGTGGAAGGAACTATGTTGTACAGCAACCCATGAAGTGGAGACCACACAAAAAAGGCAACCAGTCTGGTATAATGCAGATGAAACTGGACTGTTCTAAGAGATCTAAGTAAAACACTGCATCCCAACACTTTTTTTTTGTTTTTCACCCAGGGTCAGGGACATAAAAATGTGAGATCAGCTACTGAAATGTGTCAACTGGCTTATTACAGTCTTATTACAGTCCCTATGCACATGACTTTATCATACACTACAGCAATCCAGTAATGAGACCAGCTTTGTTTTTGCATGCAAAATTATCTAACTGCAAAAACATGCTAGTTATCATCTATTAGTGAAACATATATAATAGTCCATACCATGTATACAGTATCATAAGCATGAGACATAAATGTAGCCTATAGTATAAATATTACAATTGAGTGCAAATGTTAAACTTATTTAAGCATTTGAACCCGAAGGAGCGCTATTAGAATATGGATCCGTTAAAAATAAAAAATAGTTTTTATCCTGATTTTATGAAGAACTAGTTTGTGTTGCTAAGCGTTTTCTCAGAAAACATCTGTGGTCTGTTAAGGTACTTTGGGTTTAATCCAAGTGGACCCTGTAGTTTACTTCCAGTTGTGTGTAAATAGCAACTTCATACAGTACCATATTTAATTAATTAAAATATTCTATTGACATGCAGCTGTTCATACCCTGTTCTGTGAAGGGTTTGTTATCGGTAACTTTTTCTTTTAAAATATACTTTTTTATATTTTTGGTAATCATGCTGTTTGTTGAGTTCATAATGTTTATTCAAAATGCTGTCAGGTGATCTGTTGCTGGTGATCGCTTAAATAAAGTCAATTTGTTTTATTTTTTCAACTTGTGAATGAAACCATAGAGTAGCCTAGTTTGCTATATTATTTACTAAAGTTAAGTGATTCTATAAATCTACTGTTAACTGCAAGAACAAATTGACTGTGATTCTCCCAAGTACCTTTTTTTTATGAGGAAATTGATAATAAGTACAGATAAAAATACGCTGGGTCCTGACTACAGTATTTGTGCTAAACGAGCATAACTGTACAGTACAGTGTTTCAAATGGTTTTGTATATTTGGCATTTCCGTGTTTTTGTTTTATGACGGCTAATCGAGATATTTTTTAATTCTATACATTCCATGTTATTTACACTAGAGCATCAAAGTGCATAGCTATTTGTTTTACATTAGAAATAAACACAAATGATTTCTTTGGAAGTTCTTCTGGCTTTTGTGGTTATATGGGTGAGTGTTTTCGATTTTTGTAAACCTAATGTAATGTAAATAATAATTTTAGGCCTAGTATTTTTAATGTTTTGCCATTATTTATAGATGCTCTGGCACACAGTCTCTCAGCCTAAGTGTACATGGTTTTAAATACTTGTTCACCTTCTATCACTGACTGACACGGTTTTGATTATTTATTTACTTACTCTGTCCAGTATAAAATGATGCTTTGTTACACTTGTGAAAAGCTTGAAATGTTTCGATCAGCTGCTCGGTGTGCATTCTGAGAGCTGTAGTTCAAACTGGAGAGCATTCCTATGTGATTGTATTGTTACAGGTCCAGTCAGAACTACACAAAAATGGTTAACAAATTGTACAACTGTGCATGTGTAGCATTCGTTTTTAAAAGTACTTTTTTATATTAAATACACATTTTTAAAGCTCCCCACCCACAAAAGGCACTAAAGACTACTTAGATGCAGTAACTTGCCAAATGGGAGTAGTAACTGTCCAGTAGTTTTTTACCTACAGGTGAATAATAAAAAACGCTATCCTGACACCAAACTTCCACGAAAAAACACCGTTTTTAAAAGTGCTGTAGCTCAAAAACTACTGAACAGAATAACACAAATCTTGTAGAAAAAATTCAGCCTACCAATTAGACCTGAAATCCAAAACAGCAGGCAGATTGATAGAAGTTAACCCCACTTTTGGAGCTGCAAAAAATAGGGGCTTATAATGGAAAGAACATTGCAACCATAACTATGGCAGGACTCCCATAATATATATATAGTGGCTCTCAAAAGTATTCACCCCCCTTGGACTTTTCCACATTTTATTGTGTTACAACATGGAATCAAAATGGATTTAATTAGGAGTTTTTGCCACTGATCAACACAAAAAAAGTCCATAATGTCAAAGTGAAAAATAAAATCTACAAATTGTTCTAAATTAATTACAAATACAAAACAGAAAATAATTGATTGCATAAGTATTCACCCCCTTGAGTCAATATTTGGTAGAGGCACCTTTGGCAGCAATTACAGCCATGAGTCTATTTGGATAAGTCTCTACCAGCTTTGCACATCTGGGCACTGCAATTTTTGCCCATTCTTCTTTGCAAAATTGCTCAAGCTCCATCAAGTTGGATGGGGACCTTTGTTGAACAGCAATTTTCAACTCTTTCCACATATTCTCAATAGGATTGAGGTCCGGGCTTTGACTGGGCCACTTCAGGACATTGATCTTTTTGTTTTTAAGCCACTCCAGTGTGGCTTTGGCTGTATGTTTGGGGTCATTGTCCTGCTGGAATATGAATCTTCTCATAAGTCCCAGGTCTCTTGCAGACTTCAGCAGGTTTTCCTTCAGAATTTCTCTGTACTTTGCTGCATCCATTTTGCCCTCTATCTCCATGAGCTTTCCGGGCCCTGACGCAGAGAAGTACCCCCATAGCATGATGCTGCCACCACCATGCTTCAAGGTAGGGATGGTGTTCTCAGGATGATGTGCGGTGTTAGGCTTGCGCCAAACATAGCGCTTAGTGTTGAGGCCAAAAAGCTCTATTTTGGTCTCATCAGACCATAGAATCTTCTTCCACTTGGTCTCAGAGTCTCCCACATGCCTTCTGACAAACTCTAGCCAAGATTTGATGTGAATTTTTTTCAACAATGGCTTTCTTTTTGCCACTCCGATAAAGGCCAGTTTTGTGAAGCACCCGGGCTATTGTTGCCATATGTACAGTGTCTCCCAGCTCAGCCGTGGAAGACTGTAACTCCTTTAGAGTTGCCATAGGCCTCTTGGCCTCCCTGACTAGTGCCCTTATCGCCAAGATACTCAGTTTTTGAGGACGGCCTGTTCTAGACAGATTCACAGTTGTGCCATATTCTTTCCATTTCTTAATAATGGACTTTACTGTGCTCTGGGGGATATTCATTGCCTTGGAAATGTTCTTATATCCTACCCCTGATTGGTGCTTTTGAAGAACCTTATTCCGGATTTGCTTTGAATGTTCCTTCATCTTCATGATGTAGTTTTTGTTAGGAAATGTACTAACCAACTGTGGGACCTCCCAGAGACAAGTGTATTTAACCTGAAATCATGTGAAACACCTTAATTGCACTCAGGTGGACTCCATTCAACTAATTATGTGACTTCTAAAGACAATTGGTTGCAGCAGAGCTTATTTAGGTGTGTCATAGCAAAGGGGGTGAATACTTATGCAATCAATTATTTTCTGTTTTATATTTGTAATTAATTTAGAACAATTTGTAGATTTTATTTTTCACTTTGACATTATGGACTTTTTTTGTGTTGATCAGTGGCAAAAACTCCTAATTAAATCCATTTTGATTCCATGTTGTAACACAATAAAATGTGGAAAAGTCCAAGGGGGGTGAATACTTTTGAGAGCCACTGTGTATATATATATATATATATATATATATATATATATATATATATATATATATATATATATATGTCAAATGCAAAACTAGCTTGTAATTCCTTACAGAGTGCAGATAGGCTAATGGTTACTATGAAACATATCTAGCAACCCATATATGCTCCTATGGTACAATATACTACAAAGATTTGCAAAGGCCAATGGGCTACTATGCCACGTGTGAAATACGGACATTGGTTGCATGGTCTAGCGCTTGGACCCCGGTCATTGCTGCTTGCAACTATACTAATTATTATTATTATTATTATTATTATTATTATTATTATTATTATTATTATTATTATTATTATTCAAGAACTATTCAGTTTGTATTTGCATTATTCACCTATAGTTTTTTGAAGTACTATCCCTTTTAGTTGTATTCTGTTTTTCTGTGGAATCAAAGGATATTTCGTCTTCACTGCTGGAAACCCTACTACTACTCTCAGATACAAGGTCTATTTGATTTGTGCCTGAGTTGCTGGATTCAGGTATATAATCTGGGTCAAGATCACATTCCTCCTCACTTGATAAGCCAGTATCTTTCCATCAGGTGTCAAAAGTGTTGTAGGACTATGGGGCCTTCCACAGAAAGTCCTTGCTGAAATTCCATAAAAAATATACTGTGCATCATAGTCACGTAAGTTCATCCATTGTATTGAACTTAACAGTTACAAATACTGTTCAAAATGTTATTTCTTACTTTTTTTATTTTACTAGAGTTAGTTTATGCCACTTGTCTTTTATGTAGAATGTATCCCTGGAGATACAGAACATTACAATAGATTTAAAAAAAAAATAATTAAGCATATTTTTTATTGGATTTAACATGACCATGCCTACTGGCTGCCTAAAAATACAAATGACAGTTATTACACTTTAATCAAGTGAAAACATATGTACAAATTTTTAAAATGAACACACTGGTGTCCCCACATGGACATGAAGCAGCCTGAGTTTTCAATCAGGCCTGATAAATGGAGAGCTGAGAAGCAGATGCTAGAGATTTTGCATGGATACGAAAGGGGATGTATCTCGTGGAATACAATGCCCAGTTTGTGTTCAAACAATGACACATGACAGATGTAAGGGATGCATTTGAAAATAATAAATAAAAAACAGCTGGCATGATTAAGTTATGGCACTACTATCAATATCAAATTAAGTACTAATTTACACTCGACTGCCATGCAAACATGGTAATTGAAGTAGCAGTTACACAATCCTCTCATTACATTTGCTAAGCACCGGATAGAAACATGGCACCATCATGGGGTAATTACAATCAACAAATTAATTCAAATAAATATTCATTTATACCCCTGAAAAGATAAACTTGCTCAATTGTTGTAATTAGCAGCATTAGGATACAAAGCAATGGTTTTGATGGGACTAGATTTAATGTTAGATAAAAACAAAAACTAGATTTATTCTGTTTATGGATGATTTATTGATGATTAAACTAATAATAATAATAATAATAATAATAATAATAATAATAATAATAATAATAATAATAATAATAATAATAATAAAGGAATTATCAGTGTTGGGCACGATACTGAAAAAAAGTTACTTATTCCTTATTACTGTCCTTAATGATTACTTCATAGAAAAGTAATGCATTGTATTTCTTTCTCTTGTCTTGTCCTGCGAAACAGCTGTTGTGACTATTAGAACATAAGAACATAAGAAAGTTTACAAATGAGAGGAGGCCATTCAGCCCATCTTGCTCGTTTGGTTGTTAGTAGCTTATTGATCCCAGAATCTCATCAAGCAGCTTCTTGAAGGATCCCAGGGTGTCAGCTTCAACAACATTACTTGGGAGTTGGTTCCATACCCTCACAATTCACTGTGTAAAAAAGTGCCTCCTATTTTCAGTTCTGAATGCCCCTTTATCTAATCTCCATTTGTGACCCCTGGTCCTTGTTTCTTTTTTCAGGTCAAAAAAGTCCCCTGGGTCGACATTGTCTATACCTTTTAGGACTTTGAATGCTTGAATCAGATCACCGCGTAGTCTTCTTTGTTCAAGACTGAATAGATTCAATTCTTTTAGCCTGTCTGCATACGATATGCCTTTTAAACCCGGGATAATTCTGGTTGCTCTTCTTTGCACTCTTTCTAGAGCAGCAATATCCTTTTTGTAACGAGGTGACCAGAACTGAACACAATATTCTAGGTGAGGTCTTACTAATGCATTGTAAAGTTTTAACATTACTTCCCTTGATTTAAATTCAACACTTCTCACAATATATACGAGCTTCTTGTTGGCCTTTTTTATAGCTTCCCCACATTGTCTAGATGAAGGCATTTCTGAGTCAACATAAACTCCTAGGTCTTTTTCATAGTTCCCTTCTTCAATTTCAGTATCTCCCATATGATATTTATAATGCACATTTTTTTTGCCTGCATGCAATACTTTACACTTTTCTCTATTAAATGTCATTTGCCATGTGTCTGCCCAGTTCTGAATGCTGTCTAGATAATTTTGAATGACCTTTGCTGCTGCAACAGTGTTTGCCACTCCTCCTATTTTTGTGTCGTCTGCAAATTTAACAAGTTTGCTTACTATACCAGAATCTAAATCATTAATGTAGATCAGGAATAGCAGAGGACCTAATATTGATCCCTGTGGTACACCACTGGTTGCCTCGCTCCATTTTGAGGTTTCTCCTCTAATCAGTACTTTCTGTTTTCTATATGTTAACCACTCCCTAATCCATGTGCATGCATTTCCTTGAATCCCTACTGTGTTCAGTTTGAGAATTAATCTTTTATGCGGGACTTTGTCAAAAGCTTTCTGGAAATCTAAATAAACCATGTCGTATGCTTTGCAATTATCCATTGTCGATGTTGCATCCTCAAAAAAATCAAGCAGGTTAGTTAGACACGATCTCCCTTTCCTAAAACCATGCTGACTGTCTCCCAGGATATTGTTTAGATCTTATTATAGTTTCCATAAGTTTACATATAATAGAAGTCAGGCTTATTGGTCTGTAGTTACCTGGTTCGGTTTTGTCTGCCTTTTTGTGGATCGGTATTACTTTTGCAATTCTCCAGTCTGTCGGTACAACCCCTGTGTCAACAGACTGTTGCATGATCTTGGTTAGCGGTTTGTAAATAACTTCTTTCATTTCTTTGAGTACTATTGGGAGGATCTCATCCGGCCCAGGGGATTTGTTTATTTTAAGAGCTCCTAGTCCCTTTAACACTTCTGCCTGTTATGCTAAAGTTATTTAAAACTAGATAGGAACAGGTCGACATGTCGGGCATGTTGTCTGTGTCCTCCTTTGTAAAAACCTGTGAAAAGTAATAATTTAATATATTTGCTATTTTTTTCTTCGTCTATGATTTTGCCATTTGTGTCTCTTAGACATTTAACCTCTTCTTTGAATGTTCTCTTGCTGTTATAATATTGGAAAAACATTTTGGAATTGTTTTTAGCCTCCTTAGCAATATTGATTTCTATCTCTCTCTTGGCCTTTCTAACTTACTTTTTGACTTGTGTTTGCAGTTCCAAGTACTCTTTCTGTGTACTTTGTTTTTGGTCCCTTTTAAACACTCTGAAAAGTGTCTTTTTTCGCTGAATATTTTTTTAAATTGATCTATTAAACCATTTTGGCCATTTTGTTTTAGATTTAGATTTGTCTACTTTTGGGATGTAATTGTTTTGTGCCTCTAGTACTACATTTTTAAAAAAACAGCCATCCTTTTTCTGTGGATGTTTTCTCTATTTTACTCCAATCTACTTCTGTTAGTCTCTGTTTCATACCTTCATAGTTTGCTTTTCTAAAATTGTAAACCTTAGCTTTAGTCATTACTTTTGGGGTTTTAAAAAACACTTCATATGAGACCATGTTGTGGTCTGAGTTTGCCAATGGCTCTCTGACCTCTGTTGTAGTTATTCTGTCTTCGTTATTTGAAAAGACTAAATCAAGGCATGCCTCCCCTCTAGTCGGTGCCTTGACAAATTGTGTTAGGAAGCCGTCATTTGTCATTTCCACCATTTCAATTTCGTCCGTCGTGCTCCCCACCGGGTTCTCCCATTTTATATGGGGGAAGTTGAAATCCCCCATTAGCATGGCTTCTCCTTTTCTACACGCATTTCTAATGTCATTGTATAACAGATTATTTTGCTCGCCGTCTGAATTTGGCGGTCTATAGCATGCTCCTATTATTATGCCCTTTGAATTTTTGTCCATTATTCTAACCCATATTGATTCGGCGTTGTTTTCTTTGTCCTGATTTAACACCTGGGCTTCAAGACTATTTCTTATGTATAGCGCTACCCCTCCGCCTCTTCTGCCCTGCCTGTCTTTCCTATACAGTGTGTACCCACTAATATTATATTCGTCTCCATCACTCTCGGACAACCAAGTTTCTGTAACACTTATCACATTGTAGTTACTTGTTAGTGCAGTAGCTTCAAGTTCTAACATTTTTGTTTCTGAGACTTCTAGCATTAAGATAAATACATTTAATAGCTGCCTCACCTGAGTTGTTGCCCTTGTTTTGATGTGGTCTCCCTTCTGTTTTTTTGTTTTCTCCCCCCTTCCTTTCTAGTTTAAATGCTTCTGGACCTCCTCAAGGTTTGCTATTTAACTGTATGTCTGGTCATTCATGTATTAAATATGTCAAACAGGTTTTTAAAATGTTTGTAGTATAACAAACAAACAACTCTTAATTACTGGATATAGCAAATAGTAAATTGTAATCATTACAATACATGTGAATTTGCGGAAATTATAAGGAGTGAAAATGAAAATAAAAAACTTAAGTCACATACTGTAAAGGCTTTTTATAGCGAGCGTTAGTTGGAAAGAAACTCACATAATGTATATAAAGTATTTTGTTAGATAAACTACTTAACGGAATTTGTAGATGCACACTTATGCATAAATTATACTGTAGTATTTTTCGTACGCATGCAATTTGAGTTCTTCAAAACGTACATTCAGTCAAACTATTTTAAATGTTTTGTTTATAAATCTAACTAGCCCTTGTTGTATTGCATCAAAAGAATCTGTTTATGTACCTGTCGGGATCTCTGTTATGACTTTATTAAGTTCTGTACTGAAGCCAGTTAATCCTGATTGTGCACATCCTCCCAATGAAAGGTGTGTTCAGGGTTTCCATGTGTTCAAGGAAATAGCAGTTACGTCTTTATGGACTGCCGTAAGCCGAGTTGTTAGTGTTTCCAGTTTGACGGTGTGTGGTGCTGACTGAAAATACAACAAAGAGCAGTTTGTGTTTACTGTTACAACTGAACTGAAATGTACTTTTGCTTTTAAAAAAAAGAAAAGACCACCAATGTAGGTGTATAACAGAGAAAAGGTAATCAACCAAGCTTGTTATTTTTTGCGGAAAGTAACTATAATATTATTACTCCCTTTAAAAATCGAACGTGTTCTAGTACCTTGTTATTGACAAAAGTAATAGTATTACAGTACCGTCTTACTTAAGTTACATCCAATTGTGCGTAATAAAGCTGTAATTCTATCAAGGATTTCTGATGACATATAAATCACAAGAGCGCTAGCTCGAATAATGTATCAATATCACCAGAAACCCATGATAGAATTACAGCCTTATATGTACCGTTTTATTATTTGTTATTTTCCATAACAGAAAATGTAGAACTGGCAGTGTTTATTTTAAACAATTAAAATGCTAAGAATAACACTGGAAAACAAAGTTTATTTTTTACCGATTCATTTTAAACTTCAGTATTTTATTGGGTGGAGGGGGTACGGCAAACATCATGTATTATTAGTAAGAATTGGAGTAGAAAACTCACTTGGTTTTTTTGGATGGTGGAGTTGGATGATTTCCTTGTCACTCAAGAGCCTCTGCTGCCTGAGGGCCACCAGTATAAACTGCTTAACATCCCACGTAGCCCTTGTGGCTGAGGCCATTTCTTACTAAATGTTTGTTGCTTATTGTTTTTCTAAGAGTACTTGCATTGTTATACTCATCCACAAATTTCCCCGTCTTCTAACGATAAAACTTGAAATCTGCAGGCCATTTTTGTTTGTTTTGGTGTTGACAGTGTTTTGTTGTGTTCATGTACTGATGGTAGAGTTTGTTTTGGGGTTGACAGTGTTTTGTTGTGTTCATGTACTGATGGTAGAGTTTGTTTTGGTTTTGACAGTGTTTTGTTGTGTTCATATACTGGTGGTAGAGTTTGTTTTGGTTTTGACAGTGTTTTGTTGTGTTCATGTACTGATGGTAGAGTTTGTGTTGGTGTTGACAGTGTTTTGTTGTGTTCATGTACTGATGGTAGAGTTTGTTTTGGTGTTGACAGTGTTTTGTTGTGTTCATGTACTGACGGTAGAGTTTGTTTTGGTGTTGACTGTGTTTTGTTGTGTTCATGTACTGGTGGTAGAGTTTGTTTTGGGGTTGACAGTGTTTTGTTGTGTTCATGTACTGGTGGTAGAGTTTGTTTTGGTGTTGACAGTGTTTTGTTGTGTTCATGTACTGATGGTAGAGTTTGTTTTGGTGTTGACAGTGTTTTGTTGTGTTCATGTACTGATGGTAGAGTTTGTTTTGGTTTTGACAGTGTTTTGTTGTGGTCATGTACTGATGGTAGAGTTTGTTTTGGGGTTGACAGTGTTGTGTTCATGTACTGGTGGTAGAAGTTCGAAATGTTATCATCAACCTTATAATACACAGGTCTCGTGCCACCACCATGTATAATAAGTAGGGGTCTACCCAATTTGCAATTTCGCAGAAATCTGGAAATTGAGGGGTCACCGCAAAATTCACCTCTTTAGGGGCCAACGCATACCGGACTAGTAAGGAGAGGAAAAAAACTGATTTTAAGTTAACTACTGCACACAGCAAGTGACGCAAACTACGTATCTTAATTCTGTAGGTAGGCTTTTTTTGTTCCTTCGTCGTCCTGTGTGCATTGCACTTAGGTAAAAAAAAAATACATAGACAAATAACATTTAAAAAAAAATACTCCAAAGAGGTTAATATTCTTATTTACTGTTCACATGACAACAATGTTTTAATCAACCTATTAGTGCATCTGTACTGGCTTTTCTGTGACTTGTACTGTACAGCAGGGGGTGGGACAAAGTCAGTGTTGCATTGTTATTTTGATTTAGGTTGCTAAAATCTACTAGTTTTCAGCGTTGGAGGTAAAATACCAAAAAATGGACGACAAAGCAAACAAAGCAAAGTATATTTCGGCTGCGGATCGTGTCAAGAAATTTCCCAAAGAAACTACATGCAGATGGAGGCAAATTGTTTTGCACATTTTGTAATGTGACTTTGGAGAAAATACGATCAATCGCTACTTAGCGTCACACATTAAACGAAAGGTTACTACAGAGGATGCTAAACAGAACATAAAACAAATAATAGCTTTCAGAAAACAAACTTGAAAGTCAGTGCAGACAAAAAGTATTCCTGGCGGTGGTAGCCAAGTTAAATCAGTACTACAGGTACGATCCAGCACAGCCACCTCACTTCAAACAAACTGCTGCTTACTTTTTAAATGCAGTTAGAATTTTAGACCTGAATAGGCACGTTTTCTTTCTTTTGATTCAGTACTAATAAAATAAATTCCTGGATGGGACAAACAACATGACAATGAACATGTTGGGTAACCAAGTTTTGGGACTGTTTCTAATCGATTTCTGCATCTGTATGACTTGGCAAAGCAGGGCTACTTGATTTTTTAGGTAATTGGGCTTCTTTTAAATGCTCTGTTGTATAAGCAGCTGTGTTGCACATGTCTTTTTATGTAGGTTTTATTTATTGATTTATTGGTGCTTAATTAGATATTTGCCTTGTCTATTTAAACGGTTTCTTTGTATGAGACAGAGATAGAGAAGAAGGACCAATAGGTGTGGGGCTAGGTATTTGGTGTGCCGCGGTAGATGAGATTGCTCTGAAGACGTGATTTGTTGGCGTCCTGGGGTGTTAAAGCCGTGTGAGTAGAATTCTAAAAGTTAAGTGTTTGGCATTTGGAGATTGTGTGTATTGTATAAAGCTCTGAGACGTGTGGTTACTTCTCGGTCTCATAAAGTTTTGTTTATGTTGGATTAAAGTATCCCAGCAGCCAGTAAAGAGACCCACACCTTTTGTTTGCTTGTTACTGCTAAAACGCTGTGTCCTTCTCCTCTCATCTGGTTTAACGGGGGGAAAGTTTCTTTTTTTGTATCTTATTCTGCTGGCCAGCAATTGCGGGTGGGGTAGTGTGACAGAGACAGAATGATTCTTGGTGATAAATCTCCCTCCCGACCTTTGAGGGCACTGTGTAAAGGGAGCAGAATGCCCTGGACTGGATGGCCAGACAGTTAATTCCCAGGGTTAGAAGGAAGTCGGCCATCTAGAAAGGGGGTGGAGCTACGGTACACTAAATCATTGACCCGGAAGGGAAGCAATGTAGCAGCCGTGGATTGGAGGAGCGGTTGCACTCGTTAACCAAGGGGTTATGATTGACGGTACAAAAGGGGACGTAGCGAAGTGATCTGTTCCTTTGAATGCTTAATGCTGAACCGGAAGGAAAACCCATATTGTTATTGTGAGTGTTTTGTTTGTTTGTGGTGTCTAAAAATTGCTTGTTTGTTGTTAGAAGACGGCTAACATGATCCGGAGCTGTCGCCAAAGCTCAGCACTTACCCGGACGTCAATGCATCATTGTTCACGATTAACTGTATTTACACCACGAGCACTACAGCACTCACTGTGGACTTATGTTTGTGTTTTGTGTTACGTGTGGGTGTTTAAGATCGGGACTATTATTACCGGACTAACCCGTGGATTAAAATGGACCAATAGACGCCGCGTTATTGCCTGTTCCCATTATTATTTACTGTGTTTTGTCATCAGACTTTGGAATATAAAAATAAAACACCATTGCACCTGGATTATTGTTGTCTGTCTGTTTATTAATCACTGCAGCACTCCTGCATTGCACACTTTAATCACTTTGCCAAAGGGAGGAATTTCTTCTTTGTTTGTCAGAGCAGGTCAGTCAGTTTTGAAGTCTTGTCAGTTTATTGTTAACAACCAATTAACCCCTAATATTGTTGAGCCCTGAATAGTGCTACTAACTTTTCTAATATTGTTAGGCTTTGTATATTGCTGCTAACTTTCCTAATACAGTTAAACCTGGTATTTTGCTGCTAACTTTTCTAATACTGTTGAATGCTGTGTGTGTTTTTTAATGATCTGGTTTTACTGTAGAACCCGTGCTGTTTCCTGTAGATCTGTTTCCATCTATCTATCCTCCTTAATGACAAGTGCAATTGCTGTTAGACTCGGTCTAAGACTGTATGTATTGATTGTATTGTTATTTGTTTGACTCCTTTTTTCTTATCAAAGCTTTGATGGATTTTTATGGTTATTTAAATTGATTTTTAGTGTAATTCTGAGTTGACTGTAATAAAACATTTTGAACTATCATCCTTCCTCCGCCATTCTGTTGCTATTTCTATTTAACAAACCTGTTAGTTTGGTTTTAGTAGTAAATTGAATAGTTAAAAATTTAGTTTAGTAGTGCCCCTAGTGGCGGTGTTGGGACCCCTTTCGGGTGCTACTGGGTGGCTGTTACAGATGCAGAATGTGCAGTCTCAATGTATGGGCAAGTCTTCACAACACAGAGAATGTTGGCAGCAACTGCTGGGGGATGTTGCATGCTGGCCTTTAACAAATGACAACACTCCGTTTTAGTAAGGAAGCAAGTACCACTATTTTTAATCTTTTATAGTTATCTGAAATATTATCTACTTAGGTTTATTTAATGTTTCAACAGGTCCGTGAAATGTCTGCTAAATCCAAATTTTATTCCATAACCTACCTGTAATAATAAAACATTGACTAATAATAATAATAATAATAATAATAATAATAATAATAATAATAATAATAATAATAATAATAATGGATTATGGATGGTCCACATCTGTTTTCACAGACCCCTAGCACTAATTTTGGAGTACACTCACAAAGGCACAAGCCAAATCATTATTTATATGATTTACCCCAGTATTCAATTTTAATTATGGTACAGCTATCCTTAAAAGTGTCTTTTGAAAAGTACCAAGGGTTGTGATCTATGGAACCAACCAAAAGAGCTTCTGATACATCTGTACTGTAATGGCTGAATCAGAGGGTAGTCAATTAATCGTGCCTGGACCATATTCATACAGTGCCTTGCATAAGTATTCACCCCCCTTGGACCTTTCCACATTTTGTAGTGTTACAACCTAGAAATAAAATGGATTTAATTAGGATTTTTTGTCACTGATCTACACAAAATAGTCCATAATGTTGAAGTGGGGAAAAAATCTACATATTTTTCAAAATTATTTACAAATAAAAAACTGAAAAATCTTGATTGCATAAGTATTCACCCCCTTTGCTGTGACACCCCTAAATAAGCTCTGTTGCAACCAATTGCCTTCAGAAGTCACATAATTAGTTGAATGGAGTCCACCTGTATGCAATTAAAATGTCACATGATCTCAGATTAAATACACCTGTTTCTGGAAGGCCCCAGGGTTTGTTAGAAAGCATATCTAAACAAACAGCATCATGAAGACCAAGGAGCTATCAAAACAAGTCCGGGATAAAGTTTTGGAGAAGCACCAATCAGGGCTGGGTTATAAAAAAATATCCCAAACTTTGAACATCCCCCGGAGCACCGTTAAATCCATTATTAAAAAACAGAAAGAATATGGCACAACCGCGACTCTGCCTAGAGACGGCCGTCCACCAAAACTCAGTGACCAGGTAAGGAGGGCATTGGTCAGAGAAACAACCAAGAGGCCAATGGTAACTCTGAAGGAGCTGGAGAGATCCATAGCTGAGATGGGGGAAACCGTCCATGGGACAACTATAACCCAGAAGCTCCACAAAGCTGGGCTTTATGGAAGAGTGGCGAGAAGAAAGCCATTGCTGAAAAAAACCCATATCAAATCCTGTTTGGATTTTGCCAAAAGTCATGTGGGAGACACAGCAAACATGGTGAACAAAGGTTCTCTGGTCTGATGAGACCAAAATTGAACTCTTTGGCCTTAGCGCAAAACGCTATGTGTGGCGCAAAGCCAACACTGCTCATCACCCTGAGAACACCATCCCCACAGTGAAGCATGGTGGCAGCATCATGTTATGGGGATGCTTTTCATCGGCAGGGACTGGGAAACTGGTCAGGATTGAGGGCAAGATAGATGGAGCCAAATACAGGGAAATTCTAGAGGAAAACCTGTTTCAGTCTTCAAGTGACCTGGGACTGGGGCGGACGTTCACCTTCCAGCAGGACAATTACCCTAAACACACAGCCAAAGCTACACTGGAGTGGTTTGAAAACAAGAACCTCAATGTCTTAGAATGACCCAGTCAAAGCCTAGACCTCAATCCGATTGAGAATCTGTGGCAAGACTTGAGAATTGCTGTTCACCAACGGTCCCCATCCAACTTGACAGAGCTTGAGCAATTTTGCCAAGAAGAATGGGCAAAAATTGCAGGATCCAGATGTGCAAAGCTGGTATTACCCAAAAAGACTCACAGCTGTAATTGCTACCAAAGGTGCTTCTACCAAGTATTGACTCAGGGGGGTGAATACTGATGCAACCAACAAATGTTTTTTTTTTTTGTTTAATTAACTTTTGTGTCACAATAAAAAATATTTTGCACCTTCAAAGTGTTAAGTATGTTGTGTAAATCAAATGGTAAAAATCCTAATTAAATCCATTTTAATTCCAGGTTGTAACACTACAAAATGTGGAAAAGTCCAAGGGGAGTGAATACTTATGCAAGGCATTGTATGTATAGCATTAACATCATTTCTATTGATTTCTTGTTTCAGCACCATGTTAAAACTGATGCTGACAGGCTGAAGGATGTTGTCAGGGAAAATAATCTGTGGAAGGTAGGGGTCTTTAAAGCACAAGACTCACAAGCAATTTGTATTGCCTATTTCCAGATTTTTAACGTAATTTAAAGCAATCTCAAGATCCCATACACCGTATGTTTGTGCAGAAACTACAGTTATGACAAACAGACAAGAAATATGTGGTAATAAGTGGTTACACTTGAACAAACATACCATTTATTATTTCTTTTAAACAAATCAAAACAATAATTCATATTTAACCTTAACAGTAATCATGATGAAGTATATATTTTAGATTTGAAATCACATGAATGGAACAGAAAATGTTCAAACACAAAACACTGATCATGAGGCCAAAAAGATCTCCCTCGTCTTTCTCATCATACCGGCCTTCGCGCATGTCTGAATGCTGATGAGATCACTCTTTCTCATCATAGCGGCCGCTGCGCATGTCTGAATGCTGATGAGATCACTCTTTCTCATACCGGCCGCTGCGCATGTCTAAATGCTGATGAGATCATCAGACAATTCACCCTGAGGCACACTAGTTTGATTGGTGGTGGCCATGTTGAGAGCTGTAACGCGCATGTCATGTCTGGGAGGAAATGGATGGACAGTTTGCGACGATTACTATTTCTCGCGAAATTGGAAAAGCAGGATCCATTTGTAACATGCCAAGGAACTAAACGATAGCTTCATCTAAACCAGGGTAAAGCAGGGTCCATTTGTAACATGCCAAGGAACTAAACGATAGCTTCATCTAAACCAGGGTAAAGCAGGGTCCATTTGTAACATGCCAAGGAACTAAACGATAGCTTCATCTAAACCAGGGTAAAGCAGGGTCCATTTGTAACATGCTGAGGAACTAAACGACAGCTTTATCTAAAGCAGGGTCCATTTGTAACATGCCGAGGAAACAAACGATAGCTTCATCTAACCAGGGTGAAGCAGGGTCAATTTGTAACATGCCAAGTTAGTTTCCAATTAACCATCCTGCCTCGCTAATATCACTCAAATTCTTAATCATACATTTACAGTATGAACATATGATATTATGTTGTGATCTATATTATACTGCTACAATTGTAAGCACATTGTTGTTATTTTGTTATTTAAGTTACTGTATTTCCACTTATACACATAATAATTTTTTTTTTTTTTTTTTTTAAATATAACAAAAATTGTTTTGAAAACTGTCCAAATTGCTTATTTCAGGGTTAAGAATGAAAAATCTGCACAAAAAAAGAGAGCATTTTTAACATGGAAATTGCCAAAATAAATGGGTAGCTGGGTGGTTAAAAATAAAGCAAACATTGTTTTGAAAACTGTTCAAATTGCTTATTTCAGGGCTAAGAATGAAAAATCTGCAAAAAAAGCCAATTTTTTACATGGAAATTGCCAAATTTGATAGACAGCTGGGTGGTTAAATCACAATTCTAAATCTATATCATCAGCTGATTTCATAGTCACCAAATAGCACTAATCTTGTGCAGTATGTGTAGCAATCTGGTGAATTTGTCAAATTCACATTATACAGAAATGCATTATATATACAGTACTGTGCAAAAGTTTTAGGCAGGTGTGAAAAAATGCTGTAAAGTAAGAATGCTTTCAAAAATAGACATGTTAATAGTTTATATTTATCAATTAACAAAATGCAAAGTGAGTGAACAGAAGAAAAATCTACATCAAATCAATATTTGGTGTGACCACCCTTTGCCTTCAAAACAGCATCAATTCTTCTAGGTACACTTGCACACAGTTTTTGAAGGAACTCGGCAGGTAGGTTGGCCCAAACATCTTGGAGAACTAACCACAGTTCTTCTGTGGATTTAGGCAGCCTCAGTTGCTTCTCTGTCTTCATGTAATCCCAGACAGACTCGATGATGTTGAGATCAGGGCTCTGTGGTGGCCATACCATCACTTCCAGGACTCCTTGTTCTTCTTTACGCTGAAGATAGTTCTTAATGACTTTCGCTGTATGTTTGGGGTCGTTGTCATGCTGCAGAATAAATGTGGGGCCAATCAGATGCCTCCCTGATGGTATTGCATGATGGATAAGTATCTGCCTGTACTTCTCAGCATTGAGGAGACCATTAATTCTGACCATTTGTCCAACTCCATTTGCAGAAATGCAGCCCCAAACTTGCAAGGAACCTCCACCATGCTTCACTGTTGCCTGCAGACACTCATTCGTGTACTGCTCTCCAGCCCTTCGGCAAACAAACTGCCTTCTGCTACAGCCAAATATTTCAAATTTTGACTCATCAGTCCAGAGCACCTGCTGCCATTTTTCTGCACCCCAGTTCCTGTGTTTTTGTGCATAGTTGAGTCGCTTGGCCTTGTTTCCACGTCGGAGGTATGGCTTTTTGGCCGCAAGTCTTCCATGAAGGCCACTTCTGACCAGACTTCTCCGGACAGTAGATGGGTGTACCAGGGTCCCACTGTTTTCTGCCAATTCTGAGCTGATGGCACTGCTGGACATCTTCCGATTGCGAAGGGAACTAAGCATGATGTGTCTTTCATCTGCTGCAGTAAGTTTCCTTGGCCGACCACTGCGTCTACGGTCCTCAACGTTGCCCGTTTCTTTGTGCTTCTTCAAAAGAGCTTGGACAGCACTTCTGGAAACCCCTGTCTGCCTTGAAATTTCTGCCTGGGAGAGACCTTGCTGATGCAGTATAACTACCTTGTGTCTTGTTGCTGTGCTCAGTCTTGCCATGGCGTATGACTTTTGACAGTAAACTGTCTTCAGCAACCTCACCTTGTTAGCTGAGTTTGGCTGTTCCTCACCCAGTTGTATTCCTCCTACACAGCTGTTTCTGTTTCAGTTAATGATTGTGTTTCAACCTACATATTGAATTGATGATCATTAGTACCTGTTTGGTATAATTGTTTAATCATACACCTGACTATATGCCTACAAAATCCCTGACTTGTGCAAGTGTACCTAGAAGAATTGATGCTGTTTTGAAGGCAAAGGGTGGTCACACCAAATATGGATTTGATTTAGATTTTTCTTCTGTTCACTCACTTTTCATTTAGTTAATTGATAAATATAATCTATTAACATGTCTATTTTTGAAAGCATTCTTACTTTACAGCATTTTTTCACACCTGCCTAAAACTTTTGCACAGTACTGTACATGCAATTATGGTAGATTTCGTGGTTGCCAGAAGGCTACATTGCAAGTTTCCATCAGCCTACAATTGCCAAAAAAAACAATTAACATTAACTGTATTTTTAACTAGTGAATTAATTGGCCATCATTTATGCATTTGCTTTTAAATATTTATGAAGTGTAGTTAATTAACAATTAATAGATCACTTTACTCGCTACTGTTTCCTTCTGCATTCCTACTGTGGTGTTGATGGCGTTAACATAGATGTTGTCATCTCAATGTCAACAGGAGCAATTTTAAGGTAATAAATTGTTGACACAAGAAAGAAGTTAATATGAGAAAGTAGTGAACCGATTATTTCATTTTCCTTTCCAACCTGCCTGTCGTCCTCATCATTTTAACATTGTCACTATTCATATTGAAAACAACACATCACATGTCAACTGTAATTTGCCATCTTGACAAATTGATGCACACAGTTTGTTTAAAGGGGGGGGGGGGGTTGGACTCTTTGCTAAAACTGTGTGTGTATATATATATATACACACACAATGTTATTATTATTATTATTATTATTATTATTATTATTATTAATAATAATAATAATAATAATAATAATAATAATAATAATAATAATAATAATAATAATAATAATAATTCAAACCCACCTTGTTCCTTTGAATAGAGTAACTATACCAGTATAGTATACCAGTAATAATGAAAAATAAGATTTCCAAAACCCTTAACAGCAACCTATTTACATGTAGGGCTCCATGCATTGGTCATTTCTCAAAGATACACTTTCTCATTGGTTTGATAGAGCAGTTATTTTGACCTTTGTGGTTATGTCCAAATCTTTTCCTTTCCAGCACTTCTCCAATTTAATTTGAAACTAAACACTGAAGTGAGAACAGAGCTGCACAGCCAGCAGTTGCTGCTTGACAGGAAACATGATCGTGCACAGTCTGAAACAATATTAAATGGGGTGCAAATCAGTAGAAACTGTTTGTTTTTGCCTTTCATGTCTCTGACTGCCGTGTGACATCACTTCATTCAAAAAAAGATTTTTCGCTTCTGAGACTCTTTTTTTCCCATTTGCATTCATTGACTACAACGTGATTCATTACATGTTTTAAAAGTAAATAAGTTAACACTGCCTCTTACAGGAACATTGGATTCTGTGTCACCACCTCTAACCCCCAGGATGAATGAACACGAACCACAAACCAAAAGTAAATTCAATATTTTATTACACATACACACAGTACTTCAAATCATTTGGCAGGCAGAATAAGTCAAAATAAACATTCAACAACTAAATATAAGTGATGCTAGATTATCCCCTACAGGTAAGTATACACAATACTAATACATTTTTGTGAGACTATCAGGCAACTGCAATAATTCAGAATCGATAATCAACTGTTAAATGTGAGCATTAATAATACATTCTGACACAAGTAAGTATGTGTAATAATACTTAAACTAACAAAACAGCTCCCTTAGCGGCAGCAACAACTTTTAGTGCTTTATTATTATTATTATTATTATTATTATTATTATTATTATTATTATTATTATTGTAATTGTTGTTATTATTATTATTCTATAATCCTATAAAACACTATCTAACACTAAAATATCTTAACTAAAGAGTAAAATACAATGACAACTGGGCAAGCCTGTCACTCACGGAGCCCAAGTTTGCAGTCCTAATCAATGGTTACCGAGGCCAGTCCTGAGCACACAAGAAGAACGGGAGACATTAATCCTCTTTGTCCTCCAGGGCTTGAGATCTTCACACCCAGCCAAAACCAAGAACCACTCAGAGCTCTCTGTCTAACAGGGGGCGTCACTTGCAGAGAATACTGTAGTCTGTGAAACCTCCCAATATTGAATCGTCTCTCTAGCATCCCAGTGGTCCTCGGTCCTGAGTGCCTGTAGAGAATTAATTACAACGTCTCAAGTTACCACACATCCCAGTAGTATCTCAACAGTTACAGTTTGTAGAATTTTAATAAAGCCCTTCACTTCCCTCTGCGTAGCAATGGCTTGTGCTGCTTCCTCAGTTTTTCTTCCTTTCGCTCAGTGTCATGGCCCGAGCCCTGGTGCGCCTTGCTTTCCAGTTACTTCCTTCAGTCTCCAGCTTCCTGTCCCACTGCAGCTTCTGTCTCGTTCCAGCCTTGTTCCTCGTTCCAGCCTGTCTGCTCTAGAGTGTAGAATGTCTGCTTTTATTGGGCAGGTAATTAACGACAATGAGTTTAGATGGAAAACAACTGAAATGCATTTGTGACTAATTGCACCTATTAAATCCCCAGTGCAAAAATGCAAATCTCGAATCAAAAATAATAACTCCACCATCAATGGCGGGTAAATAAACCAAACAACAAAAGGAAACAATATAAAAGGACAAATACATACATAACAAAAACAAGTGCAAATTAATTACATAATTAGTGAGAGTTGAACCACTATGTGAAAACAAACATCATACATACAATCACCATTTTCTAATTTAAGTCACTTGTGACATTCCTCCCTGCTTACTAGTTACTTGTCCCAAGGAATCTCAATAAATTTACTCTAGATACCTGGCTGGAGGCCGCCCCTTCCTTCTCTTTGGTTAAAGGTTTGTTTTCAGGAATGGGGGCGACCCCCGCAGGTACGTTTCCTGGGTCTATTCTGGAACCCTCTCTACCCAGCGGAACCGGGGCCCCAAGCCCCGCATGTTGCAAGCACTGCCATTGAAGGGCAACCCAATCCCAATATGCTCGGTACCCTGGGGACTCCAGTACCGGAGGGATATCCTGCAGAGGGGGTGCCGTGGGTTCAAATAAGGGACATCCTGCGGAGGGGGTGCCGTGGGCTCAAATAAGCACACCCGCAAATTATTGCAATGAATAGTTTTCTCAGGACCATCCTGTCCTTCTGGATGGATACGATACACTGGATGGCCGCATCTCAGGGGGGCAATAATAACAAACAGGGTCAGGCCCCAACAATGCAATAATTTACCTTGAGCCCGGCACCGGAAACTCCAAACAAAAACCCACTCCCCAGGTGATAACTGAGTCGTCTTCGCATTTTGGTCTCGCCGGCGCTCATCGGCTTGCTGCCGTTGTTGGGCTTGCCTCCCTGCTTTGTCATAGGCAAAGGTAAGATTGTCTTGGTGGTGCTTTACCCATTGTTCTCAGTTCCCGGCCGGTGGGGAAGGGATGACACCTAACGCTAAATCAACCGGAAGGCAGGCATGATGGCCAAACATCACAAAGAAGGGGGCAATGTATTATTATATGCATGTACTACTTCCCAATGGCACTGGTTGCCCTCTCCCAGTGTACCCAATAAGGTCAAAAGCGTCTGGTTCATTCTCTCACGTGCCCCATTACCTCATGGATGACACGGCGTAGTCCTACTCTTCGTACAACCGTATAAATTACATAACTGTTGGATGATGGCGGACTCCAGCCCCCCGGTCATAATGAATTTGTTCCAGACATCCGAAAGGCTGGATTAGCATGTGCCAGAATACCTGAGTGGTAGTTAGAGTGGTTTGGTCTTTCATGGGAACCCTACAACTCTAGGGGGCTCCACATCCACCTCTATGGATACCCCGACCTTCTCTTCGGGGAGTTGGGACAAGACATCAGCGTTAATATTGGCCCTTCCAGGATGATACTTCAACTGGAACTGGAAATGTGCCAGCTGGGTGGCCCAACATTGTTCTGTGGCCCCCAGTTTATCAGTCTCCAAGTGGGTTGTTATCGGTATAGATGACGGAAGGCACTCCCCACACTGCCTTCTGCTCAGTGGCATGGAGGCTCCGGCTGGTATATGCAATGACTCGTTCTTGTTCTTGTGCCAACATGGCTTCGAGTCCACTGAGACTGGCATCAGTATATAACCAGAAGGGGATGGCGAAGTCTGCATAAGCAAGGAGGGTTTTCTTCAGTTCCTTGGAAGCTGCTTGACACTGCAGAGTCCATTCAACTAAGGCCTTTTTCTTTCTGGCGGAAGCTGTCCCAACCAGCAACCCATGTAGCAGAGCAGCGATCCAGGCAAACGAGGGGATGAAGTGTCGGTAGTACCCTAAGAAACCCAGGAATGATCGTACCTATCTGACTGTAGCAGGCAGGGGCCAGTCTCATACAGCAGTCAGTTTTTCTGGATCCGGAGCCATGCCTCCACCACCTACAATATGTCCCAGGTACTTCACATCTTCCTGTAATAACTGACATGTATTTGGCTGTAACTTCAAACCATGGTTCCATAGGCACTCAAGGACCTGTTCTAGATGGAGCAAGTGGGTATCGAAGTCAGAGGAATAAACAATAAGTCGCTCACCTGTTCTCCCAAGCACCGCTGCATGAGTCGCTGAAACGTAGCAGGCGCATTGCACAGACCAAATGGCATCGAACTCGTAAAGGTGGTCCTCTCCTGGTCCCGGGGTCCACTTCTACCTGCCAGTGCCAATGTTTTTTTTTTTTTGTGGGACAGTAAGCAATTTGGCATTCCGTGATATGAGTGGGTGTCTAGGAATATATGATATTAAAATATAGTTTAAATATGATGGTGTAATGCCATGTGCATTATAAATACCATATGGGAGATACTGAAATTGAAGAAGGAATCTATGAAAAAGACCTAGGAGTTTATGTTGACTCAGAAATGTCTTCATCTAGACAATGTCGGGAAGCTATAAAAAAGTCCAACAAGATGCTCGGATATATTGTGAAAAGTGTTGAATTTAAATCAAGGGAAGTAATGTTAAAACTTTACAATGCATTATAAGACATCATCTAGAATATTGTGTTCAGTTCTGGTCATCTTGCTACAAAAAGGATATTGCTGCTCTAGAAAGAAAAGCAACCAGAATTTTAAAGAATTTCAAAATTTAAAAGACATGTCATATGCAGACAGGCTAAAAGAAGTCAGTCTTGAACAAAGAAGACTACGCAGTCATGTGATTCAAGCATTCAAAATTCTAAAAGGTATTGACAATGTCGACCAAGGGACTTTTCCGACCTGAAAAAAGAAACAAGGACCAGGGGTCACAAGTGGAGATTAGATAAAGGGGCATTCAGAACAGAAAATAGGAGGCACTTTTTTTTACAGAGAATCGTGGGAGTCTGGAACCAACTCAGTAAGCTACTAACAATCAAACAAGCAAGATGGGCCAAATGGCTTCCTCTCGTTTGTAAACTTTCTTATGTTCTTATGTTCTTATTTAATGCCTTATAAGTTAAAAGCAATACCTAAACTCCAGATGCAAAAATGAATGTGCACTCCAGGTACCAGATTTTCAAAATTATTGTAATTTGTATTTTTACCCCTGAAATTGGTGTAAAATAATAACATTTGGAAAAAAGTAAATACATTTATATAATTTTTATTAACCCTTTACACCCCTGTGTAGTAAGTAGTCATATTCAATAAAGCAAATCAGACACAAAAGTTTTTTTAAATAAAGAAATCTCCTTGTTTTATTCTCTGTAGATACACAGGCATCCATTTTTCACTGTCAGCTGTGTGTATACAGATGACCCGGTCTGTCAAGCACATTTCTTAGGGACTGCTGCCATCTGCCATTAAAAAAGAAAACTGCATACACTTTTACAATACACTTTTCTTATTTTGTCATTGAAGCACGTTAAAAAGATGAGTTAAACTTTGCAGATGCACCAATAAGCGCCTGCACGCTATTCTCACGAGAGTGACAATTTTGGACTCGCATGTGCTCCATGTGGAAATCATGGGATAAGCAGCTGGGTGGTTCAAAATACTCACTTTTTATTGTTATTAAGAAAAATGGAAATATATTATTTAAATAGAACTTAAATAACAAAATAACAACAATTTGTTTGCAATTGTAGCATTATAACAATATAAATCACAACATAACATACATTTTTTTCCAATGGCAGCATTAAAATAACGCATAAGGTCATATTGCAGTCATATCACTTTTTAGAAATATTTTTTTGTGTGATAGATTTCAAAGCAGACACCCTTCAAACTCTCATCAGTGCTAATGTGTTTATCTGGTGCATATACATCAGTAAACGTGCGCCTTTTTCAGTCACATCATATACAGAGTGATTTGAAAGTAAGTTTGCCACATTAACACACCATATCATTGATGTGGTAAACTTACTTACTATCTTCCACAATTTAGTGTACGGATGTGTATCGCTGTTATATGCATTATTATCTGTGAAGTGTAGGTTACTTCATCAGCAGAAAAAATCGGTCGTTTTGACCTGTACCAATCCTTACAAGGTTTCCTTACAACCCCTTGTAACATTAACAAAGAAATAAATACCCTCATCTCATTCTCTGTAGCTAGCTGGCAACCATTTTTTACTCCCAGCTGTGCTATCTATGGATGGGCCGGTCTGTTCAGGACATTTCTTAGTAGCATATATTTTGTAGATGCACATTAAACCCCTGCACACTGTTCTCACAGGAGTGATAAATTTGGACTTGCTTGCGCTTCACGTGGAAGTCGCGGGATAAGCAGCTGGGTGGTATTGAAACATACATTCACCTTTCAGATGTATCTTATCTGAACTCTGAGAGAAAAATATCTTAATAGTTTTTATTTGTATAAGCAGGTTTCTTTCAACTTTATGAAGCAAAATTTGCATAATTCTACAGAGTGATGCAAAACCTTTGACCATAGCTGCATAGGAGAAATATTTCAAATATTGATTAGAAGGTTCGGCTGAAATTCAGGGGAGGGATTATTGAATGATTGTTCTCATTAGGATTACTGAATGATTGTTCTCATTAGGATTCTTCAATGATTGTTCTCATTAGGATTATTCAATGATTGTTCTCATTAGGATTATTCAATGATTGTTCCCATTAGGATTACTGAATGATTGTTTTCATTAGAATTATTGAATGATTGTTCTCATTAGGATTATTGAATGATTACTCTCTCATCAGATCACTTCCTCGTATATTATATAAATCTCAGGTAAACTTAGCTGGGCATTGCCATCGCAGTCCTATTTGTAATCCTACTGCACTGCTGTTTCAAAAAACAGACACCACTTTTTTATTTCTGCAGTCTGTGCTTCCCCATACGTTGGCAGGATTTTGCTTACATTGTTACATTTTTCTGTGTTTTGGTTGTGAGAAACATTGTTTGTCTACGTGCATTTTGTTTGGGGGGGCTCACCATGCCTCTCTCGGCTTTACAGCGCTGCTTATGTTCCGCCCTGCTGTGTTTTGTTGTTGTTTTACTTGTTTGTACAGTCCCGAGCCTGTCACCTCAGCCCCGCTGACCTATCCGGGCTCCAGAATTGGTAACACATTCATTCTTACTGAAGTGTTTCATTACCGCCGCACCCCCTACACTCACGACTGAGTTTGTCCTGTCTACATTAATTATGGCAGCATGGATTCATGACATCTTCTAGTTCTGGCTTGCAATACTTCCCCATGCAATTTTCAGAGTAAATAATCTTGCAAAATTAAAAATTGTAGAGGTCCCTGAGTGGCTCATCCAGGTAAAGCGCTTCTGCTGGGAGCAATGGATGAGTCACACAGCTTGGACGGCGCCAGTTTGCGTCCAGGCTGTGCAAAGCGGCTGAACTTTGCTGGGGACTCCCGAGGGGGGCGTCACATTGGCTCTTGAAGCTCCCGGGGTGGGTGATGGGAAACCGGCAGGGATTGCTTCTCCTCATCACGCAACACCGAACCCTACTGGTCAGACACTGAGCACATTCAGAGTGGATATGAGGCAGGGCTAGTCTCTGTTCTCCGGGATTGGTAGCCCGCGCACCTCTGCTCTGGATTGCTAGTTGTAAAAGCTCAGAACGTCTTTGCTGTGTGGGGACTCACTGTGGTGAGAAGAAAAAACATAACTGGATGTTCCAAATTGGGGGAAAATAAATAAAAATAATAATTGGTCACTCTGAATTAAAATAAATAAATACAAAATAAAAAAATGAAATTGTAGGAAAGTCTGTTTCTTCTACTGTCTGTCCAGTGCTTTTCCCTCTGCCTCTGAGTGGGCTCCAATAATGGGAAAGCACGACTGAACCATGGAATTGATTGCCCTATCTTTTTTTTTTTTTTTACTATCACAGTCATTAGTCGAGCAGTTGCCGGTTTCTGTCGCTAGAGGTCTCCCTCTTCTCAAGAGTGAAATTTGGTGAGTAATACCCTCAAGTTTGGTAATACCCTCAGCAGCAGTCATTACCTGAGTTTGGTGAGTAATACCCTCAGCCGGGGGTGCCCAAAGTTTACAGAGCAGAGGGCCGCATAGCAAGGCTACTGTGGGACCATGGGCCGCAATTTGACCAAATTGCATGTATTGCAAATTTCAAGTTCCTTTTCAAGTGCATTTATTTGTGTTGCTAGCCATTTCAATATTTCAGCTTAATAAATTACAAACTTAATAAATGTAAACCATTTCTTAGTATTTATTCCCTCTGTCAATAACTTGTAAAGACATGAACCGATGGCATAGCATTTATTCCAGATGCCAGTGACACTCAATTCAATAATTGAAGTATCAAATCATTTACTATATTACTGTTGTTGATAAAAGTCAATTTAATACATAAAAAAATATTGGCATTTATTAACAATGCCAATGCCAGTAACAGTAACAGCCAATTCAATAAACTATCAAATTAAATCATTAGCATGTAATCATGTTGTCAGTGACTACAGCAAGCAATTCAATAAAGTGTGAAGAATATCATGACTACTAAAAAAAACATTGTTCATTGTGTGTGATATACTGGTAAATTACCTATATGGTAACAGTATCCTGGGAGACAGTCAGCATGGTTTTAGGAAAGGGAGATCATGTCTAGCTAACCTGCTTGTTGTTTTTGAGGATGCAACATCGACAATGGATAATTGCAAAGCATATGACATGGTTTATTTAGATTTCCAGAAAGCTTTTGACAGAGTCCAACATAAAAGATTAATTCTCAAACGGAATGCAGTAGGGATTTAAGAAAATGCATGCACATGGATTAGGGAGTGGTTAACATGTAGAAAACAAAAAGTACTGATTAGAGGAGAAACCTCGAAATGGAGCGAGGTAACCAGTGGTGTACCACAGGGATCAGTATTAAGTCCTCTGCTATTCCTAATCTACATTAATGATTTAGATTCTGGTATAGTAAGCAAACTTGTTAAATTTGCAGACGACACAAAAATAGGAGGAGTGGCAAACACTGTTCAGCAGCAAAGGTCATTCAAAATGATCTAGACAGCATTCAGAACTGGGAAGACACATGGCAAATGACATTTAATAGAGACAAGTGTAAGGTACTGCACGCAGGGAATAAAAATGTGCATTATAAATATCATATGGGAGATAATGAAATTGAAGAAGGAATCTATGAAAAAGACCTAGGAGTTTATGTTGACTCAGAAATGTCTTCATCTAGACAATGTGGGGAAGCTATAAAAAAGGCCAACAAGATGCTCGGATATATTGTGAGAAGTGTTTAATCAAGGGAAGTAATGTTAAAACTTTACAATGCATTAGTAAGACCTCACCTAGAATATTGTGTTCAGTTCTGGTCACCTCGTTACAAAAAGGATTTCTACACAACGAAACATGGCTGCTCTTGACTCTGTTCCCCTGATAAACACACCGCTATGACGGTTGCGGTACAAACTCTTTTTCATGCCGGCTGAGCAAACGCTTTCACTGCACTTTCACCTTTGATGCTGGAAACCCCACACATCACCTTCTGTTTCTCCAGGTCTTTTTGCTTTTGCCTTTTAAAACTCCCTGAGTTTCCACGGATAGGTCACTATTGACCACCGAGATCATGACATTTGAAGTTTCTTTCACATGCAATACCACTACAGAGCATACTGCTCTACCACCGTAACATACCTCGTAACTCTTCAGTTTTGAAAAGGGGCAAGATATCAGAATCCCAGATTTATTTCTGTATTTTAATTAACCCTTTGCGGTCCATTTATTCAGCGCGTCAGGTCCAATTTATTTTTACACGCGGAGTTTATTTTAGATGTGCTGTTTAAAAGTATGTTTTTTCACAGTAAAACAGGTTTAAAAGGCACTGCATATCAACAGGACACTCAGTACTGCATCTCCAGCCCCGCCCCACTCCTTGTTCACTATATTTTTCACATATGTCTTAATAATAGTACATACCGATAAATCATCTCCTAATCACCATTTTATCACCAAACTCCTCAATAATGTGATCCAAGTCATTATTTTATTACTATAACATCTCAAAAAGCTCTGCAAATGTCTGTGATATTCTTTGAGCGCTGGATGCAGAAGCAGCTATCTTGTTTGTTTATGTCTGTGTTATCTATGTGGTGTCAGGCTATCTGTATTTGTGAGATATGCCCATTTCTTTTTTTTGGCTTCTCTCGGCTCCTATCGGTCTCACTCGGGCATTGAATGGTTTTCTCGGCTTTTTCCGGAGAAAAAACGAGGGTCCGACATTGGACTGGAAAGGGAAAATTGCAATGTTGGACTAGGTCCGACATAGGACCGCAAAGGGTTAAACTAATCTAACTGCTCGGCAGAGAGGAACCCCATCCCCTTTTTCTGTCAGAGTAAACCTCTGGTGGTCCTGGCGGAGAGATGGCCCCCACTCCGGGTATGCTAGCAATACTTTGTTGAGCGGAAATAATATCAGGGAGAGAAGAGGAAATGTAAGATTCCATTGCTGAGGAAGGACTGGATGATTTTTTTACTTTGGCTGCTGATGTTGCTGCACCTATACAGAATGAATGGGAAAATATGATTGGGGAGGAAGGACAGCTTTGAATGAGCTG
The DNA here is from genome assembly GCF_902713425.1 of Acipenser ruthenus. Lineage (NCBI taxonomy): Eukaryota > Metazoa > Chordata > Actinopteri > Acipenseriformes > Acipenseridae > Acipenser > Acipenser ruthenus. The sequence goes on along the minus strand of NC_081216.1, from coordinate 10,967,519 downwards.
AAGACAGAAGATTGAAGATGTATGAATTTAGCTGAAAACCAGTTCGCTGGATGGATGAATGGGTGAGGGAAAGGTTGAGCTGAGGGAGCCAGATGCCTGAATTGCGTGATCTGTAATGGAGAAAGAGCGTCAGCCATGTTATTAGTCGCTAGAGTGAAGATTGGCAGCTCGAGAACAGGTGTGGGTGTAGCTGAAGAAGCGGGAGAGGTGAGCGCTGCTGCTGGTGCTACTGATGAGGATGTAATGGCTGTCGGTTCCAAGTGAGTGATCCTTTTATCAAGCACATCAAGGCAATCAGATACTGTAGAAATTGAGGGGGATAGAGGATGAATGAGTTGAAATTGAAAATGGAGGTGTTGTAGATGCTGAATCAGAAGCGAGTGGAGCTTGTGCTGTAGAGGCGGAGCATGAACTGACAAGTTTGGATAGCTGCTGTGACTTTTGAGGGGGAAAAACCAGCTCGGCCGGTATGGAATTGCAGTATGAAACAAAGCAGCCCGATTGCTCCCTGCTTCAATGGGCAATCCTTTTTTGAACAGAGCTTTCAGGAGTTTGTCGATGGGCCAATCCTTGTAAAAAAGTTGTGCTGGAGAATCATCCTGAGGTTTGATGCGTTTAGAGCAGTAAAGAGCAATGGCAGCAGGCACAGCTGGATAAGCAGAGGTTGAAGCAGCAGCATTGTCAGATGGAGGAGAAGCAGGACAGGCGGATTTGTTTGAAAAAAAAACATTTCGTTGGATTATTGTTGAAGAAAGACAGCCAGAAAGAGTGAACAATTCTTCATCTGAGTCAGATGAAAACGAAAGCTGCCTCGGGTGAGTAGTCATTTTAAACCAATTGAAGACAAAAGGTTTGTTTTAAGATTGGGTCTGCAAGTCTGCGTGGTAACCACAAGCTGAAAAGCAAGATGAGAATTAGGAAGCTGGCTACAGTTTAAATAGGGTGACTGACAGGTAATTAAAGATTAACTGATAGATATTTTAGTGGGGTGACACAAGGGAGGAGTCCCGGCTCCAGTCCCCCGAAATACACAAAAGTTCTACAAATATAAGCTTTAGGCATGTTTTTAGGCATGTTCAATCAATGCCTAAAAGAAAAGTGTAAGCCTCCATTTTGGTAATAAAAATAATCAGTTTTCATTTTTATTTTTTATTTTCAATATGTCTTGTATGAAATTGAATATGCACAATGATAGACATTCTTCCTTTTTTGTTCTCTGAAATATAACAAACTTTTTTAAAGGCATTGTGACAGGGTGGCTGGGCGGTGACGTCAGGACAGATGCAGGAAGAAAACAAACTGACATCAGTAGTACTGCAGTTTCAAAATAATAAAGACGCGGCGGCGCCGTTTATTTAAATAATACAAAAATAAAATAAAATGTTTTAAACACAAAACACAGTGGTCACAGAGCAAAATAAAAGTTCAAACAAAACACAAAATATTAAACAATGCAGGTCAGGCTGGGCTGTAGCCTTCACTGATCTTGTATTTAATTTTTAGTTTTGTTTTTCTCTCACTCCTCATACACCCCCCCTGAGTGCAGTGAGCTGCAGGCTTTTATGCAGGTGACCATCTCCCAATTTAGCAACAAATTAATCACTTAATTAATTTGGGAGATGGCCACCTTCTGCACAAGGTTTTCTAATTATTCCTGGCAGAGGATGAGTACCCACTCTCGCCTCTGCCAGAACACATTTTAAATAAAACAATAACAAAGCCTGCAGTGCTTCGCCGTCACAAATACATAATAAATAAATCATAACAATAATAATACAACAAAAATAATACTACAAAACCCTGAAGGACGGCACCTCGCTCATCCTATATAATAAATACATAAATCACAAAACAAACAAATACAAAATAACACAGATGCGGAGGGGGAAACACCGTTCTAAAATAAACAAATACATTTAAACAGCAGGGCTTTTTACCGCCCTGCTACAGGCATATATTTATTTTATTGTTTTCCATTACTATGACAAATGTATACTGTATGTCTGTAAAGTACAATTTTCCGACACAAACCAGAAGAAAGCATTGCGTGTTGTTAAGATCCATTGTTAAAGAACTCTTCTCTAAGTTCAGCTGATAAACCAGCTTGTAAACATGCACCTGTCCCGCTGCAACACTCTTCCCAGTGGATGTAAGGCATACCACATTTGTTCTGTGTGGTCTTTCTAACTAATGTAATTTACATCAAATCGGTGTTGCAGGTTAATGGTTACAATCTTATCTACCAGCTGATTGGCTACATTTACAATGACTTTTGGCACCCAGAGTGAACCTTCCTTTTTCTAGATTTGTGATGTCATCATACTGTCAAATGAATAAATAAAAGCCAACCAGGGACAGGGCACATAGAGTGACATCATTGCTTCCCCAAGATTGTCAAAAGAAGATTCTCAGGAATTTCAAAACATACTCGCAATGATGAGTAACCAAAAAACAAAGCACATGTTAACTTATGTAGTTCATAAATAATAATAATGTCATAATAGTAGTGGCAACATGTCGACACAACTTTAGCACAGCACATTAAGGAGTCTGTGATAGGGTAGCTGAGGATGACGTCCCCAGACCAGACAGCTGACAGACACAACACAGGAAGGTACTCGGGTGAAAAGTTCTCTGCGGCGCCATTTTTATTAAACAAAAAGAAATGAAATATTTTAACAAAAAAACACTGCTCGTGTCGCAGGGCACGCTATTATACAGGTTCTGACTACGCCACTGGGGATTTGCACCCCAGAAATATATTTGAATAGCTAAACAGTTCAAACTACAAGAGCAACACAGGTTCGAATATATTCTGGAGGGGAGCCACACCACCGACCAACCAACACCCAGGGGATGGACAGCACACCAGAAACTGTAATAAACAGCAGTTTTATTTCGTTGTAACAATTGTTAAAAAAAAAAACACACTAATAACAAAAGAAACGATTAATAAACCCCCAAAAAACAACAAAATAAATAAATAAAACAAACTAAACAAAACAAACTATTTAAATCAAACACAAAAAAAAACACAACAAGGTTAATACAATAATTAAACACAATATACAGCAAGATCACACAGTCCAAATAACGAAACGTCAGTCCCAAGACAAGGTCCATTCGTTAAAAACAAAGAGTCGGTATGTTGCGTGGTTCTGCAAGCCAGTGATTCCAATCCACTTGAATAACTGCCGGTCACATCAGAATCCAAAGGATCTTCTCTGTGCAAACTTGCGATAAACTAACAAATAAAACCAAACACGCAGTCAATCTTCCTTAAAAGAAATAAAACCCCAGACAGATACTGTTTAAGACAAATAAAAGTAAACAAAAACTAATTTCAGGACAGAATTGTGGTAGTGTATTTATGCAAAGCTAAAATACATTCAGACCGAAAAATAACTACAGCAGCAATTTAATACACCTATTACAACTACAGCTGAGGCAGGGCCAGAGTATAAAGGTCGGGTACAGGGGTAAGTGCACAGCACACTAAAACCAAATGCAGTGGGTATCTAAAATACTAATTCACAGCGGTTTCTATTTTCAGCGTTCCTTTATGGTGCAAAACACCAAAACAAAGGTTAAAAAAAATCTGAGATGCACTTAACTCTGCGGAAGGGCTAATCAACACGCCCTTCCTATTGTAGTTTCTCGCCTTCCTCTCGATTCCGCCGTTTCGCCACACCAGCCAAATCCTCCAGTCAGCTCTTCTCATAAATACTCGTTCCACTCGCTCAGCCACTGTATCCAATTCACCCGATCCACCGCAACTTCTTTCTACTCTTAGTTCATGCCTCCACTCTTAGCTGCGTGCTGCGTCCTCTGTCTCTGTCTCTGTCTCTGTCTCTGTCTCTGTCGCTCCTGCTGCTGCTGCTGCTGCTGCTGCTGCCGCTGCTGCCGCTGCTGCTGCTGCTGCTGCTGCTGCCCTCCTTGCACTGCCCTCTTTGCACTGCCCTCTCACTTCTACTGCGTCTGGGTCCACTCAAATAGCTCGGAGGGCAGGACAAACCACTGCCTCGCCCAATCGCCGCTACACTTCCTTTAATCAGGGTTCTGCCATAACTGTCAGTCTGGATTGGTGGAGAGAGAGTGTACATCAACAAAACAAACAATCTCGTACAAATAAATCCATATATAGAAAACAATACGCAAAATAAATACAAATCAAATAAAACGTGCAATTCAAAACTCAAATCGTGAATAAAAAAAATAAAGTGTAATTGCCAATAAATATTATAATCATAAAAGGGCTTAAACAACACTTAAGCTCATCACCCTGTGACACTCACTGAGCAACAATAAAAGTTTAAACAAAACAGATCTCAAACACAAAACAAGTCCTGTGCTGGTGCTTCCCAGCACGAGTAGCAATTGTTTTCTTTTTCTTTTTACTTTCGTGCTCGCTCTCATTCTCTCCTCTGAACATCCGCCCAGAACAACAAAAGCTGCAGGCTTATATACTTGTGACCGACTCCGAAACGGATTAACTGAGTGTTCATTTGGAGATGGTCAGAAGTATATAAGCCTGCAGCTTTTGTTGTTCTGGGTGGGTGTTCAGAGGAGAGAATGAAAGCAAAAGCTGGAGGCTTATATACTTGTGACCATCTCCAAATGAACACTCAGTTAATCAGTTTTGGAGACTATCACATTCAGTTTTGTGGGATGGGGCTTCCCCATCCATGCTACCAAACAATAACAAAAGATCGTATTTTAAATAAATACAAAATACATTCAAATCATATCAAAACATTCTCATGTTAAATAAACACACCACCACACATTTTTAAATCATAATACATCGTGTTTTTAAATACACAAAATATGAAACACTCGTTCTAACACAAAAAACAATACATACATTTACAAGCAGGGCTTTGCCCTGCCCCCTCCATGTGCAGGGTTTTTATACTGCCCCGCTACAGTGTCAATTTTGTTCCATGAGAGAATCTTAATAGAAACATGTAACAAATAATTACATTTGACCATCCTTAGAGCTATAAAAAAACAGATGATGACCAGTAATGTAATATAATTCTAAAATTTTACTAAAGTCATTGTAAACACCTTATTTAATGCAATGCGAGTGTAATTATTGGTATGTTCTTATGATGCGTGCAATATGAAATATATACTGTGTTAAAAATAAAATATATTAGCACACATGTCACTGCTCAATGTCTAAATCAAAAAAGACTATAAGACTACCAATCTACCACATTTCATTCCCACAGAAATGCATCATGTGCTACAAGACAGAGAGAGCAAACTGCATTCTAAGATGTTTGTAATGTGCAGACCCTGATATGTCTATTCAAGAAAGCTGGAAGTATGTGCCCAGATCCCTGGAGATGATGAATTCCCAGTGCTCACTGTGGGAGTTGCTGACCATCTGTTCAAGCCAATTACATATCACTCAAGAATATTCCCACTTTAATACAATTTTGCAAAAGTCAGTCGGTCTCCATGAACGAGGCAGGTCCCATAAGATAGTGTGAATATTCTCATTATGCAAATCTGTCACAATTAGAGCTAAAACTGGATATTTTTAGCCACAGCTCCATAATGCTTCAGTGGCAGCACGTCAATAAATAAATATATGGGCAGGTAGCACCTGAATTGGTGTATTTTTTGTGTTCTTTGAGATTCTAAAGCATAAACATTATTTCTCAGTTTGGATGTAGTTGCTGGAAGTTCGATGTTACAGTGATCAGGAAAGTGGAACATTTTGTCTTTATTTTTCCTGACTAGTTGATTATTCGTCTGATTGCCTGATTGTACAGCTTAGCATTTCCAGCTGGTTGGTTGAGTGCCTTGATGGCAGTTCAGGTTGGTGTGTGGGGGAAGAGATTACTTGCTTCTTGTTTTGAATTCAAACAAATGTCTAGGTCTGTTTGTATTTTGTATGTGTTTTAAAGAGAGGTAAAGCTGTTGAAATTTCTTAAATATAAACTAGTGATGGAAAAGGTGAATCCTCGTGAATCACTGAGCCCTTTGAACCATTGCTTCACTGATCCGAATCACAGGCAGCACTTCATGCTCTTTTGTGCCTTCTAATGGTAGATTTGCACAATCCAATGGCTTTAATTAAGGACCAAGGGCCAAATATTCAAAAGCCTTGCGTGTGAAGCAAGGGAGTTGTAGAGATTTTTTTCCACAAGTTCTTTTTGCAAAAAAAGTTGCGCTTTTGAGTGAGATTCAAAATAGATGCTGCATTGGAAAAAATGGGTTTGTGAGTTGTTCTCCCGCAAGTGCTTTTCCCTCAAATTTGGGGGAGGTGTCATGAATAATCCCGCAAGTTCACCACCACGAGCTAAATTCAAAAGTTAATTTGCTCGCAAATCACAATGTTGCATGGAAATCACTTAAGACTGGTTACACCCCTCTTAATTATTTTGCAGGAAGTGTTTCAGGACAATCTCTGTTTCTAGTTAAAGAGTGAACATTGCTTTCAGACAGCTATACTTGCAAATGCTAGCAGAGCAACAGAAAAAGAGGAAATATTGTGCGGGCAGAATATACAGACAACGTATAACATTCCTTGACTTGTCTCTGAAGAAGTCCTAAATCGATTTATACTTTGATTGAACATAATAACATTTTGTTATTATGTTCAGCTGAAACATTTAATTTATTTGTAGTTTATTTTAAACAATACTAATTACCAGTGCTTCATTTGTAAAGAAAGAGGTGCCGGGGTGCAAGCAACGACAATAATACCGTTCTTAAGAAGTACACATTCAAAATCATAACAAGTTTATTTGAAAGAGTATTGTATGTACTAGTGTTAGATTTTATAATCACGTATTGTACATCATATATACAAAGCAGTAGCATGTGCAGAAAGTCCCTGACTAACTCGCAGGACGGCTAAGCCGTTTACCTGTCACACAAATACACAAAAAACCCACACAGGTTTGACACAGCACTTTCAGTACGACTGCTCGGAGACAGAGCACACTGTCTGCCTCCTTCTACTCAGCAGCCCCGTACAGACAGGCTGCACATCTTAAATACCCTGCACCTGGCATTAATTTACAATAGTTACCAGGTGCGGGTGATAATTAAACAATAAACAATTAGCAAATTATTAAACAATGAAACAAAAAGTGCATACGCACATGTTTTATGCAGGGAGGATATTAACCCCCTCCCTGCTGTGTTACAATATATATATATATATATATATATATATATATATATATATATATATATATATATATATATATATATATAAAATATTGTTCTGTGTATATGCACTATTATTCTATGTTTTGTTATGGTTTGGCATTTAAACATTTTAAAATTAAATAAAAAGTGAGGGGGATCACGTGACCTTTGTGAACAATGGCTGCGTAGAAGACCTTCTCTCCTCGTTTATTTTGTTATTCTAAAATATTAAAACTCAGTTTTCTCACTAGTTTTTTCTACTTTCGCCCATCTGACATAACCAGGATGTTGAACTCGTCTAAAAAGAGACCTACATCACACTCATCTTCTCCATCCAAGGGGAAAAAGTCTGCATATCTCAGACTCGTCAGTATTTTGAGCATATATTATCCCATACTGCACGGAGGCAATACAAATGGGCATTATAAATATTATATGGAAGATATTGAAATTGAAGAAGGAATCTATGAAAAAGACCTAGGAGTTTATGTTAACTCAGAAATGTCTTCATTTAGACAATGTGGAGAAGCTATAAAAAAAGCCAACAAGATGCTCGGATATATTGTGAGAAGTGTTGAATTTAAATCAAGGGAAGTAATGTTAAAACTTTACAATGCATTAGTAAGACCTCACCTAGAATATTGTGTTCAGTTCTGGTCACATCGTTACAAAAACGATATTGCTGCTCTAGAAAGAGTGCAAGAAGAGCAACCAGAATTATCCTGAGTTTAAAAGGCATGTTGTATGCAGACAGGCTAAAAGAATTGAATCTATTCAGTCTTGAACAAAGAAGACTACGTGGTGATCTGATTCAAACATTCAAAATCCTAAAAGGTATAGACAATGTCAATCCAGGGGACTTTTTTGACCTGAAAAAAGAAACAAGGACCACGGGTCACAAATGGAGATTAGATAAAGGGGCATTCAGAACAGAAAATAGGAGGCACTTTTTTACACAGAGAATTGTGAGGGTCTGGAACCAACTACCCAGTAATGTTGTTGAAGCTGACACCCTGGGATCCTTCAAGAAGCTGCTTGATGAGATTCTGGGATCAATAAGCTACTAACAACCAAACGAGTAAGATGGGCCGAATGGCCTCCTCTCGTTTGTAAACTTTCTTATGTTCTTATGTTCTTATGTATTGAAAAGACTGGTCTTTTGACAGATCGAGTATGCAGCAGGGAAGTACACAGACTTTGGCATCCTCTACACTGCAGAGTTTTACATATAATCTTAGTGTAGTTGATGCTTTGACGGGTTTTCAATCCATCAGTTTAAGGAATTCACTTGTCTTTCAGCGAGACATAAATCCTTCTCTAGGATCGATTTCATTTTTGTATCGAAATCTCTCTTTTCCAAAGTGTGTAACATTGATATTCTACCGATGACTGTCAGATCACAGTGCTATGTACTGTAGGCTAGTACTCGATGACATACCGAATCGAGCCACACGATGGCGCTTCAATACTACTTTATTATAGAACGAATGGTAACACTTAATATTAAGGTGCTGCTTATTAGTGTTTTATAAATAGATAATAGATGCATAATAACTATGTAATAAAGCATTATAGATGGTTTATAACCATGCAATAGCCATAGATGGAATTACGTTTAAACATCCCAAAGTACAATAGGTGGCTAAAAACTGCAATTCCGTATATGGCTGTTGCATGGTTATAACCCACCTATAATGCTTTATTAATACTCTATAACATAGTTATTAAGCATATATTATATATTTATAAAACATTAATAAGCAGCACCTTAATATAAAGTGTTACCAAACTAATCATTTCATATTTCATTCCAATCTAAATTGGATGGGTTTCTTGATTTTAATCGTGATTCAGTGAATGATGTTTTATGGGACGCAATAGAGGGCTTTATTAGAAACTGTGCTATATTGTTTGCCTGTAATCTCAATAAACACCGTCTGAGCAAAATTAAAGAGATTTTTTTTCTGAAAGCATTGCACTCGAATTGGATATTACTTGGAAAGATCTCAATCTGTTACTCAGATGGCATACTGAGTTTCTCATTCATAGGGCTATGCAGAATTATTATCTTCATGGCAGCAGAGCGAGTCACCTCCTAGCTTTAAGGCTTCGTAATAACAAACGTTTCGCAGACATTTCAGTTATGAAGACCATGCAAGGTGATATAGTATCTGATCCACTCTTGATAAATACTGAATTCTAAATTATATAGTTTTGATAGTCCATATGATAGTGACAAATGTGATCAGTTTCTTCAGTCTGCAATTGCCACGCCTCTCAGATGATGAATCAGCTTCATTGGGAGCTCCAGTCTCTCTGGAGGAGATGAGAGAGGCGGTGCAGGATATGAAAAGGGGCAAATCTCCTGCCTTCGATGGCATACCCCCTGAGTTTTTTCTACTTTCTGGACCCAAATGGGACCTTTGCTGCTGCAGATGGTGCACGCGGCTATAGAGAGAGGTTATTTTCACAGAGATGTTGATACTGCTATTATATCTGTATTGCTGAAGAAATAGAAGGACCCCTCTCTTTCTGCTAGTTATCGCCCTCTATCGTTGATAAACACAGATGTTAAATTATACGCCAAGGTGCTCTCTCGTAGACTTGAAACACACATGACTAAATTAATCCATCATGATCAAACAGGATTTATTAACCCTTTGCGGTCCATTTATTCAGCGTGTCTCAAGGCACGTCAGGTCCAATTTATTTTCACACGCGCAGTTTATTTTAGACGTGCTGTTTAAAACTATTTTTCACAGTAAAACAGGTTTAAAAGGCACTGCATATCAACAGGACACTCAGTACTGCATCTCCAGCCCCACTCCACTGTATTCGCTGTATTTTTCACATACCTCTTCATAGTCGTGCATACTGATAAATCATCTCCTGATCACTCGTTTTATCACCAAACTCCTCTCAATAATGCAATCCAAGTCATTATTTTATTACTGTAACATCTCAAAAGCTCTGCAAATGTCCGTAGCTATCTTGTTTGTTTATGGCTGTGTTATCTCTGTGGTGCCGGGGCTATGTGTATTGCTCAGATCCGGCCCTTTTTTCCTCACCGTGGAGACAAGCTCCAGTCCTTCTGGTCCTGTCCGCTTCGTGTCAGCCGCCAGCTGGGACCAGCTACTTTCCAGCTCCAGGACAGGTCCCTTTAGCTGGCTAGCCGGCTGCGCAAAGTGCCACCTGCTGAATCTTAGCCAGTACCCTTTGGCCACCATGGAACCGGGATCTGGCCCTCCAGTGCAGATGCTGTGACCGACTGGGGGGGGACCCGCACCTGTTGGGCCGGCAGCACGGCCCAGCCGGGTTCGTCAGCGTCCGGCCTACCTGCAGGACTTTGTGACCTCCTTCCACACCTGAAACTCTGTGTAGGGGTTGTTCTGTGTTTGTTACTGTTCATGACGTGTTTGTGTGTGTGTGTGTCATGCTGTGTGGATTGTTTGTGTTGCCGTAGGCGAGTGTACATGTTGGAGTTGGTTTTCTACACTACAACACCATGATTGACAGGCGGATCTTACAGGGGCTCCCTACCTCCCCCTATAGGATCATGTATGTGTCAGATAGCCAGCACAGACCTCGCCCTGTTACAATATCTGAAACAAAAACACGCTGGAAATGTGAAAAAATGGCAATTTACCAAACGTGCCCATCCATTTAAAGTAGAGATATCATAAACACAAGCCAAGTTTCAAGAAACCATTGGGGTAACCTTGGCCAGCACCAAGCAAACACCAAGCAGAACTGTCAAAGCGGTGCTGGCCAAGGTTGCCACAACTGTTTCTTCTAACTTAGCTTGTGTTTTTGATACAAGTTAGAAGAAATAATTGGGACAACCTTGGCCTCCATCGGTTTTACTGTCACAGTGCTGGCTATCTGTCACACAATTGCTTACCTGGGTTGACACTGACACTGAATGAATGGCCTTGTTCAGTTGAAATCATGCAGGAGAATATGGAAATAGCCACTTCACTTCATTGCCTAGTCATCTCTTATCACATTGCTACTGTATCACAAGCATATTCATGCCTGAAATGTGGAATTGTATTTATCACAGATCAGGTCCTGTGTGACCCAGTCTGTCAGAAGGGCCAGCATGTAATTTAGAGTAGGGATGACTGAACAACCTTATTGGCTTATCTTTTCAATCACCCTGTTTTCGCTGATGACCAAGTCAGACCTCCCCAAAATGAAAGAAATAATATACCTTACAGAGAATATTGTGATACACACTGAAGTAAGAGGGCAGTCTATTGGAACAGCAATGGGCTGCAGTTGAACTGCTTTGTTGTATTTAACTGTTACAGTTTTTTTTAACTACAACCACAGTTGCCGCTTCTACTGAAGATGTTTTGTCATAGCATACACATGTCTGTGGATATCTTTTCACCACCCTCTCAACTGGATTTAGAACAGGTCTGACAGTGGACCAAGAACCCCAGTGTTAAAACATTAACCACTTGACTGCCACTGAATGTACCACGTAACGCAATATTTTCTGCTCTCCTTTATAATGTAATTATTTCACTTAAAGTAACTTGTAACTGGTAATTGTGCAAGGGTTAAGGTTAGGGTTAGGTGTGCGAGAGATTCACCTGTGTGCAACTCTGTCACACTAGCATTGCATGCAGGATTTTAAATGTAAACACACTACTTCGATCAGATCATAGCCCCTTCCACTAACCGGCCTCTCTTTGTTCGCATTGGAAACCCCCACTCTCCATGGAAACAAGGTTCAAGCTGACAGGAGATAATGAGGACAGTTACCTGTGTGAAACAGTGTACACAGGTGAGCCACTTCCACAATTACACATTAGGTGTCACATTCGGTGTTATTAAAATAAAAGTCGGAGTGAAATAAATCAATTTACTTTCATAGCTTAAAGGAAAAAAAACAAATGTGTGGTAGTAAATGGGGTTAAATGAAAATCAAAATGTATTGCATGCTACTAGGGGGAATAATGTTGACATGAATAGAGGGTGTCAATAGATAGCATGGGTAGCACTGTACTGTTTATAGATAATGGACACGCATTGAATAGCTTCTATTTTATTGTGCAAAGTTTTTGCTTAGATTTAAATCAACAAGGGATTATTTGCATAGAGAAATACCTGGAGTGATGTTTTTAAGAAACAGATGAATGATAAGTATTCTTTCTCATACACATTGGCTGCTTAGTCAGTGGCTTTAAAAATGTACCTCCTTCAAACATGGTTTCCCGGTTTGCGGTACTCTTTGAAGATTTGATACTGTCTTTCCCAAGACACAGCCTGTTAGATGATTCCATTTCTGTAATGTATGGCTGCCTTGGGTTTGCTGCAAGGTCACAGTGACAAGAGGTACAAATAAAAGTGATTGAAATTTATATTTCTTGAATGAATTTACAGTTTGCTGATATAAAAGTTCAAATGCCACCATTTACATTTGTTTTGAGAGAAAAGGTCAAATGGAGCAAAGTGTAATAAAGCATAGTGAAATAATGGTAAGGCCTAGGTAAGCATTGTAGAGCCATGAGAGGTATGGTAAAGCATATAAGGACATAAGAACATAAGAATGTTTACAAACAAGAGGAGGCCATTCGGCCCATCTTGCTCGTTTAGTTATTATTAGCTTATTGATCCCAGAATCTCATCAAGCAGCTTCTTGAAGGATCCCAGGGTGTCAGCTTCAACAACATTACTGGGGAGTTGGTTCCAGACCCTGTTCTGAATGCCCCTTTATCTAATCTCCATTTGTGACCCCTGGTCCTTGTTTCTTTTTCAGGTCGACATAGTCCCCTGGGTCGACATTGTCAATACCTTTTAGAATTTTGAATGCTTGAATCAGATCACCGCATAGTCTTCTTTGTTCAAGACTGAATAGATTCAATTCTTTTAGCCTGTCTGCATACAACATGCCTTTTAAATCCGGGATAATTCTGGTCGCTCTTCTTTTTCTATAAAAAGCACAGGGAAGTATGGTATATGCATAGTATAATCATGGGAAAACTGCAAAATTTACCATGTAAGGCATTTGTTGGCTGACAAGCAGTGGCTTCAATCTTAAAATAAATAAAATATTCACTGAAAAGGCTAGGGTGTCTCTAATATGATAAAAAAAAAAAAAAACCTCTACATTCAAAGCCACAGAGATATTAGTGCTCAAGAGAGAATAGTAAAAATGACTAATCTTTGAGGTCTTAGTATATGGCCATCAGCTACAAGAAAAAATAATTAATAAATGTGCTTTCACCTCTAAAATTGTGTTAATTAGTTGATATCAGATCCATTATTCATTAGACAGATAATGTCACAGAGGGCTTTTTTCAAACCAGGCTTACCTCATTATAGCTTTTTTTGATGCAATTAACATTCCATTAAGTGGTGCATGATAATTTTTCAGCTAAATTAGCTGATCAGAATGCAATTCAACATGAAGAGGCTCTGTCTTTCTACTATTTAATGTTGAGCTTTTTCCTTTCCTTATTTAAAGCTATCTCTTGCCATGGAAACCAAACACGTTTAAAATCGCATATCCCTTGTTTCCAGCTTAATCCAATCAAAGATCATTTTAATTAAATAGGGAGACATATTGGGAAGTGTATAGGGATCAAACATCCATTTGTTTCTGTACATTTGCAAACCAAATAAATGGATATGGAAGGTAATAGATTTGGACATACATATTTTACTTATACGGCATGTGCTAGCATGAGCAGTGCCTACTTTTCTGCAATGTAGAATATAAGTCACCAAAGCTCCTTAAGAAGCTGAAACAAAACAAAATACTTTAATATAAAACTATGTATGGATTCATGACATAAACCTGCTTTCATTAGAACTGCTACCGTTGCCTTTAAGTGTTTGTGTTTTGCACAAAATGACTGAAATGGAAACTAGGAATACTGCATAGAAAAGCCAGCAACAATATCCTGCTTTTCTTCTTTGTGGATATTTTATTTATGTCCTGTCCCATCCTGTCCTGTCAAAAAAAATCCCGTCCCATCCCATCCCGTGATAAAGAGAGATCAATTATTATTTGGAGGTACAGATATTTTCGTATCCTTGTATAAAATTAGGGTTTACAGGGTTTTGCATGAAACACTACCGGTATACAACTAGTAATTTGTTTTTAGTTTTTGTTTTTTCAGAAAAAAATACAGTGCAAGCACAGGGTCTTTATAAGCACAATGTGCAATATAATGATGTAATATATCAATTTGGTAATATAAAAACAACTGTAGAGTTTTGTGCAGCAGTTTCAGTCTCTAAATCTGTTACTAAGCAACCCGGTTCAGAGATTTTAGTATGTCAATGCTACAATAAACTGTCAGTGAAATACAGTATTACAAACCATTCATTCATTAAACAAATAAACAACAAAAAACATGGTATTGAAATAATATTTCATAAACATTCCGGGAGTATCCATCATGTATTTATTTATTAAAAATCGTAGTATTATACATACCCCTTCAACACAGCGCGGAAACAATACCTCCAAAAAATAGTAGCTGCTACGGCCAAATTGTAGCCTTTGACATCTCTGCATTATGATTTGCACATCCTTAATATACTGTACTTATGTATATAGAGAGAGATATGTTAAATACATGCCAGTAGCAATCCACAGTGTTGGGTTATTCTGCTAGTATCAATAATTCATGTATCAATTATGGGTAATATTAAATATTTTAAGTACCAATCTGTGTTAAATGTAAGGGTTTTTAAACCATTCCGTGTTGCCAAGACACTGATAATCCACGGACATCTGCTGTCCCTCTGATCCGTCCGCGTTGGTGTTGTCGGAGTCTCTCTCCGAGTTTGAATCTTCTGATTCGGAGGCATACGGCTCAAATTGATACGGGAGACAATACCTGTGTTCTCTCTCTACATCAGATCCATCACTACATGATTCACATTCATAAGAGGTGACTGAAACTGATACAATGAGGCTACTCTCACTTTCACTGTCACTGTCATCCATACTGACAGATGCAAGGAGTCTGAGGTCACAGTCTCCTGGCCCCACACCAGGAAATGGAGATTGCCCTCTGTGTATTTCCGGGTATTATTTGATTCATTGTAGCGCAATGAAACATAATTTGGCCAAATGAATGTGATTATATGTTTAAGTGAGACCTGTTAATATTATTTTGTATGTTTATGGCAACAGTCAAGTTCCATGTGGTAGGCTCTTTTACGACTTTAATGACTCTTCCTGTCTGCTGGTGGCTTCCCATTTAAGGAAGCTTAAATCCCGTTCTTGCCTGTCCTGAGAGGTTTTTTTTTTTATTATTTCCTGGTCCTGCCTGTTCCCGTGAGCTTCACTCCTGTACCATCCCATCCCATCCCGTGAAATGTAACAGAATTTTTTTCCCGTACCGCGGGAATCCCGTCTTCATGTCACTCTCTACTTGGCAGCCAGTGTATGTCCTTCTGTGTTTCCTTTTCCCTTTCTTCCCAGCTCTCTTCACTGAAATAGCGCCGCTGTTAAATACCCAAAAGGGGGTAGGATCTCTCGTCCCCCCTCCAATGCCTGCTTAAATTCAATTATATGTCTTTAATCATGAATTCTGAAGCTTAGTTTGTGTTCGTGGGGATGGGAAAAGAGTGTTGCATCCAGATAAACCTGTGTAGAAACAAACCATACTCAACTTAAACACCTATAAAAAAAGAATGTGCAATATAAAACATACATAAATCGTGCTGAAAATAATAATAATCTGTGCAAACAACACAGGCAGACAAATAGTAATGTTAATAATTATAATGAAAAAAAACAATAATAACATGATTACAAATAACAACAATCGACTAGTCACCTTGTGACAGACACTTAAACTTTGTTCACATACTTTAGTTCCCTTCCCGTGAATTCAGCCCTAATATTATTTTGAAACATTTTCAGTGAGACTGTGGACTGTGTTGTGCCTTATAATGCCCTCAGCCATTGTGATATTTGTACATCACAACATCCTGGAGTAGCATAATTTGATTATAAAACAGCATTTATCATCATTACTTACTAGCGCACTAACTAGGCACTTCCACTTGATAATGATTTTCATTGGTGTGACCTGCCACTGTTTTAAACAAGAATGTTCAGGAGAGTTGTGCTGTGTGTGAGGTACTACATTTATTATTTTAGTAACTATTGATCCCATATGTATTCTTATTCAATTTAAATTTTCCTTGAGGATAGGATTGATTATTAACAACATGTAACAGTTAACAGATACATGTTATTTTGTAAGGTATCCTTTCTTGACTTTGACTTCTGCCGTTAATAGAACAGCTGCTAAAGATGTGATCGCTGTAATGTTTTTGAAAGAGGACGGGGCAGATGTTTTTGTAGAGGCAGGTGTTAGCTTCTGCTTTTATTTTGCTCCATTTCCAGTGTGGACAAAGAATTAGGATGATTTACTTCCACTGCCAGTAAGGATATGAGACCATCTCCATGGATCGCTTAGACAATAGGGCTGGGGAATGGATGCGCTGCGGTGCATTTATTAATAAACAAACAAAAGGTTTTAAACAAAAACACAAACAAAATGCCTCGAGGGCCAAAACAAACAGACAAATAATAATTCTAACAAGTATCGTGCTGGCAGTTCCAGCATGAGTAGTAATTGTTTTAGTTTGTTTTTAGTTTCTGTTTAGTTTCTGTTTGACTCCCGTCTCTCCCGTTCTCCACTCTGAACCCTCTCTTCCCCCCTCAGTCACAGCTGCTGGGTTTTTATACCAGTGACCATCTCCAGGTTAGCAATAAATTAATCAATTAATTAATCTGGAGATGGTCACCTTCTGCACAGGGTTTACAGGGATGGGGCTTCCACCCCCTCCACGCTGACAAACAAAAACATAAAAAACACTTGTTTCAAATAACCACAAAATACATTAAAATCATACCACATTCTACCGTTACCAAAAAATACCACATAATACATGAAATCACCCTTTCTTAAACCCCCAAAATAATACATTTCTTTTATATAATACAATAATAGTGCACCAATGCATATACACAGGGGGCGGGGCTCCTCATCACAGACCTGTTATCATTTACCATGTTTCAAGTACAGCATTGGCGAGACTATGGTAACGGAACACTAAGAAAGAATGAGACTGGAAACAGGTTTACGGCAAATCAGCAGACAGGCTCAGACAGCTCTCCAGCAGCACTTCCTCAGGAGCTCCTTCAACACCCTCCTCAAGAGTAAATCAGCAGACAGGCTCAGACAGCTCTCCAGCAGCACTTCCTCAGGAGCTCCTTCAACACCCTGCTCAAGCAGCTCACAGGCTCCTTAAATAGCCTTTAGCCCTAATGTTTCCACATTGCAATAACCCCAACCAATCACAGCCCCCGTCCCTCGTTTCTGTCCAGGTGCACCCCTCTGTCCCCTGAATCCCTTGAATCCCCTTGACGCACTGGCGAGGGGTCACCATCGGTGCAAAGTTACACCAATGTCACTCCATGGGGAGCAATCTCTGCGGCTGTTGCAAGCTCCACCCCGGCACTCAGGCTGCAAGTTCTGACTGTGCTCACCGTTACAATATGAACAGCAGTAACAGTGGATCTTATTGAATGATTTGTATATCTATTTACTCAGCTTCAACATAATTTAGGCTATTTTCATTACCACTAAGGTCAGACTAGGTCATGAAACAAAAGTCATATCACACATTGCCTTGGCCCCATCTTAGGTGGGTTTACATATTTAGGCCTGGGAGTCCCGTCTTTAGCTAATGAATATATTCAATGAAGGTGGGATTATGCAGATGTTCACAAACGCCATACCTCTATATTTCTAACATGCTATGGGCACCTACATAACAGGTGAGGGGTGTTCTTAAAAACAACACAACAACTTCAGCCATACCTTGTTTACACACAATAATATAACATCATGTATTTAATCCTGACATGAGTTTTTGTTAGGTCAATAAATAATAAATATTACTTCCCTTTACCTGCCTTTCCTGCATTCATGTAACAAAAATAAATCAATAGCCTATAAGGACAGTTTATAAATTACTTGACCTAATGGTCTTGTAGTTCATGACGTCACTTAAACCCTAGATGGAATTATTTTCCTGTAACTCACTGAAGCCCATCTATTTTATATATTATATATATATATATATATATATATATATATATATATATATATATATATATATATATATATATATATATATATATAAACATTCTTATAATAAAAGACACCTGAACATATTTCAATAGCTTTTTTACATGTAATTCATGTAGCCAACAGTACATCATGGTAGTGAAAATATGTTAAAATGAATGGCATTCCTTAACCCACTGTAATATCTAAAAACAACAATAACAGTGACAGAAGTCAACTTTTTATCATTGAGCAGTTTTTATCATTGAGCATTGAGCATATTACATGACTAAAAGTACTACATACGTAATAAATAACATAGGTATTTCATAAGTAAGTCAAAATAAGAAATACTGTAGCCATTATAGTATGTATTTTATTGATATAAATAGTATTAAACAACCACTGTTTAAATATTTTTGTGTACATGGACAAGCCTCTACTCTGGTAACAACCCATTTAAAAATGTCCTTCATATATCCTTCTGTGGATGGATCAGTGCATACCCTTTATTATTTTTTCAGTGGTGTCTTTGCTGTTGTTTTGTGTTTATATTAAACAACCACTATTTTGATAGATAGATTGATGATTGCATTATTGTGTTGCCAGCTTGATGACTGCAGGGCTGTCTCTTGTGTCTGAGAGTTTGGCAGCTGTGTATCATCCCATCCTCAGTCTACTAATACAACAGGCAGCATTCATACAGAGAGACCACAAACTTGCCTTGGCTTGGACTGACAAACTTTCTGATGGATTTACAAGTTAATTACTGGCACTGTTAGTCCCTAATCCCTCCCAATCAATATGCAATCTGACCCAGTGTTAAATCTCACCCATGTTACATTTTCAATACATTCTTCCCTTGTGCGAGACGTGCAGTTTCTTGATTTAATTAGTTCTGCGAGATGACCCAGATTAACCTCCAGACTGCAGGGCAGTGAGGCAGGACCTTCACCGCCTTGCCTGTGCTTCGATTTTTGGGTCGGGGTAATTTGTTTCTCTGTACTTACAAGAACATTCTGGATGCTTTAATAAGCTACGAAAGCAGTGTAAAATGCTGATATTTTTACAGGTAATGTAGAAGAAAACCACAAATAGTTTTATCATATGCATGTAATTTTTGGTACAACTAAAACCAAAATGTAACTAACCCACTTTTTTAGCATTTTATGAATTACTCACAAATGTCATTTTAACCTTAGCCTCTGTTTTGTATTTCCATGATTCGTAATTGTGTAGTTATAGGTTTGTCATGTCATTTAGGGGTACTGGAATGGGGTAATTATAGGTTTGTCATGTCATTTAGGAGTACTGGAATGGGGTAGTTATAGGTTTGTCATGTCATTTAGGAGTACTGGAATGAGGTAGTTATAGGTTTGTCATGTCATTTAGGAGTACTGGAATGGGGTAGTTATAGGTTTGTCATGTCATTTAGGAGTACTGGAATGACGTTTGCACTAGTCAGTCAGAAATGGTTGGCAGTGACATATCACAAGATTTTGAAATCAAAACACTGCTGCCACCGCTATCAATCATAAATCTTATACACTCAAAATCAGTTTTAAATGCAATGCATGTCACACTGCAATAATACCTTATAAAACAGCCATTTTTAGACAATACGTTCAATTGACATGATTCTAGAAAGACGCTACCTTCATATGTCTCGACTGTCTAACTAGAAATAACCATCACATTAATATACTCATACCTAGAAGCCCTGCAGCAGTCTTTCTGACGGCTGTATTTAAAACACTGTAAACAGTATAACGAAAGGAGAAACAGTCGGATGTAATTATTTATTTTTGTTATTGAGCACGTCACAAACATCTGAACAACCAAAGCATATTTTATATATATACAGTATGTAAAACACCTGAACAGACCACCGTCGGGAGCTAGCTTTCACGGAATACTTCCATGTCATCTGATACAAAACATCAACTCCATATTTTGTTGCGTTGTAAAACTCCACAGTCTCTGGTATTTGTTTTCACTAGTCCTGATGCTAATTGACTGATGCTAATTGACTGGTTTCTAGTGTTAAAGATAAAATATAATTCATATACCGTATACTAATGCATAAATATATTTGAGATATAAATTCAAAATGGCTCTTACCTTCCACTATATGGAAGTGTAGTTGTAGGCTATAATGTAAAAACAAGCTGTCTTCAAAGGCAGAGACTTCTGAATACGACCAAACAGCAACCAGCTTTTTCAGAGATCTTCAGAGCATGGAGCACACAACTTGTAGTTAGCAGGTCGAGTGATACTTGACTGAAGTCTTGCCTCAACTTTTATAGATTTTTCTCCTTTTCATGCTCTCCTTTTCATGTGAACAATACGTTCAAAAACCCGGTAACTCCTTTTCTAAAATTAATTGGAAACTCCTTTTTTAAAATTAATTGGTTATGATCTCATGTTCACCCTCTCTTCATTTCCAAGACATGTGAGGTGAACTTTTGAACTGATGTTATTTTTTCTCAGTACCATGGAGTGTCTTAATACAGGATACAACTGAATAAAATACAAGTATATATATATATATATATATATATATATATATATATATATATATATATATATATATGAGAGAGAGAGAGCTAGAGAGAGAGAGAGAGAGAGATAGAGAGAATACATATAGAGAGATGTTTAAATATATAACACCTACTCTGTTTGATTATTTTAACCTGGGTTTTAAAATATATTTCCCCTTTGTTTCATGTATAGATGTGTTTTAACAAAATAATACTGGATAAAATCTGTTAGAAGGTTCATGGCAATCTTTTAAGTCTATAATTGCAGATCCATTTATTTCAATTTAAATCCAGGCTATAGAAAACATATAAATGTAGCCATCTCAGATTAGCTTTTTCAATTCTTAAAATAAGCTTGACCTCTCTCTCTGTTTCTAGAAAATCCCTATTCGAGCAGGTTTCAGACACCCTGTTTACCTGCCAAGGCTAGTTTTAATTAATATGAAACTCTACTGTCAACGCTTTCCCAAATTCACTGCATGAAGTCATGCTTTGACCGGATTCAAAAGACGGCTTGGACCGGTATCTCTACCGATAAGAGGTCCACATCTCAATTTCAAGCAACTACCAAGCTCTCATTAATTTCTATAATACAATGAAGTAATGGACAGTACACTGTCAACTCCTTTTTCTGTTACCAAAAAGTACTTTTTGTTAGTTAATATTAAAAAATCACTCATTATAGAGACCTTGGATTCAAACTGCTGACGACCAGTGAGTCTCGCTTCAGTTGCCAGGACTCTTTTTACTCACACTTGGCCCCGCATTGCTGTAAGCAAGCAAAGACTTATTCTTTCAGTAAGTCTATAGAGACTTTGTGTTTATTTTAAAACCTGTTACAACAATTACTTTTTCCTGTTAGTGTCCAGTTGCCTCGCTCATGCAATACTTTTTGTTAGTAAAATATAACAGTCTATCTATAGCAATTGATCAGCAAACCAGCATAGAATGTCTAATACTGTTTTACTCAGGCAAGCAGAGTCGAGGGGTACCCTGCAGTAAATCTACTGACAAGAAGCTTGTATCGTTATACATGTGCCCAAGTTAGTAAACTAGGTTGCAGCTTTGTATTACATTGTTTCACTTTTAAACTTAACAGTTTCCCTATAATCCTAGCAGCGGCAATGCTGCCATTGGCAACGCTGGCAGCTGCAATGTTGACCACAGCAAGGGACAGCGGAGCGAGGTCTTCGTTGAGTGGCAATGCTGTCAGCGGAGCAATGTCCTCCTCCAGTGGCAATGCTGTCAGCGGAGCGATGTCCTCCTCCAGTGGCAATGCTGTCAGTGGAGCAAGGTCCTCCTCCAGTGGCAATGCTGTCAGCAGAAA
Organism: Acipenser ruthenus; assembly: GCF_902713425.1. Taxonomy (NCBI): domain Eukaryota; kingdom Metazoa; phylum Chordata; class Actinopteri; order Acipenseriformes; family Acipenseridae; genus Acipenser; species Acipenser ruthenus. The sequence goes on along the minus strand of NC_081216.1, from coordinate 10,945,362 downwards.
TGCTGACAGTGGGGCGAGGTCCTCCTCCAGTGGCAATGCTGTCAGAGGCAATGCTGTCAGCGGAGCGAGGTCCTCGTCCAGTGGCAATGCTGTCAGCGGAGCGAGGTCCTCGTCCAGTGGCAATGCTGTCAGTGGAAATGCTGACAGTGGGAAGAGGTCCTCCTCAAGTGGCAATGCTGTCAGTGGAAATGCTGACAGCGGAGCGAGGTCCTCCTCCAGTGGCAATGCTGTCAGCGGAGCGAGGTCCTCCTCCAGTGGAAATGCTGTCAGCAGAGCGGGGTCCTCCTCCAGTGGCAATGCTGTCAGTGGAAATGCTGTCAGTGGAGCGAGGTCCTCCTCCAGTGGCAATACTGTCAGTGGAAATGCTGTCAGCAGAGCGGGGTCCTCCTCCAGTGGCAATGCTGTCAGCGGAAATGCTGACAGTCGGTCGAGTTCCTCGTCCAGTGGCAATGCTGTCAGTGGAAATGCTGTCAGCGGAGTGAGGTCCTCGTCCAGTGGCAATGCTATCAGTGGAAATGCTGACAGCGGAGCGAGGTCCTCCTCCAGTGGCAATGCTGTCAGCGGAGCGAGGTCCTCCTCCAGTGTAAATGCTGTCAGCAGAGCGGGGTCCTTCTCCAGTGCCAATGCTGTCAGTGGAAATGCTGTCAGTGGAGCGAGGTCCTCCTCCAGCGGAAATGCTGTCAGTGGAGCGAGGTCCTCGTCCAGTGGCACTGCTGTCAGCGGAAATGCTGACAGTGGGGCGAAGTCCTCCTCCAGTGGCAATACTGTCAGTGGAAATGCTGTCAGCGGAGCGAGGTCCTCCTCCAGTGGCAATGCTGCCAGCGGAGCGAGGTCCTCCCCCAGTGGAAAAGCTGTCAGCAGAGCAGGGTCCTCCTCCAGTGGAAATGCTGCCAGCGGAGCGAGGTCCTCCTCCAGTGGAAATGCTGTCAGTGGAAATGCTGACAGTCGGTCGAGTTCCTCGTCCAGTGGCAATGCTGTCAGTGGAAATGCTGTCAGCGGAGTGAGGTCCTCGTCCAGTGGCAATGCTGTCAGTGGAAATGCTGTCAGCGGAGCAAGGTCCTCGTCCAGTGGCAATGCTGACAGTGGAAATGCTGACAGCAGAGTGAGATCCTGCTGTGGTACGGCTGACAGTGGGGTGGCACACTCCGGCAGCTGAAATGCTGTTAATGGCACTGCTGGCAGCGGCAAGGCTGGCTCCTTCAGCCCTGTAGGCAGCAGTTGCAATGCTGCTAGGGGCAGTTGTTCCTCTTCCTCCTGAACAGGGACTTCCTCCAACAGCACCCAGGAGAACCCCTCGGGCTGCTGGCACTGCTGCCATAAATAGCCGAAATGCTCACACAGCCCACACCAGTCTTGGATGTCTGGACATTCCTTCCAGTGGTGGTGTTTTTTTTTTTGTTTTTTTTTAACTTCCTCCCTGTCACCCCCACACACACACACACACACACACACATCGCCATGCTTACATACCACACTATACACACAATAAACAAAAATACACCCAGGGGCAGGGGTGACACCATCATGGCCATTTCCCATTTTTCACTATGTGTTAGTTTACTATGTCATACATCACATGTGTATTCCACCATCTTATATGATGGAGACTGGAACAGCAACCCAACCCATTTTGAACCTCATTTTAAATATTGTGGATAGCATGCCAAAGTGTACCGGAGAGTGGGGATGAAGGTGTGTGGGTAGTGTGCTGGAGAGTGGGGATGAAGGTGTGTGGGTAGTGTGCTGGAGAGTGGGGATGAAGGTGTGTGGGTAGTGTGCTGGAGAGTGGGGATGAAGGTGTGTGGGTAGTGTGTTGGAGAGTGGGGATGAAGGTGTGTGGGTAGTGTGCTAGATAGTGGGGATGAAGGTGTGTGGGTAGTGTGCTGGAGAGTGGCGATGATGGTGTATGTGTTGTAGGGTGTACAAGAAAGGACAGGGCAGGAAACTCACAGCAATAATTTATCAGCAATTCAGAGTGGAGCTCTTTTTTAATGGCTGACAGACTGGGAGTACTCAACCCTTGCAGAAGCCATCAATGCTAGTGTCCAAACTGGAGCCTCTTCCAAGGGCTCCTTCCAGCCCAGGTTTCCAGGCAATCCCACTCTTATAATCCCCGTTTATTTACAACACATGGTAAGGGCCTTTTCTTTTAAAAGTGCCACATAGCTTTAATGAGCTACCCTCTTTATTGAGAACTGGTATCCCATTTGGAAATTTCAAATTGTTAATAAAACAGCAACTAAACTGTTTTGATTTTGAATGGTGTTTGTTATCTTGAACTGTTCCCATCTGTACTTCTCCTGGCATGTTGCACGACAATTGCATGGTATGGACCTTTGTGTAGAAGGAAGGAAGGGAGTGAGAGAGAAACCTAGACAAGACAAGGCAAACAAGGAAAGCAGCTCCATGCCTTTAGCTCTGTACACCCCATAACCGTGTGCTGTCCTGATTGATAGCAGTGTGTCAGAAATCCAGTCAAGTCCTTACATTAGAGTGCATAGCTTAATGCATTTTTGACTCCTAAACAGCTGTTCCAATGACATCCTCTATCCGAGACAAATACATTTAAGCAGTTTTGTTGCTAATCCATAGCCAACTAAGGTATAACAACGTGTTTTAGAAAAGTATGCCATACAAATAGTACAGGTATGAAAAAAAAATGAGCAACATTTATTATTATTATTATTATTATTATTATTATTATTATTATTATTATTATTATTATTATTAATTTCTTAGCAGACGCCCTTATCCAGGATGACTTACAATTGTTACAAGATATGACATTATTTTTACATACAATTACATTATTTTTTACACATTATTTTTACATACAATTACCCATTTATACAGTTGGATTTTTACTGGAGCAATCTAGGATCTTAGATCTCTTCTGGGCATTCCCCTAGATAAAATAATGTGCAGCTGTGGCAGGCTGGCTGTGTGGTGTGACGTCACAGACCCGGAAGATAGACAGACAACAGTCAGCACTGGAGTAATGAATTAATGTGCTGGTGCGCAGATTTATTGTAAAATAAAAGGTCTAAGCAAAACAGGAAACAAAACAGTTATACAAAACAAAAGGCATGATGGCCCAAAACAGAAAAACACAACAAAAAGACACGGAACACACCAACAAGTATCGTGCTGGTGTATAACCAGCACGTGTAGCAATTGTTATGTTTAAAATTTTAGTTTCTCTTTCACTCACGTCTTGTTCCGCCTGTGGAATACACTTCAACCTGTTCAGCCAAAGCTGCAGTGTTTGTTATATTGTGGCAGAGGGATTAATTGGCTATTAATTGCCTATTTTATCCCTCTGTCACATTTAGCACAGGGTTTCTCATATGCGTGGTCAACAGTCAGTTTGTCAATAATCACTCACTGTTCACCACGCATTCTCACGATTTTATCTGGATGGGGCATTTTAACCCCATACAGGCTGTAAACAATAATAACGAAACACTGTGTTTTTAAATAAACACAAACCAGTACATTTGAATAATAATAATAATAATAATAATAATAATAATAATAATAATAATAATACACATACAAAATAGTGCAAAACATGAAATACGCACAGGGATGGGGTGTACCCCGTCACAGCAACATATAAATATATTTTGATCTCCACCCACCTTCCCTCAGCACAAAGCTGAGTGAAGCATGGTTGGAATTAATATAAACCAGAAGGGAAATGAGGCATTGCATGATAACAATGGAACAGCCTGACCTCCCTTTGGACCTTCATTTTGTATCCAGATAAAAAAGAGACTTCACTGAAAACCCTCAGAGATCCATGGAACCTTTCCTATGACACAGTCAGTGTTGAGTTGAACTCTGTTCATCTCCCTCCTATCACCCACAGTTCACTGATCCCACTGGAAGCTTACTAATTAAAACTATTAGGCGAAGGCTTTCTTCCATCCTTCTGTACAATATATTTTTTTCTTTAATAAACCCCTTCTTTTAATCAAAGCAGCTCTCATTTTCATTACTTACAGAACAAAGACAGTCAAAGATAAAGATAAAGACAGACAAACAAACAAAAGGCAGGCAGACTTCCCAGCGACAGCGTGTGGAAGCGACATCGTGGGAGAAGTACGAGTGGACAAGTACAACGCAGTTAGAAGCAGTTGAAAGCAGGTTGACAGCAGCAGAAGCTACACTAAACAAAAAAAAAAGGTCTTCAAACCAGTAATCTGTGACAACTGCATGATGTGGGAAATCCGAGAAAACCCAACAGAGCTCAACCAAGTTTGTGTAAAGTGCTGCACGATCCAGGACTTGCTTCAGCGATTAAGCCTGCTAGAAAAGGAGCTGGAGGAAATGAGACAGCAACAGGAGCTTGAGGAGCTGGCACACCCACAATTCATGGAAGTCTGCACCCCTAGCAGACTGAAAGCCAACAGGGAGATGGAAGAGAGTCGAAACAGCTGGGTTCAGATAGGCAGAAGCAGGGAAAAAAAGAAACTTCGTCAAACACAACCACCAGAAATCCAGACAGTCAACACATTTGAGCCACTTCAACATTTAGATGACCAAAACCAACATCACGAGAATGAAAGAAACAACACCCGGGACCCTATAAACAGTGCTGACCAGGCAGCAAAAAGAAGGGAGGTCATGACTGTTGGGGACTCCATACTGAGAAACACAGCAAGTTCAGTTCGCAGTTTGGACCCCCTTACTACAACAGTGTGCTGCCTTCCAGGATCCTCAGTCAAGCACATCACTGAGAATGTGGACAGGCTCCTAGAACGAACAGGAGATGACCCGGTAGTAGTCGTCCACATTGGTACAAACAACATTGGAAGAGACAGGCCAAGATCCCTGCAAAACAAATTCAGAGAGCTAGGAAGGAAATTAAAAGACAAGACCAAAACTGTGGTATTTTCTGGGATACTGCCGGCGCCTTGCAAAGGACCATATGGACAGCTGGAAATACAAAATCAAAATGCATGGCTGAAATCGTGGTGTACACAGGAAGGCTTCAACTTTCTTGAACATTGGAGCACTTTCTACAACAAGGACTATCTATACAGGTGGGACGGACTGCACTTAAACAGAAAGGGAACCAATCTACTCAGAGAAAGGATCCTTCAGGTGGTACAGAAGCATTTAAAACTAGAAAGGAAGGGGGGAGAAAACAAAAAAACAGAAGGGAGACTACATCAAAACAAGGGCAACAACTCAGGTAAGACCACTATTAAATGTATTTATCTTAATGCTAGAAGTCTCAGAAACAAAATGTTAGAACTTGAAGCTACTGCACTAACAAGCAACTACGATGTGATAGGTGTTACAGAAACTTGGTTGTCTGAGAGTGATGGAGACGAATATAATATTAGTGGGTACACACTGTATAGGAAAGACAGGCAGGACAGAAGAGGCGGAGGGGTAGCGCTATACATAAGAAATAGCCTTGAAGCCCAGGTGTTAAATCAGGACAAAGAAAACAATGCAGAATCAATATGGGTCAGAATAATGGACACAAATTCAAAGGGCATAATAATAGGAGCATGCTATAGACCGCCAAATTCAGACGCTGAGCAAAATAATCTGTTATACAATGACATTCAAAATGTGTGTAGAAAAGGAGAAGCCATACTAATGGGGGATTTCAACTTCCCCCATATAAAATGGGAAAACCCAATGGGGGGCACGACGGACGAAATTGAAATGGTGGAAATGACAAATGACTGCTTCCTAACGCAATTTGTCAAGGCACCGACTAGAGGGGAGGCATGCCTTGATTTAGTCTTTTCAAATAATGAAGACAGAATAACTAAAACAGAGGTCAGAGAGCCATTGGCAAACTCAGACCACAACATGGTCTCATTTGAAATATTTTTTAAAACCCCAAAAGTAATGACTAAAGCTAAGGTTTACAATTTTAGAAAAGCAAACTACGAAAGTATGAAACAGAGACTAACAGAAGTAGATTGGAGTAAAATAGAGAAAACATCCACAGAAAAAGGGTGGCTGTTTTTTAAAAATGTAGTACTAGAGGCACAAAACAATTACATCCCAAAAGTAGACAAATCTAAATCTAAAACAAAATGGCCAAAATGGTTTAATAGATCAATTAAAAAAAATATTCAGCGAAAAAAGGCACTTTAAAGAGCGTTTAAAAGGGACCAAAAACAAAGTACACAGAAAGAGTACTTGGAACTGCAAACACAAGTCAAAAAGGAAGTTAGAAAGGCCAAGAGAGAGATAGAAATCAATATTGCTAAGGGGGCTAAAACCAATTCCAAAATGTTTTTCCAATATTATAACAGCAAGAGAACATTCAAAGAAGAGGTTAAATGTCTAAGAGACACAAATGGCAAAATCATAGATGAAGAAAAAAAAATAGCAAATATATTAAATGATTACTTTTCACAGGTTTTTACAAAGGAGGACACGGACAACATGCCCCACATGTCGACCTGTTCCTAACCAGTTTTAAATAACTTTAGCATAACAGAGGCAGAAGTGTTAAAGGGACTAGGAGCTCTTGAAATAAACAAATCCCCTGGGCCGGATGAGATCCTCCCAATAGTACTCAAAGAAATGAAAGAAGTTATTTACAAACCACTAACCAAGATCATGCAACAGTCTCTTGACACAGGGGTTGTACCAACAGACTGGAAAATAGCAAATGTAATACCAATCCACAAAAGGGAGACAAAACCGAACCAGGTAACTACAGACCAATAAGCCTGACTTCTATTATATGTAAACTTATGGAAACTATAATAAGATCCAAAATGGAAAATTACCTATATGGTAACAATATCCTGGGAGACAGCCAGCATGGTTTTAGGAAAGGGAGATCATGTCTAACTAACCTACTTGACTTTTTTGAGGATGCAACATTGAAAATGGATAACTGCAAAGCATACGACATGGTTTATTTAGATTTCCAGAAAGCTTTTGACAAAGTCCTGCATAAAAGATTAATTCTCAAACTGAACGCAGTAGGGATTCAAGGAAATGCATGCACATGGATTAGGGAGTGGTTAACATGTAGAAAACAGAAAGTACTGATTAGAGGAGAAACCTCGAAATGGAGTGAGGTAACCAGTGGTGTACCACAGGGATCAGTATTAGGTCCTCTGCTATTCCTAATCTACATTAATGATTTAGACTCTGATATAGTAAGCAAACTCGTTAAATTTGCAGACGACACAAAAATAGGAGGAGTGGCAGACACTGTTGAAGCAGCAAAGGTCATTCAAAATGATCTAGACAGCATTCAAAATTGGGCAGACACATGGCAAATGAAATTTAATAGAGAAAAGTGTAAAGTATTGCATGCGGGCAATAAAAATGTGCATTATAAATATCATATGGGAGATAGTGAAATTGAAGAAGGGAACTATGAAAAAGACCTAGGAGTTTATGTTGACTCAGAAATGTCTTCATCTAGACAATGTGGGGAAGCTATAAAAAAGGCTAACAAGATGCTTGGATATATTGTGAGAAGTGTTGAATTTAAATCAAGGGAAGTAATGTTAAAACTCTACAATGCATTAGTAAGACCTCACCTAGAATATTGTGTTCAGTTCTGGTCACCTCGTTACAAAAAGGATATTGCTGCTCTAGAAGGAGTGCAAAGAAGAGCAACCAGAATTATCCCGGGTTTAAAAGGCATGTCGTATGCAGACTGGCTAAAAGAATTGAATCTATTCAGTCTTGAACAAAGAAGACTACGCGGCGATCTGATTCAAACATTCAAAATCCTAAAAGGTATAGACAATGTCAACCCGGGGGACTTATTTGACTTGAAAAAAGAAAAAGGACCAGGGGTCATAAATGGAGATTAGATAAAGGGGCATTCAGAACAGAAAATAGGAGGCACTTTTTTACACAGAGAATTGTGAGGGTCTGGAACCAACTCCCCAGTAATGTTGTTGAAGCTGACACCCTGGGATCCTTCAAGAAGCTGCTTGATGAGATTCTTGGATCAATAAGCTACTAACAACCAAACGAGCAAGATGGGCTGAATGGCCTCCTCTCGTTTGTAAACTTTCTTATGTTCTTATGTTCTAAAGGGTCCCACTAAGCAGCTTAATGGATTTTGAAGCAAGTAATTGAGGATGAAATATGGAAAGTATTTATTGATTTAGTTATTGATTTATTTATTTATTTATTGATTTATTGATTTATTGATTTATTTAATTATTTGTGTTTTCTAATTTTTCTCCTTACTTCTGTGGAAAAGAAACATTGTTTTGCCTTTTGTCCTCCCTCTTTTTTCAGCAAAAATTTGTTGTGTTGAATCTTCATATTAAACTGCTAAACAGACTAACAGCCATAATAAAGCATTGCTGGCATAGGTCATTGATTTGACGACAGTATACATGGACATTCATGCTTATCCTGTATCTGTCCTTTAGATGTGCTACTATAACTGTCCAGACTCACAACTACAAAGTACACAATTCAAAAAGAATTGTCACCCAGTTTGGGTACAACCAGTGTCAATAAGGGATACAATTAAATTATCTTTAGATTAAATACCAAACCACTATCTCTCCGACTTGGACACACAAATCTGCCTGGTTTAACTTTGCTTTTCTTACTTTGAAACGCCCAGGACTGGACCCAGAAGATCCTTCCCTTCACTACAGCAATTGCCCATACAGCTCAGGAGAACCGATGGTTCTGATCCCACAACCGAGCCAGCTTCCTCTTTTACACCCAGGATCTCGAGAGCGGATGTCAGCGAGCTACCGGCCTCTAGAGGACAAGGGCCAGCCTTGCAGGTGTCTATCTGTACAGTGTCACTTTGGAGCAGAGCATGTGAGCGGAGTGGAGCGCGAGTGGAGCAGGACCAGTTTGCTCGGATTTGGAGCTGAGCGGATAAAGCTGTTGAACGCTGGGAGTGAGAAAATCTCTGGCCCCACTCCAGCTCCCGCCCCGCTCCAGCTCCACAATTTCCCGAGCAGCGCATGTGTTGTGCCTAATAAAGTACATTTGCACATTAACGTTGATGGTCAGGACACATCACTTAAAACATGTTAATGTGAAGCCCTGTGCGGTAAATCTTTGCAAGAACTTTTTCAATCAGCGAGCGAGTGAGTAAAGGCCGTCCCTCCCACCACGTTGTTCCTCTTTACGCGGCAGGTCATGCGAGTGCCGAGACCTTGAAAGAACTGTTTTTTCTGAGGGTTACTTGATTAGAGGTTGGCACGGGTAGAAAATTTGAAACCAGCCAGACCTGCTGTGAAAAATAATAATAAAAAAACAGAATTAATTACAAATAATATTCTTTTACACGCATAACACATATAAATACTGTAGATATCTTTTTTTCTGATCTGTAGTCTTGTGTAGCTTCTTAGTACTGAAAATGATAGGGAAAAAAAATCCAATTTTGAATTAAGTTTCATTTTGTGTTTTTTGTGGTTTGGTTTCATATAAAGCACAGATTAATAAGATGGTTAAACTTTTCTTTACCTTATCTTTAATTACAGTATTTATTTTAGATTTTAGATAATACATTTCAGTAATCAGTAAAGGGAGTTGCTCTCTGTGTATGACGTTGTGTCAGTGTCACATACAGCGTGTGAGCGGAGTGTGAGTGGAGCGGACTGTGCAATTAAAAGCAGTGGAGCAGAGTGTGAGTGGAGCGGACTGCAGAATTAAAAGCTGTGGATCTGAGCAGATTCAAATGATTGAGCAATGAGCGGGATTTTAGACCACTCCGCTCACATGCTCTGCTTTGGAGACGTCCTAAAAGTTGCATTGGAAAGATGTGATTTACACCTAAGCTTCAGTGATGCTGTGCAATGATGTATTGGATTAGCACATAACTCAAAGCCTTACGTTAACTAGTGAACACATATTTTAATAGAACTGCAAATTCCACCTCAGTAAAATGTAATTTAGCACTTCCATTTGATATAGAGAAAGACAAAAAATAGCTTCATTGTTAAGCATTAAAAGGCAACAAAATGAAAAAGAGAGCGCAGTCTGGCACAAGAGTCGTGAAAGTACTGTGGGAGCAGCATGTGATTAATATCAACTCAGAATGAATGAAAATCAGCCCTGCATTTGTTCAAAAGCTTTTATAAGGAAAATCGGAGCAACTCTCCCTTTAAACCTCATTGTGCTTCTTAATTTTGTTCAGAATATAGATGTTATGCTTAATGCAAAATAACTAGATAGATAGATTGGATATATCATGTAAATATACATCTTGTAATAAAATTACTAGCCTTTCAGCAGTATCTAGACTTCAGTAAAATGCACTTGGGTGTATGATGCCTTTCTTCTGTAAAGCTGTATATATACTGCAAGATATAATTATACCATAATTCTAATTCCTACCTAATTCATTTACCTGTCCTACTTTCTGCATACCAAGCTTTTTTGGAATTTAATTGCTATGAACATCAGAGTAAACTGCGTGTGGTAAATTGGGTATGAAATTATGTTATCTCCCCCTCTCTCTGTAAGTAACAACATGCTTTCTCAGCAACATTTCTTACAACATATCACAATGCTGCACCTATGGGTCCACTGCAAGCACTCTCAGACAACACATCAAATACAAGAAGGTAAAACACAACAAAATTAAGATTCTTGCTGCCTCTGGGGATCAGCTGAAACCTCCCCAGCTCCTCTACCTCCAGACATGCCCTGCACCTTGAATCCACCAACCTCCTCAGCTGGTTAAAATTTGATGCCTTCACATAGCTGGTAGTTTTTCACATGGCTCTTTGTTATACAATTCAGTATAGAACTGGACAGCTGGGAGGAGATCAGCAGCGAGAGCGCACCAGCACCCCCTCCACTCTCTCCTTCAGCAGGCTGCCCAGCATGTGTCTCTGCTCCCTCAGGGTTTGCAGGGTCTGATCTTGGTGGTCTGTGTTCAGGCTGCTCTCTAACTGGATAATTTTAACCTCCAACTCTCTCACTGCTGCGTTCAGTGACCCGGTTGACTTGAGTGTGTACTGCTGGCAAGATTTGAATCTGCATTTTGCCGATGTCCCACCACTGCTTCATATTTTATGTGTTTTTTCTTTTTTCCATATGATCCAAAATAGATGAAATTACTTTACAAAATGTGCATCCTGTAATAAATTTACATTAAAATGCCAGTAGGAGGTGCTGTGAGAGCCAGTGATAAGTATTACTGTAACTAACAGACTGTGGTGATTAGAGAGGCTACTGGGGATGATGTTGGATTTAATGAATTTATTCAGATGAGTGTGTGACGTGTACTAACCTTGTTGTGAACGACAATGAGACCAGGTGTATTGTCTTGCATTAGGGTGCAGACATCTCCAAATAATACCCAGGCCACTGTACTATTGGGTTCCTCATTCTTCCTATCCATGTTAACGTTCTGTCTCTTTATTAGGTGCATAAATATGAATAAAACCATATACAGTGTCACCCAACCTTACCCTCACTTTTAATAACCTCCCTGTGATAAAGAGAGAAAGGATCAATGCTGTAAATCTCCCTCCCAACTAGAAAGGGTGCTGTGTAAAGGTGAGGGTATGCTGCCTCCTAGATTTGCCACCTCGGTGGTAGGTGGAAACCGGAAGGTGACCATATTAGGAGGGGCGAGTAGCTGCAATTACTCCGGACGATTCCATTGCAGTCAGCTGCGGGGCAGCCCTCTAGTGGAGAAACCATGGCGACGCATTGACTGCAGGGAGGAGTTTGCTGGTTACAAAGGGGAAGCAGCTACGTCATTACCTGGGTTTTTGCGCTGAGAGAGATGAGCCACCAGCCGGAGCTGTTCTCGTTTTGTTTTGTGTTACGTGCTGTCTGTGTTTGTCTTTACAGCGGAGGAGTAGGAGCGAGGGGCTGCAGCCACTGAGCCAGCACAATCCCCGGAGCACTTCCCTCACAGCACGGTACCAACCACTCACCACAATCCCTGGAATTACAGAGCACAGTTTTCGTGCATGGAGGATCGTGGATTAGGAGTGTTTTTCTTTTGTTATTTTGTTTCGTAAACTTTATTAAATAAATCACTGACATTTTGGGAGAATCTGGTTTGGACATTGTATTTATTGCACCACGTCACTCGCATCCTGTCACACTCCCCTTTTCAATGGCCCCCTCCACTTTGCCAGCCACGCCACCTCATTCTCCCTGTCTGAGTGCATCTCCCCCTGTTAGCAGGTTGGCTATCGGGGGTGTCAGAGTTAAGCGAGGAGTCAAAGAGCTTCCCCTCCATTTCCTCTGCTCCGTCCTCACTGTCTGCTCTGCCATCCCCAGCTGTCAGCTCCTCTGCTGCTCGCTCCACCTCCACAGCACCACTCTCCTCCTCTCCTCACAGCACAGTCTTGTCTCTGTGCCACTCCACTCTCCCTCCATGTCAGGAGGGACAGGCACACCTGCTTGAGACAGCAGGCTCCCCTCCAGCATAGGTTCGGGCCTCCGCTTGCTGTTAGGCAGATCTGCAGCTTTTTAAATTTTTTTCTTTATATTTTCCACCACAAATGACTCATCAACATTTTCAGTAACATCATTTTGTGAACGACTTAGTCTCTTGGTGTCGGTGGCTCCATCACATTCACCGGATCCCTGGTCTCTGTAGACTCCGGCTGCCACTGTGAAAGTGGAGCCGACTCATCCTCCCACTCACCCCCAACATCCCCAGCCTCCTCCCTGCCATCAGTACTCTGCCCCTGCCATGCCTCAATCCTAGTTTTTCTCGAGCAGGCTCTCCTTTGTTGGCCCTGTTTCCCACAGTTAAAGCACTGCCTTGTATCCGAGCTAGCAAATGCAACGCAACCCGTACCCTCTATCCTGAAGCTCCAGGCGACATCAATCACCTGCCCCGGGTTATTCAGCAGTAAATACACCTGCAGGCTGCTCTGGGTGGATCTCCGTTGCCTCAGGGTGTCTTGTGCCGTCTCACTCGGGTCATTGTCTGCTCATCTCTCTAACTCTATAATCTCTCTCTCCAGTTCTGTCATGGCTGCATTCCGTGACCTGGTTGCATCCAGAGTGCAATGTTGACGAAGAAGTCAACTCTGCACCTTACCCAGCTCCCGCCACTGCTGCAGACCGCTCCTGCCCGGTTCCACATCGCCTGGGAATGCCTACATATTACCGCCCGGGGATGCCTGCTCATCACCACCCGGGGATGCCTGCTCGTCACCGCCCGGGGATGCCTACTCGTCACCGCCCGGGGATGCCTGCTCGTCACCGCCCGGGGATGCCTGCTCGTCACCGCCCGGGGATGCCTGCACGTCACCGCCCGGGGATGCCTGCACGTCACCGCCCGGGGATGCCTGCTCGTCACCGCCCGGGGATGTCTGCACTACACCGCCCCGGGGATGTCTGCACTACACCACCCGAGGATGTCTGCACTACACCGCCCGGGGATGCCTGCATGTCACCACCCAGGGATGCCTGCTCGTTACTGCCTGGGGATTTCTGCACTACACCGCCCGGGGATGCCTGCATGTCACCACCCAGGGATGCCGGCACGTCACCGCCTGGGGATGTCTGCACTACACCGCCCAAGGATGCCTGCATGTCACCACCCAGGGATGCCTGCTCGTCACTGCCCAGGGATGCCTGCTCGTCACCGCCCGGGGATGTCTGCACTACACTGCCCGGGGTGGTCTGCTCGTCACCGCCCGGGGTCAAAATAGTGCTTTATATAGACTGGTTTGGGCCATTTAATCTACAAGTAGCCACATTGACCCCCTAAAACAGTTTAGCCATTTACTCATTGGAAACTACATTTGGTTCTGTTACTCTTTGTTACTTGCATAAAATGCATTTGTAGCCCCATACTAGAACTCTGAGTAGAATCAATTACAAAAAAAAGTAACATTAACTGTTGTATAATATTTGACTATAATAAAGATATTTCTATCAATGTTTTGGTGTTTCATAAATGTGTCTTCCTTATTTTTAAACCTACTATAATTCTGCAAATGATATCATTCAATAGATATCAGGTGTGGGAATACCACTAAAACGAGGAGGGTTCCAGTAAGCAGCGATGACGTATAGTATAGCAGTGGTGGAGTAATGGCCGTATATGGAAGAATGCCACAGCATGCCAGAGATAGTGTATGCAATTATATAAAGAGGAGCACACTGGTTATGTGTGAACTGTATTCACTACAGTGTGTTATATGTGTGTATGTTTAGCAGGATGGCTTTGTGCATTCAGTTTCATGGTCTGTTCTGTAAGGTTCTGTGTTATGCTGTGCAGGACTGACTGGTTCATTTTTTTATATCTGCATTTTTGAAAAAGGGAAACTTGGAGCGTTATGTAGCTTTCTGAACCCACAACACAGCTGATGTGTGGATATTAGGGCTGTCAAGCAATTAAAAAAATTAATCACGATTAATCTTGAGATTTAAAAAATGCTCTCAGTTAATCTTGGTTTTAATCACATATTTAATTGATACAATTACTACATCCATCTCATTTAAGTTTGTTTTATTACTGATGCTGATATTATTATTATTATTATTATTATTATTATTATTATTATTATTATTATTATTATTATTATTATTATTATCCAAAAAACAACCCATCATAAAAACCCTGTTTTCCTATTTCTGGATTCTCTTTATAGTTTTATATTAATTTACGACCCAGCATTGTTGTTAAATTGTTTGAACCGACTGCTAAATTACAATGGAGTCAGTTTATTACTCATCTTACTGCATTTATAATGATCAGTAATGACCGGGGGCCAAGTCCCAGACCATGTGACCTATGACCGTATTTCCCCTGTGGCATAGCACTAAATTGGCCTCTACTACAATGCATTAGTAAGACCTCAACTAGAATATTGTGTTCAGTTCTGGTCACCTCATTACAAAAAGGATATTGCTGCTCTAGAAAGAGTGCAAAGAAGAGCGACAAGAATTAGGCATGTTGTATGCAGACAGGCTAAAGGAATTGAATCTATTCAGTCTTGAACAAAGAAGACCTGAAAGGTGATCTGATTCAAGCATTCAAAATTCTAAAAGGTATTGACAATGTCGACCCAGGGGACTATTTCGACCTGAAAAAAGAAACAAGGACCAGGGGTCACAAATGGAGATTAGATAAAGGGGCATTCAGAACAGAAAATAGGAGGTACTTTTTTACACAGAGAATTGTGATGGTCTGGAACCAACTACCCAGTAATGTTGTTGAAGCTGACACCCTGGGATCCTTCAAGAAGCTGCTTGATGAGATTCTAGGATCAATAAGCTACTAACAACCAAACGAGCAAGATGGGCTGAATGGCCTCCTCTCATTTGTAAACTTTCTTATGTTCTTATGTTCTTAACACATTTGCCTAGAGACTAGAGCAGTTGTTCTCAACCTTTTTTTAGGGAAGGCACACCCGGGCACTTGAAATTATTCTGAGGCACACCACATTATATAATCTGGCACTTGAAATTATTCTGAGGCACACCACATTATATAATCTTAAAACAGTAGTTTAATCACAGATTAATTCAGCGAGCTGATCTAAAGCAGCCATGGACACGTTGTTTGTGTTTTTCAATGCAGTTGAACCCCAGGGGTATCGGACCCAGTCAAAATCATCAGTACTAATATAATCATCAGTACTAATTCCCCGAAAGTATATGTTGATTTTTTCCTCCAGAATCTCCCAGTGTACTGACACACTTTTGAGAAGGCTGCAGCCACTGGCTTCTGCCCTATTTGCCAGGGGGAACGTTTCCATTGTGCCTTCCGATACTTTGGTACGTCAAAGGGACAACTTTGCCCTAAAGCCATTCATCTTATCTGTGCTGGATTCTCATTTCTGCCTTGCATTTTCTTGTTCAATTCATTAAGATGGCTGAATACATCAACAAGGTATGCAAGCTTTGCGCACCATGCCACATCCGCAAATAAATCAGCGTACACCGATTTCTCTAAAGCTAAGAGCATTTTGACCTCCTCTCTCAGCTCATATAAGCATGAAAGCACCTTTCCACGTGAGAGCCAGCGTACCTCTGTGTGTAACAACAAACTCTGGTGTCCTGCTTCAGTTTCTTTACACAGCATGTAGAAGAGGCGAGATTTCAATGGACGTGTTTTAATAAAGTTCACTATTTTAATTGATTCATTCAACACTTCAGATAGATCGTTTGGCAGTATTTTGGCCATGAGAGCTTGACGGTGCAGGAAGCAATGTGTCACCACCACATCAGGGTTTTCTTCCCTTACTTTGCTGACGAATCCCTTCATTTTACCAGTCATTGAGGCCGCCCCATCTGTACAAACACCTATACAATTTTTCCACTCGAGGTTGGCTTCCTTAAAGTACGTTGCTGTTACACAAAATATTTCCTCCCTGGTGGTGTGCCCTGGCATTTCTTTGCAAAAAAGAAAATGCTCTTCAATTCTCTCCCCATCTATGTACCAAACATTTGCAAAGGGGTTGAGCATGTCCACTGATATCTGCTGATTCATCTATTGCGATTGAAAATTTTCCACTTAGAATGAAGTTTATCAAAAAGTAATGTCTCGATATCTCCAGACATGTCATCAATGTGCCGACTTATTGTGCTGTCTGACGGGAACCTTTTCAATTTCTTTTACTGCCTGAGGACGCTCCATTATTCTTACTATTTCTTTGCAAGCAGGTAAGATTACGGTCTCTGCTATAGTGTGTGTTTTTTTTGTTTTTGCTACAATTTCAGCTACCATGTAGCTCACGTCCAGCGTTTTGTTAGAAACAGTTGTACAGTCCACCATCATTCGCACTTGCTTATCTTTCTGCTCTTTCAGACGCTTGAAAAAGTCAATGTCCTTACTGACAAGATGCTGGGGTTTGGTTGTAAGATGACGCTTTAACTTGCTTGGTGCCATGGCACTGTTTGAAAGTTTCTCCCCGCATACAAGGCATAGTGGAAAAGGATACGATGGTTCTCCCGTTGAAGAAAATCCAAACTGCAAATAGCTCTCTCAGAATTGTCGAGTGACAATTTTAGCTTTCTTAGTCTGACATTCAGTTTCATCATTTGTTGATGTACACTGACTCGATACGACTGGATCTCTTTTTTGTAGATACTTGTCCATGTTGTGTT
Source organism: Acipenser ruthenus (assembly GCF_902713425.1). Taxonomy (NCBI): domain Eukaryota; kingdom Metazoa; phylum Chordata; class Actinopteri; order Acipenseriformes; family Acipenseridae; genus Acipenser; species Acipenser ruthenus. The sequence continues at coordinate 10,928,334 of NC_081216.1, read as the reverse complement.
GACGCGAAATTCATTGACACTTGCGTTGTTTTCGCTATAGTTACATCTCACCTGACAGAAAGACACCGTTACATCGATATCAACCATAGATTTCCAAAACAGCCATCAAACTAGCTAGCTAGCTAGCGGCCTACTTAGCGTAATGTTACTTGCTTGTAGCTGATTATTATATTTTTTTAAATATACAATACAAATGCGTGTGTATGATGAGTTAATTGTGAGCAACATTGTATTAGCTAATGTTAGGTACGTATTTCAAACGTGTATGAGGGCTTAATGTAAATGTAATGCTAGCTAACCAACTAGGCCAACGTTATCTAGCTAGCTAGCTAACAGTAATGTTTTCATTTTTTTCCACGGAACACCACTGTAGATATATATTTGCATTATTTATTGGTATAGAACTTCTGACAGACGTATCTATGACATTAGTCAGTGTTATATATATGACCAACCTGTTGGTTCATCAGTAATACTCATAACTGCTGCGACTCCATTTTCAACCTCCGCCATTTTCAATGACCGAGTCTGTTCTTGTGCTGTGGTCACGTTCATGGGTTCTTGATCAAAGGTCGTTTAACCCAGTTCTGTTGCGGTCAAAACGCGAAAACGCACCCCTAGAGAGTGCTAGAGAAGCTACAGATCAGTGTTAGAGACACAGTGAGAGCGAGAGAGAGAGAGAGTTTTATCCATTGTGTCTTGTGCCAGACAGGAACTCCTTTACAGAATGGCACAGAACGTAATAGGCATGGCCTGAGCATGTACAATTGTAAATAGTTCTCTTCAGTGTTCCATATGTAATGCTTCTGTTTAGTTCAGAAAAAGTTGCGATTATGCTCGGTTGGTAAAAGAGCTAATAAAACAGTTGCTTTTCACACAATTTGCTTCATTTTTTTCCCATGTTCATTTCATATTGAAGTTCAATGGTGCAGTATTATTTTTATTTTTTTTAGCCATCTATGATTACACAATATATAGCAGCGACCAAACATGATTTTTTTGGAAAAGTGTTTTTGTTTTTACATATATTCTCATCTCTACCACATATAGTATGCCTGATACTGTTGCAACTTACATAATATGAAAGGAAATTTTGTGGCCTTTCATATGATATAAGTTACATGCTTGTAGCACAAATTATCATTCACTGAGTATCAGTTATATCCTCCATAAATGTAAATAATATTGTTTAAAATAAATGTGGTTGTTGAAATAATACAAAGTTACAGTGTTGACGGGTCTGCAGGCGGTAGCTATCCAACAGCACTGTTTATACTTATAATATCGTACTCAGCTTGATTCATGGGTTTGCAGCGATCCTGAATTTCTAAAAGAGTACTCTGTCAAAACTGACAGGTTTAATTTGTTGTTGTATTGTTGTTGTCTGTAGCAGAAAAAAACTACTAGAGTGTATTTTGAGAAGTGAAAGCATGTTTAGCATGCAGGTGGTACAGCAGACTAGATGCACTGCTGTGATACTGGAGATCACATTGACAGTAGATACAAGTAACCCTCTGTCTATCCAATGAACCATCAGAAAGTTTAAAAACAAACAAAAAAAAACGTCCCATTCACAAGTCCTTCAATTTGAGTGCTTTGCTACATAATGCGGTTCCGTGACTAATTTTATATTCAAACGATGACACTCATTCAGTCCTGACATGCATTAAAATGGTGCCATAGGAAATTAATTACGGTGTGCTAAGAGGGACAAGACAGGAGTGTGATTAACGTGCGTTAAAAAAATTATCTTCCAAAAAATTAATCTCCCAAAAAATGAACGCGTTAATCGCAGAAGTTAACTGTGATTAATTGATGGTCCTAGTGGATATTAATATTGATTTACTTGAAGTCATTCGTGCATAACTGCAAGATTGCATTGTTATACAGGAAAAATGGGCAGCAGTGTGGAGTAGTGGTTAGGGCTCTGGACTCTTGACCGGAGGGTTGTGGGTTCAATCCCTGGTAGGGGACACTGCTGCTGTACCCTTGAGCAAGGTACTTTACCTAGATTGCTCCAGTAAAAACCCAACTGTATAAATGGGTAATTGTATGTAAAAAATAATGTGATATCTTGTAACAATTGTAAGTCGCCCTGGATAAGGGCGTCTGCTAAGAAATAAATAATAATAATAATAATAAAAATGCTTTTAAAACAAATTGTTAGATGACACTCTTTGTGAAATATGAGAAAATCGGACTGATCCCCAGCTAGCTGTGATCTCACTGATCAATCTCTTCCTCACAGCTGCTCCAGTTTCAGTCTCACTCTTGTCAGTCAAGCAGAGGTCTAAATCATAGGCTACATTTCCCAGATGATCCTGACAGCAAAAACTATCATGAAAAAAATAACACCAGAGACTTTTTTGGTCCTTTAAACTGAGCAGTCCAAAACAATTCTAGCATCTACAATGAATGTGTTATTCTAGGAAGTGGAAGCTAGCCAATGGCAGTGCAACTCAATTAGTATGTGACCTTTTCTGATTCAAGAAATTGAATTCTCACAGAAATGAACATGACTTTTTATCTTTTGCACTCAAGTTTGTAATTGAATACATGCACAAGTAAGTGGGCTGTGTTATATTATTTTTTAAGACCCACAAAACAAAACTAGAACAGAATTCATTATTTCATGGTTGTGACATCTCCATTTAGATCATTAATATACTGCCCATCATGTGTGAATATATCATATTATTGTGTAAGAGAGACCCATCTCCTCTTCTGGGCTCTTGTTAAAAGAGAAGCACAGTTTATGGGCTCACACAGACACAGTAATGAAACAGCCTAGGCCACTTTTATTTACTGCTCTTACTGAGAGGAAGTGAATTGGAAAGCTTCCCAAGAGATTTTTCTGATTCCTGCTCAGACTGAGTAGAAAAGGAATTGTGAAGTTGCTTGACGTGGCAGGACTCTGAAAGCACAGTGCTGTGACAGATGGTGGCCCTAGTGAGAGAATTATCAGAAAAGATGCTGCATTGTCTCAAGATCCTCCTGTCAGGTTTCGACTGGTTTAGTTTATTATATAAAAAGTGAGGAAGAGAGAGGTATTATGCAGGTTACATTTTGTAAAGAAATGTACGTACAAAGACTATCAACCAAGTCCAGTCCTTCAGTTTAACTCAATGTGCAATACTTCAGTGTAGCTTTCTTCAAAAAGCCAAAATAAAGACAAAGCTGAGAAACAGTCAGATTCACTTTTTCTAATATCCAGATTCATTTTCTTTTGTAATCTGCTGCAGTGTTTGTCATTCTGTGACAGTCCGTTGAAATAAGACCCTGGTGAAAAGCAGCACAGGTGGGAGAGATTTTGAAATGGTGATTTGCAAGCCCCCAACACCCCTTCAATCCTTCACAAAGACTGCTGACGGGGGACAGTTATTGACTCTCATTAAAGTTTAAATGAAGTCTGCGCTGCGGGATTCTAGTGTTGCTTAATGCTGGTCAGCGCATTCCTCTCGATGATCGTCTCTGAGGATAGAGCCGAGCGTGTGACATTTGCTAATGTGCTTTCTTCAAAGCACAACTTCAGCCTTCAAAAATCCTATAGGTATAATCCCTCACCATGATGAAAATATTAAAAAGAGAAAGGAGACAGAGACAACAGAGAAGAAGCACACAGACCCAAAGTGGCCTTGTGGAAATTGCTTTCTAGCTCTAATTCTTTTTTTTAAAGAGCATGAATCATACAGCCCGTCCTTCAGTTGAGACGTAAAACTGAGGTCCTATTGTAAGTGACTCTGCAGCAGCAGTTGGGCTGCATAGTTCAGCCCTAAGTCTCTGTTGCTTTGGATAAAAGTGTCTGCTAAATGACTAAATAATAATAATAAATGTGAGATTTTGATTTAAGGAGGTTGCCAGCAGTGGGTTAAGTGCTAATGAATACCATAAACTGTATTCTGAAAATGGAACCGCATAACCAGGCTACAAATGAATTACTAATGTAGAAACAAGAAAACAAATAAATCTCTCAGTTAGCTTTCAAGTTTACATACAGTAGCTATGAATACAGATACAGATTAGAAATGTTACATTTTAAAGGAGGTATGATGATGTTTCAATAGTCCATATTGGAAAAGCCGAAATGATGTGAGGTTATTATCATAACCCTGGTTCCCTGAAATTGGAATATTAACCATTACAAAATGGGTGTTTCCCTTTAAGACATCCAAACTGAAAACTCTATACCAAAGATTCTCGCTAGAGCAGGGTGGCGCTGCTGAGGCTCCGCCCCGCAACCACAAAACAGCAGCGCACCCTGCAAGCATTGCCATTTTCTTCAGAGATTGCGACCATGAATGCCGCGTGGTTAATATTCCTATTTCAGGGAACCAGGGTTATGATAATAACCTAGCGTTCCCTTTCAAGTAGGGAATATTAACCATTACAAAATGGGTGAGTATACCCAAGCTGTTGCAAGGACATGGCATACAACCCAATTGCAAGCTAGTAACCGCTTGTGTCACAGTAATGTTCCATACTGAAAACATTAAGATGGACTCACCTCTAGTGTTCTGTCGTGAGGGTAGACTGGGAAGCCACCCTCAGTACTCTTGTGCCAAATCCAGGATTCTGCGGTTCCACGACATTCAGCTGATAGAACCTGGCAAACTCATGGGAGGAAGCCCACACTGCTGCACTGCGTATGTCCTGAATAGATTCATCGTGGAACAATGCCCATGAAGTCGCCTGACCCCTGGTGGACTGGCCGGTGAGCTTCTCAGACGGGGGCAGATTGGCCAGTTCATACGCAGTCTGTATTGTGCCTGTTAACCATTTGGACAGATGCTGTTTAGACAGTCTGTCCCTGAGACTTAGCCCTGTAACAAACAAACTGCCTCCAGCTTTTAGTTGTCTCCACATAATAGGCTAATGTCTGCACTGGGAAAAGCATATAGAGCTGATTAATGTGGAAAGTCAAGATGGTCTTTGGCAGGAAAGCTGGGTTAGTATGAAGGGTGACCTTGGTTCTGGCCTCTGAAAAAATTATACAAGCTTTCAAAATTGAAAGTGCTTGCATTTCACTCACCCGCTTAGCGGAGGTGATGGCAAGCAAGAAAGCTGTCTTGAAAGACAAAAATTTGAGCTCAGCTGAATGCATAGGCTCAAATGGAGGTTTTGTCAGTGCATTAAGCACCACATTTAACCTCCAGCGAGGAACTAAATCCTTCACCGGTAGCCTAAGCCACCGGGTGCCTTTCAAAAATTGTTCTGCCAGGAAGTGAGTTCCTGGGGAGACTTATCAAAAAGGTCCTGTAAAAATTGCAGTATAACTGCCATAGAGCATGTCGTGAGTTCGAACCCACAAGCCAACACAACATCTAGAACATGCCCCACTTGTACCTATTTGGGAACAAGTAGAGGCTACCCTAGCATTTTGTAAGGTGTCAATCACCCTGTTTGATAACCCCAGACAACTCAAATGCAGCCGTTCAGGGGCCAAATCCAGAACTGCAGGCTCGATGGGTTGGGGTGCCATAGAGTGCCCCATGCCTGGGTGAGCAGGTCGTGATGCATCAGCAGTTCCCACAGCTGGCCGCTCTGGAGCTGCATCAGAGAGGAGAACCAAACTCGCTTGGGCCAGAATGGGGCTATTAGGAGCACCCTGGCCCCGTCTTGTCTGACCTTCTCCAAGCACAGCGGGAGCAGCACGAGTGGTAGAAATGCGTACAGCAGATGTGCTGGCCACAGGTGTGCCAGTGTGTCTATCCCCAGAGGTCCCCCTTCTCCGTTTATGGAGAACCATAGAGAACAATTTGTTGACTCACCAGAGGCTAAGAGGTCCACCTCTGCCCTCTTGAATCAGTCCCACTGGAGGCTGACTACCTCGGGATGGAGTCTCCACTCTGCTCCGGTGGGGACCCCCCTCGAGAGGAGGTCCACAGCCCAGTTGGTCACTCCCAGCAGGTGGACTGCACAGAGTAATAAAAGGTTCACTTGTGCCCACAGCAGAAGCTTGTGGATACTGGGTGAACGCAAACCACCCTAGTGGTTTATGTAGGACACCACAGCTGTGCTGTCCGTACGGAAGAGCATGTGTCTCCCTTGAACCTGCTCCAAAAACTCCTGCAATGACAGGTAAACTAAAACATTGAGGTGGCAACTTTTCCATGAGGGTTGCCACACACTTTGCACGCCCTGGCTCTCCCACACTCTGCCCCAACCTGAGTTGGACACGTCTGTGGTGATGCTGCCCAGTGCTACGCCTAGGCATAGATGAGCCAACTGTTTCCACCAGGAGAGCGCCTGCAGACAGCGATTTGACACTGTCAAGAGCTTGCTGTGGTTCAACACCAGTTGGCAAACCATGTGTTTGAACCAGAGCCACAGAGGGTGCATGTGTAGAAGACCCAGGGGGGTGGTATTCGATGCTGCTGCCATCAAACACAGAAGCCTCTGGAAAACCACTACTGGAAGTGCACTGCCGATTTGAAAAAACTCTAGGCAGGCGGTTACTCTCTCCACTCTGTCCTCCGACAGGATGGCCAACATGAGCTCCAAGTACAAGCGCACCCCAAGATAGGTGACTATCTGGGTGGGCGCTAGTTGACTCTTTACTTTGTTCACTTTCAGGCCTAACCGATGTAGGTGGCTGGTGATGAGTTCTGTGTGCTCCCGTGCTTGTACTGAAGACCCTGTGCAGATGAGACAGTTGTCCAGATAGTTGAGGACTCTGATGCCTCTCAACAGGGCCAGAATGGCTTCCATGCATTTTGTGAAAATGTGTGAAGCCAGAGAGAGGCCAATCGGTAAAACACAGAACTGGTACACTATGCCCTGAAAAGCGAACCTCAGGTATTTTCTGTGCGCTGGTTTTATGGAGATGTAGAAATAGGCATCCTTTAGGTCCACCAAGGTGAATAAATCGCCTGGCCTGATGGACTGCAACAGCCGTTGCGTAGTCAGCACCTTGAACTGTCTCCAACTCAGGTACAGGTTCACCTGTCTGAGATCGAGAATCGGTCTGAGGCCACCATTCCATTTTGGCACTAGAAAATACCTGGAATGGAACCCCCATTACAGTCAGAGGGGTCTACTATGCAAATGGCCCATTTCTGCACCGTGACTGCTACTGCCTGTGTCACTTGAGTGACAGCTTGGAGGTCTGTGACAGATGCCCCTGCAGAAAGCGGTAGCAGGCTGTCTCCGGAAGGGGCCGCCCGAAGAGGCAGCAGCCTGTGGTGCTGGTTTCTTCTGTAGCTGTGGGGTGCCACTGTGCTGCAGACTTGGGTGCCACTGTGCTGCAGACTTGGGTGGTGGAGGTGGGTGCTTTGGAAGAAGGTGCACCAACTCCCTGGTGGACTCCCTTGCATGCTGTGACTGCTGTAGCATTTCCTCTACCGCCAGACCAAATGTGTGACCTGGGGAGACGGGAGCGTCCAGCAAAGCAGTCATATCCCCATCCAGCACTGGTGCCTGGGAGAGCCAAAGCTGTCTGCGTGCAGCCACCAATGCTGCCAGGTTCCTGCCAATTGCTTGTCCACTAAGCTTGGACAGCCTAAGCAGGTTCCTCGAGATCAAGTGCAACTCGTCTAAGTGGAGAGACGAGGGCTTGTGGGTCTTGGCAATGGCCTTGATAAGGTGAGCTTGGTAAGCTACAAGGATGTTGTTGTAGCTTCCTAGTCTCGCAGAGAAAGCACTAGCTGTGTATGCTTTCTTCAGAATGACCTCAGTCACTCTGGATTGCTTGTTTGGGCATGCTGCATCCTTGGAAAGCAAGGACAAGCTAGCAGGCTGAACAAGTGCAGCAATGGGGGCCTCTACTGGTGGAAAGTGGGTAAGACCCAGTTTGTCCGCATCATAAACCCTGTACAGTTAGTCCATTGAATGGGAAACTGCCACAGCCATGGCCAGGTGTTCCCAGGTGGACTGTAATCCGTACAGGAAGTCTGGGTGGACCAGAGGGGCAGCAGGGACAATTGTCAGCTGCTCATCATAGATACAGCGCCTTTCAGTCTGTGCTGCAGGCCAGGGCCCCTGGAACACTGCAGTCGCCCACTACATTAAAGGCATAAACTCGGCCGAAAGCGAGAGCTGTGCCATCGGCATGTCAGACTCCACATCATCTGATGGGAGGGCCAGCTGATCATCCACCTCCTCAGAGGCAGTGATAGAGAGCATGACATTGATCTCATCAGTCACTGTCTGCAAATAAATGGGTTTACATTGCCTACATAACAACGCGCATATACACAACTGAAGCTATGCGTTGATATACAGACATACAATAATCAAAATTACATGAATAAATAAACATTTGAGCAGAATGGGCTTCATTTACAATTGTTTACAAAGTCTAGGTGCTGGGACAAATCACAAAGATACTGCTTTTCAAAATATGCAGTGCACTTACCGCATTGTCTGTCTTTGCTGCATCAGAATCTTGTTTGGTAAAATTTGCAGTAATTCCAAACATTCTTTTCTGTCCTGCTTCTTTAGCGATCCATTGCAATGTGTATTGAGGTAACACTGAATTGCTTACAAAAACGTATTACTTCAGACAGACAGCATGCACCGTGAGCTGTCAAGGCTGATTGATGGGCTAAAAGAGGCTCATTGAAACAATAGCAATGTCAACAGGCAGCTCACTTGAGGAATGCAGACTGATATACTCTAACTTCAATGCGGCTGCAAGTCCCGGCTGATAAACACAAATGATACTGCAACATTTAATTGTTATAATATGTATCGATCAATTTGATCACTCCTGGTCGGAATATGTATGACATTATTTTATCTCGCTAATTTCTGCAGCTATGCGATTCTTTCTTTGTCAGCGGAATTAGTACATATATTTAGGAAAAGTCAGGAAAGCACAGCTCCTTATCTTAAACACACGAACAGCAATTTAAATTTAAATTTAAATTCCAAAACCTGTCAAAATGACCACCTTTGTCGTTCTAGAGTTAACAGATTCCAGACTGTGTAGATCTTGTGATTTCAAGGAATATTTGTCTCCCATTTCCAGCTGCAGGTGCTGAGGTAGCTATTTGTACAGGCGTTTTATTTCCAAGGATGTCTCAGGAGTACTAACATACACATGTGACTGTCATTCCAATTGCACACCAGTGCTCAATTCAAATCAGTTACAGGATTTAATTTGCAAATATATTTAAATACATTAAAGGTAGATTTAATATCTTTGGGGAAACAGTTTCACTAGCAGGTAGACGCGACTGATGAGATGAGAGTGTTCCCCAGTTACTTTGCAGCAGAAGCTGACAGAATGTTCATTACCATGCCTCAGTAGTTATGGGCTAATTACTATTTTGTAAATTCATTAGTTTTTTTATTTGAGTTCAATATTCAAAATAAACTGGAGTTTATCTTACATTTTCACAGCATCGCTAATGTCTGGTAGGTTCTAATAACAGTTCCATCCAACACAACCTGTTTTTATGAAATGATACAAAGCTCAGAGAAGTGGAATTGTGCTCTGTGATTGCCACTGCTGTGAATGACATTATTTTATTTCCTTTATCCATGGATTTATACTTTTTGTAAGTTCTTCCTCCACTCTGTGTAAATAGTTTGTATGTTTGTAAAGCTAAAAGGATACAAGAAGATTTCCAAGCATTTGAATAACTCAATTTCAACTATTGTTTCTATTATCAAGAAGTACAAGAATCATGGTATTGTCACAATGCTCCCTCAGTCTGGAAGAAAGAAGGTTCTTTCACCAAGAACAAGTAGAAGAACTGTGAGTAAGGTCAATAACAATCCGAGATTGACTGCCAGAGATATTCAAAGTGAACTGGCTACAACTGGGACTGGGGTTTCCATTGTTTAATCATTTGTTAAGTGATTAAACAAAAATCAAGCTATATGGTCACGCTGATAGTCATTATGTTTGGAGAAAGTCTGGTGAGTAGTACAAAGAAAAGAACACCATACCTACTGTCAAGCATGGAGGTGGTAATATCCTTCCATGGAGCTGTTTTTCCTCTGATGGAACAGGAAATTTAGTTCCAATACATGGTAAAATGGATTCCATAGCATACCAAAAGATATTGACCAGTCATCTGAAACCCTCTACTACAAAACTTGGTTTAAAGCGCAACTGGACGTTCCAACACGACAAAGATCCAAACCACACATCAAAATCTACTTCAGAATGGTTAAAGAATAAAATCAAGGTTCTGGAATGGCCTAGTCAAAGTCCCAATATAAATCTGATTGAGAATCTTTGGTATGAGATGAAGAAGGCTGTGCACAAGAGAAGTCCTCGAATTTGAATGAACTGGAATCATGCCTAAAGCTCATTGACAAATATTCTAATCATTTAAAATAAATCATTATTATTGCTAAAGGTGCCTCAACTAGCTATTAATTTAATTTTTCTTGTCAGGGTGTGAATACTTTTGAATTTTTTTTGCAAAAAAAAATGATAATGGAAATATATAATTGTAGTAGACATCTATTTTTCCTCGTCCACAAAAGCAAAACCTTTGCTACAAAAGACTTTTCCTGTTGTTGTTTGAGAAGTTTCTAGAAATTATAAATTTCCATTGGGGTATGTAAACTTTTGACTACAACTGTGTGTGTGTGTATATATATACACGTGTCAAAAATGTGTCCCAGAGACTTAATTTTAATTTTTCAGTGCTTTCTTTGTGCACTTTTATTACAATACACAAATCAAACAAAACAAAAATAATCCCTAGCTCTTTTTATGAGCACTTACTGAACATATGCAGGTCCCTGACTAACGTGCAGGACAGCTAAGCTGTTTACCTGACATACAAAACATACACACTTTTAAACAAACATAACCCAAACGCAGGTTTCACGTTTTCACAGTACCTTTTCCAAAGAGTACGACACACAGCCGAGTTCTTTCACACAGGACAACACCCCTGAGCAGACTGGCTGCTCTTCTTTTACACTTCAATGTGCAATAACAAGGCCAACTGCCAAAACAATAAAAAAAAAAATAATTAAAATCAAACAATACAATTAAATCAATTAAACATTTTAGGCTGGCAGGGTGGCTTTTAACCCTGTCCCTGCCACAAAATACATATATTTACATTTTTTCACTTACAGGGTCACTGCCCTGATACAATATATACAGACGTGCTCAAATTTGTTGGTACCCCTCCACAAAAAAAAGAATGCACAATTTTCTCTGAAATAACTTGAAACTGACAAAAGTAATTGGCATCCACCATTGTTTATTCCATATTTAATAGAAATCAGACTTTGCTTTTGATTTTTTATTCAACATAATATTGTAAATAATAAAACAAATGAAAATGGCATGGACAAAAATGATGGGACCGCTAACCTAATATTTTGTTGCACAACCTTTAGAGGTAATCACTGCAATCAAACGTTTTCTGTAGCTCTCAATGAGACTTCTGCACCTGTTAACAGGTAGTTTGGCCCACTCTTCCTGAGCAAACTACTCCAGCTGTCTCAGGTTTGATGGTGCCTTCTCCAGACTGCAAGTTTCAGCTCTTTCCATAGATGTTTGATAGGATTCAGATCAGGACTCATAGAAGGCCACTTCAGAATAGTCCAATGTTTTGTTCTTATCCATTCTTGGGTGCTTTTAGCTGTGTGTTTTGGGTCATTATCCTGTTGGAGGACCCATGACCTGCGACTGAGACAGAGCTTTCTGACACTGGGCAGTACGTTTCGCTCCAGAATGCCTTAATAGTCTTGAGATTTCATTGTGCCCTGCACAGATTCAAGGCATCCTGTGCCAGGCGCAGCAAAGCAGCCCCAAAACATAACCGAGCCTCCTCCATGTTTCACTGTAGGTATGGTGTTCTTTTCTTTGAAAGCTTCATTTTTTCGTCTGTGAACATAGAGCTGATGTGACTTGCCAAAAAGCTCCAGTTTTGACTCATCTGTCCAAAGGGCATTCTCCCAGAAGGATTGTGGCTTGTCAATATGCATTTTAGCAAATTCCAGTCTGGCTTTTTTATGTTTTTCTTTCAAAAGTGGAGTCCTCCTGGGTCTTCTTCCATGGAGCCCACTTTCTCTCAAAAAGCGATGGATGGTGCGATCAGAAACTGACGTACCTTCACCTTGGAGTTCAGCTTGTATCTCTTTGGCAGTTATCCTTGGTTCTTTTTCTACCATTCGCACTATCCTTCTGTTCAATCTGGGGTCGATTTTCCTCTTGCGGCCACGTCCAGGGAGGTTGGCTACAGTTCCATGGACCTTAAACTTCTTAATAATATTTGCAACTGTTGTCACAGGAACATCAAGCTGCTTGGAGATGGTCTTGTAGCCTTTACCTTTACCATGCTTGTCTATTATTTTCTTTTTGATCTCTTCAGAAAACTCTCTCCTTTGCTTTCTCTGGGCCATGTTCAGTGTGGTGCACACAATGATACCAAACAGCACAGTGACTACTTTTCTCCATTTAAATAGGCTGAATGACTGATTACAAGATTGGAGACATGTGTGATACTAATTAAAGAAACTAATTAGTTTGAAATATCACTATAATCCAATTATTTATTATCTTTTCTAAGGGGTACCAACAAATGTGTCCAGGCCATTTTAGAATATCTTTGTAGAATAAGCAATAATTCATCTCTTTTCACAGCTTCTTTGCTTTATTCTATGACATACCAAAGGCATGCAAGTATACATGATAAAATAGCTTTTAATTTCATCACTTTTCAGGAGGAATGAAGCATTATTTCAATGAGCTGTAAGGGTACCAACAAATATGAGCACGTCTGTATATACAGCTCTGGAAAAAATTAAGAGACCACTGTAAAATTATCAGTTTCTCTGGTTTTACTATTTATAGGTATGTGTTTGGGTAAAATGAACATTTTTGTTTTATTCTATAAACTACTGACAACATTTCTCCCAAATTCCAAATAAAAATATTGTCATTTAGAGCATTTATTTGCAGAAAATGACAACTGGTCAAAATAACAAAAAAGATGCAGTGTTGTCAGACCTTGAATAATGCAAAGAAAATAAGTTCATATTCATTTTTAAACAACACAATACTAATGTTTTAACTTAGGAAGAGCAGAAGGAAGCAAGTTTTCTTCCAGGACAACCTTGTACTTGGCTTGATTCATGCATCCTTCAAAAAGACAAATCTGCCCGATTCTAGCCTTGCTGAAGCACCCCCAGATGAGTCCAATTTTTAGCTTTGCCCAACACCTGGTCGTCTAATGGTTAGACGGAGACCTGGAGAGGCCTACAAGCCACAGTGTCTCGCACCCACTGTGAAATGTGGTGGAGGATCGGTGATGATCTGGAGGTGCTTCAGCAAGGCTGGAATCGGGCAGATTTGGCATGAATCAAGCCAAGTACAAGGTTGTCCTGGAAGAAAACTTGCTTCCTTCTGCTCTGACAATGTTCCCCAACTCTGAGGATTGGTTTTTCCAGCAGGACAATGCTCCATGCCACACAGCCAGGTCAATCAAGATGTGGATAGAGGACTACCAGATCAAGACCCTGTCATGGCCAGCACAATCTCCAGACCTGAACCCCATTGAAAACCTCTGGAATGTGATCAAGAGGAAGATGGATGGTAACAAGCCATCAAACAAAGCCGAGCTGCTTGAATTTTTGCGCCAGGAGTGGCATAAAGTCACCCAACATCAATGTGAAAGACTGGTGGAGAGCATGCCAAGACGCACGAAAGCTGTGCTTGAAAATCAGGGTTATTCCACCAAATATTGATTTCTGAACTCTTCCTAAGTTAAAACATTAGTATTGTGTTGTTTAAAAATAAATATGAACTTATTTTCTTTGCATTATTCGAGGTCTGACAACACTGCATCTTTTTTGTTATTTTGACCAGTTGTCATTTTCTGCAAATAAATTATCTAAATGACAATATTTTTATTTGGAATTTGGGAGAAATGTTGTCAGTAGTTTATAGAATAAAACAAAAATGTTCATTTTGCCCAAACACATACCTATAAGTAGTAAAACCAGAGAAACTGATAATTTTGCAGTGGTCTCTTAATTTTTTCCAGAGCTGTATATATATATATATATATATATATATATATATATATATATATATATATATATATATATATATATATATACAGTACTGTGCAAAAGTTTTAGGCAAATAGTTTATATTTATCAATTAACAAAATGCAAAGTGAGTGAACAGAAGAAAAATCTACATCAAATCAATATTTGGTGTGACCACCCTTTGCCTTCAAAACAGCATCAAATTCTTCTAGGTACACTTGCACACATGAAGTCGGCAGGTAGGTTGGCCCAGACATCTTGGAGAACTAACCATAGTTCTTCTGTGGATTTAGGCAGCCTCAGTTGCTTCTCTTTCTTCATGTGATCCCTGACAGACTCGATGATGTTGAGATCAGGGCTCTGTGGGGGCCATACCATCACTTCCAGGACTCCTTGTTCTTCTTTACGCTGAAGATAGTTCTTAATGACTTTCGCTGTATGTTTGGGGTCGTTGTCATGCTGCAGAATAAATTTGGGGCCAATCAGATGCCTCCCTGATGGTACTGCATGATGGATAAGTATCTGCCTGTACTTCTCAGCATTGATGAGACCATTAATTCTGACCAAATCCCCAACTCCATTTGCAGAAATGCAGCCCCAAACTTGCAAGGAACCTCCACCTTGCTTCACTGTTGCCTGCAGACACTCATTCATGTACTGCTCTCCAGCCCTTCGGCAAACAAACTGCCTTCTGCTACAGCCAAATATTTCAAATTTTGACTCATCAGTCCAGAGCACCTGCTGCCATTTTTCTCCACCTCAGTTCCTGTGTTTTCGTGCATAGTTGAGTCGCTTGGCCTTGTTTCCACGTCGGAGGTATGGCTTTTTGGCCGCAAGTCTTCCATGAAGGCCACTTCTGACCAGACTTCTCCGGACAGTAGATGGGTGTACCAGGGTCCCACTGTTTTCTGCCAATTCTGAGCTGATGGCACTGCTGGACATCTTCCGATTGCGAAGGGAAGTAAGCATGATGTGTCTTTCATCTGCTGCAGTAAGTTTCCTTGGCCGACCACTGCGTCTACGGTCCTCAACGTTGCCCGTTTCTTTGTGCTTCTTCAAAAGAGCTTGGACAGCACATCTGGAAACCCCTGTCTGCCTTGAAATTTCTGCCTGGGAGAGACCTTGCTGATGAAGTATAACTACCTTGTGTCTTGTTGCTGTGCTCAGTCTTGCCATGGCGTATGACTTTTGACAGTAAACTGTCTTCAGCAACCTCACCTTGTTAGCTGAGTTTGGCTGTCCCTCACCCAGTTTTATTCCTCCTACACAGCTGTTTCTGTTTCAGTTAATGATTGTGTTTCAACCTACATATTGAATTGATGATCATTAGCACCTGTTTGGTATAATTGTTTAATCATACACCTGACTATATGCCTACAAAATCCCTGACTTTCTGCAAGTGTACCTAGAAGAATTGATGCTGTTTTGAAGGCAAAGGGAATCAGCTAGAGGGAAGAGGGAGAACAGGTGCACACACGAGCCGTGGGACGGGAGAGTACCTAACCCAGACGAAAGTGGGCAGCGGCATTGGGAGCGAAATTGGGAAATTAACCAGTGGTAACTCAGAGGAATACAATTGTAGCACTCGTTTCTAAAACGGTACAGCGTAGTGGGACATTCCATTGAAGCAACCTTGCGGACTACCATTGTCACCAGTCGGAGACAACCATTGTTTCTACAGCGGGACTGTGCACGGTGGTTTTACCTTGGAAACAACACGGCGGACTACAGGCTTCCCTGCATCGGAGCAACGCAGAGAACACTGACCGCTGTAGAGTGAGTACGCTGTGTGTACTGTTGATATGCTGGGAGCTATGGAAGTACGGGACTTGTGTGTATGTAAACAGAGTGCTTAAAGACTGTATCAAAAGCCCACGAACTGGGCAAGTGATTAACCCAGGAGAACTGTGTTCGGCTGGAAGAGTTGAACGGTGTACAAATTACGCAGGGACACAGAAAGGGTGATTTAAATGAAAACAACTTTATTGTATGTCCGGGGAACAGTGGAACCTGCAACAAAAGAGAGGCGAGAGTTAGAGAACGCTCAGTGCTCACTGTTTTTCACCTGTATTAATTCTATTCTACACAGCAGTGTTATTACTTACCTTTACGAAAGGTTGGCCGGGTGTTGGGGCCGCACTATACCGCAAACAGGCTTCCGGGGCCGTCGGGATTACAAACCTGTGAGTAGGACGGGGACTACCACAACTCCACAGCGCCATCTGGTGGATGTCCGCGACAACCTGGAAAAGAGAAAGAAGCCACAATACCAAGCCACTACCAAAGAAACTTGGATACAGCAAGCCATTTCTTACCTGAGGGTCTCGTTCCACAAAAAAGTCCTGGACTGTGTTTATTTGAGTTGTGTTATTATTTGTCTTGATAATTGGAACTTCTGTGTGTTCATTTGTAGAATATAAGAGGAAAAGGAAAATCATTAAAACCGAAATCTCCTTGGACCTGGGTCTCTGTCACGTTCTTCTGCACCAAAACAGGCACTACGTACACATCTCATACTTACGTGGACTTCACCAGTTCACAGCACACACACACACACACTTTCTTTTCCTCCCATGCTCATGTGCTTATTGAACTAGTTATATAATAGGTCCTGACTTCTTAAGTAATATGGTATTGTAGTTGATCTGTTAAATTACATGCTGTGGATAACTGCAAACTAGGGTAGTACTTTTATTTCTGTGTGTGTGCTATTGATAACCTGATTTTCTTTTCTTTCTCCATGCCTATTGTATATCACTCAGACCATGTGACAATGTGGGCTGAAATTTTGTTCCTGTGTTTAATGGCTATTAGAGCAACATTACATTCTACTTTTCATTTTTATGTGCTTTGGGCGTCTTGCCACAAGACAGGTAAAGTGTTTGAAAGAGACTATCTCAGTAATAGGCCACCTGCTGGAAGACTAAAATTCTAGGTGCAGTGGAGCGGCTAATTTAGCGTGGTTATTGTGAGCAATGAGAGATATGGTTTCGCCAACAGAGAAACAAATGCATCCTATCTATGAAGGGAAGCACCACTCACTTTACAGTAGAGGTTGTGTGAGTTTCATAAACCTTTCAGGTTAAACTAACCACAGTCCGAGAAGCTGTCTGACTTTTTTTCCAGGTACAGATAAAGGAATACTACCCACAGCACCCATAGAGATAACAATCTTTAGAGTTCATTTCAGAGTACAGATACAGGACCGAGGCTTTCTCTTCTACAGGTCCACTTTGGATTCAGCCATGAGGGTTGCAAACTGATATTTTATATTAGGGGGAACAAGGGGGAACCTAGGCTCTAAAAAAACCCAAGACAGAATTAAGCAGACATTCTGGTGGCCAGATATGGATAGACACATAGACACGTACTGTCACAATTGTTTACATCCTATTAGTAATAAATACATTTTCAAACATAGAAGCATTTCCAGTGAAAAGCAGCACAGCTAGCACAGCAGTAGAGAATCGTGTAGATGGGGGCTCCTTTTAAGCATAAGGAATGAAGAAGGTACAATTTGAAGAGGCCCATTGAGATCCAAGTGAAAGATTTTAACAAAGAATAAATACTGCTCTTGATTTCTTCCAGGCTGGTTCTGAAATTAAGTTGTTGCTGTTTAAATATGGCACCTATCAGTGTTTAAAGCCTGGTTTCCAAACTAACTAATTATCGCTCACTTTGAGGTGCACACGACGATTATCGCCCTTTAGTAAATACAGTGTGAATAAAGTTCATCTCATTATTCAGAGTGGGGTGTCTCATTTAAATACCTTATCATTAGGGGTCTGCCTAATTCGGGATTTCGGGAAATTGAAGGGTCACTGCGAAATGCACCTCTTTTAGGGGCCAATGCATACCAGACGAGTACGGAGAGAAAAAAAGAAACCTAATTTAAATGAACTACTGCACAACGCAAGCGACGTAAACGATGTATCTTCATTCTGTAGATAGGCTTTTTTATATTTCTTCGACATCCTGTGTGCGCTGCTTCTTCTTCTTTCTTTCTTTCTTCTTCTTTGATCCCTAGCCAACGATAGGACGGGGTTTCCTCCGGAGCCCATACGCTGCTGTGGGTGCCGCTGGATTTCGGACTTCGCTCAGAACGCTTTTCCATGCTTCTCGATCCATGGCAATGGCCTTGGCATCACAGAGGGTGGATCGCCAGTTTTTCAGGTCTTCTTCGATTTGTTTTGACCATGTCTTCTTGGGCGCTGCTCTTTGAACTTTCCACTCTGTTGGACGTTTTCGCCAGAGAAGCTGGTACGGTGTCCTGGTGGGTGATGCTCATTCTGCAGATGTGCCCGAACCATCGCAGTCTTCTTAGTTGGACCGCTTCCACGACCGTTGGCTGGTGGTTGCATCTTATTCGGATGGTTTCATTTCGGATGCGGTCGCGGAGGGAGATACTAAGGATCTGCCGCAGACATCGCATTTGGAAGACCTCGAGCTTGTTTAGGTCTTGCTTCAGTAGAGTCCATGTTTCTGACCCGTATAGGAGAATTGGCAGGATCAGCGTCCGGAAAAGGCGTATTTTGGTCTTAACGGAGATGTTGGCCCTTTTCCATAGGCACCACTTAAGCGAAACGAATGCCGCGATTGCTTGGCCGATTCTGCCGTGGACATCGGTTGAAGACGCCACTTTCTTCTCCTGCACCACAGATCCCAGGTACTTGAATTCCTGAACCTGTTCGATCTGGGTTCCGTCGAGGTGGACATTGGCCGGCGACCCATCCGTTGTCAAAACTTTGGTCTTGTCTGCGTTGATTTTGAGGCCATACAGCTCGGCGACACGGGCAATGCTATAAAGAATGTCAGTAGCTTCGGCATCAGTATCGGCGAAGATCGCGCTGTCGTCAGCAAACATCAGATCGGTCACGTAGGTGTTCTCGTCGCACTGAACTCCACGCCTTCCCTCGAATGCTTTTCTCATGACAGCGTCAATCACGGTGTTGAAGAGCAGAGGAGAGGCAACATCCCCTTGGCGGACTCCGGTTTGGATGGGAAGCTCTTCTGATAGTTCGTTCCGTATCCGCACGCAACTGGTTGGGCCGTCGTATGACATTTTTAGGAGTCGAATGATCTTGTCGGGGACATGCTTGGTCTCCAATGCCCTCCATAGGGCTGGCCAGTGGACACAGTCGAACGCAGACTTGATGTCTATAAAGACGATAATGGTGCGCTTCCCACATCTAATCCTTTCTTCCATCAGTTGGCGAATGGCGAAGATTTGATCACAGCATCCACGGTTCGGCCTAAATCCCGCCTGTTCTTCTCGACTGGTCTGTTCACGATGTTTCTGCAGCCTGGATTGGATGATCTTCATAAAAGCTTTGCCGGTAATGGACAGGAGGCTGATGCCACGGTAGTTTGCGCTGCACTTAGCAAAAAACAAACAAACAAAAAACATCCTTAGAGAAATAACATGTAAAAGAATACTCCAAAGCAGTTAACTTTCTTGTTTACTGTTCATATGACAACGATGTTTTAATCAGCCTGTCAGTGTGTCTGTACTGGCTTTTCTGTGACCTGTACTGTACAGTAGGAGGTGGGACAAAGTCAGTGTTGCATTGTCATTTTGACTTAGGTCATTAAAATCTAGTTTTCAGCATTGGAGGTAAAATACTAAAAATGGACGTATATTTCGTAAGCTAAGTATATTTCAGCTGAGGATCATGTCAAGAAATTTCCCAAAGAAACTTTACATGCAGATGGAGGTACATTGTTTTGCACATCTTGTAATGTGACTTTGGAGAAAATATGATCGATAGCTATTTAGCTTCACACATTAAACGAAAGGCTACTAGAGGCTGCTAAACAGAATGTAAAACAAATAACAGCTTTCAGAAAACAAACTTGAAAGTCAGCGCAGACAAAAAACATTCCCGTCGGTTGTAGGCAAGTTAAATCAGTACTACAGGTATGATCCAGCACAGCCACATCGCTTCAAACAACCTGCTGCTTACTTTTTAAACGCAGTTAGAATTTTGGACCCAAATAGGCATGTTTTCTTTCTATTGACTCGGTACTAATAAAATAAATTCCTGGATGGGACAAAGAACATGAGAACAAACGTTGACTGGGACTGTTTCTAATCAATTTCCACATCTGTATAATTTGGCAAAACTTTGTCTTACACTTCCAACCAATTCATTGGATGCAGTCTCAATTGGCAAGTCTTCACAACACAGACAGAGAATGTCAGCAGCAACTGCAGGGGGATGTTGCATGTAAGCCACTATTTTTAGGTTTTTATAGTGCTCTGAAATAGTATCTACTAATGTTGATTTAATGTTTAAACAGGCCCATGAAATGTCCGCGAAATCCTAATTTTATTCCATAACCTACCTGGGAAAAATATGTAAATTCTCCGCGATTTAAGTAAGCCCCTAATTATCATGCGTTACCATACAAATCACATATTCATTCTGAATACCATAGCGTGGCATAATAAAATCAGTGTGCGCCCTAAGATGCCCACTATTGCATGTGATAATGAATAAAATCTCAATAGTAAATACAGAAATCATGAACGTGCACAATAATTGCAATTATGGTGCACCATAATGTTTAGTGCCCTTTCGTAAATGAGGCCCATAGTGTCTAAATCGGTGAGTAAATTACTTAGTAACCCAAAACTTTAATACATATATAAAGAACATAAGAAAGATTACAAATGAGAGGAGGCCATTCGGCCCATCTTGCTCATTTGGTTGGGATCAATAAGCTACAAACAATAAACGAGCAAGATGGGCTGAATGGCCTCCTCTCGTTTGTAAACGTTCTTATGTTCTTATGTTCTTATGTTCTTATGTTAGTAGCTTATTGATCCCAGAATCTTATTAAGCAACTTCTTGAAGGATCCCAGGGTGTCAGCATCTTTTTTTTATTATTATTATTTGTTTTCAAGTTTTCAGCAATACAACATATATACATAGTCACAATATCAATTGTGTGTCCACACTGCCCATGCATTCAGCCTAGGGTAAGAAACATGAAGTACATTTTTATGTCTGTGATACCAGGACATTATTGTCCAGAGAGTCTAATAGTGTAACCAGAGGGCCCATGTTTTATCAAATAAATGTGGACTGCCTCTCAGTTTATAAGTTATTTTCTCCAGGGGCATACAAGTATTTAATTCTTGGATCCACTGAGAAATAGTGGGAGGGTCTGTGTGGTTCCATTGAAACATTATGCATCTTTTGGCAGCCACCATAGTTAAAGAAAAAAGAATAACTATTCTGAGATTTGGGGAATTCAGGTCTGTGGTATCCCCTAGTACAGCAGATAATGGGGTTCAGTTTAAATCACTTTTTTGTAAAACCGTACCTAAGATCCTCCTTATTGCAAGCCACCAAGGATGAAGTTTGGGGCACTCCCATATCGTATATAAAAAGGTGCCCTCCTGGCACTTACATCTTGGACATAAGGAAGAATAGTCCTTTTTAACAAATGTAGTCTTTTAGGGGTTAGGTAGGCTCTGTGTAGGAATTTGAATTGTATAAATTTATTAATATAGGGACTCTGGGATAGTTCACATATATCCTGCCATTGCTCATCCGTGATTGGGGTTCCCACATCCTTTTCCCATTTAACTTTCAGATATTTAGTATTGACTGGAGTGTGCCTCAAGTTGATATGCTTCCGAAATAAACTTAACAGGCGATGGTTTAAGTAACAGGGCTTCTAAAGATGACTATGTAGGCTTGTCCAGAGAGCCCCCTTGCATTGATTGAATGTAATGCAGCAGTTGTAAGTATCTAAAAAATGTGTAGCCAGAGTTATACAATTATTGTTGAGTTCCTCAAAGGACAAGAGAGTAGGGTCTCAAAACAGATCACCTGATCTTGCCTTGCGTTCTCACAGATTTTATGGGACTGAAGTACAATTGGATTGTCTATACATGCTTTTATTGTTTTGGAATTAAAACAATACGGAACACAGGCAAGGTCCGGTATTTTAAAAATATGACATTCAATGTATGTCCATGCGGGAGGGCTATCATTTCCAAACCACTGATGCAAAGGCCTAAGTTGGGCAGCCCAGTAATACAGTAGTGGGTCTGGGTAACTCTTTTTATTCTAGGGACCTTTTTATTCCACAAAAAGCGCCTGGCTTCATGAATAATATGAAAGAAACACCTTAAATTATTTCTGGACATCGTATTTAATAAACCCTGTTGGGTCTGCATTAATCAAAGAAGGCAGGAACAGTAAGCCTGACTTCTATTATATGTAAACTTATGGAAACTATAATAAGATCCAAAATGGAAAATTACCTATATGGTAACAGTATCCTGGGAGACAGTCAGCATGGTTTTAGGAAAGGAGATCGTGTCTAACTAACCTACTTGATTTTTTTGAGAATGCATCATTGACAATGGATAACTGCAAAGCATACGACATGGTATATTTAGATTTCCAGAAAGCTTTTGACAAAGTCCTGCATAAAAGATCAATTCTCAAACTGAACGCAGTAGGGATTCAAGGAAATGCATGCAAATGGATTAGGGAGTGGTTAACGTGTAGAAAACAGAAAGTACTGATTAGAGGAGAAACCTCAAAATGGAGCGAGGCAACCAGTGGTGTACCATGAGGATCAGTATTAGGTCCTCTGCTATTCCTAATCTACATTCATGATTTAGATTCTGGTATAGTAAGCAAACTTGTTAAATTTGCAGACGACACAAAAATAGGAGGAGTGGCAAACACTGTTGCAGCAGCAAAGGTCGTTCAAAATGATCTAGACAGCATTCAGAACTGGGCAGACACATGGCAAATGACATTTAATAGAGAAAAGCTATAAAAAAAGGCAAACAAGATGCTCGGATATATTGTAAAAAGTGTTGAATTTAAATCAAGGGAAGTAATGTTAAAACTTTACAATGCATTAGTGAGACCTCACCTAGAATATTGTGTTCAGTTCTGGTCACCTTGTTACAAAAAGGATATTGCTGCTCTAGTGCAAAGAAGAGCGACCAGAATTATCCCAGGTTTAAAAGACATGTCTTATGCAGACAGGCTAAAATAATTGAATCTGTTCAGTCTTGAACAAAGAAGACTACGCGGTGATCTAATTCAAGCATTCAAAATTCTAAAAGGTATTGACAATGTCGACCCAGGGGACTTTTTCGACCTGAAAAAAGAAACAAGGACCAGGGGTCACAAATGGAGATTAGATAAAGGGGCATTCAGAACAGAAAATAGGAGGTACTTTTTTTACACAGAGAATTGTGAGGGTCTGGAACCAAGTCCCCAGTAATGTTGTTGAAGCTGACACCCTGGGATCCTTCAAGAAGCTGATGATGAGATTCTGGGATCAATAAGCTACTAACAACCAAATGAGCAAGATGGGCCAAATGGCCTCCTCTCGTTTGTAAACTTTCTTATGTTCTTACAAGAGTCTATGGGCTTTGTCCCCCAGCTCATAATAGCGTTGCCTGGTTCTGAGCAATGTTTTCTCTCTTTAGTAAGTGCTAGACATATTGTATTGATTCCTTTTCCTAGTAAGTGTTTTATATAACCCTGAGGATCTTGTCTTGGCATGTAATGCCTCAAGCTTTTTAATTTCACATTCCAATTGTTCCAATTCCTTTCCACTTTCTTTCTTCATTTTTGAAGTGTAAGAAATTATCTGACCTCTTAAATATGCTTTCAAAGATTTCCAGAGAATAGAAGAGGAAGGGGCTGTGGCTGTGTTAACATCTAAAAATAACTTTATTTGAAACTCATTTAAAAATGTCCTTTTCATTCTAGCAGACTTATTTAGAGTTGTGGGTTTAACTGAAGATCTATCCAGCATAGGGTCCAATACTAGATTAAAATCCCCGCCTATCAGTAAAGCGGCTTCCATTCTGGACCGCTTCAGAAAGATATATCGTCACAATTATGTGCATACAGATTAACAAGAGTAACTGCTTACAAGAAGATCCTTCCCCTCACCAAATGAGTCGCTCTCAGTCTCCTCCACGGCAAAGGGGATTTTTTTATGGATCAAGATAGAAATGCCTCTGGAATTGGATCCAAAAGAACTAAAGAATTATTGACCTCCCCATAACTTCCCTAGTTTTGCGTGTTCCCTTTCAGAGAGGTGAGTCTCCTGTAGGAAGTAGATATAAGAACATAAGAAAGTTTACAAACGAGCGGAGGCCATTCGGCCCATCTTGCTTGTTTGGTTGTTAGTAGCTTATTGATCCCAGGGTGTCAGCTTCTACAACATTACAGGGGAGTTGGTTCCAGACCCTCACAATTCTCTATTTTCTGTTCTGAATGCCCCTTTGTCTAAACTCCATTTGTGATCCCTGGTCCTTGTTTATATTTTCAGGTCCCTTGGGTCGACATTGTCAATGCCTTTTAGAATTTTGAAAGCTTGAATCAGATCGCTGTGGACCATGTTCACTGATTGGCAGTGTTAACTGCTGTTAGTGGGTCATTTTAATCTTGACACTGATTCTGATAAATCAACTGCACATGGTTTTCTTGCTCACTTTGATTCACTTGGGTTCACACAATCTGTTGGCAAATCAGAATAAATATGTTCCACATTTGCTCTGTTTTATTGTATGAACTTACAATTCCCAAACCCTTTTTTTTTTTTTTTTACAACAAAATAGTTAATTGCATTGGGCCCAAGGCATCTAAATCTACAGCTGTCATCTTTGAAATCCCATAGGCCCCTTTGTTATTTAGGGTCTACTTGCTGCTGCTTTACAATATTATTCTATTCTTTCATTTCTATGTTATCAACACCCAAATCCACTCTGCATTCAGACTGGACAACACTGTCCCTGTGTCTGTTATTACTGTACTCTCTGTCTGGAGGTTGCTTAGGCTTAATTCACATCACCCTTAACTGAATTCTAAGAAGACAGAAGTGGCTGTCTTGGGTTGATTCTGCCCCAAGTTGCTATATGATATTTCTGTTCATCTGTAATATTAAGTGTGTGTTTATATTTGGAGGGCCAAATATAAACACCTGAATGCTGCCCTCCAGCGTCTGAGCCTGCTTCAGCTTCGGGGGTTCCCTGTAAGCGACGAGATAGCCCAGACCAAGCTAGATCTTTCAGTGCTTTGTAGGGAGGAACAACGAAAGGTCATGCACAATGCAAAAGTGCAAAAAATGGAGGAAGACGAAAAGTGTACTCGCTTCTTCTTCCAGAAAACGAGGGAGAAGCGGCACTTGATGTCCTCCATGCTCGACAGCAGGGGGAGGATAGTAGAGGATAGTGAGGGAGTGAAAAAAGTGGTAGAGAACTTCTATAGGGACCTATATAACATCAAAGCTACAGATGACACCCTGATAGAGTGGTTCCTGAGCCAGTTGGAGCCTGACTCGGTGCGGGACGACGAGGAGGAGGAGAAGGACCCAGAACTCACGCTGGAGGAGCTCACCCAGGTGGTTAAGACCATGAACACCGGTAAGACGCCAGGTCCAGATGGCATCCCGGGTGAGTATTACCATCTTTTTTGGGACACGCTAAAAGTCCATTTAGCGGAGGTCTACAGAGCGGTCTACAGGGAGAAGCGGTTGGGCCCTTCTATGCGGGAGAGTGTAATTACTCTCCTCCATAAGAAAGGGGAAGTTAAAGATCTACGGAATTGGCGCCCAATCAGCCTCCTTTGCGTGGATTACAAGATACTAGCCAAAGCTCTGATGCTCCAGCTACAAGTACACCTCCCTTTGGTCATTGGCCCCGACCAGGCTTGTGGCGTCCCAGGGAGGTCCATCACGGATATTTTAATGTTAACAAGGGACATTCTGGCTTATTCTAGAGAACGGAACCATCCCCTCTGCCTGTTCAACCTTGACCAGGAGAAGGCGTTCGATAGGGTAAGCCATGAATATATGTACAAAGTGATGGACCAGATGAAATTCGCTCCTGGACTTAGGGAGTGGGTTAAAACCATCTATACAAACATTAGTACCCGAGTCTTGGTGAACAGACACCTGACTGGTAAAATATCTATCTAGTCAGGGGTCAGACAGGGTTGCCCACTATCCCCACTGCTATATGTCGTGTGCATTGAACCCCTCCTGCAGGCAATTCGTAGGGATACCAATATAACTGGTTTCCAGCTGCCTGGATCCAACGGGGTCCAGGTCAAAACAACAGCATATATGGACGATGTGTCACTCATTTGCACCAACACATCGTCGGTACCTCGGATTAGTAATATCCTTGAGAAGTACTGCACGGCGACCGGGGCAGTGATTAATAAGTCCAAGAGCGAAGTCTACGTGTCTAAAAATTGGCAGGTAGATAGGGAACTGTCGGACATGTACCCTGTCAAAAAGGACAAAATCAAGATTCTGGGCCTCATTTTCGAGAACAATAGCTCGGGGGCCCAGAGCTGGACGGCGGCCATTAACCAGGTCCGTAAAAAGATTGGCGGATGGAGCACAAGATCCTTAACAATGACGGGTAGAGTATTAATAACCAAGTCTATACTGTTCCCCATCCTCTCTTATGTAGGAAAAATCTTTCCCCCAGACAGGACCACCAAAAAAGTGGTGGACCGCATTATCCACCGCTTTATCTGGGGCAGCAAGATGGAGAGGCTAAAGCGAGCCATCTTGAGTAAAGCCGACAAGAAGGGAGGTAAGGGGGTCCCGGACGTTGTGCAGCTCACCCGAGTGCAGGGGCTCACGCAAACTATCCAGAACATCCAGGCCCTGGACAGGAAGGTATGTTACATGAATCGTTTCTATTTTGCCACCTGTCTCAGGGCCTTGGGCCTCTGCACTATTGATAACACCGTGCCGTACTCCTGGGACCCCCCATTGTATTATAGAACCTTAAGGGACACTATATATAAATTGGGCTTAGATAAAGCAAAATTGGCCTCCTGGGAATACAAGGCTGTAACTAAATATCTTGCCGGTTCCCAGGAAATTGAAAAAGTAGCTACTTTCTCCCTCACCCAAAGCCAAAAAATCTGGGAGAATGTGTCTCACAGCTGCCTCAGTAATGTCCAGAAGGATATAGCATGGAACACCGTCCACAGTGCACTCCCCACTCGAGCGTTCATGTTCAGGAGGGGACTAGCCCAAGTAGAAACATGCCCCTATGCAAAGTGCCGCAAGAGAGAAACACCAGCCCATATCTTCTGGGAGTGTGATGTGGCTGGCAGTGTCTGGCTCTCTGTCTCTGTCTTCCTAAACAGGTTTGCTGACACGGCCAAGATGACCGCTGAGACTGTGCTCTATGGGCCTGCGGGAGGAATCGCTACCAGCACAGCTAAGTGCGTTTGGCGTGTCATCAATGTTGTCAAGCAGATCCTGTGGGAGGGCCGTAACGTCTGTGTCTATCACAAGCAGGAGCTAGACACTATCACCACGACCAGAAGGGCACAAACTCTTATCAAGGACTTTGTAATTCTGGACATCCGGACCCTCGGGAAGGACAAGGCCTGCGCGGAGTGGAGGATCGCCGGACTTCAGGACGTGAAGATGGAATAAAGGAAAAAACTGGAACCGCTAGCTCCTAGGAGCGGGACTACGGGGCACCGCTAAGCCTTTTATTTATTTTGTCATGCCAGCATTCCGCCCTTTTTAGCTGGCATGACCGTTTTTGAACGGTGCCCTGGTTTTATGTAGTCTTTTTGTTTCAGTTTTATGGACTTTTATTTGATTTATTTTGAATGTTTTATTTGATTTTGTTTTGTTTTATGTATCTAAAAGATTTTTTATGTCAACTATTAAAAGTTACATTTTAAGTGTTTTAAAATTTTAGAATTTTAACTCACTGTTTTATACACTGTCACTTTTCCCCTGTCCCTGTTTTAGATCTATAGTTTTATGTTCACTTTTGAACTTTTTTAGAGAGCACTCCCCGGCCCTCACAAGCACTGGTTTTTTATAGATGGTTCTTTTTTTCCAGTCACTTTTAAAGCAGCACAGGTTTTTTTCATGTTGATTTTAATCTGTGTCTGTTTTAACCATGTATAAAGCACAATTGTCTTGGTGTTTTTAAATGTGTTTTAAATGCTTTTAAAACAAAATGTATGTCTGTATGCATGAATGTCATCTTTAAAAGAAATGTAAAATGAATGAAAAAACGAATGGGTGTAAATGTAAAAAATGTAAAATCTCAATAAAAGAGTATTAAGTGTGCTGTTTATTATCATAAGAATATTGCTTCATACAATACCAAAGTTATGCTGCCGACTCTGGATCAAGGCCCTGGATCAAGGCCCTGGATCAAGGCCCTTCACAGTGTGACGCACACAAAAAGGGAGAATTAATACATGAAAAAGTATGGACACTTTACTTTTTTTCACTTACCTGTACCTTTAAAATAGGAACACGTCAAGTCCTCCTTGAACCTAAAGGAAAAGCCTAGTAAACTGCACTATTTGATACAGCCACTAGGTGGAGCAGTCTAAATGCAGGACAGCGCTATCAGTTAGAGTGATATCGTGCTTTCTTTCAGTAGTAAAACCGAGAGACTGCAAGCAATAACTGATTTAGTCCTGTCTTTACTTTTCCTATTTTAAAAGGTTAGTAAGAGTCAATATAACATTAAAACGCCATAAATCACAAGGTTAAATGCTGTAGATTATTATTCTGTGGGTTTGGTGCATTATTTTGGTGGTTTAAATATGTAATTTTAATATATAAAAGTGCACATTTTGAATCGGCCGTTATAGTGGAGATTACCACGTGGGGATAATAATACAGATAGTGTTAGTCAGTGAAGACAAGATGGCGATTATGTTTTCAAAGTGAAACAAACTGGTTTAAAAGATATATAAAATGCTTGTGAAATACTACGTTTGAAGGTGTTCTGATAGTAAATTTAAGCTCATATTATCCTGATGCCAATAATAAATGTAAACTGATATTTCTGTGATGTTTGTTATTCTGTGTTTCGTTTTGCTAATTAATAAAAGGTAGAATTTATGCATAGTATAACGTGATGTAAATACATGTTTTGAATTACTAAAACTTATACCTTATTGTGAGTTGTATGTACTATTATTAACACTGCGTTCAGAATGCTTAGACTTGAATGAGATTTGTAGTTGAACTGATGATTAATAATAGTGCAACATTGCCATGGAAGTAGTCTGAACGTGTTAAAATAGTGCTAGTTATATAACATGAATATGGAGAATGCATAACTATAGAAATGACACAGACTATCCATTGTGGAATGCTTCTTTGTTGTGATTGTCATGTTTTATTTTAATAGACTACAGCTGAGATAGCTATTGAATACCAATATGAAGACTATCTCAAAAGGCTTGTTATTTGTTATGGTCTATTGCTATTATTTTATTATGATTATTATTGTTATTCTCTGCACTTCTTCAATGAAGTAATGGATTGTTTTATGTTTTAAAACTTTCAGTAGTAAAGCCGAGAGACTGCAAGCAACAACTGATTTAGTCCTGTCTTTACTTTTCCTATTTTAACAGATTAAACACTTTATCTTCTGTTTATGGACTTTCTGCCCGAGACCCGTAACAACAGTCGCATCTAAACACACCGCTGTTTAATTCATTTTGGGTACCAAGGTTATGCCAGTTAAACATCTATTTAAACATGTGTTTCTGCTGTATTGTAAGATGTCAGAACAGATCATATGCAAATGATTTAAATGACATCAGTATGTAGATCAATTGAATAGACTCATGTGGCTCATTTCTCTCTCTCGAAACCTTGGCTCCAAACCCCAACTTTTTACATCTGAATTGTATTGTTTTGAATTCTTCGAGGGCTTTATTTTGACTTGCAGCCTTACATTTTTTTTGTTTTTGTTTTAATGGAATGTTCTGTACAAAACTATCAGTGTCCCTGTGCATACTGCTATAGTCTTGTTTGTGCATTTCAGCTACATACAAGCCTCTTCATCTCTGTTAGTCTTCTTGTTTTCTAAGGCCAGCATTTTTGGTCACACCAAATATGGACTTCATTTAGGTAAAAGACGCATGACAATCCTATTTTGAATATGTAAAGATATGCAAAATCCCATGCAGGAAACTCTAACTATACCTGCAAATGTGATAATTTGATGGCCAGAAAAAAATTGCAATAGTTGTCCAGACTAGGTGTAGAACAACTACTAATTTGCAAAGTCGAATAGTTCGACTAGTCACAATTTAGAAAATAATAATAATAATCCAAGTATTTGATCATGTCTTCTGCTCTATTTGTGAGCACACTGTTTTGTAAAACTTTGCTGTTTGTGCACTGTATTTTAAAATTGCTTGGAATTGTTAAAAACTACTTCTTACATATGAACCTCTGATCTTGTTGCTGCCCCAGGAGAATGAACCCGAGCTTCCTGGAAGCAGAAGCTCTTGTGCTTTATTGCATCGCAAAGGGAAGAGAGAGAGAGAGAGAGAGAGAGAGAATTGAATTTAACAAACATACAAACTATTTACACAGAGTGGGGGAAGAGCTTACAAAAAGTATAAATTCATGGATAAAGGAAATAAAAGAATGTCATTCACAGAGAAAATCCATCCATTTTTTCTCCTGCTTTCACCCAGAGAAGGACTAAACAGCATTGATATGCAAAAAAAAATAATCAAGAAACAAAAACCTAACCAAGGGATGAAAATACTGGGCTACTACAGGGCCTCATTCCCTTCTGGTCGCCAGGGGGCACTTCATTTCACCAAGTCCTCTGGTTCCCAGGGAAAACCATGGAAGATGACCAGCAAATCACCCTGACATTACCCAGAGTTCTACCCCCCGCCTCACAGCTCAGCAGAGGAACAGAGACTCCCATCTCCTGGATGTTAAAAGGGCCATATCCTACTATATTTTCAGGACCCAGAAATATAGACCAACAGGTCAACTCTGAAAACACTAGTCTAGACATCTCGGTGCTCACAATCTTCCTTTGCACACTCAATAGGATGCACCACCTCCCAATAACAACTCTACCAACCCCACACTATCATTACCTGGATACGCGCTGTCTCTCTTTCTTTTACCTATATCATCGGGAGAGGAGAGGGGAGGGGAGGGGTTCATTCTCCTGGGCTAGCAATGAGATCAGAGGTTTATGTGTGGAGTTCATCTGGTACAGGAAGAAATCCAATTACAGGTAATTACGGCATTATTGATGTTGGAAAATATAATTTCTGTGTGAATGGATTGTCACGTACATTTCCGTCCATCTGACAGTCCTGTTCAATGCTACTCCTACTCCAGACTGAACACATACTCACATCCCACTCCAATGCTTTCTAATAGCTGAGGCTGTTACAAATGCTTTGCAGGGCTTGACTGCCCTGCAACCAGCTAAACACAGCACTGAAGGAAGCTTAATGTCCTGCAACAAGAGGTGAAATATGATACAGGTAAACATGTTTCATTTTTACAAATGCGAATTGTATTTAAATATTGTATTTAAATAGTTTATAATTGTATTTAATATTATTTAAATGTGATGTATCTTTATACTAAATAGTATTGCTAACATGCCTACATATTTAAGATTAATTAAAATAATGAATTAATGTAACTTATATTCTCTTTTGTGTAAATATTTGAATATACCAGTATGATATATAGTTGTGACAAACAAAATACTAGGTTTCATTATCAGCTGATAATTGCCCCTCAGGTCAAAACAACTTTTATCACCTGATACGAAAAATATCAGGTGATAAAAGTTGTTATGTTAGCCTTACTGATGACAAAATATTATTCCTTACATAATGGTGCCTAGACAGTAAATCATATTCTGTAGATAGTACCTTGGAAGAGACAGAATGCTGAAAAAGTAAATGCCTCCGACACTCAAGCATGGTGTCAATAGTGTCTGGAGTCCCCTTTGGATTAAGGTGAGCATCTGAAAAGAGGATGGGATAGCATTCTGCAGGTTATTATTATTTATTTCTTAGCAGACGCCCTTATCCAGGGCAACTTACAATTGTTACAAGGTATCACATTATTTTTACATACAATTACATTATTTTTTTACACATTATTTTTACATACAATTACCCATTTATATATTGGGTTTTTACTGGAACAATCTAGGTAAAGTACCTTGCTCAAGGGTACAGCAGCAAAGTCCCCCACCTGGGATTGAACCCACAACCCTCTGCTCAAGAGTCCAGAGACTTAACCACTACTCCACACTGCTGGTCTTGCTATCTGGACAGCAGTGTCGTATTACAGCAAAGATCCAAATCCAATTCAAAAGGAAGAAAAGTAATATATGCATGATAACACCACGGTAACCAGGCAGGTCTTAACATGCCCCATTATAGAATGACAACTCAGGAATGAAAACCACAAAGGGCTTTGCCTTTAAATGGCAGGAAGGAGTGCACAAAGTAGTCTTTTCCTTAGATATAACTGTAGAATCACGTACGTGATGCTGGCAGTTGTATAAACCCAGAGAAAGTAGACTGACTCATGGACAGCAAGTTTGTTTGACTGCCAATGCAGCTGGAGCTCCATAGTTTACCAGATAAAAGACATTTCCTCCCTGCCTCCACTCGCCTTCTTTGGCACTTCAAGTCATTAGCAGCTCTTAGCAGTTTAATGGATAATGAGGTTTCAATGTGAGTTATTGGTGAAATAACACTTTGTACAGATAGCACCTTGCACCCTTTCTAATTAGCATTCTTTACAGCAATAAGAGATCAGTGTACACACTTCTTGTTAGTTAAATTAACAGGTTCCCTGTTGCTGTGATATCTCTGTTTTGCTGGATTAATGGTGTTATATTTAAAAAGTTTTAACCCTTTATTATTATTTATTTCTTAGCAGATGTCCTTATCCAGGGCGACTTACAATTTTTACAAGATATTACATTATTTTTACATATAATTACATTATTTTTTACACATTATTTTTACATACAATTACCCATTTATACAGTTGGGTTTTTACTGGAGCAATTTAGGTACAAGGGTACAGCAGCAATGTCCCCCACCTGGGACTGAACCCACGACCCTCCTGTCAAGAGTCCAGAGCCCTAACCACTACTCCACACTGTTGCCCCAAAGGACTAGAATCATGTTACATGATCATACTGAAGCACAGGGCCACCGTACTTTGCAGTACAGGCTTGAAACACATATCAATGGATAGGAGAGGGACTGACATTCACTTCGTGACAGTTTTTTCCCCCCATTTTATGTGATGTCACTGAGAGGGGCATTCAGGGCCCTATTCATAAAAGTACTTGCCGACTGCCGTAATAAAATGAATTTCATTTAAAACTAACGAAAGTCGTCCATATTGCTATTCATAAAATGATTTGAGCAAACGTGCGACCGTCACAAAGCACTTTATGAATGGATATACAGTTGTTAAATAACGAAAATCCACCTCTTTTTGATGACATCGTCACCATTGGCAGCAGTAGTGGTTAGGGCTATGGATTCTTGACCGGAGGGTCATGGGTTCAATCCCAGGTGGGGACACCGCTGCTGTACCCTTGAACAAGGTACTTTACCCAAATTGCTCCAGTAAAAACCCAGCTGTATAAATGGATAATTGTTTCTAAAAATAATGTGATATCTTGTAACGATTGTAAGTCGGCCTGGATAAGGGCATCTGCTAAACAATAAATAAACAATTATTAATGTTCTCTGGGAGGCGTCGGTCGCTGTTGCAAAAAGAAAAACAGAATCCACGACAGTAGCCTACTACCGAAACCCGAGTCTGCAGCTGTCAGTCACGGGAAGATTGCAAA
The DNA here is from genome assembly GCF_902713425.1 of Acipenser ruthenus. NCBI lineage: Eukaryota > Metazoa > Chordata > Actinopteri > Acipenseriformes > Acipenseridae > Acipenser > Acipenser ruthenus. The sequence continues at coordinate 10,894,694 of NC_081216.1, read as the reverse complement.
ACATGATTCTGATACCCCTATCACGTCTGCCAAAAATTCAGGACATATCATAATTTAGAAAAAAAAGTATTTTCTAAATAAATACTTTGTATTTCCTTTTTGTTTGGCAACGCTGGTAAACACATTTCCATATGCACACATAAGATTTCCATTCTTAACTGTAGGACCAATAAATAAATAAATAAACAAAAAGCACTGTAGGAGGATGTTTGAATAATACTGTAATTCTAGTAAATTATTATTATTATTATTATTATTATTATTATTATTATTATTATTATTAATAAACCCTGCTTAAAGCAGGGAATCAATCAGGGGCGAGTTTATGTTTATAAATCAGTGAAAGTTTCACGCCGTATTGCTCACTACACAAAATTGATCGTTCCCTTTCAATTCAAAGACGACCACCACAACATACTTATGGGATTATTATTATTATTATTATTATTATTATTATTATTGTTATTATTATTATTATTATTATTATTTGTTTCTTAGCAGACGGCCTTACAATTGTTACAAGATATCACATTATTCTTATATGCCTATGTAACAGGGCGAGCAGCCCTGTATATTGTTTGTTTATTTTATTTTAGAGTTCCCCCTCCGCCCCTGTGTTATTTTGTATTTGTTTATTTTGATGAATTATTATGTTTATGTCGGCGAGCGCCGTATGTGTTATTGTTTTGATTAAATGACGGCGTAGCCGGTTTGTTTTGTTTAGCGTGGATGGGTAGCCCCATCCACAACATAATTAAAACTCGTGCAGAAGGTGGCCATCTCCCGAATTAATTAAGTGATTTAATTTGTTGCTAATCGGGAGATGGTCACCTGTTATAAAAGGCCTGCAGCTCTCTAGCTCGGGGTGGGTGTTGTAGGTGCAGAGAGAGCGAGACGGAGATCGAAAACGAAACTTAATAAAAGAAACATAGGAACAGTGAAGGCAATCTGCCCAGCCTGACCTTTGTTTATGTATTTTTGTGTTCGTGATTTTGTTTTGTTGAAACCTTTTATTTTCGTTCTGTGAGCAAGTATTTGTGTTTAAATATTTTATTTATTTTTGAATTAAAACGGCGCAAGCCTTTTGAACTGCAGCACTTCCCCGGTGTCAGTATTTTTGTTCCTGCTTCTGCCTGACGTCAGACCACTCAGCCATCCCTGTCACAGCCTATATCTGATATGCCTGCCTATTGGTAGGTATTCACTGAGCTCTTTATTTCAGAGCTGCCGATAGGCCCCTTCCTGGAGTGACGCCCTCAGTCCCGCCCACCGAGGGATTAAACAGTGAACTCACGGAAGCCATGATCTTTTTTGCCTCTCACCTATGGTAAATTAAGACTACTGTGTTTAACTGAGTGTGTTTTGAAAGAGCTTTCCTGAGTTGACTGCAGTTACCCTGCATTCGTGCTGAAAGCTGTCTGCTCTAATTCAAGGTCTCTTTTTTCTCCTTTCCTCAGCAGCCTGCTTGCTTACGTTGCAGGCTGCCTTTTCTTACTGTCTGTCATATGTGAGTGACTGCCTGTGCAGTATTGATTTAAAGGAGTGTGTGTTGTCTTTTCTAGCCTACGGTCTTGGGTAGAACGCAATTCCTTCAACGGGGCTAGGCTTTGCTTTACCCCCGCTGTTGAGCAATTCTGCCGGCTGCCATGCGCGCAGTTGGACAAAATATAAATATATATATATTATTGTGTACTGTTGTTATTGTGTGTCGACCCTGTCGCGCAACACTGCTTTGCCTGTGTTGTGCTGTGAATTAGCTGCAGTGCAGTTAAAAAAAAAATAGCAAACAACAACACCCAGTCAGCCATGTTTTTCTCCACCAGGGCTGTGTTCTAACCTGCCCTACTGTAGAGTAGATCTCGCCAGCTGCCTTGGCCCGCCCACCCTGGTGTGTCGGGCCTCAAAAAAAAAAAGTGTGTTCTTCCCCCTATTGTTTTTCAATCGCCCGCCGCGGTGCTCGTGCGCATAGTGCCCTTGGTGCACATGGTGCGCACGGTGCAATAGCGCCAGCAGTGCATGTGTACTCAGCACTCGGTGCACGAGGCGCTCGGTCCACGCAACGCTTGGTACACATAGTGATTGATACGCATGGTACTCGGTGCACTCGGTACTCGGTGCGTACGGTACCCGATACACTCAGTGTGCACTGTGCTTAGTGCACGCAACGTCTGGTACAACGGTGCACATAGTGCCCACGGTGCTTGGTACACTCGGTGCACATAGTGTTAGGTGCACATGGTACTTGGTGCACGTGGCACTCCGTAAACTTGATGCACATAGCGCCTGCAGTGCTCGGTGCACATATTGCCCACAGAGCTTGGTGCACACATAGCCTGGTGCACGCAGTGCCCTCAGTTCTTCGGTACCTCGGTGCACGCGGTGATTCACCACTCCGGCGCCTTGCATTGCGCCACCTAAGGCCAAAATACCAGGCGGTATTAAAATAACGAGCATACCGTGGTTCCACGATTGCACGTCTTGCAGGGTTAACATGCCCCACAATGATGGGCATACTCTGTGTGTGCGGTGCCTGGTTGTTCAGTACGCCACTTTGGCCCTTGGGGACGAGAATGTTTCCGACATCTGCACGACTTTTCAGCCCCGGTTTCATCACAATAGACTAATGAGGGCCACGGGGGTGGATGATCCGCCCCCTGTGGTCGAACCTGCGGAGCTCAGGGTGAGCTGGAAGCGCCATCAATGATGGCAGAGGAGGATGTGCTATCGATAGCGGCCTCCTGGGGTGAGGACTCTTTCCCCACCGAGATGGAGAAAGGAGAGGAGCTCTCTGCTGAGGCAGAGCCTAGTTCCAAGGCTGCCTCGGAAGCTAGTGTGCCCCCACTTGTGACAGCGGCTGAGCCACGCCAGTCTGTGTTCCGGACGCAGGCAGTGGTTCCCCGTTCACAGCCTTTCCAAGCATGTGTGCTCCTCTTGGGATCATTTAGCATCGGCGCAAAGCATGCTGAAGCAAGTGATCCAGCTTGCTTCCTTGGAAGGCATAGAGAAGCTGGGCCTGGCAGGGTTTCCCCCAGTTGACTCCACCATTGCGGCCCTAGTCAAGGCTCTGCCAGTGGGGGGATTGCCTAAAACCCTGTGTGCCCGAACCCGAAATGCAGGGTCATGGAGGCGTATGCAGCAGAGGCATAGGTGACCCGTCTTGCAAACACGGCGGGCATACTGACTGCATACATGGATGGAATACTAAGGGAAGCCCTGCTCCCCGAGTCGGTGGCTTCCAAGTTACACCTCCTTTCAGGCACGCTGCTCCAGATCTCTGGCCTTCAAGGGCAAGACCTAGGCCAGAGCCTGGCAGACTTGGTGGTAGCTCGCAGACAGCTATGGCTGTCACAGGCGAGGGTCCCCAACGCAGATAAGGCGCCGTTGTTGGACGCGCCGATATCACCGGGGCATACCTTTGGGCCAACTGTGGAGGAGATCCTGCAGCGCTCACACCGAGAACGTGAGGCATTTCGACAAGTGGCTGCACTGCTCCCTCCCTGTGCTCCGGCACGAGGCAGGTCGAGCCGTTGGAAACCTCCCCAGGCACATGCCGTCTACCACACAGTCCCGGTCCCGGTCCCCACGGCTCCCTTGGGTGACCTGAGGCATCGCCTGCAGTCCACCATGGCAGCAGGAAATCGGGCCCTCCCGCAAGACAGGGGGGAATGCAGGGCGTGGTGCATTCAAGCAACAGCATTCTAGAAGGCAGATTAAGGGCCATCGCCCTAGGCAGCCGCCTCAGCGTGCCCCACCCCAACCTCAGCAGCCCCAGCAGGGGTCCTGAAGGCTTGCGGCCTCAGACCCATCCCTTCACGGCACACCAGCTGCAATATTGGCGCGCTTGCACCTCAGACTCCTGGGTGCTAGCCACCGTGTACACCGGTTATGCACTGCAATTCCACATGGGGCCTCCTCCCTTCCGATGGGTCACAAATACATCCATGACAGACCCTCCCCAGGTCTCGGCACTTCAGCAAGAAGTGGCTGCCTTGCTGCGCAAGCGAGCCATTCGTCTGGTAGACCCTATCCCCCATGGATAGGGGTTCTACTCGAGATACTTCCTGGTACCCAATAAGGACAGCAGCTTTCGCCCCATCCAGACCTATGGCTGGGTGACTGGTTTACTACTGTGGACTTACGGGACGCGTACTTCCACGTTCCCATTCGTCCCGCGCACAGAAGGTACCTCCACTTCGCCTTTCAGGGGAGCGTTTACAAGTTTTCAGTGCTGCCGTTCGGTTTCTCCTTAGCTCCTTGTAAATTTTCAAAGTGTGTAGATGTTATCCTGGCCCCCTTGTGGTTGCAGGGAGTCAGAGTATTGAACTACCTCTACGACTGGTTGATTTGTTCCCAGTCGCGAGAGGGAGCAGTGGCCCACACGGCGATTGTGACAGAGCAGACTCCAGTGCGACACACACTCTACCAGAAGGTTGGCTACATCTTGGTCTCTCTTCAGAGGGGCGTTGCTGTCCGATATCTGTACTGCGGCTAGCTGGGCTACGCTGCATACTTTCTCTAGGTTCTATCGCCTCAATGTGATAGATCCTTATTTGCCTTCACTAGGCACGAGGGTCTTTGAGGTTGCAAGCTCGCACTGCTAACTCTTGGGTTAACGGTCATGATGCGTCCCTCATATGCTGTCGTTCCTTCTCCCTCGCGACTGCTCTGGTATACTTTCCCATAAGTATGTTGTGGTGGTCGTCTTTTAATTGAAAGGGAACATTAGGTTACTTACCGTAGCCCTGGTTCCCTGAAAGAGAAGACGACCACCACCCAGCGAGGTTGCATCGGTCACCCTCACAGGTTCGATGCAAAAGAGATCATGGCTTCCGTGAGTTGACTGTTTAATCCCTCGGTGGGCAGGACCAAGGGCGTCACTCCAGGAAGGGGCCTATCGGCAGCTGTGATATAAAGAGCTCAGTGAATCCCTAGCAATAGGCAGGCATATCCCATAAGTATGTTGTGGTGGTCGTCTTCTCTTTCAGGGAACCAGGGTTACAGTAAGTGGTGCACAAAAAAACTGAACTGAGGCTCGATCAGTGTTTTTTGCAATACCAAGCAAGCCCAGATTTCCCACCGACCGCATCAGCAGCACTGGTATACTGTATATCGTAACGCTCCATGAAAATAAACTGGTTCACTCAGGCAGTATTCATCCAAACTGTTTATCGTGAACACAGGAAAAAGAAATAAAAAAGAAAAGGGCCGTTTCGACAGGCGTTAACCCTTTATGAATAAACCCCTCAGTGTCTAAAGGGCGGACAGTTTACAGCAGCCCTGCAGAGACAAAAGCAGAAACAAAACATCACAGAAACTTGTTTAGAGCTAATGAAAAAGGGTAAACACTGTAAATCTGATGTATTTGACTTATAGTTATAACATTTATAAATATCAAGAAACGAGTGGATATAAGCAGATACTATTTCATGAACTAAATGTATCAGGTACATTTTTTTCCTGATAATAATGTAATGCATAACTATTATTTTTTTTATAAACATTTATTTTGAGAAAATAAATCGAGAGTAGTGTATAAAGACCCTGAGAATAAACGTGTACCAAAATATTGTGTTGAAAAAAAAACAGAAAAGTTTGTATGGTTTCTGAAGTACTTTATACTGTTCCCCAGAGTGTTCTGATAAAAGGGACACCATTTACAAGATGCTCCTGGACATTTTTTTTTAGTGAATTTCTTATAGGAAGAGAGTCAACTACAGCTAAAAAATGCCTCGTCCTGGGGGAGCATCCCACTGAAAAATGCTTGGTCCTGAAAGGGTTAATGCCAATCAACTCCGTTGTAATGGATAAGTCAGCTGTAATTACTCCTGGTTTCTGCAATGGTATCAAATGATGCTGATCAAAGAAAAAACACAGGTACATAAGAGAAGAAAAATAATTTAGTTTCAATTTTTAAAATAATCTTTGGTAATGTTAAGAGACAGTTGGGCCCATCATTGCTAGCACACTATATGCCTTATATAGGGATATCTACTTTAATAGGACAACATTGAGTTGTTTTTTTGCCAGTGTTTACGATCCTGCTATTTCACCTGCTAAGATTTTCCATGCACTAATAATTCTCTGTGTTTAAAAAAAGCGTTTCCTACCTCCCATTCAAAACTTAGTTTTTCTGCAAAAAAAGGTTTTGTTTTGTCTTCAGGAATATTGTGTTCAGTTCTGGTCACCTTGCTACAAAAAGGATATTGCTGCTCTAGAAAGAGTGCAAAGAAGACCAGAATTATTCCGGGTTTAAAAGGCATGTCATATGCAGACAGGCTTAAAGAATTGAATCTATTCAGTCTTGAACAAAGAAGACTACGCGGTGATCTGATTCAAGCATTCAAAATTCTAAAAGGTATTGACAATGTCAACCCAAGGGACTTTATCGACCTGAAAAAAGAAACAAGGACCAGGGGTCACAAATGGAGATTAGATAAAGGAGCATTCAGAACAGAAAATATGAGACACTTTTTTACACAGAGAATCGTGGGAATCTGGAACCAACTCCCAAGTAATGTTGTTGAAGCCAACACCCTGGGATCCTTCAAGAAGCTGCTTGATGAGATTCTGAGATCAATCAGCAACTAACAACCAAATGAGCAAGATGGTCCGAATGGCCTCCTCTCATTTGTAAAGTTTCTTATGTTCTTATTTGTATTTACAATTGAATACAATAATATCCTTATGCACAAGAGGTTTGCTTTGAGAAGTGCAGGGCTCTGCATCGAGTCCAAACTGCTCTGAACATCCACTGGCACTGTTTTCAAAGGAGACTCTTATTCTGCTGTATTTAAATGTGCAAGCTGTAAGGGTTGTTTGGGTATACCTTTGTAATTAATGAAACTAGAACATGCATATAAAATTCTGCCTGTCTGTCGTCTACCAGGTCGTAAAAATCAGATGGTGCCTCAAGAGGTTTATCTCAGTAACACATTAAAAAAGAAGCTTGATGGTTTTATGACAATCATTTGTTTTTTTTAAACTGAATTACATTTTAACTAATGCATGAACAGACTTCATAATGTGCAAAATGATCTCTCTTCCCAAGTGCAGCTCACCTGAAAGAATTTGTTTTTTAACTCTTTACTTACTGTTACTTTCCGCTCTGATCTCTTTATCATCATAGTGTTGTTTTACAATAGAACGATGCTTGGATACATTCTATATGTTGTGGTTGTAGGATCCAGGCTGTTTTATACGAAGTGCTGCAGAATCACATCTCATGTTCCTCCCAGCCTGCACCGTCTAACCAGCTATGATTACTTTTCATGAAATAACCTCACTGGGGTTTTACAGTATTTCTCTTTTCTCTGTGAAAAAGTGTTTACATTCTTCAGCAGTTTCTGAGAACCAGTTATTAACTTACTGGGGTAGAGGTACTAAAGTGTTGCGCCTGTCGCAATAGTAGCAAACCAGTTGCAAACAAGTCGGAAGTCTAGGGTGAAATGTACTAAACAAGCGCAATGCTGTTGGCGACTTTTTAGGAAATGCTTTGCAGCAGCAGTTTTCCTTTGCGATTCAACCTTAGATGAATATGTAATTATGGGTGTTCCTGCATAAATTCGCAAAAAGGGGGCAGAGATAGTGCAAATGAGTGTTCACAAATATTATAATGAGATGTACTAAAGCTGCCGACAATTGCGACACTTACAATTGTATCAATTTGTTAAGAACTTTTGAAAGCATGTTTTAAACAGTCGCAATTGTTGCTGGCATTTCCCAGTCCACTTTTTCTCGTGCATTGCCAGTTGTGCTCAATGCATTTTTGTGGTGAACACCCAACTACCTAATTTTCACAAGTCAGGGTGTACTTACAAGCCTTGAAAACACATTTCTATGACATTTCTGCTTTTCCCAGCATGTTGGGAGCAATAGACTGCACACATGTGTCACTAACCCCTCCAGCTCATTCTTTGCATGCTCATTTTTCAACATTTTTGAAGGTGTTTTTATGAAATCCCATGCTTTAATAATTCACTCACACAGAGGGGCAGAGGTGACCCGTGGATTCATCCAGCTGCCGTCGGTTGTTTACCGCCTTTTATTTTATTTTATATATATTTTTTAATTGTTTTTATTGATTTTTCAAGTGGTACAAAAGACAGATTTATGAATACATCACTAAATCATTTCACAACATAAAGAAAATAAAATATTGGGGAGAGGGGGGTAAAACAAAACATACAGAATTAAATAAATAAATAAATAAATAAATACAACTAAAAATAACAAAATAAAATAACTGTTTATGGGTCAAAGGAACTTCACAGAGATCCCTACCCCTCCCTAATTTTTAAAGTGGGATATAAAAGGCTGCCATGCAGTGTTAAATCTATCAGTAGAACCTTGCAGGGTGTATTTTATTTCTTCAATTTTTAGGAATTGTAAGACATCCCTGGTCCAGTGGGTAAAAGGGGGCGGGGCAGCTTGCTTCCATTATAGCAATATGAGGCGTCTGGCCAGTAAGGTAGCAAATACCAAGGTGTCTACTTTCACCTTTGTCAGCAAGACACTACTGGGAATTACACCAAACCACAGCATAAGGGGTGAGGGATCAATAGATACCTGGGTAATTTGTGAAAATCTCTAATAAATTGAGACCCAGAAACCTGGGACATGACCAAAACATGTGAATGATAAAGGCTGGAGCCTGTTTGCATCTGTCACAGGTCAGGTGGTCAAGGTCTGGGAAGATCTTGGCTAGTTTAACTTTGCACATATGGATGCAATGTACAATTTTAAACTGTATAAGTCAGTGTTTGTCACAGATAGAGGAAGAGTGAACCCTCGATAGAATGCCACACACGTTCTGGGAGTATAATGCCCAGATCTTGCTCCCACTTTTTTTAGCGTGTCTAATGAGGGGCAGTGTAGAGTGGAAATAAAGCTGTATATTAAGGATATTGCTCCCTTGCAAATGGGATTTATTTTCAATATGCTATCAATAGGGGATTCAGATGGTAGTTGAGGAAACTGTGTTCCTCTATTTTGCACAAAGTTCCGAACTTGTAAGTAGCAGGAGAAATGTGATCTTGGCAAGTTGAATTTTTTGGAGAGCTGGTCGAATGAAGTGAAACATTATCGAAATATAGATTTTTAAGCGCATTAATACCATTTTGTGGCAGGCACAGAATGTAGCATCCGTAAGAGAGGGCTGAAACAGGTGGTTGCCGTTGATAGGAGAGAACATAGAAATGGACTGCAGGCCAAAATGCCGCCCGCACTTTAACCACATTTTAAGAGATTGCTGGACTATGGGATTAGCACTAAACATAGGTAGAATAAAGGGGTGAACATAAAAGCGCAGATAAAGATGCCAAGAAGGGTCCTCCTCCAGAGGCTGAGCATGGAGCCAGTAAGCCATATTGCGGATGTTAGCTGACCATTATTAAAACTGGAAGTTAGGCATTGCTTTGGTCTTTGTGGGAAAGCCTTATGAATACGCTGCGTCATTTTGTTCCAAATAAATGCAGAGATCAACTGATCTAAAGTTCTAAAAAAAGATTTTTTTTATGATGACTGGAATGCACAGGAAGAGATCAAGAAATTTAGGTAGCATATTCATTTTAACAGAGTTAATGTGACCAGTTAGAGAGAGGAGGGGCAGAGCAGACCAGTGTGCCATGTCTAGCTTAGCGCGCAGGGTGATTAAGAGAAATCAGAACCTCGGGAAACGGTAGAGATGAAGGCGTGTATATAACATTGAAAAGGTGCATTAAGTTAAAGAATGAGTGTTTGTTTGGAATAAATCTAGTCTGATCCATAGATATTATGGATGGGATGACAAAATTTAGACGACGGGTGAGAATTTTGGCCAGGATTTTAACATCCACAATAAGGAGTGAAATTGGGCACTATGATCCGCAATCTAATGGGTCTTTATTCTTTCTGAGGAGTAACGAGAGCGAAACTTGACTAAGTTTTGCCAGTAGATTGAACGATGTAAAAAAACATTCCCAAAACACTGAATACAACTCGCAAGCCATTTATAATGTATGTCCTGTATGACCTGTATGTCTGGATAATTTGAAATCAGGCAGTAGTATTTTTATTTCGTCTTTTCTCAAGCATGTTTCTGTACTCAGGCAGTCACGTCTTTGGTTGCCAATTTTAATACATGCATCACTATACTTGAATTTAAGATGCAGGCCATTTTTGAGAAGCAAAAATTGGTTTAAAAAAGTATGCCTTAAATTCGAAGGGATACGGTAACTTTATTAATTCTTCCTCTGGCCACAAAGGAATAAAACTATTTTAGCTTTGTCGTCTTCAAAAAACTATATATATTTTGGTTTCTAAGTTTTAACAGTGAGCATCCCTCTCACACAGAGTAAATATGGTAACAATATCCTGGGAGACAGTCAGCATGGTTTTATTAAAGGGAGATTGTGTCTAACTAACCTTGACTTTTTTGAGGATGCAACATTGACAATGGATAATTGCAAAGCATACGACATGGTTTATTTAGATTTCCAGAAAGCTTTTGACAAAGTCCCACATAAAAGATTAATTCTCAAACTGAACGCAGTAGGGATTCAAGGAAATGTATGCACATGGATTAAGGAGTGGTTAACATGTAGAAAACAGAAAGTACTGATTGGAGGAGAAACCTCAAAATGGAGCGAGGTAACCAGTGGTGTACCACAGGGATCATTAGGTCCTCTGCTATTCCTAATCTATATGAATGATTTAGATTCTGGTATAGTAAGAAAACTTGTTAAATTTGCAGACGACACAAAAATAGGAGGAGTGGCAAACGCGGTTGCAGCAGCAAAGGTCATTCAAAATGATCTAGACAGCATTCAGAACTGGGCAGACACGTGGCAAATGAAATTTAATAGAGAAAAGTGTAAAGTATTGCATGCGGGCAATAAAAATGTGCATTATAAATATCATATGGGAGATACTGAAATTGAAGAAGGGAACTATGAAAAAGACCTAGGAGTTTATGTTGACTCAGAAATGTCTTCATCTAAACAATGTGGGGAAGCTATAAAAAATGCCACCAAGATGCTCGGATATATTGTGAGAAGTGTTGAATTTAAATCGAGGGAAGTAATGTTAAAACTTTACAATGCATTAGTAAGACCTCACCTAGAATATTGTGTTCAGTTCTGGTCACCTTGTTACAAAAAGGATATTGCTGCGCTAGAAAGAGTGCAAAGAAGAGCAACCAGAATTATCCCAGGTTTAAAAGGCATGTCGTATGCAGACAGGCTAAAAGAACTGAATCTATTCAGTCTTGAACAAAGATCTGATTCAAACATTCAAAATCCTAAAAGGTATAGACAATGGGGACTTTGTTGACCTGAAAAAAGAAACAAGGACCAGGGGTCACAAATGGAGATTAGATAAAGGGGCATTCAGAACAGAAAATAGGAGGCACTTTTTTACACACAGAATTGTGAGGGTCTGGAACCAACTCCCTAGTAATGTTGTTGAAGCTGACACCCTGGGATCCTTCAAGAAGCTGCTTGATGAGATTCTGGGATCAATAAGCTACTAACAACCAAACGAGCAAGATGGGCTGAATGGCCGCCTCTCGTTTGTAAACTTTCTTATGTTCTTATGCAGCAGCAGAAAACAGCATTGCTGCAGATAGACAGACACTCAACATTCTGCTGACGAAACAGCTCTAATCCATACAGGGATGCTTTTACCAAGTGCCTTATTAATATATAATGTTACAGGATTACTGGGCACAGACAGGTTAGTTTGTTTTCCAAGAATAGCAGATCAACTCCATTTGAGCAGGTGTACCTGTCAGTTGTAGGCTTAGTAGGATATTTTAGTAAGATCTTCACTACAAGTGTGAAGGGTGTGAGTAACACTGAGTTTGTGCTTTGACTACACAGTCAGAAAAGGAGATATTATTGTCCGTTTCGACCAAATTGAACATCCACCGGGAGTGGGTTCAATCACATCTCTTGATGACCCACATTATTTCCCTATTTTAACTGGATTTAAACCTAAATTTATTTAAACCTAAAGATTGATTGAATGTTGCCTGGCAAGGGATCATTAAGGTGCTGTATTTTTTACCAATGTTTTTTTCTCTCCCCCTCTGCAGCAAATCCCCACAACGACTCATGAGAATAGAAGGTTAGTGGGTGTCCTCCAATCCCAATCTACACCAAGGAACTCAACAGCAGATGAGAATAGGTTAGTGGGTGTGCTCCAATCCCAATCTTCACCACGGAACTCAACAGCAGATGAGAATAGATTAGTGCAGTGGTTTTCAAACAATTTTTCTCGCGACCCAGTGGATGAAAAACACTTAATTGATACATGCTAGCTTTAACCGCTTCACTTTAAGTAATAGTTCAAATTAGACATTGACGTTACTTGTATAACATTTTTAAATTCAGGAAATTAAAAAAAAAAAAAAAAAACGATCAGGTAAGTTTTACTTACCTAATGTGACGGGTGGGCCTGCCTGCTGTTCATGATCTCACTCCAATCTGGATCACAGGATGAAAGCGCTACTCTACTCGCATGTCAGGTGCGCTGTTGAGTCTTTTGTTTTTAACCTTGTCAAAGTCAAAAATCCCAGTTCGCACATGTAGGTTGTTGTGAATGGCAGCAACAATAGAACACTAATCTTACTTAACAGTGGATATTCTTTGAAAACACTGATCCAAAACAATGACAAATGTAATGACTTGTGGCGTGTTTTCAGTGTGCTATCAAAGGTGAGTTGCAGCAACTCGTTTTCTTGCTCAGGCATCAAGTTCAGCTCCATTATTGATTCAGGATTTTCGAAAGCAAAAGGATCTTTCACCCAAAGCTTTTCCTTCAGATTTTCAAACCCCTCTGCAGGAAAGTAGCGACTAAAACTGTCAGACAGAGCAGTGAGATGTAACTCTGACACTTTTAATTGTATCTTGCTCTCATTGGAACTGTAATTGATGTAGCTTGTATTATAACTGAAGTGATTGTATCTTGCTCTTAATTGAACTGTAATTCCTGATGTATCTTTTTTGTACTGTAATGGAAGTTTTCAATTCCTCCTTGAACCTAAGTTTGGTAAGGAGTCACCCTTCCTGGTTCTCTATCCCAGCCCGCGTGTTGACTCAATGAGGAGACGTTGTAGTTCAATCAATAGTTTTAATAAGTTTGCAAACTGGTGTGCTCAACAAAGTAACGTGGACTCTGTTAGCAATCAGCAAAGACACACACCGAGCTAATTTTAAATGCAGCTTATATAGTTTTCTGGTACATCATACAAGAAGGAAATTAAACAGTGTAACCATATAAGGATTTGTTATAAGACTTAAAAGGAAGTGGACACCATATATCATACAAACAGTCATAAGACAAGTGCACGCTAGACATGACAGCTAAAATTAGTTTACTGGTTGCTCCTTGTTACCCACAAGGGTTGTTTACTTTAGATTCTCATTGGTTCGTCTGAATAGAGAGGTTAATAATAAGTCTCTGATTGGTTGTTGCTACTCCTGCCGGTGGGGGCAGTTCAGGCAGACTTTCTAGAAGCTTCTCAACAGTTACATGTGGCGCTGTGCCAAAAGGAAACTTATGTCTGTCATACCTCTAAAAGTATATAAAATATAAAAGAGAAATAAACATACACAAACTACCCTTTCTATCTTATTTCAGTTCCCAGTATCCTAGAGATACCGGGCAGGGCTAGTTCTTACCCTCATTGTTCCATCTATAAGCTCTTTGTACTGTTAATGCTGTGTCTAGCCTTATTGAGTTATTTAATGCCATTTAGGCAATACCTTATAAGAAAATAATCCACTACAGTACACAACTGTAAGTCACCCTGGATAAGGGCGTCTGCTAAGAAATAAATAATAATAATAATAATTCACTTTTTTTCACTGATGCTGTTCTCCTCAGTGTGTTGTAACAGTGTTGGGAACATGTAGTAGCTGGGACGATTACTTTTTAGTCGTGCTTGCCACAGTACTAACGACTTTTGGAATGCTTGTATATGCTCGCAGTGTCGGAATAAATCATTGCCTCTTCCTTGTAACTTCAAATTGACTTCGTTTAAAATTGAGAAAATGTTACGAGATATGACAACTTTATTAACCAATTGGCATCGTCAAACAAATTTGCCAAGTTAGACTGTTTCTCTACCAGAAAAATGTGAATCTCATTCCTGAGTTCGTACACCCTTGTTAGTACTCTGCCCCTCGACAGCCACCGTACTTCAGTGTAAAACAGTAAATGAGTGTGCTCCGCTCCCATTTCTGAGCAGAACGCTTCAAAAAGCCTGCTGTTCAGCGAGCTTCCTTTAATGATAACAATTTTCACTACTTCCTTCAGTTCTGCCATAAGATTAGGGGAAACACCCTTGGATGCCAAAGCTTCACGGTGAATGAAACAGTGATTCCAAACAACATAATTACCAGCTGCCTCAGATATTCTTTTCACAACTCCGCTATTTCTACCTGTCATATTTGCTGCACCATCACTTGTTATGTTACCAATTCAATTTGTATTTTCCAACAATGCAGTCATACAGCGCTCCGAATATATGTGCTCCTGTTGTATTTGTTGGTAAAGTAAGACAACACAGCAAATCTTCCATAAAGTCATCTTGCCACACATACCTCACATAAACTAACAGTGTTGCACAATTTGAAACATCAGTACTCTCGTCAAGTTGGATAGCAAAATCCCCGGCTGACTGTAACCGAGTAATAAGCTGGGCTTCCAAATGCTCTGCAATGTCACATATTCGCCGAGACATTGTGTTGTCACTGAGAGGAATGCTTCTCATTTTTTCTGCAGACTTGTCATCGAAAATTGTACGCACCATATCCAGAGATGCTGGAAGAATACGTTTTTCGGCCACTGTATGAGACATTTTCTCTTTTGCCACACGGTATGCAACCAAATATGAAGCCAGTTGTGCCTTGTCATTCAAGGTAGTTGAGCGTTTAAGAACTTGAGCCGATAACTTTAACTCACGTTGCTTCCGTTGAAAATACTCGATAGGCTTATCAACGAGTTCCCCCTTGTTTCGTTTCTAAATGTCTTTTCAGTTTTGATGGTTTCAATCTTTCATTAGCAAGCACCTTGCTGCACACAACACACTGGGGCTTAGGATCCTGATTTGCGTTAGCGCAATTTATGAAACCAAATTTCAAAAAGGAATCATTATACTGTCGCGCTCATGATTTATTTTTCTTTTTACTTGGTGGTTCAGACGTCGATTTGGCAGTAATACTAGTACTACTAGTAGAATTAGAACTTCCTTTTCGGGCGACGTACTTACACTTGTATTTGACGTAGATGAATTTGATTCCGAACTTCTTTTTCTGATAACAAAACAATCCATTCTCAGTCAGTTACCCAGCAACAACAAACTGACAGTGTTTGGATTCAGAATGCAGTCTTGTTGACGTTACGTCATTAGGTGTGATTAGCTACATTCGAAACTGCTACGTTGTTATCACGTGTAGTGCGTCGTGCGTAAGATGAAACTCTCTGCAAACTAATAAGTCTTACCGGAAATAAGCAATTTGTCCGACTTTAATATTATTGTGTAATATTATTTTAAAACTAACGAAAAACATTTTATATTTTAAATTTGCAAGCGACCCAGTGCCTTACCTTCCGCGACCCAGTATTGGGTCGCGACCCGTACTTTGAAAACCACTGGGTTAGTGGGTGTGCTCCAATCCCAATCTTCATCAAGGAACAACAGCAGATGTTGGCAAGCTAGCGGCCCTTGCCAGGATGAAGGTCAACACGGGCACCTGTCCAGAAGGGGCTGCTGTAGATGAGTGAGCTAATGCAGTCTCTGAAGATTTTACCTCCACAACCTGTAGGAGTGCCAAGGCCAAAGTAATGTTTACCTATTTAATATAACTTCCCCTTTCAACAAACTAAAGTCCAGTAAAATGCTTATAATGTTTAACAAAAATAAGTGTTAGTTTCCTACCCACCATCTGGATGAATAGTTTCTGCCAATCTGATCACAGCCAATAAAAGGTATGAAATACAGGATCTGAACCATGTAAAACACGATGGCACAGTTGGTATTCTGCAGCTGAATATCATGCCTCAAAGGGGCTTGAGAATATGATAAAATATTTACAAAGTTTAACAGCATAGCTATGCATCACTTTTCAACATTCAGACTGCTTGATCTGATCCAGTGATTTGAAAGACAGAGAGTATCTTTCACACCACAGGCGACACACCAGGATAACCAGGGCAACACTGGAGCAACACAAAATAAATATGATTGGATCCCTTAGAGTTCATTAGAGGCACAGTCAGCAAAATATGTGTTAGCACAGTACTGTGTATTGTATAGGTGCAGATTTGGAACAGCAAGATGTTTTGAGATCTCTACATCAGGACCCCTTGAATGCAATGAATTACACATTGTAAAAGAAATGTATTTGTAAAGCCTTTGACAGTGTAGTAGTAAAAAGAGTTATCAGAGTTTATCCTGCACTTTGTGAGTTAAGCAGAGTGCTCCACTTGCTGTGTCTATACCAGGTGTGTCTGGATGTAGCTTAACTGAAGGTGTGCTGTGTCTCTATAGTGAGTCTGATTAATCAATCAGCAATGCATGGCATGGTGATCTTAGAAAGCAGCAAGTGGAGCACTCTGCTTCCCTGATGGAGTCGAGGCAAAACACTGCTTATATTCCACAGTGAATAACAGGACAAGCGCATCACAGCTCTATCTGAATAAAGAAATATATTTACTTTGTCAGTGTTTTTAAAGACATTCAAGAATGTGAAATTAAAAAGTTAAAATTTTTACATGTGATTTAAAGCCAACTATTACACATGTGGGTACCTGGGAGACTCCACACTCTGCAATGCTGCAATGTCTGGGTAGAGCATGTCTCAGTTAAGATTGCTGTAGTGTAAAAACGTAACCCCTGGTTTTGTAAGCTTGAGTCGCAAATTTAACATTATCTTAACATAGTTTTTTTGCACTGAATTACTGTTACAAGATGCAGCACAGATGCCACATAAATGAAAACTGTATTGCACTTTTATTGTGAGAAATAAACAAATGACTATTGTTTGCTATTCTACACATATACCCTAGAGGATATTGGCTATTTATGGCAGCATACTTTTTTAAATATAAGAACTGGGACAATACATCATTTAAGAATTTAGAAGTAGTGGCACTTCCATAATGTTTATTGTTTTAAATTGCAATATTGTAATATTGCAGATCATTGTTGACATACAATGTTTCAATTTGAATTGTACTAGTTGACTTATATATCTGAAATTCATGAAATAAGAACATAAGAACATAAGAAAGTTTACAAACGAGAGGAGGCCATTCAGCCCATCTTGCTCGTTTGGTTGTTAGTAGCTTATTGATCCCAGAATCTCATCAAGCAGCTTCTTGAAGGATCCCAGGGTGTCAGCTTCAACAAATGAAAGTGATAGCTAATAGCTATCTAAAGTGTTCGGTTTAACAAGCACTCTGAAGTCTCTCCTGGTAAAGGCACCAGCGTGTTGCAGTGCAGGGCGAGTCATACAGTCAGGACAGTGCAGGGGCGGGGTGTGGCTATGTGAAGTAGCTGGTCTTTGGGATTCCACAGGGGGTGTAATTAACAGAAGACTATCTACACTATTTTGTATTTACTAGTTTAAGTCAACGATACACAGTGTAGGAAACTATAAAAAAGACTGGTGGTGTTTACATGCAAGTTTTAATCGCACTACTATAGTGCATTCATGACGTGTCACGCGCAAATGACGCATGATTGTGCTCATTCCAAAAGTGCACGGCAAAAAAGGGGTGTGACTTAAGTGTCATTACACTTTGGTAAAGCACGGTAAAGTGCGCGCTAATTGGCCTAATTAGTCCCATAGCAACAAACTCCACAGTCGTGCAAAATACTTAACGATAGACTTTCATGAAATAACACGATACCTCCTCCACTTCCCCTATGTAAAAGAACGCTCTTCTCTGGGATACAGTCTTTCTGTCCTCCTCTGTAGCTTAAGTAAGATTTTCCTTATCCCAGTCTTACTAATACAAATCAGTTAAATATCCATCCATCCATTATTATCAATCCGCTTCTCCTGATGAGGGTCACGGCTAAATTATATATAAATTGCATATAGAGATGTTGACTTATACCATTATTTATTATTTCAGTGTATTATGAACGATGAATGAGAAATACTAGATCGTTATGACCAGCATTATTATCATAATAATAATACTACGAATAATGTAGCTTTTTTCCCGCAAGATGTTTCAAGCTTCCACCCCTTCTGACAGCACGCAACACCAGGTTGACCAATTCTGAATTGTTTCACAGTCTCTGTTTTACATGTGAATCCTAAGAATAATTTCTGGAAAATAATAACATACCGCACATACGCACACTTAGCCTCAGCCACGCGTAAAAGGGCTTTATCTCCCCAACCACAGTAGCTAGAGCGTCCAAACCAACTTTAATGATAAGAAGACCAATTGTGAATTGTTTCACAAGCTCTCCTTTACATGTGAATCAAACAAATAAAGTGTGAAAAACAATAACATACCGCATATACGCACACAGCCTACCTGACATGCGTAAAATGGCTTTATCTCCTCAACCACAGCAGCTACAGCGCTCAAACCAACTTTAATTTAAAGGATGCCAAATGTGAATTGTTTCACAGTCTGTGTTTTACATGTAAAGCCTAAGAATAATTTGTGAAAAAAACAAATGGTTGGGGATATCAAGCCATTTTACGCATGTCAGACTAAGTGTGTGCGCATATGCGACATGTAAAACAAAAGCTGTGAAGCCATTCACAACTGGTCTTCTTTAAATTAAAGTTGGTTTGAACGCTGTAGCTGCTGTAGCTGCTGATCCAGGAGCATCGTCTGATGCGCCTGGAGTACAGAAGGATGTACCGTCTGACTGCACGCACCGTTGCCAGGCAGGATCGGCAATACAGTCACCTTTTGGAAAGGCAGGACCACGCTGATCAACAGCACCAAGAGGTGGTTGCGTTGCACGCCGAATTTCTGCGCACAATACGATTCCTTTCCTGCAAACCCATTGCATGGGACTGAAGGAGTTCTTCCCATACAAGACTTAATCTAGCCAGTGTTTGTCTGCGTCTTCTCCATCCATCCATTTTTGTCGCAACTACGTTGGAAGTAGGCCTAGGATTTTATATACCCTTATAACTAATTAGCACATACACAAAAATTATGTATTTTTTATATTAACAGCGTGTGTGTAAGTTTCCACATTTTCTGCATAATTAATTGTAACATTTAAACAAAGTACCTGTGTTTGAAACCAACACATCATGAGTTGTTTTTAATATATTTGTTCCACATTAACGCATATTTGTGATTATTGAACGCATACTACTTTTGTTACGCAGTTGGCTAAGACTAATATATATGGGTGTGTGAAAGGACATCAGTAGCCTAAGAAGCATAATTTAAAGCAGTAATGGGAATTGGTGAGTGCTGTCGGTTTTTGTACACATGATACTTCTACCATTTCTAGAACAACTAATTCTAAACAATCATAGTAATAACTATTATTATTTTCTTCTTCTTGGCAGCATGAACTGTTTTAACTGCAAGCCTTTTGCATTCTAGACAGATGGGGGGGTAACCTTCTCTTCATCTCTGCCTAGCGCGTAAAGCCTCATGTAAACCCCTATGCATTATTTGAACGATATCCTTTACCGCGCAGCATCTCTTTTCAGCGCGTTTGGTGATATTTAAATAAACCCTCCCGTTATTTTATTATTAATGAGGTCGTCTGCATTTGGACGACTAAATTCTCTCTCTAAAATAAACTCTCATGTAAACATGGAAGCAGAACTGTCATGACCAAAAAAGCGCGAGAGATCTGTTGTCACGCGTTTCAGTTTTTGCTTGTAAACTGCCCCAGTGTAAACTAAAATGTGGTGGTTAATAATGCTTTCTCTAAAACGTGTATGACTTTAATTGAATGTGTGCATAGTATAGTGATATGCAAACACAGGACTTGCACTACAGTATTATAAAGTAAAATCAGTTTTTTCACATTCTAATGTATGTACAGAAATATATAACTCAAGAAGCATATTGTGTATTACATATAACGGCTCAATAGAAATATCTGTGCTTCTTCTGTTTGTTTTTAATTTTAAATCGATTGAGACTTTCTAACCAGTAGCTGTTTGCTGAAACAGATACATAATGCAGACTTGACTGAACCTAACGATTTACAGCTGAAGACATGCAGAGGGTAAAACTGTTAAAATATGTACTTTGAACACATTAAGAAAATTAATTCATAGCAAACGAGATTGTCTGGGAGGCGGAGAGATGGAGAGGGGAAGAGTTCACTTTTAGTAATGCATAATTAATCATGGCAACACAGGTGAGTAGAAATGACCTCTATTCTGACTAATCTTTCCGTGGATAGTTTTGTATGTTGTACTACTTCTATAAGCATAGGCTGACAATAAAACAACTCTATAGAGAGGTCATGCTGTAGGGAAGGTTGTATGTGGTTTATCTGCCCTAAAAAGAGGAATCCAATAAACTTTAGCCACTCAGATGTTTCATTATTGTAAATATGCCTGTAAAAACCCTTACTGTGAGATTTCCTTTTGCCTTGCTGTACCATTCCCATATTTTAAATTCTATTTTTGTGATACTGGTAACCAATTCCAGAACTCAGGATATCTGAACATAAAGATGTCTGGCCTATCTTTGTTTTCATAAGAGGAATTCTCAGTTTCCAGTGTTCCTTAAAAAACTCACTTGCACGCTGTGACAGTCTGGCTCGCAGTGGTGTGGTGGATGACGTCACGGACCAGAAGTAACTGACTCCAAACAGTGGATGGGTGGGTGAAACTGAGTGCAAAAGCACTCAGCGTATTTAATAACAAACAAACAAAATATTTAAACAAAATACAAACAAAAGGGCACGAGGGCCAAACGAATAAATAAACAAACAAGTAAGTGCCGTGCTGGATTATCCAGCACGTATTAGCAATTGTTTTTTAAATATTATTCCTTCTCTCCGCTCCCCGTACTCTCTACTCCAACACCCCAACATCAAGTGCAGAGAGCTGCAGGTTTATATACTCTGGCCGAGGGATTAACTAGTTGGTAATTATCTTATTATCCCCCGGCCAGAGTCTGCACGCGTTTGGTAAGGATGCATGACTGTCAGCTATTTAAGTAATCAGTAGCTGATCAGCCATGCATCCTCACGGGGTTTTAAATAATAATAAAAGACGCGGCGCTTTTACCCGCGCCGCAAACAAAAATACAAATAATAATAAATAGGGGCGGGACACTCCGCCACACATGCCCCCCCTTGTGCGCAGCACACATGGCCCCAACGGCCACCTCCCCCCTCAGTCTTAAAGTCCCGGAAGAGGGGGAAGCAAGTTACTTCTGGGGGTGGCCATGGTGGAATCTCTGGCACCCCCCCATTCTTCGTGGCCGGCAGCTCCCTCTTCCGGGGCTCCCGCCACACTCTATCCTGCCGCGAAAGTGCGACTGGGGGAGCTGGTCTCCTGACCTCTCCCCCCTTCTTCATGGCCAGCAGTTCCCCTCCGTGGGGCTCCGACCACATGATCTCCAGCCGCGAAAGTGCGGCTGGGGGAGCTGGTCTCCTGACCTCCCCCCCTTTCTTCATTTCTGGCAGCTCCCTTTCATGGAGCTCCGGCCATCGTGTAGCGACCCCAGGCGAAGCAGGATCCCTGGCGACCCCAGGTGAAGCCGGACCCTCGACGACCCCAGGCGAAGCAGGATCCCCTGGCGACCCCAGGCAAAGCAGGATCCCCGGCGACCCTAGGCGAAGCCGGACCTCGACGACCCCAGGTGAAGCAGGATCCCTGGCGACCCCAGGCGACGGCAGCAGCAGCGGACCCTCGGAAGGCGACGGCAGCAGCAGCGGACCCTCGGAAGGCGACGGCAGCAGCAGCGGACCCTCGGAAGGCGACGGCAGCAGCAGCGGACCCTCGGAAGGCGACGGCAGCCGCAGCGGACCCTCGGAAGGCGACGGCAGCCGCAGCGGACCCTCGGGAGGCGAACTCGGGAGGGGAGCCCCTGGCCATGGAGGCGGCAGCGGGAGCTCCACTTCTCCCTCGTACCCTGTGTCCTGTAGAGAACAAAAGGCAGCCCCAGGCGATGCAGAACAGCCATCCCCAGGCAATGGCGATGGTGGGAGGGGGAAAGCAGTCCTCCCACAGCGGCTGAGACGGAACCAGCAGGTATTCACCCTCTGCTGGTGGAGCTGGGAGTGGCAAGCAGTCCTCCCACGGCGGCTGAGGCAGAGACCAGCAGGTATTCACCCTCTGCTGGTGGAGGTGGGAGGGGCAAGCAGTCCTCCCACGACGGTTGAGGCAGAACCAGCAGGCATTCACCCTCTGCTGGTGGAGGTGGGAGGGGCAAGCAGTCCTCCCACGACGGTGGAGGCGGAGGACCAGCAGGCATTCACCCTCTGCTGGTGGAGGTGGGAGGGGCAAGCAGTCCTCCCACGACGGTGGATGTGGAACCAGCAGGCATTCACCCTGCTGGTGGAGGTGGCGGAGGCAGAGGCAGCTCTTGCTGCTCTGCTCCTGGTGATGGTGGAGACAGAAGCAGCTCCTGCTGCTCTGCTCCTGGTGGTGGTGGAGACAGAGGCAGCTCCTGCTGCTCTGCTCCTGGTGGTGGTGGAGGCAGAGGCGATGGGGCGGATGCTGGCCACTCAGAGGGAGGCTGTGGCGGTGCTGGCTCCCTCTGCTGTGGCGGCTGGGCTGGGTGTGTGCCGTGCTCCTTCAGCAGCATAAATAGAGGCTGCTGGGGAACACCAGCATCCTGCCCTTCTCCCCCCCAGAAAAATTCAGGGGGTTGAGCCTGTAACTCCTCCCCTTCTGGCTCTTGGGACTGCAGCTTGGGTCCTAAGGCTGTGGAAGCGCAGACTTCCACCTCTTGGGCTATGGACGCACCGACTCCCCCCTCTTTGGGCTGTGGACGCGCCGACTCCTCCCTCTTGGGCTGTGGACGCACCGACTCCTCCCTCTTGGGCTGTGGACGCACCGACTCCCCCCCTCTTGGGCGTAGGACGTTCGGGCTCCTCCCACTCGGGCGTAGGATGTTCGGGCTCCTCCCACTCGGGCGTAGACGTTCGGGCTCCTCCCACTCGGGCGTAGGACGTTCGGGCTCCTCCCACTCGGGCGTAGGACGTTCGGGCTCCTCCCCACTCGGGCGTAGGACGTTCGGGCTCCTCCCACTCGGGCGTAGGACGTTCGGGCTCTCGCCAGGCTGTGGAGGCGAAACCAGCAGGCATTCTCCCTCTGCTGGTGGAGACGGTAGCGATGGCTCCTCTCCCTCTGATGCTGGAGACGGTAGCGATGGCTCCTCTCCCTCTGATGCTGGAGATGGCAGCGATGGCTCCTCTCCCTCTGATGCTGGAGACGGTAGCGATGGCTCCTCTCCCTCTGATGCTGGAGACGGTAGCGATGGCTCCTCTCCCTCTGGCGCTGGAGACGGCAGCGATGGCTCCTCTCCCTCTGGCGCTGGAGACGGCAGCGATGGCTCCTCTCCCTCTGGCGCTGGAGACGGCAGCGATGGCTCCTCTCCCTCTGGCGCTGGAGACGGCAGCAATGGCTCCTCTCCCTCTGCTGGTGGAGACGGTAGCGATGGCTCCTCTCCCTTTTGTGCTGGAGATGGCAGCAGCAGGGTCCTCTCCCATATCCGCAGCCAGGTAGTTGAACACCATGGCTGCGATGTCTGGGAGGGAAGCTGGGTGGTGTTGCTGTTCCCAGGCCTCCCAGCGCTCCCCATCTCTTGCCCACAGGAGGTTGATCACTGCAGGGAGGGCTTCCTCATAATCCCTCCCCGGCTCCACCAGCCAGTCCCAGACTCCCTCAGAGGAGAGTGCATTCGTCCTCTTTGGAGGATGCAGGTCCTCCCTCACTGGACGCTCTGGCTCCTCTTTCTCCTCCCATGGAGGGGGTTGGTCGGGTGCTATGTGACCCACCTCCCCAACAGCGAAGCACCACTCCTCACCTTTCAAGCAGGTGGGGCAGACGTCCAGCATGGTTGAGCTACAGTGGGACCTGCGACCGGCCCCACGCTGCTGTAGCTGCTGCTTCCTCCGTCCGCTTCTTCCCATATTTTTTTTTTTTTTTTTCCCCCAAAAAACACACAAAAACACTTTGAAAAAAAAAACGAACAAAAAAACGAGCTTTTCTTTCCTGGTCCGGCTATTGGAGGCGTTTGTTTTATCCCACTTCTGACACCATATGTGACAGTCTGGCTCGCAGTGGTGTGGTGGATGACGTCACGGACCAGGAAGTAACTGACTCCAAACAGTGGATGGCGGGTGAAACTGAGTGCAAAAGCACTCAGCGTATTTAATAACAAACAAACAAAATATTTAAACAAAATACAAACAAAAGGGCACGAGGGCCAAACGAATAAATAAACAAACAAGTAAGTGCCGTGCTGGATTATCCAGCACGTATTAGCAATTGTTTTTTAAATATTATTCCTTCTCTCCGCTCCCCGTACTCTCTACTCCAACACCCCAACATCAAGTGCAGAGAGCTGCAGGTTTATATACTCTGGCCGAGGGATTAACTAGTTGGTAATTATCTTATTATCCCCCGGCCAGAGTCTGCACGCGTTTGGTAAGGATGCATGACTGTCAGCTATTTAAGTAATCAGTAGCTGATCAGCCATGCATCCTCATGGGGTTTTTAAATAATAATAAAAGACGCGGCGCTTTTACCCGCGCCGCAAACAAAAATACAAATAATAATAAATAGGGGCGGGACACTCCGCCACACACGCATTGTAAGTATCTTGGACCTTCACCATGTCTACATTTGTAAAGCAGCGAAGAGCAATGTGACTGTCTTCTAAACGGCAATGCTAATTGGCCCACTGAAGAATACATCACACAGTGGTGTGTTGAACTATCATAGCTCAAGACAAACCTACGAAGTCTATTCAATACAATGTCCAAGCGATTCAATGAATGATATCTTTATACAGTCCTTCATGTGCAAGCCTCCCACACACTTCATAAACCAAAAGCCACTGTACAGTACCAATTAAACAAAAGATAAGTCTGATATCTTACTGAATTACATTAGGTAGAAAATTCCAAATCTGTAAAGCATGACAACTAAATGCCACGGCACCAAAGGTCTTCCATGAAAATCTAGGAACAGGTAGACAGTCAGATAGTGCTCAGTATCTGCCAAACAAAATTGTAATCAACCTTGCAATATATCTCAGATGTCAAAAAGAGATCTTGGAGATTGAATGGATGTAATTAACAAAAGAAAACACAGGCTGTATAATAACTCTCTGGTCCCAAATATTTGCAGCAGGAACAAATAAATAGCCATGGAAATATCTGCTCAGGAGAGAGCTGTACCAGGGGAGACCTCAGCAAGCAGAACTACTCAGGAGAGAGCTGTACAAGGGGAGACCTCAGCAAGCAGAACTGCTCATGAGAGAGCTGTACCAGGGGAGACCTCAGCAAGTAGAACTGCTCAGGAGAGAGCTGTACCACGGGAGACTGCAGAGCAGCAAGCAGAACTGCTCAGGAGAGAGGTGTACCAGGGGAGACCTCTGCAAGCAGAACTGCTCAGGAGAGCTCTACCAGGGGGAGACCGCGGAGCAGCAAGTAGAACTGCTCAGGAGAGAGCCATACCAGGGAGACCTCAGCAAGTAGAACTGCTCAGGAGAGAGCTGTACCAGGGGAGACCTCAGCAAGCAGAACTGCTCAGAGAGAGCTGTACCAAGGGAGACTGCGGAGTAGCAAGCATAACTGCTCAAGAGAGAGCTGTACCAGGGGAGACCTCAGCAAGCAGAACTGCTCAGGAGAGAGCTGTACCAGGGGAGACCTCAGCAAGCAGAACTGCTCAGGAGAGAGCTGTACCAGGGGAGACCTCAGCAAGGCAGAACTGCTCAGGAGAGAGCTGTACCAGGGGAGACCTCAGAAGGCAGAACTGCTCAGGAGAGAGCTGTACCAGGGGAGACCTCAGCAAGCAGAACTGATCAGGAGAGAGCTGTACCAGGGGAGACCTCAGCAAGCAGAACTGCTCAGGAGAGAGCTGTACCAAGGGAGACTGCGGAGCAGCAAGCAGAACTGCTCAGGAGAGAGCTGTACCAAGGGAGACTGCGGAGCAGCAAGAAGAACTGCTCAGGAGAGAGCTGACCAGGGGAGACCTCAGCAAGCAGAACTGCTCAGGAGACAGCTGTACCAGGGGAACCTCAGCAAGCAGAACTGCTCAGGAGAGAACTGTACCAGGGGAGACCGCAGAGCAGCAAGTAGAACTGCTCAGGAGAGAGCTCTACCAGGGGAGACCGGGGAGCAACAAGTATTTTTCTCTTCCTCACTTGTTTGGATGAAGAATGATGTCTTAGTGCCGGTGTCGTAGGGAATTAGTAGACCGGGGAAAAAGTGGAGTGCAGTAAGGCAAAAGGAAGGCGCAGCAGCAGTTTGATTAAAGGGGAGGTTAACTACATGAATCAACATTTTCTATCTGGTCATTTTATTTGCCAGATCGTATGGTAATGTGTTCACACACCACTTTCTTTTTTATTTATTTATTTATGTCTGTAAAATATATGTGTGATGCAAAGTGTTCAGTCGCAAAGATTTATTTACTGTATATTAAAAGGTTTTACACGTCAAAATGTTGTCAATCTTTAATCGAAATTAAAATGTTTTAGTAATATATTCTAATGACATACAATCATACAATATTATTGTAGTATTGCAAGGTCTATAATTATTTTGTCAGTAGGCCTAGTGTTAACTATCCCAGTTTACAAAGATGAAACGTTAACATCCTAGTTAAAAAAAAAAAGACATCAAACATGATGGCTAAATTAGTAAACACTTTTTTTTTTTTTTGTTTGAATAGGAACAGTTTTGTCATGTAGCCTATGTACCTAGGGCGGAAAATAAAAATGAGTACTGGCTGTAAAAATAAACGAAAGAACAAAGTGCATAATAAATAATAATAATACAAGTGCATCAGTGATTGCTGTGCATCGTGGCCTAACTTAGTAACCGTAGCACGGATCTCAATTCTGTCCATGACTGAAAATCATGCTTTAACTTTTTGATAATCGCTCGCATATATATCCTTATAGTACTGCTTACACGTTAAATATGTAACAAAAACATCTTGAGTTGCTATAATGTTTGTTTAACAAACAGACATATAAATGACACTTACAAAGTTAATTTTAAATGATTTATTTTTAGTTAATATACCCGATCAACTTATTCCCTGGGCTCGATCTACTAACCGTTATGGAACAAACACATATTTTTAATATACTGTATGGTAGAAAAGTATGATCCTTATACTTTTCATATATAGAAATTGGCCTCTTTTTATATTTTAGTATGTCATCTTTTATATGGATTACAGACTAATGAAAATATATGGTGCACCATAAAATAAATATATGGATTACAGACTAAAATATATTTTAAAAATATCCCATATATTAAAAAATATGTTTTTTCCATAAGGGAATTCCCCAGACGTAGTACTAGTAGGCATAAACCTTAGAAACAATGGAACCTCCCCTTTAAATTCTAGACAGCGATCCACTTTTTCCCTGGTCTACTTATTCCCCAGGACACCGGTACGAACCACACTGACAGAAAACGTTATTGCTCTATTATGATGGATTGAATTTGAATAATGTATGTAGAGAAGGATATTGTATCATATTGATTAGACAGATACCTAATAACCCTGCCAGTGAATTACCAGCATGTGTGCGAAGTGAATGACTTGTACATGTGACAGGTATCAAAGTGTATTTAGATGGGACCTTCCTCCCCCCAGGTTTGAAGGGTGTATAATTATTAGTGGAAATGGTTTCTACAGGAAAGGCAGCTGAGGTGCTGTTTCTTGTCCCTCATGTATTCAGATTAATAGCTGACCGGGACTCATCTTGAAATGGTAAGATTGTGCATTGGTGAGACCACACTTTGAGTACTGTGTCCAATTCTGGTCACCACAGTGTACAGGACAGAACATTGTGGCCCTGAGTAGAGGCTGAAAGAAGTGAAGTTTTGAGATGTATCCGCTCCTAGGAACCGGATGAGCATAGATGGGCTGAATGGCCTCTTGTTCATATTTTATTTGATGTTTAAAGCGCTGTTGATAACCCAAGCTTGTATACTGGAACAAATTTCCCTCCATAAACAATACGTCCAATGATCGGCAAGGAAAGGATTTACATATTACCTTTTATTAACCATCGAGTGCACCCGTCTGACGAGGTGTGCACTGGAACAGATACTGGGTATGTGTCTACCTGCCTACACAATGACTATTTACATGCAGAGACATTGGGACAACAGCAGTATTCTTAAACTTTAGTTAAACTAAACGGCATCTTCAGTGTGGCTGCTCTATACCAACATCACAGCTGCTATTTCAGTGTTGTAACAAGTCAAAGAGCAGTTACACAATGCAAGAACCAAATCATTACAGAGTAAATAATAGGAGGACTTGCATGTTTAAATAAGCATGCAGATTATAGAAAAATACTTTTAAATAAATCACACGGATAATTAGACAATATTATTATTTGTTTATTTAGCAAACACCTTTATCCAGGCAAGGAGATTAGGGTGTGTGAACTATCAGCTGCAGAGTCAGTTACAACAATGTCTCACCTGAAGGATGGAGCACAGGAGGTTAAGTGACTTGCTCAGGATCACACAGTGTTAGTGGCTGAGCTGGGATTTGAACTGGGGACCTCCTGGTTACAAGCAATTTTCTTTAACCACTGGACCACACAGTCTCATATACAGCAGATATACATATACCACTATAGATATTTCAGAATATAATTAAATAAATGTATTATACAACACACACTACGTACACATTTTGTACAGGATGTCACCTGCATTTGTTTTAGTCAGGGCATTGTATTGCAAGGAACACTATAGGTTAGATGAGTAAAGGGCAGAGCAGCCTTCATCAGACAAAGAATTGCTGCAGAGCAAGAGTGCCCTCTAGCGGACCAGAGTGTCACTGCAGCTGAAACTGGCTTTATTTCTTCTCAGTTACTGCAGTGTTTTATTTATGTTTTACATGTTTTACACCTAGGAGCTCAAGAGCTGCCAGCCCTGGAGTACAACAGCCAGCCCTGCAGATGTGTTCAGCGGGCACCTGGCCAGTAGGTCCATTGTAGCATAGTGAGGAGAAACAGTCCTTGACAATTGTGCAGCCCTAACCTCCAAGACCACCAGAGTCAATGCAATGCAATCCCCAGACAAGACTCTCAACATTGCACAGTCAGGTTGCACTTATTTTGTTTATGGGTCTGTTTGGCCTGGTTAAAGATCTCTAAGTTATTCATAAGAATATACATACAGTACAGTAGCAATATGGGGCACTATATTAAGTAACACACAAACATACTCTTGGCCATGCCTTTTGTTACCAGAAAGAAACTACTCTGCTATTTTTCAGGTGACCAGTATTTAAGCTCTAATTTGAATTCATCACACTGCATTGGGGTGAGGTGTAGTGAAACGAATGATTGTGTTGTTCCTTACGGTATAGTACTAAATTGTTGCCTTGACTCATGCTTGAGCAAAGACAACCAGCCTCTATATTCTCAGCTGAGCCTGCGAGGGTTTTGTTTTCTGCAGTGTGACTGATGCCTGCCCGGTGAATGCACAGGACCTCCTTCCCAGCTGCCACTGCTGCTCAATACCTACTGTATAGAGCAGAGCAAACTAGACTTGTGGCCAGTGTGGATCTGGAAAAACATATATATACATTTTAGATTTCCTGCAAGAAAGTCTTCTCTGAGCTCACTGAAGCAGGCATCTCATCAGTAATGAATTTGTCAGACAGAAAAGGCAAAGGAAATCTAACACGTTTTCTTTTTTTCTGTCACAGTAGTTTAAACATCGTCTGGTTTTCTGAGTTGGCACATTGTGCTTTTTTCTAATCAATAAAGTGGTTTTACTAATTTGCATAAGATTAAACTGATTTGATACCAGAGGAGTGTGTTAGGCACATTTTAGAAGCTGTCTAAATAATGAAAATGTGATGGAAATAGTTGTAGCACTGAAACCAACAGTACAAGCACATGCTTTATTTTGGTTATTTCCATTTTTAAATTCTTTATAGGTTAAGATTAATTAACTTATTGTATGACTTATATTGTAACACTTGAATGTATTTGTATTTGCTTGCGATTGTAAGTCGCCCTGGATAAGGGCGTCTGCTAAGAAATAAATAATAATAATAATAATAATAATAATTAAGATTAGATGCAGCATCTCGTCTGCAGGGGAACCGTGTAGTCAGGAGAAAAGCAATGCAGATGAAAAATGAACATTTACACACACAGCGAACATTAATCACATCGATCTGCATCCTAATAGGGAAATGCAGTGGATAATGCTAATACACTGCCAATTGCAAATTGTAAAACACCAGGCATTGTTACAATAACAGCTGTGCTATACTCCATCCTGGAAAAACTCCAAAGGAAAGCTAGGAAACTAGTTTTACAACTAAAACTAGGAATTAAGAGTCTGCCATAATGATATTGTTTTATATGAGCTTGTTCATATTTTGGTATTCTAAGTCTTTTTTTAACAAAATAGTTTCAAAAATTGAGTTGGCAACAAAAGGGTCTGTCCACTTTATTATGAACACCCGTCATTACTAAGTGAGCTCCCTTAAGAAAATGATCAGCAAATGAACAAAGCTGCAAAGCTGCACAATGCTTCTGCAGATATCCGCTGGATTCCACTTCCCCGTGGAATCCACAACTGTCTTAGACAATGGCATCTTGGAGCTTAAACCACTGAAACTAACAGTTTTGGCAGTGAATATTCCTGGCTACGATGCTCAGATATGCACGTATTGCCTCATCTACATTTCCTGAATCATTACTTGACCACCAACAGCTGAGACAGTTGGCAAAGGGCTCCCTGTACATGCCTCCATACCCTGATCCTTCCATCCACCATTAACAGTGTGATTCATCTGATGACATCATGTTTCTCCTGTCACCCAATGGTCTTCTTCTTTGCACCACTGAAGGCGGACCGCCATGTTGGGTTCTGTAATAGTTCCCTTCTGTCCATTAGGAGACATTTCTGACTGCATACAGACTGCTCAACAGCTGAACAGCAGACTCTATTGCAAACACTGATGCACCTACCTGTCAAACACACACTCATGCCATTAACCAGTCTTCTTTAAACAACTACACTAAGCACACAATCTGTTACCTTTGGGAAGTGGAAGGAAATGCACGTACAGCACACTTAATATTTGGTATTTAAGTCATTTTATTTAGGGCACAAGTGATTATTAGTGACTTATCAAAAGGCTGTACACTGCAAAACTAACAGCAGAAAATGACTAGAATGATTTAACTGCAGTGATTTACAATATTATACTAATTGTGTTATTTTTCATGGGAATGCTATGATGAATGCATGCATTGTAGCAAAGCCTGGTGGTAATGGGCTCTAATGCTCTTTAAATGAACTGCACAAACAGCATGAAAGGAAGGGATGTAAAGGCAATCACAGGAGGAAATTAACAAGAGAATTAGTCACACAGGCCAGTCACACTCAAGCACTGTTTGTTGGAGCTACACAGTTCCTTAAGCCAGGGAGAAAGTGGGAGTGACCCGAATCATATCAAATCAACAAATCACATTGTATTCATGCAAAAAGTATCTCAAAGCACTGTACAAGACAAACAAAGAGAATCACAATAAAATACATTTGTATAGAGATTCCAAAGCCTGTCACACACACACACAAAATGAACAATTAACCCATTCACTTAAACACCATCCTCTCTCTGGATTCGGGGGTCAGGGGTATCTGCCAGTAACCCTTCGTTAAATCCAGTGTCGTCATAAAATAAGCCGTGCCTAGACGCTCCAGCAACTCATCTACCCGGGGCATAGGATAAGCGTCAAACTTCGATTTCTCATTGACTCACCTGAAGTCAATGCAAAACCGAGTTGACCCATCTGTCTTATCTACTAAAACAACGGGACTGTTCCAGACACTTTGGGACTCTCCTATTACCCCCAGTCTAAGCATTTCATCAATTTCCACTTTCATTACCTGCCTTTTGCGTTCAGGTATACGGTATGGCCTCTGGCAAACTGGCGCCCCCGGCTCAACTTCAATGTGATGTTAAGCTACTAAAGTCTGTCCCGGGACGGGACAAAACACATCAGGAAATTCAGTCACCAGAGTCCGAGCTTGACATTTCTGTGTGTCAGATTATCTGCAATCTGAACAGACCCTTTTTTCGCCAACACAGAAAGATCAGGTCCCAGGTCTGTGACGTCATCTGCCTGCACCACTAACAGTGCTTCCTGTTGCAACCAGGGCTTCAAGGGGTTGACATGATAAATGTGCTTTTCTCTCCGTTGCTCCGGCTGGCAGATCTCATAGTCCACCATTCCAATCCGACGTGTAACCTCAAACGGTCCTTGACTCTTAGCCAGAAGTTTCGACTCAGAACTAGGTAATAATAGAAGCACCTTATCCCCCGGCTGAAATGTGTGTAACCGAGCTCCTCCGTTGTACTGTGTCTCCTGTCTGTGCTGAGCCTGCTGCAAATTGTCATTGCCCTTTTTCCAACAGACTCAAAACATTTGCGCAGGTCCAACACATACCTGACGGTATTGGTCGAATTATCCTGTTGCTCCTCCCACATCTCTTTGACCAGATCAAGCACACCCCATGGTCTCCGCCCATACAACAACTCGAATGGTGAAAACTCCGTAGAAGCTTGAGGTACCTCTCTGATTGCAAATAGAAGGGGAGGAATCAGCTGGTCCCAGTACCACACAGCACTATTAATAAATCTGCACAACATGTTCTTAAGGGTCTTATTAAAACACTCCACAAGACCATCGGTTTGAGGATGAAACACCGATGTCCTAATGGTCTTAATTCTCAAAAGCTTACATGTTCCGTTGCACTGTTCTTCGTCCGGCCGCAAAGCTTTTGCTGGCTCGTGTATGTCCTATAGGGGCAGATCTGAGGGAACAACAGAGTGTTATTTATAGGTTCAGCAATCCCCCAAGGCCCGCCTCTCAGCCACTCAGAGGGAGGGAAAGCCAACACACCCTCTTCCCCACCTCTCCGTGTCACTGCCATGATTGACAGGCGGCTCTTACGAGGCTGCTGCCCTCTTCCTGCAGCACCATGCATGCGCCAGACAGTCAGTTCAGATCTCCCGTTACACTCCCAATAAACTGTATTCTGTTGCTCATCCAGTATGACAATACACAACTCTTGGTTGATCTGTGTTGTTGGTGCTGCCCTCTCAAACTGACATGACATTCTCCCTGCCTGCCTGTCGGTTCTGTGTGTGAGGTTGTAAACACAGTTTCATAACAGTGTACCTAATACACTTTCCTTTTTGGAGGTGACAATATCATTGTGTCACATATCTGTCACATGGGTGTCCTTAAAGTGCTCCCATTCCCCTATCCATTGTTAGTATAATTTCTAATGCCGGCCCATTGTGCCACTGAACACCTGCAATCAGTCATGCTAGGACATAGATTCATATTACAGCACTATTGGTAGTCATTCTGTCATGCACCTGTGTCTCATGATTTACCATACATATACACTTCCCCTCATGTTGCCCTGCATGCAGTTCCCACCCCCCACCCAACAAACTGACGCACATCAAACATGTGGATGCCACACTAGACATTGGTCAGGGCAGTGGAATTCATAGAGGTACAGTGTGATGTTGGTGCAACTATTATGCATCTGTCCTACTAGACCTGCATAAGCAGTGCCCAGATATACACAACCCCCCAATGCACTGACATAGCAGTAGACCCCATACACCTAGTGGACCATGATGATGGATGTCTCTTGTGTTATCTGCAGAGCGTTGTATGTTGTTTGTCTTAACTGATGATGGCTGTCTGTGGTTGCTTGTTTTGCCTTGCCCCTTCCACTGCTTGTAAGCAAAATTCCCTACTTTTGTCATTTTAATATCAACCCTAACTGATGCATTAATTTAAGTTTTTTGTAAAGAATTTCCTTTTTGAGAATATATTTGTAGCTAGAAAGTCTGTATATTCTATTATAGAGCACAAAAAGTAAAAGTAATTCCTGGGGAGAACCCTGACACATGATTAGTTTTTCTTCACCTAGTCACACAAAGTGTTTAGCGCTCTTAGCCCCACCCAGTGCCGGTGCTGCGATTTAATGAAGTTTATAACTAAAATTCAGGGGAGGGTCAGACACCAATCTCTTTGTCACCAAATTGAATCATTCAATTTACACATTAGCTAATTAAGAT
This sequence comes from Acipenser ruthenus, assembly GCF_902713425.1. Lineage (NCBI taxonomy): Eukaryota > Metazoa > Chordata > Actinopteri > Acipenseriformes > Acipenseridae > Acipenser > Acipenser ruthenus. Next base: position 10,860,399 of record NC_081216.1, on the reverse strand, counting down.
TGTTAGCACTATAAATAGCCTCTTCACTTCTCATTTGCGTTTCGATTTCATTGTACCTGCACGCGCCATGGAGAACGTTCTTGATTATTCTGTTTCATCGGATGATGATCTGTTTGCTGTTTCTCCGGAGCCGAGATCTCTTCAACCAATTAAGCCAGCTCCTCCCATGCCTGATTTATCAACTCCACGACAACTTCGATCGGCTGTGTTTACAACTCCAACCTCTGCTCAGATGTCTGCTTCACAACAACCGGCTTGCTCTCCTGTCCGCCGCAGCTCCTACTTGGCCACTCCTTCCTCTGCAACCCCTGACACCAGAGACTGGACGATCCCCAGGCGCCAGCATTATCTCCATAGCAACATCATCCCCTTCAAATCTGCAGCACGTAAGGAGAATTTGTTTAATATTTTTCTCTCCACTCTGCAGCATCCTTCCCGTCGCAGGTGTTATAATGACAGCACAGACTTTCGCTTTCCAGCTCACCCTGCACCCATTGCCTCGACTCCACAAAACTCTGTGTCTACATCCGGAAGATGCCAAAGGCGGGACCTTCATAGCACTAGTCAATCTAAGGCTCATTCAGCAGTTTCTGAGCATTTGGATCCAGAGGCTGCATCCAGAGGCAGTCAGGAGCGGCTACTCCCATGATCCATCCCGGGGTTTCAGCGCCCCCCACTGTTGTCCAACAAACCCCCCTTGTACCTCCAACTGTAACCTTTCAAGTTACCCCCCCCCACTACAGGCATCCAGCAGGTCCCTGCAGTGACCTCTGTGGCCACTATGAGTGTCCAGCAGGCTCCCATATTGGTCCCTTCTCTGTCAAATGCTTTGCTTCCTTCTGCCTTTCCAGCTGCAGGCTTTCAACAAGGCCCCCTTCTATGTCTTACCTCTTCATAGGTCTCTGGCTCCTAGCACGCTCTGTATGCGGTTCCACTGCTCACCCCACCATTTCCTGCTCCGTTACTGACCCTCCACCCTGTTACCGACCCTCCAGCCCGTTCAATCATGTCCGTCCCTTGCAATCCTCCTCCTTCCTCCCTCCAGTGCATTTCCCCCCTTCCTTCATCCCATCCAGATCAACAGACTTTCAGGGCCACAACATTACATTCCCCGACGGCTGCCAGATCTGCAACAATTTCAATGAAGAAGCCTGCTCCTATTCTTCCTGCCAATTCCTTCACATTTGCATCCACTGTGTGGAAGCCCATTCACGATTAATTTGTCTATAGAAAATACTTCTGTGTATTTTTGCATATGCAGCGGCTAGAAAATAAAATGTGTCATCACGCCTAATGCTTAAGTAAATAAGCCACCCCTTAAGTATTTATTTTTATTATTACTGTTCCGCCATTTCATGTTTCTTCCTGAAATGCATAATTGAAAACACTCTTGTTGCTGTTCTGGGAGTGTCCAGTAGAGGGCACAGCAGTTCCTCTTTCTAGAGGAAAGCGCTTCTGTCTGGCTCAGAATAAATCAGATGCCAGAAGAGTAATTATGCGTATTGATGTATTCTATCCATTATTTTATTACAGGTGGGTAAATAAATAATTACTTTTCAAAAACACTATATATTGCATTATAAGTTGTTAAACACAAATTATGGTGTCATGTTAGCAAGTTTCTGGTAGTAAAACGTGTATTTTTATGTTTGGAAAAACGAGTGATTTTCATTATACATGTGCGTTCAATATACGATATGAAAAACGTGGTTAATAAAAGGAGAATGTTTAAAAAATATTTATTTTAGAGTAAATACATGAACAGAAGGTTAAATACTGATGAAAATCGGAAAATGTGTTTATATTTTTTGAATATAATTGTATAAAGTGGCTTCAGATATTATTATTTGGTTAATGGCGTTAAAAACTGCAAGGTTTTGTCTATGCAATACAAGCATTGTAAAAGACCGCGAAATGGCGGACACGTGAATGCTGATTATTCTTTTTCAATACTGAAACTGTTTTGTATAAAATTAACAATCGCAATTAATGCCATTTTGGTAGAAATCTGGTAATAATTATTCAGTTAGCCTTGTTATTTAGATTATGGGTAAATGCATTTTTTTTTACTATTAATTGCTTTATTGCTGTTAATATGATTGATACTGAGTTATCACTCTGAGACAATGGTTTATTAATATGATTTTTAAAATGGAATGTTCGGGTGGCTGATTGGTTGCTGAGGAGTTTTAAACCGTGCATAAATATCGCTTTTTGTCTAATTACAGTTTGATTAATAAATTATAAATACACGACATTAAACTCTCCATAAGTATTTGTACATTGTTGTGAAAGGTCTTAAAGCTTTTAAATATGAGTGAGATTCCTTTCATCACATTTGATCTTTTAGGAGGCATGTCAGTAGACAAGTGGCTAGAATTTGAAGAAAAACCTGTGTTGAAAGAAAAGCAAGAGACACAAAGAACTAAAGTCAACAACATAAAGAAATTGAAGAAAACAAATGAAGCAAACACACAAAAAAAACAACTGCTCGGCTGCTGGTGTTTTATTGATTGGATGAAACAAAAATAAATGGTTATCGACTTAAAAACAGTTTCTTTTGACATTTTAAACAGTCAGTTATGAGAATTCTATGCTTCAGTGCGTAATTCAGCTGGTCAAGAGTACTCAATTGTTAGCTTTGTTAGCCTCCCTGCTGGTCTCAATCGCTATGTAAATGGCACTGACATAAACCACAATGTTAGCATTCAGTGCATTTACATGAGCATAAGAATTCTGATATTTTTCAGAAAATTAAGTTTACTGAAAACTAATTCCAATATCAAAAGTCATGTAAACACAGTTTTTGGAATATGTATCGGAATATTCCGAAAGTCAGTTTTCGGAAAACAGCACCTAGAAATTTCCGATTCAATTCCGAAAACTAACCAAATGTATATCATGTAAACGCATTTTTCGGAAAACTTATTCTGATAGCATACTGCACATGTGCAAACTTTGACCTTCATTCCTGCACGTGGTTTTAGAAAACAGAGAAGATAATAATAATCTGTAGTCAGTCTGCATGCATCCATTTGTCTAGTTAGGGATAAAGAAATACATTTGTTAAAATCTGTATGTATTTGTTAATAGCCCATACTGAAGCAGCACATGTTTTCCAGCTTTAAAATGATGTGATAATTTAAAATAATGTCTGCAAAAGAAACTGGTAATATAGAACAGGAAGAGCTGTTGAAAAGGCCGATTGCACATTGTGGGGAATCTGAATAGAGGTATAGGATAGTAATCTTTGAATTTAAGACCTGACACTTCGATAAAGAACTTGAGTTATTGATTGCTCTCAGTTCTATCGCAGAAATGTCCGTTCTGTTCAAATCGTACTTAGGGTACTACAGTACTTTGCATGCGAAAATATCCTGCGTTTTCCGAAAACTTCAATCCATGTATACAGTTGAATTCTAATTAGACTTTCTATCGTTAATCATGTAAACACAGAAAAGTGACGTTTTAAGAAAATTATTTGTTTATTTAGCAGACGCCTTTATCCAAGGCGACTTACAGAGACTAGGGTGTGTGAACTATGCATCAGCTGCAGAGTCACTTACAACTACGTCTACTAGGTGTTTTTTCTACGTTTTATTGTGTCCATAGAAGCGGGATAACACACTCCAGGGCTTGTGGGTTGTGTTGCATTAACATATGTCTTTTTTTGGTATGAAGTAAGGATCTCCACTCAGTTTCGCTTCGTGCCTCCAACCCAACCACAGCCGTATGTTAATGCAGCACAAGCCACGCCCTGTCGTGTGTTATCCCATACATAATATTCTGTGGGTAAAGTACTCATACAACTTGTACTACGTTGCTTTATTTTTGTAACTTTAAACACAAGTATGCACTAAGCATGTTAGGCTAATGTGTATATTTAAATTTAGTACTGTGCAAATTAAAATGTGATTCAAAGGCAAAACTGTAAAATATTGTCACTGATATTGTTTCATATTTTTTCATTGAAGCACATTAAAACGACATGTTAAACTTTGCAGATGCACATATAACCCTCGGCATGCTATTCTCACGTGAGTGACACATTTTGGACTCGCATGCGTTCCATGTGGAAATTGCGGGATAAGCAGCTGGGTGGTTAACAGTATGTATGTTGATTGATATTAATTGTATTGTGTGGCTGTGTGGTCCAGTGGTTAAAGCAAAGGGCTTATAACCAGAAGGTCCCCGGTTCAAATCCCACCTCAGCCACTGACGCATTGTGTGACCCTGAGCAAGTCACTTCACCTCCTTGTGCTCCGTCTTTCGGGTGAGATGTAATTGTAAGTGACTCTGCAGCTGATGCATAGTTCACACACCCGAGTCTCTGTAAGTCGCCTTGGATAAAGGTGTCTGCTAAATAAACAAATAATAATAATAAACCAGATGCCAGAAGAGTAACCACGCATATCGGTGTATGCTCTCCTTTATTTTATTACAGTTGCAGGACCATTCAGATGCACATCTGAAACCTGTAACACATACTCTGTATTTTCCTAAATTAATATTTGTACTAAAACATGTTGTGATTTGTGTTTGTCCCCGAACTACTGAACTGGGCCTTGGTGCAGGATTAGACCCCCCCCCCCAAATCAATTGTGTAACAAAATGAATCAATTTGATTAATGACTCGATTTAGTTAATATTGAAACATTATTATTATTTATTTATTTATTTATTTATTTATAATAGCTTCAAATTAGTCACAAAACATATTAATCATAACATAGGCATCAATTGGATTTTTAAATTAATTATATTAACAAACATAACAAATTAATATCCCAAAAGCATGTTGTTGTTTTTTTTTTTAAATATTGAATTTTGACCATCCGTTAGTTAAGGAGGAATTTTGTGAGGCAGACAGACCCCGACATGTTCAGCTTGTTCAATGTGGAACATGAAACAGACTTTAGCTTTTTCGCAAAATCATTTAGTTTCATTTCTGTTCTAGCATGGCTGACAGAGATTTGGGGTGCTGCTTGTGCATTGTGTTGATTTTGTTTAGATGAAAAAGTTCCAAGCAGTACATTATATGTAGTAAACTATAACATTAATATTATGGGTCAAATATATAAAAACATACTGCTATACCTACAGGCCATCGTAAATCAAGGCCACTGTATTATTGTATTTTGCCAGAATTGCATGTAATTTATCTATTAGAATACAGTGAATTAGCTGTACAGCTATAGCCAAAAGTTCTGCATCTCTCTCTATATAATTAAATCATTTTGCTTCACTGAGTCGAATGAAACCTGTTCAGTAATGCTACGTTAACATACTGAATTACCCACCGCTTTGTAGTTTTTCATACTTAACGAAAAACTAACATCCAACATGCCTTAAACACTACTATACAACTATTATTGCTTCCAGTAGACTTTTGCAATATCGTTCAGTAGTTTCTTTGATTACATGATGTTAAATAAAACATCTAAATTATGTTGATCTAGGGGTTTTTTATGCAAAAGTTGTGGCCATAGCTGTACCATCTCTCTCAGCAAAATGTAATTGTTGATAGTTTTCAGTTGATAGTGAGGACGTTTAATCTTACATAAGAAAGAGCATAAGAAACTTTACAAACGAGAGGAGGCCATTATGCTCATTTGGTTGTTAGTAGCTTATTGATCCCAGAATCTCATCAAGCAGCTTCTTGAAGGATCCCAGGGTGTCAGCTTCAACAACATTACTGGGGACTTGGTTCTAGACAATTCTCTGTGTAAAAAAGTGCCTCCTATTTTCTGTTCTGAATGCCCCTTTATCTAATCTCCATTTGTGACCCCTGGTCCTTGTTTCTTTTTTCAGGTCAAAAAAGTCCCCTGGGTCGACATTGTCAATACCTTTTAGGAATTTGATTGCTTGAATCAGATCACTGCGTAGTCTTCTTTGTTCACGACTGAATAGATTCAATTCTTTTAGCCTGTCTGCATACGACATGCCTTTTAAACCCGGGATAATTCTGGTCGCTCTTCTTTGCACTCTTTCTAGAGCAGCAATATCCTTTTTGTAACAAGGTGACCAGAACTGAACACAATATTCAAGGTGAGGTCTTACTAATGCATTGTAAAGTTTTAACATTACTTCCCTTGATTTAAATTAAACACTTCTCACAATATATCCAATATATCTTACTGTAACCAGGGGTGAAATTCTGCCGGTACTCTGTACCGGGACTTATTTTGATGCTGGTACTGGGTACCTGGATGCATTCCATCCACTCACACAGTCCACTAGCACAATGTTTCTCAAATGCGCTTTCATTCAGCACAGTTCGTGCTGCTTGCATTATGTTTCCTCATACTGCTTCTGTTTCTGTTAGCTGCTATTGGCCACCATTAACGTCAGTATAATCACTGCATGTTGATTGGCCGAGCTTTCATTCTGATCAGATTTCATTTTGGCATGAGTCACAAATCTCCGCCCATTTCGCTGTGTGTCAGTGCTCCTTCCTTGATCAACAAGAGAAGACTTTAGCAGTGCAACATAAAAACAGCGGTATGGAGGAAATTTGATTATTATGAAGTAATAATTCTTTTGAGATACACTTCAAAAATACAGGTACATTAACTACACTGTAATTACACTGTATAATATTTAATACATGTAATTACTCCTAAATCCTATAACTGTACTATGTACTGTATTTTGAAGTGACTCCTTGTTGCCTTGTAATAAAAGAAAATAATGAATGTAATTACATCATGGATTATGGTAATTACAATTAAACTAATATTACCATTCTGAAGTGACTCCTTGTTATCAGGTAATAACAGGAAATGGTAAATGTAAGTACATTGAAAAGAAAATATGGAATGTAATTACATTGTGAATCATGGTAATTACAATAAAACAAAATGTAATTCAATGTAATTCCTTTGGAAGTGTACTGTACTCCTATGTTACATTGTAATAAAAGAAAATAATGCATGGAATTACGTTGTGGACTATGGTAAGTACAATTAAACTAATATTACCAAACTTAATACTGTTAGAAGAGTACTGTAGTTTGAATTTCACCTCCTATAAAGAGCAAAATAAGAGAATATACAAGCACTAATTCAGTTTATTTTTTATTTAAATAAAACAAAAGAAAAATCCAAATAGAAGTGACAAACTGTAATAGCTCTACATGGACATTTTAGTATTTCATGATACCATGGTACCTTTTTAACAACACCCTTATTAGTAAGTTTTCTTTTTATTCATTAGTTTCCTTTTGAAACCCAATTAAATGTGGCTCTTTCCTGTATGCTTGTCAGCAGGTATCCATGTGAGATGTTGTATGATTCACCCGCCACATAGTTTCAGTAAATCAGTAAATAAAATATTCTTGCATTTGAACTGAAAATCCAATTTCAATAGAAGGTACAAAATTAACTTTAAAACAGAAACAGTCAGATTTTTGGCACACCTTGTAGCAAGCACAAAAAAGACATTCCACTATCAATAGTAAAATTAAATTAGAAGTAGTTTTAAATCCTCAACAATAACACTGTAAATATTTGGAATTATATATTTATTTATTTTCATACATTGGAGTGATATACCATTTTTAAACAAATTTAACACCTGGAAGTAAAAAGCTTAAAACAAAAACAGTCTTAATTTTAAGCCTTTGTGAAAAGAGCGTACAGAGATTTTAGATGGAAAACGCGATATACACAGTTTGCCAACAGGCTCTGTATCGACTTGGCATTTCAGACAGGTCAGGTTGTTTAACTCACGTCTGAACCAAACACAATTTAAATCAACATGTTACAAGAGTGTGAATTAGGTATAGTAAATAGGAACTGGACTACATTACAAATACAAAAAAAATAAAAAATGAGGCTGGGCGAGTGCAACAATCTGAATAATGACAGACAGTTTCATGAAGGTTTTCACTGTCACAATTTTCACAAAGCTCTTAAACAATGCCCAATAAGTAAACAATTCAATCCATATAGGGAGGCAATGACACAAATCAATTTGTGTGTGGTTCAGACGTGATTAACAAAACATGACCTCTCTGTAATGTCCGGTCGACATAGAGTTTGCTGGCAGATGGCGTACATCACATTTTGCATCTAAGCTCTTCATATTCTAACCAACTGGACACAATTTGGAAATGGAGCCCACGGCAGTTGGTGCTACAACATATAAAGTACAATCAATTTTGTATATTAAGAAAATATAAGGGAATACTTACACATAAACTACATAGCTGATATCAAACAGGCCATACAGTACACCTCTCTACATTTTTCTGACTACAAAAAAATTATTAACTGTAATTGTTTGCTATTTTAAACCAAGAGTCCTTAAATTCCAGCTGTTGTCCTGAGGCAGTATAACTAATTTTAATAAAAGTATGTAGATATACATACACACACCATTAGACAACTTATAACTTTCTATGCCTACCTGTAGTAGACTGCTCAGCATTAGATATTGCAGTGACTGTACAAGTAGATCTTGCAAAAGGTGTACTTAGAGGTGCACAAGGTCGCTCTGAAAAATAAATTTGCTAATTTGTAATATGCATCTAGCATATTTTATAAACAACCCTACTGTAGTTTTACATTATTATGAAAAACATTGTTCGCAGGTTTGCTTTTGCAAAAGCTTACATTACCTTCACTTATGGTATCATCCCTAAGTGGATCAGTTACATTCGTGGTAGTGCTGGTAAATGCTTTATATGCAGGTTTCCTTTGTCTTTTAGATTTCCGCATTACTGTAGACCTCTTTCTACTTGGACAGCAATTAATAAAAACAATCATATAAAACACCACAACACACACACACAAACACATCAGTGGATTCAAAAGGCAGGCCCCAGAAACTGTTCAATTGTGTAACCATTGGAACGCCCTCGTCCCTTAAACAAGAAACAAGTGGCTGCTGCACTACTTTTTGTATATGGATGCTGTCTGATTGCTTGCACTTCATTCATTGTAATTCAACACCGTTCCTTGCAAAATATATCTCCACTTGTATTTTACCATAAGAACATAAGAAAGAACATAAGAAAGTTTACAAACGAGAGGAGGCCATTCAGCCCATCTTGCTTGTTTAGTTGTTAGTAGCTTATTGATCCCAGAATCTCATCAAGCAGCTTCTTGAAGGATCCCAGGGTGTCAGCTTCAACAACATTACTGGGGAGTTGGTTCCATACCCTCACAATTCTCTGTGTAAAAAAGTGCCTCCTATTTTCTGTTCTGAATGCCCCTATATCTAATCTCCATTTGTGACCCCTGGTCTTTGTTTCTTTTTTCAGGTCAAAAAAGTCCCCTGGGTCGACATTGTCTGTACCTTTTAGGATTTTGAATGTTTGAATCAGATCACCGCGTAGTCTTCTTTGTTCAAGACTGAATAGATTCAATTCTTTTAGCCAGTCTGCATATGACATGCCTTTTAAACCTGGGATAATTCTGGTTGCTCTTCTTGCAGCAATATCCTTTTTGTAACGAGGTGACCAGAACTGAACACAATATTCTAGGTGAGGTCTTACTAATGCATTGTAAAGTTTTAACATTACTTCCCTTGATTTAAATTCAACACTTCTCACTATATATCCAAGCATCTTGTTGGCCTTTTTTTATAGCTTCCCCACATTGTCTAGATGAAGACATTTCTGAGTCAACATAAACTCCTAGGCAGCAGCCATAAACACTGGTTACCTCGCTCCATTTTGAGGTTTCTCCTCTAATCAGTACTTTCTGTTTTCTACATGTTAACCACTCCCTAATCCCTGTGCATGCATTTCCTTGAATCCCTACTGCGTTCAGTTTGAGAATGAATCTTTTATGCAGGACTTTGTCAAAAGCTTTCTGGAAATCTAAATAAACCATGTCGTATGCTTTGCAATTATCCATTGTTGATGTTGCATCCTCAAAAAAATCAAGCAGGTTAGTTAGACACAACTTCCCTTTCCTAAAACCATGCTGACTGTCTCCCAGGATATTGTTACCTTATTACACTGTATAGTATTGTATGTATAACGCAAGGTATCTGATTTTTGTAAACCTTGCAAGTCGCCTTGAATAAAGGCATCAGCAAAATGAATAAAGAATAATAATAATAATAATAATAATTATTATTCGCCTAACTGCAGTGTATTTTTTAAAGAATGCAATATTACAAATATATTACAGTAATTGCACTGCAATTGCCATTTTTTTATTTTGCTTTTTAGAAATAAAGGTTAGGTCTTTGCAACTTCAAGCTTTTTTCAAATGAATGCTACATAACAAATGATGTATATCGAGTGTGCACTTGCTCAAAATGATCAAACTACCATGACTTTTCATAATCTTTAATGTTTGCATTAAAGTAGCTTATTGTTTTGCCACCCCAACCCCATAAAAAAAACATATTTAACAAAATAACAGATACTATTAGATAGTTGAAAAGCTAGCTATAATGTAATTTTATATGTTTTACCTTACTCCGATTATTTCGATGTTTAGTTGTTTGTATGCAATCCCATCTGTGTGCGTGTAAACTGGCGAAACTGAACATTGGAGCGAGGGAAAACGTTTCTGATGACGTAGAACTTCAAACTTTAGGCGCCGAGATTGAGAACGAAGACCGAGAACAAAGAGGAACTTGAAGAATCAGCATGTGACGGTATGAATAAAGACGTTTTTAAAAGTATTCATTTTTCATTATTCATAAAAGGTCATGAAACACAGCAGACAAATTATTACTACTTTGTTTGCTCTCGGTTGCACTGTATATCCGTATTTAATATAAACACAAAGCAGCTGATTATTCACACTTTATTATCACTATATAGTCCTCTATTATTTGCTTGTTGCTTAGACTGTGTGTACTGTTGCAATGGCTTGTGCATGTGCTTGTTGTCATTGTGCAACTCGATATTCGGCCATTTAACTTTCTGTGTCTATAATTATTTATCGCAATGTTATTTTTTGTTGGTTTTTGTTTTTTAGACGGATATTGAAATGCAGTCATCCTTATCCAGAAAACTGAGGCATTTAATAGAAGGAAAAGAAACTATAGGGAAAAAGAAGAGGTTAGTTAAGTGGTTGCAAGGTAAACATCTTTTAGAAAGGAAAATATACTGTCCTAAGTGCTCTCATAAAATAAAGATGAAGAAACTGTGTGGCAGTTGTGATGGTTGGACATGGTAAGCAGTGCTAAATCTTAATTAGTTTATTTCTATTTATTAAGTTTTCATCCACTATTTCTTGTTATAATGCAAATATGTATGGGCATGTTTCTGTAAACTATTCACTATGGAACACATTGTGCTTCATGATATTTGAAACAATATTATTGATTAAAATGTGCACATTTACTATTTAGAGTAAGGAAACAGTGTTGAAAATGACTGTGTGGGATTTTACTCTCAAAATGAAATGATTAAAATAATTTTAAAATAATTTGAATTTCCAAACGTTTAAACACTATTGTATATGATATATTGTTTTATTTCATTTAATATATTTACAACAGGGCATGTAGAAAACATACACACAGAGGAAAGAAAGTTACCAGAATTATACGAACAAAATCTCAGTTTGCAGGATCGAAATCAAGTTTGTTCAGCTGGATGAAGTTTGTTTACAGGTAAATAATGTACTGTAAATATTTAGAAACTTGAAAGTTTTACCATTGAGTTGAATGTATACTATCAATTACATACCTTTCAAAGACCAAGGGATTTTTCAGGGCAGTCTCTATACTCTAGATAGGTACTGTAGTTCCTCCATACAATTGTTTTTACTGAATTCATTGTAATGCTTCATGTGGGGATATGTCAAGTTGATAATACGTGGAAAGAATTAAAGATATTCATTACAAAGCAATATAGTAGATTAAAATATGTTCTTGATCCACTGCAGATTCGCTCAAGGTCTTCGATTGAGACAAATTGATACGATTGAAGATGGGATAGCTAAAAACAGCTGTACATTATCCACAATGGCAAAACGGCTGCGAGTCATTTGCTCCACAGCCATAAAAGCCCACAAGGAGAAGAATAAAATGAAGATTGGAGGATGCCAATCTTATATTGTCCTTGATGAAAGCAAGTTTGCTCACAAACGTAAGGTAACTTTGATCAAAGACTGTTCATTTGTAAAGTCACTTAAAGTGTATTAAAGAAAAACCTCAGTGAAATACAGTATTTTTGTACTTATGCTTATAGTATGAGCAGTCAAATATTTTAAGCGTTTGACTGTTTTCCTAGGTGTTTCGATGGCAGGGAGCACTCTAAATTACTACTGGAAAAAAGACTATAGGTTGTATAGTATCGTACTCCTTTGCAATATGATTTTTTAAATACACTTAAAAAATAAATAAAAAGGAGGGTATTCTGTGCAGACAGTTTTAGAAGGTGCAACTTTTGGTAAACTATTTCATTAACAACACAGGGACTTCTACTTGTGTTTCTTCTGTGAATATCATTATGAATATATGGGATATTAGTACCATCTAGTGATTAAAAGACTGATAATTGCTTTTGTTGTCAGATCTTAAATTAAAGTTGCATTGATTTCTTAGACACACCTTCCTAGTACTCAGTACTAGTACAATTAAAATACATGTTTTCTTGACCTGAAAAAGGGCACAAGTGAATGCATCACGATACTGAGTAATATTGCTGATGTAAACCCTATGTACAATCCTCAATTGCCTCTAAATTGACTTTTAATACAGTGATCGTCAATCATTAAACAGTAACCACCATGTATATTTTAAAACCATATATTGTTTGTTACTTAAACATTTTTTGAGTAATCATGTACATGATCATACTAACCTATTGCAATAATATTTATGGTATAAATTAATGTTTAAAAATGCAGTAGTCCAGGTGTGTGTACACCATGTACCACATATTGGTTGATTACAACAGTTAGAACAAAAAAAAGACTTAAAAGAAAGTGGTCTCTGAGTCCCAGACTCCCATATACAGGACCTGCTGGAATGAACATTAAAAAAGAAGGTTATTGAAAGATATAAGAAGGGCAACTAAGTACATTTTAAAAAGAAATGTAAAGATCTTTTTGTCAAATTAATAACTTCAGGGATGCAAAGACATCAGTAATACAGGGATTAGAGTGAAGAACAACAAATAATATTGTGCTCACCCCTCAGTCCCTCTGTTTATCATTTGCTGCTTCCACACTTTTGACCTGTACTGTAAGCGCATATGATTGTGAATTGCTCTGCCCCTTTAAGTTTTGGGATCTTTTGTAACCTTTTGAAGTGTCTGGCTGGTGAGAAAACACACAGAGATGGTTTGTTGTCTGACAAAGGTGTGGTGATTGCTAGAGTACGTACAGTACAGATCAAAAGTGTGGAAGCAGCAAAGGATAAACAGAGGGACTGGGGGGTGAGCACAATATTATTCGCTGTTCTTCACTCTAATCCCTGGATTACTGATGTTTTTGCATCCCTGAACAGTTAACCGTCTCTTTAAAAATATACTACCATTGATGAGGAAGGTCTCTAAAGTGTAATGGCAGCCTGATGTATCCTCCTTTTACTAGGAAAGCTGTACAGCTGGCGAGGGTGTGTATGTCACCTGGTAAATCTACTTAGGGTATTTGCACATTAAATATGCTGGTTTTTCTGAACTGTTTCAAATTATTTAAAAGATTGTAATCTTTCCTAAATTTTAAACTCAAATATGACTCTGTATATCATTTGTTGCTTTCAAACTTTTGACCTGCATTGCATGTGCATTAATGTAACGACTCCCAGATACAGGACCTGCTGGAATGAACATTAAAAAAAAAAATCAATGTTAGTATAGTTAAGTGACTAAAATTAAAGTTCTATAGAGTGATTACCAACAAAATATAATGAAAAAAGCATAACTCAAGAAATTAGTTTAAGCAATGTAATTTCATTTTATTATTATTATTTATTTATTTACTTATTTATTTATTTTAATTTTGTAACATTAATAGGGTTTTTTCTTTGGAGTAAAATGCTTTGCAAATCCTCACTTACATATTTGGGTGCTCCTAAAGATATACATATATATATATATATATATATATATATATATATATATATATATATTTTGGTCTCAAAAGTGTGAGGTGACCTTGTATGTTTAATGCATTATAGATTCAAATGTTTGTCTGTTTAGAATGTATGCATACAGAAAAATAAAACACTTTTTGTTTTAACTGAATATAACGTTTATTTTATTCTCCACCAATCATGTAACGGTTTAACAGTAATTTCACATCCAGCCCCTTTCACTTTAACTGTGTACTACTATATTACTATAATTGGATATTATTGACATGTGAAGAGGTGTTACCTAAAAATACAAAACATTTCCAAATAAATCACATAGGGTTACCTTAGATTCAGTGTACTTACCATGATTCACAATGTAATTACATTCAGTATGTTCTTTTATTACAAGGTAACAAGGAGTCACTTCAAAATACAGTACACTTCCAAAGGAATTACATTGAATTACATTTGTTTTATTATAATTACATTGATTCACAATGTAGTTACATTTACCATTTCCTGTTATTACTAGATAACAAGGGGTCACTTCACAATCAGTAATGCTGTAATTAAGGTCAGGCTATGTTTTAACTTAGTTACATATGTAACTAAATAGAACTACATGTTAATATAAGTAATTCCATAATGTAGTTACTGGACTGGTTATAGGATTTAGGAGTAATTACATGTATTAAATATTGTAAGTACCGTGTAATTACAGTGTAACTACAGTGTAGTTAATGTACCTGTATTTTGAAGTGTATCCTTATTTTCTTTAGTGCAGCAGAGAAATTGTCTGAAATATTCAAAACGAACATTGCTGCATGTGAATTTGAAGGCAAAAGGCCATATCAGTGTTCTCCATAAATTACTTAGTTGATAAATATATTAGAAATAATTATCATAATGTGTTTTGCCTTGCACCGATTTACCACATTGCCAGAATTTGCATGGAAGTTTCTAAAATGGCAAGTGACGTGTGGGACTGTAGGGATTAATATTAAAAAAAACAGGATCAAGAAAGTGCTGCTTTAGATTTTAGTAAGAGAGTCAGAATCGGGATACAGATGTGCTAGGTGTTAGGGCTGAAAGGGTTTGAACGTTTAAACGGTAAACGTGGATTAAAAATATTTTCGTTTAAAATTTGTATTATACATTTAAACGCAACTTAACAGTAAAATATATTACCAAATTATTTTTGCATATTTTCCGCAAAGATATGTTTCCTTTTCTATGGTTTTCCCCTTTAAGGAAACCTGACCTGTTCTTCCACGTGATCACTCTAAATACGTCTTGCATAAATTAAGGACAGACCAGCTTCCTGCGTTGTTGTGTATGTCCATCGCTGTGCCTTTTTTCAGGTCTTATAGGGCTCTATGGAATCCGTGTTAACAAGAGCACAGACGGAATCACGGAATCAAAGGAATATTAATGTGGAATTAAGTGCTGTACGAAAAAATGCATTTGGCAGTAGAGCATTAAGCTTGAGATTTACATATTTTAAGGGAAAATGTGAAACTAATGGTCTGTACTGACCATTAGTTTCACATTTTCCCTTAAAATATGTAAATCTCAAGCTTAATGCTCTACTGCCAAATGCATTTTTTCGTACAGCACTTAATTCCACATTAATATTCCTTTGATTCCGTGATTCCGTCTGTGCTCTTGTTAACACGGATTCCATAGAGCCCTATAAGACCTGAAAAGTGGCGTAACTTTCAAAAGTGGGGGAATCTAATCTACGCAGAAACACAACAGAGAAACACACAGAATATATTATTGTAGGATAAGTAAAAAATGCATAAAAGAAACAGGCATATGTTCTAATCCAAGGCTATTACTATAGCATGACCAGGTTCTGTTGTAGGCAGTGTTCCCTCTAAGGCTAAAATGCGTGCATTTTTCAAAGTAACTGGCAACAACCTTTGCACTCCGTTTGCTAACTTTTGCAAGTTATTATCATACATACCAACCTCAAATCGAGACTCCAGCATCTCCGGGTAAACATATTGTTTCGAGAGCATTCTTACAAAGCATTAACATAAGCGTATTTGCATCTGCCTTGCAGCTGATTCTCTGAAAATGCACATCACATTAGTGCAGAGCTTGTGCGGCACCAGTGAATCCAGTACAGGGCGGGCGAAGCAGGCGTCTGGCGATTCGGCCTCTGGAGAGCTGCTAATGAACTTTACAGTTTTGAACTCGTCGTGTAATTGATTTAAATCTTTCTGCATTATTTAGAAGTAAACATAAATAACAATCACAATACTCACACTTAGACGGTTTTTGTTTTATTTCCCTTTTAAAAAACGACCATTTCAAAAATCATCAAGCCATTTGAAATGGGTAAAAATGTAATCAAGACATTTGTCGAAAGTACACATTTAAGTGTACAGTGATTGAAGAAGACATACCATGTGAATTATTTAATTTTTATTCATCATGTGACTTCACTCCATGTCTCTGCTGAAACTCAACATGGCGGCTGCACCACCGAAGGAAAAAAAAGCAATGTTTCAAAGACCGAGCTAAAAAAAAAAATCTGATTATCTATATGAGGATGGTAGGATAGTATTCTTAAAGTTTTCTGTAATTCGCATGATCATGTACGAGTCAATACCATTAAATATCATAATGCCAGTCGTAAACACGTTGAGAATAAGAAACCAAGTAAGACTGCAACAATGGCAAAGCACTGCATTCTTCTATGCTGAAAAAGTAAGACTTAAGGTACTTTGATCAAGGCGGAGCTTTCCCGAAGTAAGTAAGCTAAATTAATTGCCGATTTCATTATTGTTTAGTTATTTTTTTTTCTATGCTACCTGCCTTTAATAAAGCTATAATTAGCAGTTTTAAACCATGGCCGTTTCTTAATTGAATTTTATTTTCTGACGATGAAGAAATCAGCTCAAAACTATTTTTCTAGCTACAGTGGCTCTCAAAAGTATTCACCCCCATTGGACTTTTCCACATTTTATTGTGTTACAACATGGAATCAAAATGGATTTAATTAGGAGTTTTTGCCACTGATCAACAGAAAAAATGTCCATAATGTCAAAGTGAAAAATAAAATCTACAAATTGTTCTAAATTATTTACAAATACAAAACAGAAAATAATTGATTGCATAAGTATTCACCCCCTTGAGTCAATATTTGGTAGAGGCACCTTTGGCAGCAATTACAGCCATGAGTCTATTTGTATAAGTCTCTACCAGCTTTGCACATCTGGACACTACAATTTTTGCCCATTCTTCTTTGCAAAAGTGCTCAAGCTCCGTCAAGTTGGATGGGGACCTTTGGAGAACAGCAGTTTTCAACTCTTTCCACATATTCTCAATTGACTGGGCCACTCCAGGACATTGACCTTTTTGTTTTTAAGTCACTCCAGTGTGGCTTTGGCTGTATGTTTGGGGTCATTGTCCTGCTGGGAGATGAATCTTCTCCCAAGGCCCAGGTCTCTTGCAGACTTCAGCAGGTTTTCCTTCAGGATTTATGTGTACTTTGCTGCATCCATTTTGCCCTCTATCTTCACAAGCTTTCCAGGCCCTGACGCAGAGAAGCATCCCCATAGCATGATGCTGCCACCACCATGCTTCACGGTAGGGATGGTGTTCTCAGGATGGTGTTAGACTTGCGCCAAACATAGCGCTTAGCGTTGAGGCCAAAAAGCTCTATTTTGGTCACATCAGACAATAGAATCTTCTTCTACTTGGTCTCAGAGTCTCCCACATGCCTTCTGGCAAACTCTAGCCAAGATTTGATGTGAGTTTTTTTCAACAATGGCTTTCTTTTTGTCACTCTCCCATAAAGGCCAGTTTTGTGAAGCACCCGGGCTATTGTTGCCGTATGCACAGTGTCCCAGCTCAGCCGTGGAAGATCAGTGGCAAAAACTCCAAATTAAATCCATTTTGATTCCATGTTGTAACACAATAAAATGTGGAAAAGTCCAAGGGGGTCGAATACTTTTGAGAGCCACTGTTTAAAGGATGTAGTCACTACACTACACAGCGTTGGTTTCATAAAGACATTCTGTCTGAAGACACGCCTCTTGTTAAATCTTGCAAATAACACTGCAGAATTAGGGAAGAAACAATTGAGAGGATTAATTATGCATTTACATTAAAAGGGGTGCTATTTAAATTACAATCAGGTAATACATAGCAGTGAACCTGTCTTAGAGCAACGAGTCAGTCATCACGCCTTTATCAGTGTTTCATATGTTATCCTGGTTATTATAATGCCAGTAAAATGCTGAACTTCATTTGGAGTTCTGTACATAGGTTTGAAGTGTATTCAGGTGCTTTACTTACTATTACAGCAACAAGAGTCTGTTTGAAAAAAAAATTGTGGTAATATTTATTAATTTATTTTAACTAGCAACCTTATATTTATGTTCAAATGCCATATTTGATTAATAATATATTGATAAAAAAGTGGGAACAAATGCCATTTTTGAAAAACGGAATTGGAACAATTAGTAGCCCTAAAGATGGTTCCAATTGAAGGCAGTGCAGATTCCAGTGTTTTATGCAGTAGTATAAAGCAATTTTGCAGGCCACCAGTTATCTATGATAACAACAGACAGGGCTGCATAGGATCAGAGGATGTTTCAAAATCAGAGGCAGAGCCACAATAAATGTCCAGAGGATGTTTCAAAATCAGAGGCAGAGCCACAACAAATGTCTTGTTTAAATTTAAAGTAAATTATAAAATTGTTGAGATACTTGTTATGGAATATTGTTTCAAAATTGAATAATGCAACAAAAATATATTTTTTAAGGCTGAAGGTTTCTAACTGATAATTTACCCTTTCTCAGTCAAAATGGCAATTCTCAGTATCTAAAAAGCTTAGCGGAAACGCTGGTTGTAGGTGAGTACCCAGGGTCTGGAAAGTATGGGGATGATTGCTGAGAATACTACGGAGATTAAAATGGCCAAGTCAAGTACATTAGTAATAGTAGTGCCTGTTACATAAAAAAATGAGGGATGTTTTAGCCCCTATTGTGCATTGCTTGACTTAGACCTTTTTGTATCATTTTTTCATAGCTCAGTTTTTTTTTTTTAATACCATTTTTTATAACATCATCCCTGTTTAGGATATCTTGAAACAAACTTCCCTCTCTACAGCAGTTACCGGCACCGCATAGTGTAATATTTCTTAATGCTTGTCATTTAAGGTTTAACTTAAGTGTTATATTACAGTAGATGACTAGTATTTTCATCTTCCTTGTTTGTGGTGAATTGGTTATAATTGATCAGTTATTTAAGGCTTGTTTTGTATTCATAAATGTATTGTGTACCGATATGTATACATTTTAAAGTATTTATTCATTGGCACTCAAATTGTCTCCATTTTTAAAATGTTTACACCCGGCTGTGCATATGAGTACCTGCACTTGTTTGTTCAGAATTTCACCCCTGACTATAACCATTACAATATTTAATATATAAAATGTAATACACTGTTAGCATTTTGGATGTTTGCACTCATGAACACAAATTATGTTCTGTGGCGGAGTGTCCCGCCCCTATATTATTATTTGTATTTTTGTTTGCGGCGCGGATAAAAGCGCAGCGTCTTTTGTTATTTGTTATTTATAATTTAAAAATCCCGTGAGGATGCGTGGCTGATCAGCTACTGATTATTTAACTAGCTGACAGTCACGCATCCTTACCAAACACGTGCAGACTGTGGCCGAGGGGTAATAAGATAATTAACAGCTAGTTAACCCCTCGGCCAGAGTATAAGAACCTGCAGCTGTCCGTGCTGCGGGGTTGTTGAGTGTAGAGAGGAGAGTGAGGAGAGTATAACGAACAATTGCTATATTTAAAAATATACTTTTATACGTTTCTGTTTGTTTGGCCAACGCGCCTTTTTGTTTTGTTTTGTTGTTTGGTTAAATCTGTTGTTTTTGTTTATTTAGTTAATAAAAACCAGCTGACCGCCGTTGCGTTCAGTTTCACCCGCCCATCCATTGTTTTGGTTCAGTTACTTCCTGGTCCGTGACATCACCACACCTCACCACTGCAAGCCATCCTGCCACATGTTCGTATAAAAGTATAATATAAAATAAAAAAGTTTTCACCATTTTTCAATCCACTGATCTTTGGAATGCTAGGTAGACGTCCTAACCACTACACTGTAGTGATGTAATCATCTCACAGGGAGAATGAGTAGGTGCAGTGAGAGATACAGAGTGAGCAGTAACACACAAGCACAACTACACTGTGGCAGGATGGCTTGCAGTGGTGAGGTGTGGTGTGGTGACGTCACGGACCAGGAAGTAACAGAACCAAAACAGTGGATGGGCGGGAGAAGCTGAATGCTGCTGCACTCAGCGTATTTATTAAATCATAAAACAAAACAAAAGATTTAAACAAATAACAAAACACAAAACAAAAAGGCGCGTTGGCCAAACAAATAGAAACAAATAAGCGTGCTGGTTTTAACCCAGCACGATACTTAGCAGTTGTTTTATTTTATTTTCCTCGCTCTCTCCACTCCCCGTACTCTCCTCTGTACACTCCTCCCCGCAGCACGGACAGCTGCAGGTTCTTATACCCTGGCCGAGGGGTTAACTAGCTGTTAATTATCTTATTACCCCTCGGCCACAGTCTGCACAAATTTAGTAAGGATGCGTGACTGTCAGCTAGTTAAATAATCAGTAGCTGATCAGCCACGCATCCTCATGAGGTTTTTAAAATATAAATAACAAATAACAAAATCGGCTTTTGCCGTAATAAATAAATCATAATAAATAAATAAACAAAGGGGCGGGACACTCCGCCACATACACACATTCAACAAAAAAAATGGGTCCCTAGGTGGATATTGGTTGTTTTTTGGGTTTTCACTGGACAAAACAAATAAACCAGTTCCATATAGAACAGAGGAACAAATGCGTTGGGCATCTGCCCTCTCCACAGACTGCATGCGCACACACTGCACAGTAACCAGCCCTTTCTGGCAGAATCATAGATATACTAGCTCCTCTTCTGTGACAGCGCTATCGGTTGAACCATCTGACATCATTGACAGGAACTTTGCACATTTTATTTTTTCTTGCAGCTGCCTTTTTTCTACCTCAGCAATGTAGTGCATAAATACTCTTGCTTGTTTGTCATTGCTAGATTAGACCGGTCTGTTAATCAACCGAATATTATTTAAAATATTTTAAATAATTAAAAAAAATATATATATATATATATATATATATATATATATATATTAGAGCACTTTCTTTAGTTTATTTTAAAATCATTTGTTTTGTTCTTTTAATTTTTACTTCCTTTACACTAGTTTATTTTCTTTGCTTTTTAATTTTTTATTAAAGAGCACTTTCTTTAGTCTATTTTAAAATCATTTTAAATCACTACACTGTTTTAGTTTTTGTTTTAAAAATCATTTTGTTTTAATCCCCTGCTTCTGCCTTGTGCAGAGTGGGGGAAGGGCAAGCAGGGAGCACAGGCCATGTGCTCCTTTGTTTGCCCTTAGTTTGGTTTTTGATTTTCTTTTAAGTTGAAAACTATTTTCTAGTTTTGGACTTTGATTTATTTTTGAATTTTTCTTTTACCCCTGCACTATTGAAGTGCAGGGGTGTGTCAATCTGTATTTATTTATTTATTGAAAAATAAATAAATACGTTTGTTTGTTCAAAAAAAAAAAAAAAAAAAATCTTTTGTTTGGTTTTGCTTTTTATTTTGTGCCCCTGTGCTATTGGAGTGCAGGGGTGCGTGTTTGTACTTTATTTTATTTTATTTCTTTATTTTAAAAATAAATAAATAAATACATTTGTTTGTCTTTTTGTGTACCCCTGCGCTGGAAACTGTTTTGCAGTGTGGGGGTGTGTCTGTCTTCTCTGTGTGTGTGTGTGTTTTGTTTTGCAAATAAAAACGAAATAAATAAACAAAACACTAAATAAAAGTAATAAATAAAAGAAATAAAAATGAGCGGGCAGACACAACAGCCCCCCAAACAATGGGCGAAGGCGGCTGTGAGCAACGCGGCCCCCCCGTTCAAAAACATCACCAGGAGGCACGGGGTCAGGTGCCTCCTGCGAGACTCCCTCTCGATCGAGGGCTTCGTCAAGGCCATGGCGAAGGCGGTGGGATCATCTGCAATCATGGCGGCCTCCAAAATGTACGGGAAAGCCGTGTTTTTCCTGAAATCGGAGGCCGCCGCGAACACCGCGATTGAGAGGGGTCTCAGCGTGGGGGGCATGTTTGTCCCCATTGAGCTGCTCTCGGGGCTGGGCAGCAGGGTCATCCTGTCGAATGTGCCACCTTTCATACAGGATGCCCTGCTCATGCCCCACCTGCAAGCCCTGGGGAAGATCAAGGACCAGGCCCTCCGCCACATTCTGTCCTTCCGCCGCCAGGTGACCATCCACCTGGCGGGTCGGGAGACGGTGGAGGGCAGTTTCGTGGTCCCCTTCGAGGGGACCAATTACAGTGCCTTGCGAAAGTATTCGGCCCCCTTGAACTTTGCGACCTTTTGCCACATTTCAGGCTTCAAACATAAAGATATGAAACTGTAATTTTTTGTGAAGAATCAACAACAAGTGGGGCACAATCATGAAGTGGAACGAAATTTATTGGATATTTCAAACTTTTTTAACAAATAAAAAACTGAAAAATTGGGCGTGCAAAATTATTCAGCCCCCTTAAGTTAATACTTTGTAGCGCCACCTTTTACTGCGATTACAGCTGTAAGTCGCTTGGGGTATGTCTCTATCAGTTTTGCACATCGAGAGACTGAAATTTTTGCCCATTCCTCCTTGCAAAACAGCTCGAGCTCAGTGAAGTTGGATGGAGAGCATTTGTGAACAGCAGTTTTCAGTTCTTTCCACAGATTCTCGATTGGATTCAGGTCTGGACTTTGACTTGGCCATTCTAACACCTGGATATGTTTATTTGTGAACCATTCCATTGTAGATTTTGCTTTATGTTTTGGATCACTGTCTTGTTGGAAGACAAATCTCCGTCCCAGTCTCAGGTCTTTTGCAGACTACATCAGGTTTTCTTCCAGAATGGTCCTGTATTTGGCTCCATCCATCTTCCCATCAATTTTAACCATCTTCCCTGTCCCTGCTGAAGAAAAGCAGGCCCAAACCATGATGCTGCCACCACCATGTTTGACAGTGGGGATGGTGTGTTCAGGGTGATGAGCTGTGTTGCTTTTACGCCAAACATAACGTTTTGCATTGTTGCCAAAAAGTTCGATTTTGGTTTCATCTGACCAGAGCACCTTCTTCCACATGTTTGGTGTGTCTCCCAGGTGGCTTGTGGCAAACTGTAACTGACACTTTTTATGGATATCTTTAAGAAATGGCTTTCTTCTTGCCACTCTTCCATAAAGGCCAGATTTGTGCAGTATACGACTGATTGTTGTCCTATGGACAGAGTCTCCCACCTCAGCTGTAGATCTCTGCAGTTCATCCAGAGTGATCATGGGCCTCTTGGCTGCATCTCTGATCAGTCTTCTCCTTGTATGAGCTGAAAGTTTAGAGGGACGGCCAGGTCTTGGTAGATTTGCAGTGGTCTGATACTCCTTCCATTTCAATATTATCGCTTGCACAGTGCTCCTTGGGATGTTTAAAGCTTGGGAAATCTTTTTGTATCCAAATCCGGCTTTAAACTTCTCCACAACAGTATCTTGGACCTGCCTGGTGTGTTCCTTGTTCTTCATGATGCTCTCTGCGCTTTAAACGGACCTCTGAGACTATCACAGTGCAGGTGCATTTATACGGAGACTTGATTACACACAGGTGGATTCTATTTATCATCATCAGTCATTTAGGTCAACATTGGATCATTCAGAGATCCTCACTGAACTTCTGGAGAGAGTTTGCTGCACTGAAAGTAAAGGGGCTGAATAATTTTGCACGCCCAATTTTTCAGTTTTTTATTTGTTAAAAAAGTTTGAAATATCCAATAAATTTCGTTCCACTTCATGATTGTGTCCCACTTGTTGTTGATTCTTCACAAAAAATTACAGTTTCATATCTTTATGTTTGAAGCCTGAAATGTGGCAAAAGGTCGCAAAGTTCAAGGGGGCCGAATACTTTCGCAAGGCACTGTACGTAATCTTTTTCTCCTCGGAGGAGGTGCGGTGCTACCACTGCAAGGAGCTGGGGCACCAGAAAAAGAGGTGCCCCAAGCTCCAGCAGGGCGCAAAGCCGCCCGCACCGCACCCCTCCGAGTCCACCTCGCCCCCGGGGCTCTCCAAGAGGCCCACAGAGGGGGGCAAAAAGACACCCGCCCCCCTCCCAGGAACATCTGAGGGGGGAAAGGGAGAGAAGGCCCCCGAGGTGGCCGGACCCTCCGCGCCTCCTGAAAGCGCGCGGGGGGAGAAGGCCGCCGAATGGACCGCGGTCGCCCGCCGCAAAAAGGCGGCGGCGGCCAGGTCCACCGGGGAGGCCAAGCGGGGGGAGACGAAGCCCACCGCCGCACCATCTGGCGGTGGGTCAGGGGGAGTCCCAGAGAAAGGGACTCCCTCGACGGCACCCCCCGCGAGGCAGGGCTGCAAAGCCGCCCGTAAAACCAAACACCTCCCCACAGAGGGTGAGGAGAGAAGCACTGTCGGAGGTGGGCTCCCCGTCGCCGTGGCAGGGCACGGGACAGCCTCCGGCGGCCTCAGGGGGAAGAGGAAGGCGCAGGCGCGCCTTCCCACGTGTGCACTTAAATGCACACGTCTCGGCCTCCTGGTGAGGGTCCCCGGGGGGGGCGATAGAGGGCCCCCAGAAACGAAAGCGACCGCCTCGGCGTCCCCCCTCTGCCGGCAATGAGGGCCCCGGTCCTCGTAATGCCACGGAGCGGGTGACGGATCCATCCCCCGAGGCGATCCGGGGCTCCGCGGACAAAGCAGTGGAGCCCATGGAAGAGGCCCCCGCCGAGAGGCCAAAGGGGAGGGAGGAACCCGCGAGGGCAGATGGAGCCCTTCGGGTAGATCCCCTCCCCGTCACACAACAGACCTCGGAAGCCGGCCCCGATTCCACCATCGAGGGGCCGGCCGCAGGGGAGGTCGCCGAGGGGGCGCAGGAAGGGCCCCCGAAAGAGCAGCTGCCTCTGGCACCGCCTTCCTCCAATGGCGACACGGGTCCTGAACCCTGTGTTGCCGAGGAGGGGGCGGCGGAACCAGCTCCCGAGGCAGGCGTGGGCTCCGCGGATAAAGCGGAGCCCATGCAGGCGACCCCCACCGAGGGGCCGGAGGGGGAGGAAGAACTACCCCTCCCAGAACAAGAGCTGCCTCGGGCTCCCGAGGCAGGCTTGGGCTCCGCAGACAACGCGGAGCCCATGCAAGAGACCCCTGCCGAGGGGCCGGAGGGGGGAGAAGAGCCCCCCCAAGAACAAGAGCTGCCTCAGGCTTCCCTCTCTTGCGGCAACAGGGATTTCGGCCCTCGTGCTGCCGCGGAGGGGGAGAAGGAAACACCCCCTGAGGCAGCGGTGGGCTCTGCGGAGCCCGCGCTTACATTGGTCTCCGGAGTGCGGAAGGGAGGGGAAGAACCAGAGAGGGCAGAAGGTGGTGCCCTCGAGGTAGATCCCCTCCCCGAAGTGCAACGGGGCCAAGAAACCGGTCCCTGACCCAGCACCGAGGGACCGGTTCCAGTCACCGAGGGGGCGCGGGAGGAGCCCCTGAAAGAACAACCGCCTCGTGCTTCCCTTTCCGGCGGCGACGAGGGCTCCGGCCCTTGCGCGTCCGTCGGGGGGGAAACATCGCCCGAGGCGGTCCTGGTGACTGATGCGGAGGAAGGGGAAGGACCCGAAAGGGTGTATCCCCTTTCTCTAGGGGAGGGAGGGGAAGGACCCGAGAGGGAGGATCCCGAGAGGGTGGATCCCCTTCCTTCGAGGAAAGAGGACGGGCCTGAGACCGTGCCTCGGACCTCAAAGGAGGGACCCAGAGCGGCGACCAAACCATCTGGCTCGGCGGCGTACGCCGAGCGCCCATCTGCGCCCCCGAAATCCAGGGTGCAGACGGTCCCCGCGAGGGTCCCTCCGCCGGTCTCTCCCGCCGCGTCCCCTGGGAGTGGGGCGCAGGGAGGACCGGTGAAGCTCAAGATAAGGCGCAACGCGCTCACCCACCAACGGGAGTGCGTTGTGCTTTACCATCGCGAGGGGGGCGATGGAGAGCTGAGGGAGAGGGAGGAGGATACAGAGTCCACGGGCAGCGTGAGCTCGGAGGTTCCGTCCGTCTCTCTCCCAGAAATCCCTGTGGTGGAGCTCCACGAATTCTTGGAGGTCACTGTCCACCGCAGGGACAAGGTAATGCCCTTCCTGAGGGCCAGCCATGCCAATAAAACTTCGGGCTCGAACGTACACATTCGGGCCCGCAAGTGACACAACCAGTTGGTTAGCTTCGGGAGAACTCAGGATCTCCCGTGACCGTCACCGACAACTCCTGAGAGAAGATCATGTATCACATCGGTACTGTGAACGTCAACGGGTGTAGGGACCCTTTCCGCAGGGCCCAGGTAATCTCCTACCTGAAAAAAGGGGGTTACTCTGTGTGCTTCCTGCAGGAAACCCACACGACCCCAGAGGCGGAAGCCAACTGGCTTCTGGAGTGGGGGGGGGGAGAGTGTCGTTCAGCCATCTCACCGGCACCTCTTGTGGGGTGGCGACGCTCTTCTCCGGGTCTTTCTTCCCACGGTACTCGATGTGGTAGACGTCGTGCCGGGCTGTCTGTTACACCACCTGATCCGGGACGGCGACAGTATCGTTCACCTGGTGAACGTGTACGCGCCGTCCACGGGTCCAGCGAGGGTCCAGTTCTTTCGCCGGATGTCGACCTATATGAGCAACATCAGCGCCGACGAGTGCGTGGTCCTCAGGGGTGATTTCAACTGCACCCTCGAGGCCACGGACAGGGTGGGGGGGCAAGAACACTACCCTCTCTCGTCAGCAGCTCTGAGAGAGCTGACCGCTCTCTCTGGTCGACATCTGACGTTGGCATCACCCAGACGTCCCCGCCTTCACCTTCACCAGGGTGAGGGAGGGGCGGGTGTCTCAGTCCCGGATCGACCGGTTCTACGTCACCAGGAACAACGCTCACTGCGTTCGCTCCTCCGACATAAGGCCAGCGCCGTTCATGGACCACAACCTGGTGGCCGTGGCGGTGGCCCTGGTGCCAGTCGGGCACGCCTCCGCCTACTGGCACTTTAACAACATCTTGTTGGAGGACTAGCGCTTTGAGCGGTCTTTCCGGGACTTTTGGACGGTCTGGCACAGCAGACGATCTCGCTTCCCCACGTGGCGTCAGTGGTGGGACGTGGGGAAAGCGCAGATCAAGATCTTCTGTCAGGAGTACACGAGGGGCGCGAGCAGGCGGAGGGACTCACGGATCGAGCAGCTGGAAAGGGAGCTGCTCGATCTGGAGAGCCGCCTGGCTCGCGGGGACCAACTCGAGCAGAGCGCGTACGAAGAGAAGAAGAGCGCCCTGCGGGACCTGCAGCTCCAGCGGTCCCGGGGGGCGTTTGTGCGCTCGCAAATCCAGTTCCTTCGGGAGATGGACCGCGGCTCACACTTCTTCTACGCAGAAAAAGAAGTGAGACCGCAGGAACATCACCTGCCTTCTGGCAGACGACGGCTCCCTTCTGACGGATCCGGAGAGCGTGAACGAGAGGGCCAGAGCCTTTTACTCTGACCTCTTCTCTCCGGATCCCGTCGACTCCGACGCGTGCAGGGTTCTTTGGGACGGGCTTCCCACGGTCGGCGAGGGCGTCAGGGAAGAGTTCGAGGGCCGACTGACCCTGGCCGAGCTCTCTGGCGCCCTTAGTCTGATGCCCTACAACAAATCGCCGGGCATCGATGGGCTGACCGTGGAGTTCTTCAGAAAGTTTTGGGACTTGCTGGGGCCCGCCTTTGCGCGGGTCCTGGCGGAAGCCTACGAGACCGGGGAGATGCCCCTTTCGATGAGGTGAGCGGTGATCACGCTGCTGCCCAAGAAGGGGTATCTCCGCTGCCTTAAGAACTGGCACCCGGTCTCGCTGCTGTGCACGGACTACAAAATCGTGGCCAAGGCCGCCTCCCTGAGGCTCAAGTCCGTGCTGGCAGACGTGATCCACCCCGACCAGTCCTACACGGTCCCGAACCGGACGATCTTCGACAACATCTTCCTGGTTCGGGACATGCTGCACTACTGCAAGGGGACCGGTCGGTCGGTCGCCTTCTTGTCTCTCGACCAAGAGAAGGCGTTCTACCGGGTGGATCACGAGTATCTTTTTGGAACCCTGCGAGCATTCGGATTCGGGCCGAAGTTTGTCGGCCTCTTCCGAATGCTGTACGCCTCTGCCGAGTGCCTTTTGAAGGTGAACTGGTCCCTGACCGCGCCCCTCACGTTCAGGAGAGGAGTACGTCAAGGCTGCTCTCTGTCCGGACAACTGTACGCGCTGTGCATCGAGCCCTTCCTCTGCCTCCTTCGCAGGAGGGTCACGGGGATGGCGCTCGGCGCGCCGGACACGAGGGTGGTCCTGTCGGCTTACGTCGACGACGTGCTCCTAGTGGCCTCCGATCCGGTCGATCTGGAGAGGATGCGGAGCTGCCAGAGCGTTTACTCTGCCGCGTCCTCTGCCAGGATCAACTGGACCAAATGCTCCGGGTTGTTGGCAGGAACCTGGCGGGTGGACTCCATCCCTGCCATGCTCCAGCAATTCCAGTGGAGCGCGGACAGCTTCAAATACCTGGGAGTCCACCTGAGCCCCGCGGAGACTTTGGTCGCAGCCAACTGGGTGGAGTTGGAGGACAAGGTTGCTGCGAGACTGAGGTTGTGGTCGGGTTTGCTGAAAGTGCTTTCCTTCAGGGGCAGGGCTCTGGTCATCAACCAACAGTTGGCGTCGATGTTCTGGCATCGACTCACCGTCCTGAGCCCGCCCCCTTAGTTTATGGCCAGGGTCCAGAGGAAGCTGACGGACTTCTTCTGGGCCAGAAAGCATTGGGTCTCTGCGGGGGTGCTAAGCCTCCCTCTGGCCGAGGGAGGACAAGGGTTGGTGTGCATCAGGACTCAGGTGCACACCTTCTGCCTCCAGACCCTGCAGAGATACCTGTACGCAGACTCGACCCCGCAGTGGTGCGCGCTGGCCTCCCTCCTCCTGCGCCAGCTGCACCGCTTGGGCTACGACCGGCAGCTGTTCTGGCTCGACCTCCCGGGGATCCGTCTCCCCGAGCTGCCGGTCTTTTACAGGGACCTGCTCAAGACCCGGAGCATTTTCGACATCAGTCGAGACGCGGTTCCGACCGAGGGGGAGGAATTCCTTCTGGAGCCCCTGCTGCACAACCCCCATCTAGGTGCGCAGGCGTTGGAATCCCCCGCGGTGTGGAGCCTGTTGATCTCGGCCAAGGTGACCAGAGTCTGGGATCTCCTGGATCACCAACGCTCGGCGTGGCTGACTCCCGAGTCGCTGGTCACCAGGGCAACTCGTGGGACCCTCAGAACGGCCCGTCATGCGATCCGGGAGTGCAAAGCAGCTTTGCACCCAGACTCTGTCGGGTATCTCGAGGGGGTCCTCATGACCGGGGGGCCATCGTCTCTCCCTACCCCCGGCTCTCCAGTCCTGCTGATAAAACCAAAGGATCGGGCTCCCCCTCAGCCTCCCCTCGAGAATCACCTGAGCAGGATCTTGCAGTTCTCCTCGACCCCCCTTCGTTCCGTGTCGAGGAGGACCCTGTACGCGATGGCGCTCCACACCCTCCACTTCCTCGCCCTCGTCTCCCGCCGAGACACTGCTTGGCGGGAGCCCCTCCAACCCCCGGAGGGCGAGAGTCCCCAGTGGGAGGCTTTGTACTGTCCTGGGATGGAGGGTGCTACACGGAGCGCTCGCGTCAGGAGAGGTCCTGCGTCACTTCGGCGACTCGGACCCCGCATGCCCTTTCTGCGGTGAGTCCGAGTCGGTGTTCCACATTTATTTCCTTTGCGCCAGGCTGCAGCCATTCTTTGTGTTCCTTGAGAACCTCCTGCTGCAGTTCTGGCTGCATTTTTCCCCTACCCTTTTTATTTTCGGGCACCCTGTTCGTGGCTCCACCAAGAAGAGGGACCTCCTGGTGAATCTGCTGCTGGCTCTCGGCAAACTTACCATCTACAAGACCAGGAAGCGTAAGATCACCGGGGAGGGTCTCTTTGACTGTGGGGCCATGTTCAGGGCCCTCCTTCGTTCCCGGGTGGCGTTGGAGCACGCCGACGCGGAGTCCACTGGCGACATGACGGCTTTTGTCGACCAGTGGGCTCTGGGTGGTGTGCTCTGTACCACCCCCCCCCCCCCTTTGTTTTGAACGCTTAATTTTGGGAGAAAAAAAAACTGGGTTAGTTAATGGCCGGTTTTTGTTGGCCCCCCCTTTTGATTAGGGGGTGTCAAACTGAATCTTCACCGGCTGCCTTTGGGCAGCTGGTGCGCCGGCTGCCAATAGACAGCCGGCGCAGTTTGTTACCGGCCCTTAAATAGGCTGTACCCTTGAGCAAGGTACTTTACCTAGATTGCTCCAGTAAAAACCCAACTCTATAAATGGGTAATTGTATGTAAAAATAATGTAATTGTATGTACAAATAATGTGATATCTTGTAACAATTGTAAGTCGCCCTGGATAAGGGCGTCTGCTAAGAAATAAATAATAAAAACAAATAATTTTTACATGTATAATTTAACACTAGAAACGCCATGCAGGTCCATTTGACCCATTTTGGATTTAAAATGTTAGTTACTCTTCTGTTGTAAATCGTATGTGTGTGTCCGGTTTTTTTTTTTTACTTTTCCTAAATATATTAATTAAATATCATGATGGCATTTGATAGCCAGAATCGCAAAAATGATAAAGTTATAAACAGTTCTACCTAGAACGTGGGTCAATGTGACCCATGCATTACAGTACTTTTTATTTTAAGCCTTACTTTGTTTGTAGACTGACTATGAGACAGTTGTTATGATTGTGGATTTGTACAATTGCACCAATATGCCAGCTCAGTGAAAGCCTAGTTGCTTTATTTCTCAATGTACCTGGGAGACCGCAATCCTTCGTTTTGTTCCAGAAATGCAACTGGGAAATATTTAATCTTGAAAGTAGCCTTTTTGATTGGATTATGGCAAGCTGCACTCAGATGCACACAGCAAACCGAAATGACAGGTAGGATAACAACTTATGTGTCTAATATGAAACGTATGTTATATATTACTTTGTTTATGTTACTTTTAGAAAAAAAATATTTTGGTTTTACAGGTTTGTATGTACCAGTTTACACATGTCTACACAATAGTGTTCAATGGAATCAGTTCCTCATTTTAATTCCCAAAGAAGTATGCTCCCATGTCAAAGCTGAAATAAATTGCTAACTACGGTCATGAAAACGTACAAAAAAAAATTAAAAATGTTTTTTATTTCCTCAATCATCTCACTTAAGGTCACACCTCAATATTTCTGAACCATGAGCACATTACAATACCACAACGTAATAAATGAGGCGGGCTGATAGAAAAATGGTAATAACTACATTTCTGTTTAAAGGTCATTTACAGACAGAAAGCCATAATGGCCTGTTAAAGTTCCCCATCGTAATAGGCCTAGATTCCCATCTCTCATAGTAATTTCATTTGGGGTGCCATTTGATGGCTGCCATGAGGGAGCCATTTGTGCTCCTGACAAAGGCATCAATCACCCAGGGTAGCTGTGTAGAAGAGATCTGAAGGTGTTGATCTGTTTATGGCTGGATCTGATAATGAATCTCTCGTAACCATTCTATTTCTCTCTCTTTTTTTGACTCATGACAAGCAGCAGATAAAATGCACTGCAGACTGAAGTCCCCTGGTTAAATATCCACACAGCATGTGCCGTTATGGAAGTCTGCCATGCTAAATTTGTGTTGCAGAATATGTTGTTTTTTAGGCAGACAATGTGTTATTGTTAATCTGTACTGTAATTTAGGGCAATTTCACATGTGAATCACTTTCACAGTGATTTGAATAGTTTTCTCCAAAGAGAACGCAGTGGAGAGGGTTTATTTTATTTTCAAACTGGGGATGGGGAGTTTGTTGCTGGATAACTTCACTCAGACTACTTTCTCACTAAATATCTTGGTATCCTGGAATAGAAAATTGCCCCTCTTTAAAAATATGCAAGAGGTTTCAATGAACAGTCTCTCCCACAAGTGCTGTGGTACCCCAGATATGATCCACTTCCTGCCAATGCGGAATGACAGGGTGTCAGGATGTAGTGGGTGGTGCAGTAGAAATGACGCCAATTAAAGAAAACCCCTCAAGGGTGCTTTTATTGCACACAACAAAAAAACCCAGGACGAGCCAGCAATAGTTACATCCAGGTTCAAATACTTTGCAATAATAAAAAAAAAACTAAGCAATGGTTAAGTTCAGGGAAAAATAAAAATAATCAAATAAACAAGTCCTGTTCACTTTCAATTTACACAATATTCCTGGTGCCAGGGTTATGCAGTGCGGCGCAGGGGTCTGTGGCTCATCAGTTTTTCATGCAAGGAGTGTAGCTCTGCACTGGTCGTCCCTTTCAGTCCTCTCAGTCTGCAAAATGGTAAGACACAAAACAGGTAGCAAAACAACAAAGGCAATATGATGCGGCTGCACAAACTCGAGCTTCCCAAAACTGCGTCCCTAAATACTGTCCCTCCCTATAATCAGTAGTGCACCAAAATCTGCCCAATCAGAGCACACTACAGCGCTGCCCACGAGGAACACGCTCAGCAGTACAGCAGCTTCAGGACCTACCAAGATGGCCGACCTCCAGTCCCTGCTGTGCTCGGATGTCAGCACTTCCGGTCAGGAGCGCCCCTATCTTTGAGCACAGCGCCCTCACAGTCTGGAGGTTATTTACTGCTCCCATTCATTCTCTCCTTGTCACACTGGGTATGACATTTTCTCTTCTTATTGAATGATTCCTATTTAAACTTGTACAGCAGAAATTATCTTGTGAGTACAGAGCTACGGTATGTATACAGTCCAGCAGCAAATCCTTAAACACGTTTTAGGATAAGGAATGGATTTTACACTTGAAGCACTGATTTGCTCGAGATGCACTCATATAGAAATAAGTATTTCTAAATTCAGTGCTATTGAGTGTTTTATAGTTATGGATGAATTACCATGTGCTTTAATGCAGTATCAGGGAGGAATGATGGCAGTGAAGAACTGTACCATCACTACACAAAGTATGACAGAATAGAACAAGGTGAAAAAATACATCTGATTGTAGGAAACGTCTTCTAATTCTATGTTTAGTAGTAATGTCATCCATGTGACTTTGTTTGTTTGTTTGTTTTGTATGGATTTCTGTAATGTTTGCTGCAGATTTGATATGCACAGGAGTGTCTCCCATTGTTACTGTCCAAAAGGCCATCGTACAATTACTATGCAGTTTTATGAAGATAATTATTGCGGTTTGTAATTTGAATAAATGCAGGCTGAAAGCTACGTTTGTCGAGATAAATACCTCACCCCCGGTATTTAGGGTTGATTTCCCTCAAACAAAGGAAAGCTGCCTCTGCCACACAAAGGTT
The DNA here is from genome assembly GCF_902713425.1 of Acipenser ruthenus. Taxonomy (NCBI): domain Eukaryota; kingdom Metazoa; phylum Chordata; class Actinopteri; order Acipenseriformes; family Acipenseridae; genus Acipenser; species Acipenser ruthenus. The sequence goes on along the minus strand of NC_081216.1, from coordinate 10,826,899 downwards.
CTGTCATTCATAGATGTAAGATCAGGAGATGTGTGAGAGCTTGTCAGTATTGGTATTTAAATAAACCTTTTTAAAATGAATAGGCCTCCCACAGATTGTAAGCCAAATAGATATGTGCCTCTCTACTGTGAGGAGCAAAGCCCCATGACACTGTGTGCCTTTCATCTCTCCCGGACCCATGAAATATTAACTACCCACAAGGGCAGTGCATAATATATTGTAAGCACAAAGTATATATGTATGGGAATGTGTAAATTTACAGTATTTGTACTAAATATATCAGTCACTGCATTACAGAGAAAGGGTCCTGTGTCAGCTGAAAGAAAAAGGGAAAAGCTAAAAATATAGAATAAATGAACATCCTATGAAATAATATGTTACTGATAAACTGAGGGCCTGATAGATCAAGACTCCAATTCCTTTAAGGACCGTTTACATGATCATAATGAAGTGTCATGTTTACCCAATAAAAAACGCACTTAATTTCTTTGACTTACTGGGCCACCATACTTTACAGTACAGGTTGCAGATGAATATCTTTGGATATGGGAGAGATTGAATTTTGCTGCCTGATTTATTTTTCGTGTGATGTCACTGAGATGGACATGTCATTTTTAAAGGATATAGCACCCAGGTAGGGGGTGGCATGGTGCCCAAACATCACAAAGAAGGACATAAGTCCAGTACTACTATGTACTGTATTATTGTATGTATGCAGGACTTCCGGGAGTCGTTCCTCCCACCATCGCTGTCCCTCCTAATCCAGAGTGTTTAACAGGGTCAATAGCGTATGGTTCAGTCGCCCACAAGCTCCATTCCCCTGAGGGTGGTTTGGCATTACCTTTGTGAGAACTATTGCTTACATATTTGCACTACTTTCCACATTGCTCCCATGTGGGCTTCTTGTACATATCTGAATTGGAATGCTTCAGGCCTGGTGAAGACTTCGAATTTAGCGGTCAGAATTCCTTTATGGAAGCTTTTCAGGTCTGATCAAAAGTCATGTTTTTAAACCTTGCTGAAATATATATTAGAAAGGCATCTTGTGAGGGAATGTTGGTAAAAGCTGGTTCCCTTTCAAGTACGAAATGTAGTCATTACCTCATGGGTATTAATCCTTTGATACCATCTAACCTGAATAGATATTCCAAAGTTGCCCGTAGTGCCAGTTACACAATCGCGCCCCACCCCCAAGGGCATCCTTTCACCAACCTGGCAGAGAAAGAGAGAGAGATCTCCCTGCGTCCGCCACCCGTCCGCTCCAGCTCATGCAAAACTCCGCTGCTCGCCTGGTGTTCTCTCTACCTCACTTCTCCCATGCAACTCCACTGCTCCGTTCACTCCACTGGCTCCCGATCACCGCTCGCATCCAATTCAAGACTCTTGTACTAGCCTACAGATGCCTTGACCAGACTGCACTCAGCGAACCTCCAGACCCTCATCTCTCACTACACCCCCACTCGACCTCTCCACTCCTCCTGCACTAGAAGACTGGCTCTACCTCCTCTATGCTCCCCTGTCTCCAGAGCCCACTCCTTCTCCACCCTCGCCCTGCAGTGGTGGATTGACCTTCCTACAGATGTCAGGACTGCCCAGTCCCGACCACCTTCCGGCGCCTCCTCAAGACTCACCTCTTCAGACAGCACCTGTAGAACTCCTCTTTTTTTTCCCTCTGGACACTTATCACTCTTCCTTAAACAAGCTTTACTTGCTCTTATCTGCCCCCTATTTTACTGCATTTAATCCTGTACTTTAGAGTACTGTAATCTGTCAAGTGTTATTTAATCTGTAGTATTTTGTATTTAATCGTATCCTGATGTAACTATCAATGACACTTATCTGCTCCGTTATTGAATCGTATTTTGTCATATACTTGTACTTGCTAGAACAAAAGTCATTGTATTTATCTTGCTCTTAATTGTATTATTACTTGTACTGTGATTCTTGAAATGTATTTTTGTTTACGACTGTAAGTCGCCCTGGATAAGGGCATCTGCTAAGAAATAAATAATAATAATAATAATAATAAATAATAATAATAATAATAATAACCTACGAACAGATGAGTGACACTGTGGCGGAGTGTCCCGCCCCTGTGTTTATTATTTATTTTATATTATGATTTATGTTTATATTACGGCGAAGCGCCACGTATTTGTTATTGTTTTGTATTTTAAAAACCGCGTGAGGATGTGTGACTGATCAGCTAGTGATCTATTTAACTAGCTGACAGTCACGCATCCTTATTAAACTCATGCATGGCCGAGGGGTAATAGGGTAATTAACAGCTAGTTAACCCATTGGCCAGAATATAAAAGACCCACTCTTGACTCAGAAAGCGGAGAGTGTCAGAGGAGAGACGTAAGGCTGTGAGAGATTTAAAACCAAAACCAAAACAATTGCTAGGCGTGCTGGCTAAAAACCAGCACGGTACTTGTTTGTTTGGCCAACGCGCCTTTTTGTTTTGTTGTTTGTTTAAATCTTTTGTTTTTGTTTATTATTTAATAAAAGAAGCTGAACGCCGTAGCGTTTCAGCTCTCACCCGCTACTTCCTGAGTCTGTGTTTCTGGTCTGACATCACCTGAAGCCATCCTGTGCACAGTTGGTGTCCAGAAGCGGGAGGACAGCGCCGCCAAGCGTCAGGCAAGAAATACTGTGGGGTGGGGGGGGGGGGGGGTGTTGTAAAAAGGAGTTTTTTTTGTTTGAGAGGGAAAAAAATGGATAAAGTGGATGCCTACATGGAGAGGTGGCATGAGCATCAGAGGGAGTTGAAGGAAGGAGGGGCTACATGGTGCCTCGCCTGCCTGGAGTATAGGCACCTCCCTGAAGTGTGCCCATATGAAGACCCCCTCTTTGTTTTTTTTTGTTTTTTTTGTTTGTTTGTTTGTTTGTTTAAAATTTAGACGTCGCCAATTATTTTACCCCGGTTTTCACCCCAATTTAGCATGCACAGTTATTATCTCTATCCTCGTCTCACCGCTCGCAACCCCCCCGCCGACTTGGGAAATGGAGGCTGGAACACGCGTCCTCCGAAACGTGCTCCTGCCAAGCCGTCATTTTCCGCACTGCAGAACCACAGCAATGCCACCAGGCCTATAGTGCCGGAGGACAACACAGATCTGGCAGCTCCACTGCAGAGCCACAGGCGCCCTATCGGCCACAGGGGTCACTGATGCGCGGTGAGCCGTGGATTCCCCTAAGCCCTCCCTACCCGGGCAGCGCTCAGCCAATTGTGCGCCGCCCCCTAGGAACTCCCGGTCACGGTCGGCTGTGACATAGCCTGGATTCGAACCTGCGATCTCCAGGCTACAGGGCACATCCTGCACTCCCTGTGGAGCGCCTTTACTGGATGCGACACTCGGGAGCCCCGAAGACCCCCTCTTTGTGCAGGCCTTCGATGGAGATGAGGTGGAGAGGAGGAGGACGGACGACCGAGGGGCAGCTGGGAAGTCTACCTCAGTGCTCTTGAGTCTGTGAACTGGTGCACTGCCTGTGGGGAGTGGGGCCACTTCGTGGTCAACTGCCCCATTCTCCAGGAAGAGGAGGAGGAGAAGCACCAGTTCCCTGCAATAGAGGGGGTGCCGCACCAGTCCCCTGCAACAGGAGGAGACTACACGCTGCTCCCACCTTCGTCGCCAGGAGACTACGCACTGTCCCCACCTTCACCGCTTCCACCAGCAGGAGCAGAGCAGCAAGAGCTGCCTCTGCCCGCGCCACCTCCACCGCCAGGAGCAGAGCTGCCTCTGCCTCTGCCACCTCCACCAGCAGAGGTTGAATACCTGCTGGTTCTGACTCCATCAACGTGGGAGGACGACTCACCGCTCCCACCTCCACCAGCAGAGGGTGAATACCTGCTGGTTCCATCTCCACCTCCACCAGCAGAGGGTGAATACCTGCTGGTTCCACCTCCACTGCCATGGGAAGGACTGCTCCTGCCCTGCCTCGCTCCGCCCAAGAATGCCTGCCTCGCTCCGCCCAAGGATGCCTGCCTCGCACCGCCCAAGGATGCCTGCCTCGCTCCGCCCAAGGATGTCTGCCATGCATCGCCTGGGGTTGCCTGCTGCTCCGCCAAAACCAAAACAATTGCTAGACGTGCTGGCTAAAAACCAGCACGGTACTTGTTTGTTTGGCCAACGCGCCTTTTTGTTTTGTTGTTTGTTTAAATCTTTTGTTTGTTTTATTATTTAATAAAAGAAGCTGAACGCCGTAGCATTTCAGCTCTCACCCGCTACTTCCTGAGTTTGTGTTTCTGGTCTGAAGTCATCACTGAAGCCATCCAGTTCACAGACACATAGTGTTATATCTGATTGTATAATTATTGTTCGCTTGTGTTTTTCACTTATTGTGAATGGTTGTGTTTACGTGTTTTAGTAAAAATTACTTCACGTATTGTGAACTCAGCTGTGGTTGTTCGTTAGTCCTTCAGCGGCCCTGTGCGCCGCGTGAAGCCAGCAGCTCTGCTACCGCCTCAAGCTGGCTACTGGTCCTCTCTTGTAGCTGTAGCTTTGGTTGAAGCGTAAAATAAAATTTGTGTTTTTTTATTATAAAAAAATATATTAAAATATCGGTAATTGATTGATTACTGTTTTATGTGAGAAGAAATTGTTTTCTTTGTTGTATTTTCTGTTTTTTTTTTACAGAAATACTAACACGGCTGCTGGGCTCAGCTGTCCTGCGTTGAATAGAGGCGTGTTCGCTGGGTCAATCTGCTTGCAGCTTTTCCCAGCTGTACCACATTAAGATCTGCTTGCAGATTTAGTGTGAAGACTGTTAGGGCTCTAGCAGTAGGCTTTCCTTGGGTTTCGATCTGTTGGTTAGCCAAAAAACGTTATAGGTGGGCATCCCTATATCGCTCCTGTGGTAACTGTAGGTCCCAGACTTGCTACCGTTCCCGCTGGTACTTTTGTACAACGAATGAGATTACCTTTCCGATTCACTAGCAGTTGCTGGATTCAGCTCTGCTTCAGGTCTGATTGCTTGCAGTCCTTTGTTTCGTTGCCGCTCTGGTCTCTGCTTGCAGTGCCATTGTGAGGGCTTCTTCCAGTCTTAGGGCTGTGTTGTGTTAAGCCAGACGCTATACAGGTGGGCATCCCTGCATAGTGCTTCTTTGGTAACTGTAGGTCAGTGATCTACCACCATTCCTAGTGAACAAGGTTACCGTACCACACCGTGCACCGTACCAAGGGTATTGTGCGCTATATATATTTCCTGTGTATACCGTACATTGGGCATTATAATGTTATTAGTACTATACTGTACCGTATTGTGTATACTATGCATTGCCCACCATATTGTCTCTGTGCACTGTAAAAAAGTACTGTTGCACTGTACTGTGTGGACTGGGCTTGTGCACGATAGAAGATAGTGTAGGTGTTAGGCATTTGATACATTGATACTAGTAATATATGCTATACTAATAGCAATTACAGTTCAAGGTTGTTTGCTTTGCACACCACTGCAGTTATATTATGCCGGGGTTTCATTTGTGTGCCCTATGCAAGAAAGGTCTCCCGATGGAGGACAGTCATGGCAGATGCGCTGCCTGTCTGGGTCCGGAGACACTTGCCGACCGTAGCTATTGCGAGTTTTATGCTTCCTTTTCTACTCGTACATTAGAGAAACGAGTGTCGCGCAGCTCTGTAGAGAGCTCACTGTCCATTCCACCTGGACAAGGCTCCGCTCCCTCGTCAGCTCAAAAGGGAGCTGTATCCTCTCATGAGAGTTTTGTGCCTAGGGAAAGTAGGAAAACATGTAGGAGAATGGCTTCACGGTCCTCGTCTTCTCCTTCCCCCTCCCCTTCTCCGGCTCCCTCGCCTAAGAAGAGGAGAAAAAAGAGCCATAGTTTCACCTGCTTTAGTTAGGTCAGTCGTGGACTATGCAAATAGCCAGCTTGCACCTTCACAGACAGCCTCCAATTTAGGAGTGCGTCTGGATTCCGAGACCATGTTGTCCACTCTGTCAGAGGACAGAGTGCAGAGAATAGCCACTTGTCTGAAGCTTTTTCCGCCCAACAGAAAGCTCACAGTAGTGATGTTTCAGAGGCTCTTGGGCTTGATGGCAGCAGCTTCCCAGATCCTTCGTTTGGGTCTTCTACACATGTGCCCTCTCCAAGGCTGGTTCAACAGCAGGGTTTTTCAGCCCACATTGAACCGTGATCGTCTGATGACAGTATCTCGGCACTGTCTGCAGGCTCTATCCTGGTTGACACAGCCCGCTCACCTACGCTTAAGCATAGCACTGGGCAGCATTACCAGGAGGGAGGTGGGGCATCGTGTGGAATGGCAGGGGAGTGCAAGGAGTATGAAGACCCCCGTGGCAAGGTCTCCATATAAATATTCTGGAACTGCAGGCAGTGTTTCTAGCATTGCAGAATTTTTTACAGGAGGTTCCGGGGAGACATGTGCTTGTCCGGATGGACAACACTACTGTGGTGGCATACATAAACAACCAGGGCGGCCTCAGGTCCCCCAGTCTCCACCGGGTTGCCCGCAGGCTGTTGCTTTGGGCGCACCGTTACCTCCTCTCACTGCAGGCAGTACCTCTTCCCGGGGTGACAAATTGGGCAGCGGACCTCCTTTCAAGGACAGTCCCCAGTGGCTCGGAATGGAGGCTTCACCCAGAAGTGGTGAACCTCATTGGCAACGGTTCGGGAGAACACAGGTTTGCCTCCCAAGAATCGACTCATTGTCCCCTCTGGTTCTCAATAAAGGGAGCAGGGGACCCGCTGGCAATAGATGCCTTGGTACACCAGTGGCTGAGGCAGCTGCGATATGCTTTTCCTCCACTAGCCATGCTCCCGCTGTGCTTAGAAAAGATCATGCAGGACCAGGCCAGGGTGTTACTAGTAGCCCCTTATTGGCACAGGAGACTGGTCTTCAACTCTGATACAGCTCCTGAAAGGTCAGCCGTGGAGTCTGCCAAAATGCAGCAACCTGCTCAGTTAGGCTTAGGGGACGTTGTGGCATTCCGACCCATCGAGCCTACAGCGCTAGGTCTGGCCCCTGAATGGCACCATTTGAGTGGGGAGCACGACAGTCGAAATTGAAATAGTAGAAATGACAAATGACTGCTTCCGAACACAATTTGTCAATGCACCGACTAGAAGGGAGGCATGCTTTGATTTAGTCTTTTTTTTAAATAACAAAGAAAGAATAACTAAAACAAAGGTCAGAGAACCATTGGCAAACTCAGACCACAACATGGTCTCATTTGAAGTGCTTTTTAAAACCCAAAAAGTAATGACTAAAGCTTAGGTTTACAATTTTAAAAAGGCAAATTATGAAGGAATGAAACCAAGACTAACAGAAATAGATTGGAGTAAAATTGAGAAAACATCCTGTGGAAGGGTGGTGTGTAATTCACTGACACAAGGGAGACACAGATAAACTTGAAACACTGCACAGGTGCCCAGTTTTATTATGGGTGCTTAGTACCTCTTTTCAGCCCACAGAGGGCGCTGTTGACTGTGGTCTGCCTACCAACGATGGTACAGACAGAACCACAACAATACCAGAGGCGGTACCGAATACATGTAATCAAAGACGAAAGGAAAAAGGAAAATAAAACACAGTAAGCAAAACTACAAATAAAAGGTGCTGCACTCGGCAGCTTCACCCCGACCGTCGCTACACGCATGGCCCGGGTCTCCGTCCTACACTCACGGCTCCCTCAGCCTGCTATACACATGTTTATGGGGTCTGCCCAAGGTTTTCCCGGCTACCGCTATTTTTTTATCTTTTCGTTGGGATTTCTTTCCCAGTCGTTCTCGGTCCTGGACCAGAGCTTCCACACGCTCAGCACGTCTTAGAAAGGCAGACCTGAGGGAACAACAGAATGTTATTCAATCACCCCAAGACCCGCCTCTCAGCCACTCAGAGAGAAGGAGAGCCCACACACCCTCTCTCCCACCTCTCCATGTCACTGCCATGACCAACAGGCGGATATTGACCGGCTGCTGCCCTCTTCCTGCAGCACTTTGAATACATCAGAAGAGTCAGTACAGGTCTCCCCCTGTTACACATCCACAGAAAAAAGGATGGCTATTTTTCAGAAATGTAGTACTAGAGGCGCAAAACAGTTACATCCCAAAAGTAGACAAATTAAAATCTAAAACAAAAGGCCAGAATGGTTTAATAGATACATTTTAAAAAGCATTTAAGAGGGACAAAGAGCACTTGGAACTGCAAATGCAAGTCAAAAAGGAAGTTAGAAAGGCCAAGAGAGATAGAAATGAGCACTGCCAAGGGGGCTAAAACCAGTTCCAAAAAATGTTTCCAATATTGTAACAGCAAAAGAACATTCAAGGAGGAAGTAAAATGTCTAAGAGACACACATGGCAAAATCATCGATGAAGATTAAAAAAATAGCAAATATATTAAATGATTACTTTTCACAAGTTTTTACAAAGGAGGATACTAACAACATGCCCCACATGTCGACCTGTTCCTATCCAGTTTTAAATAACTTTAGCATAAGAGGCAGAAGTGTTAAAGGGACTAGGAGCTCTTAAAAATCAACAAATCCCCTGGTCCGGGTGAGATCCTCCCAATAGTAGTAGAAATGAAATAATTTATTTACAAACTGCTAACCAAGATCATGTGTAGCCTGGGTCACTTCCCCACGCCACTTCACATTGGAATCACTACTTGCTTCACAAGGTGATTGTTTTATTGCGCTGCAAACAGAAAATGATCATCGCGGTTGCTGTCCCTCTTCGTTAGCGCAACTCTCAGCTTTCTCTGTGTAAGAGCGCGGACTCTAAACATGCATACAATTACAATAATTAATAATGCAATTAAATGTAATATCATTAATGATCGTATAGTGGTTTTCTTTTCAGTTTTCTTTTAAACAGTAAATGAGAAATAACAAAAATACAGTACCTGCAAACAGAAAATGATCATCAGGGTTGCTGTCCCTCTTCGTTAGCGCAACTCTCAGCTAGAAACAGCAATACAAGAAGAATCATTCTCTATTTTTACAAAATACCAGTACTCTACGAACAAAATAACCCTATTGAACAAGATGGTCTAGTCTGTAGGTAATCAGTGAAGCCATACTTTTTGCTTTCAGTTTATGTTAATAAAATGAAACAGTACAACAGTGCATTAAGCGTTAAAATAAAAAAAATAAAAAAACGTATCGTTCCTTTCTTTTAAATAATGCAAAGTATCACACATTCATACAGCACAAAATGATAGAATACAATTCCAAAATAAATGTTCACCATAACATACAAGACTAACTTATTTTTAAGTTGTGCTTACACATTTATTTTAATATACAGAAAAAGCAAAGAGCAGCGCCTACCTTTCTCTGAGTGTAGGAGCGCGGACTGGCTAAAATGGTGATTGTACTACTCTAATCAGCAAGATTGGATCGCACCATTTATGCCTGAACTGTGAAACACTAAAATTACAGCAAATTACTTCACAGTGGGGTAAATCAAATAATATCAGAAATAACCGTATGCATTTGTACCATTGACTTAAATGCAACTGCACAGTAAAGGCTCCTCAATTATTATTATCCACCCCTATGCGACATAGCAAAACGGACCGCGCTCTCAGATCGCACCACGTAACCAACTCTCCCCACAGACTTCCCGAACAAGGTAACTAAAGCATCTCGGTTCTCTGATGTCAAATTTTGTGAAACTTCATTTAGCCGTTTTCTATCTTGGTTACACATGCAACAGTCTCTTGACACAGGGGTTGTACCGCAGACTGGAGAATTGCAGGCGTAATACCGATCCACACAAAGGGAGACAAAACCAAACCAGGTAACTACAGACCAATAAGCCTGACTTCTATTATATGGAAACTTATGGAAACTATAATAAGATAAAAAATGGCTAATTGCCTATATGGTAACAGTAAGGACCAGTAAGGGAGATAGTCAGCATGGTTTTAGGAATGGGAGATCGTGTCTAACTAACCTGCTTGATTTTTTTGAGGATGCAACAACGACAATGGATAATTGCAAAGCATATGACATGGTTTATTTCGATTTCCAGAAAGTCCGGCATAAAATTCTCAAACTGAACGCAGTAGGGATTCAAGGAAATGCATGCACAGGGATTAGGGAGTGGTTAACATGTAGAAAATAGAAAGTACTGATTAGAGGAGAAGCCTCAAAATGGATAGAGGTAACCAGTGGAGTACCACAGGGATCAGTATTAGGCCCTCTGCTCTTCCTAATCTACATTAATGAATTCTGGTATAGTAAGCAAACTTGTTAAATTTGCAGACAACACAAAAATAGGAGGAGTGGCAAAATGATCTAGACAGCATTCAGAACTGGGCAAGGTAAGGTACTGCACTCAGGCAATAAACATGTGCATTATAAATAACAGATGGGAGATACTGAAATTGAAGGAGGAATCTATGAAAAAGATCTAGGAGTTTATGTTGACTCAGAAATGTCTTCATCTAGACAATGTGGGGAAGCTATAAAAAAGAATTGAATTGAATCTATTCAGTCTTGAACAAAGAAGACTACGCAGTGATCTGATTCAAGCATTCAAAATTCTAAAAGGTAATGACAATGTCGAACCAAGGGACTTTTTCGACCTGAAAAAAGAAACAAGGACCAGGGGTCACAAATGGAGATTAGATAAAGGGGCATTCAGAACAGAAGATAGGAGGCACTTTTTTACAGAGAGAATTGTGGCTGTCTGGAACCAACTCCCCAGTAATGTTGTTGAAGCAGACACCCTGGGATCCTTCAAGAAGCTGCTTGATGAAATTCTGGGATCAGTAAGCTACTAACAACCAAACGAGCAAGATGGGCCGAATGGCCTCCTCTCGTTTGTAACCTTTTTTTATGTTCTTACTTGACATTCACCTTTTAAAATGCTGTAATCAATACCCGACTCATTAGAACTAGGAGAAGAAAGGGAATGAGCATGATCTTTTTCAGCGATCCTTAAGTGAGTGGGGGCATACCCAAACCACACACAGGGAAAGAAAGGGAGATACACCTTGTGGATCGCCTCTGTGGCACTGATGAGATTATCATAGATAGACCTCCATTGGAAGGATGTTAATGTACATCTTGCCTGTTACCATTCTTAAGTCTTGTCAACAAGGACACTGATTGGTACTTACTCAGCCCCTTTGAGGATACATGCATGCATATGTTTGATAGTGACATTAAATAACTTTTCATTTTTACACATTCCTTATGTAGCCATGAGGGTCCTCATAATCTCATACTACATGAATCCAAAGGGTTAAATATATATATCAACACTAATAAAATTGCACTCTAATACAATGCGAGTAATTCAATAAAAGAGCTTATGTTATTAATACTATTAATTTATTTTTAAAAACAGTTCTTCTGTACCGTGGGAGACTAGGCATCTATGATTAGTCATAATTCACCATATAGTGTGACAGACAGAGCACATGGGTGTTTCTTTGTCATGTATTTTATTTAATTGATTTATTTCATTTCCAATAAACATGCGCTCCCAACGCTAACTGCATTTCTGATTCCAGCGTTTGCTATTCCTGATGCTAGCTAGCCTTGTAACAGCGGTTATTATACAACAAACATCATGTACAGTCTTAACATTGCTACAATGTAGATGATGTTGTGTTTGTTTATTAGTCATGAATCATTAAGCAAAGGAAAGAAGCCATTGAAGGGAAGGGGATAATCTCACCTTCTAAGTGAAATGACCAAGCAAGCGCAACACTAACTGAAGGCATGGCTTGCAAACAGAGATTTCTTCAACCAAGTGTAGTACCAAATATCATGTTTACTACAACTTGTGTTTCTTTTTAAATTGGAGCTTTTGACCCAACAAATTGAAGTGCACAACAGGTAAAATGTATGGATTTTTTTGTTAGCTACAGTACAATCCCTTTTAGTGTGTTTGACTGATCCCTGCCAGTACAGCAAGGCTTATTTACCAATTGCTCAGAATTACTTTTTTTATTATTTTATTTGAAATGCTTTTGTTTTAGTCATTCTGGAAAAAATAATAATCAGTAATTTATATAATATATATATTACTCCAGACCAGCCTCTGGAAATCTCAACCTGCTTCTTAGGAACAAGATATTCTCTTGAGTATGGCTTTGTTCCATTATCACATTATAACAACATACTATAATATTTTTCTAAATAAATAAGCTGTGGGTCAGTAGTAGTTGTTTTGAATTAGTCTGTAAATTCCTACTGGAAATATTATCTTGTCAAAAGTTGTCTGTTACTTATTGTTTCAGTCTTACCTGTGTAAAAATATCTGTCAAGTCAAGTTCATTTTCTTTCTGAGATGTCAGACTGCAGAATCATTGCTCCACTGGTTATACAACTTGCTTGATCCCCCATGTAATTCTGCCTGCTTTCCATGAATATCTGGTTCTCACTATGGGCTGTCAATACAAAGTGATTTGGGATGTGTTCAAGTTGTTGATGTAGCAACTAAAAATATAGGGCAGCAAACAGTTCATATTCCATTGAGCCACTATCCCCACTGCTTTTTATATTTTGAAATGAAGAGTGACACTTTTGCAACTCGGCAGCACCAAACTCGGCCTCTTACAGGAACGCTCTCCTCTCATGGACCTGGACGCAACATTCCTTTAATTTGAATGTCTGCAGTCGTGGCTGACGAGAGAGTGAATGGACTCCAGGGCTCCACCTCATCTCATTACATCCCACTAAATTGGTCTATTCATGCTCCTTAATTCATTTTCCCCCAACTCACTTTCATGATCAAGCTGTGAGCTGAATAAGCCACTACATATTGAAGATTGAGAAGTGTCTGATGGCTTAATGATCTCCACATTAAGAAGGGCTTTCCAATTAGTCAAACTATTTCAACAGCTTCTCAAATGTACCCCATGGAATGGGAGCTTATTTAACACCTTTGCTGGAGGGAAATTGAAGCAGAAGTGACATGGATACGGCTGGGCTGGAGGGGTGCAGAAAATCAGATTTGAATTTCTTGCAAGATATAATATTCAGAGTATAAAACTGAAGACCTTATAATAAATTATAATAACATGCAGAGAAAACATTCCCTGCCTTGTGGTACTGATATAGAATAAATGTTAAGAGTCTTGAAGCCACAAAATGCCATGGCACAGAGGGTCTGTCTCCCTTCTTAAGTTTCCTCTTTATCTGGCATGAGGTTTTTTCCCCACAATACAGCCTTTCTGATTGCAGTTATATCTGCTAGAAGAATAAGCTAGTATTTGCTACAGTAGGTTATTGCCATGCTAACAGTCTATGAATAAATTGGTGTTCTATAGCTGAATCCCAACTGTGTTTCAGTTACATGTCAATGCTGTAACTTTTTCTTTGTTTGTATCCGTAAACCTCAGTCTTCTTAATATGCCAGGTACCATCCTACACATGCTGTTATCAGGGTTGTTTCATAGTAACTGCATAGCTCTGAACATTCTGTGTCTGGTATTTACAGTAGGGGCTTTAACCTTTTCTTACAAACTATGTCACACTGTTTTGTATCCAGTAAGGTCATACAGTAGTTTGGCCAGTGGTTCTGCCCCAGTTCCTGCTAAAGCCCTGGGCTCCACCAGTTGGGTTACCAGTCTGTGAGATTGGCTGCGTAGCGTCATAGTTTCTATAGTGGGGACTCATCTTTTTGCAACGTTGTAGTGACACTGCAGTTCAGTGCAGTTCATGTGAGTGAGGCGACAGCGTGGGAGAAGTACGAGTGGACAAGTACAACGCAGTTAGAAGCAGAAAGGAGGAATTATATCTTTAAATCTGGAGTTGCTTTAATCAGAAAACATTGCAGCTTAAAGCCTTGCAGCTGCGTGTATTTTTCTGATAACAAGCTGAAACTCGGAGCAGCTGATTCAAATCCCACGGCGTTCTGAGACACGGGGGAGGGGCGGAGCCCGCAGCACAAGCTGAAGCAAACAAAAGGCAGCCAGTGTTCAGAGCGACAGTGAGGTGACATCGTGGGAGAAGTACAATCGTGGACAAGTACAACGCAGTTAGAAGCAGTTTGAAAGCAGGTTGACAGCTGCAGAAGCTAAACTAAACTTCCAAAAAAATGGTCTTCAAGCCAATAATCTGTGACAACTGCATGATGTGGGAAATCCGAGAAAACCCAACAGAGCTCAAACAAGTTTGTGTAAAGTGCTGCACGATCCAGGACTTGCTTCAGCGATTAAGCCTGCTAGAAAAGGAGCTGGAGGAAATGAGACAGCAACAGGAGCTTGAGAGCTGACACACCCACAATTCATGGAAGTCTGCACCCCTAGCAGACTGAAAGACACCAGGGAGATGGAAGAGAGTCGAAACAGCTGGGTTCAGATAGGAAGAAGCAGGGAAAAAAAGAAACTTCGTCAAACACAAACACCAGAAATCCAGACATCCAACACATTTGAGCCACTTCAACATTTAGATGACCAAAACAAACATCAAGAGAACGAAAGAAACAACATCCAAGACCCCATAGACAGTGCTGGCCAGGCAGCAGAAAGAAGGGAGGTCATGATTGTTGGGGACTCCATATTGAGAAACACAGCAAGTTCAGTTCGCAGTTTGGACCCCCTTACTACAACAGTGTGCTGCCTTCCAGGAGCCTCAGTCAAGCATATCACTGAGAATGTGGACACGCTTCTAGAACGAACAGGAGACGACCCGGTAGTAGTCGTCCACATCGGTACAAACAATATTGGAAGAGACAGACCAAGATCCCTGCAAAACAAATTCAGAGAGCTAGTAAGGAAATTAAAAGACCAAGACCAAAACTGTGGTATTTTCTGGGATACTGCCGACGCCTTGCAAAGGACCATATGGACAGCTGGAAATACAAAATCAAAATGCATGGCTGAAATCGTGGTGCACACAGGAAGGCTTCACCTTTCTTGAACATTGGAGCACTTTCTACAACAAGGACTATCTATACAGGTGGGACGGACTGCACTTAAACAGAAAGGGAACCAATCTACTCGGAGAAAGGATCCTTGAGGAGGTCCAGAAGCATTTAAACTAGAAAGGAAGGGGGGAGAAAACAAAAAAACAGAAGGGAGACCACATCAAAACAAGGGCAACAACTCAGGTAAGACAACTATTAAATGTTTTTATCTTAATGCTAGAAGTCTCAGAAACAAAATGTTAGAACTTGAAGCTACTGCACTAACAAGTAACTACGATGTGATAGGTGTTACAGAAACTTGGTTGTCTGAGAGTGATGGAGACGAATATAATATTAGTGGGTACACACTGTATAGGAAAGACAGGCAGGACAGAAGAGGCGGATGGGTAGCGCTATACATAAGAAATAGTCTTGAAGCCCAGGTGTTAAATCAGGACAAAGAAAACAATGCAGAATCAATATGGGTCAGAATAATGGACACAAATTCAAAGGGCATAATAATAGGAGCATGCTATAGACCGCCAAATTCAGACGCTGAGCAAAATAATCTGTTATACAATGACATTCGAAATGCATGTAGAAAAGGAGAAGCCATACTAATGGGGGATTTCAACTTCCCCCATATAAAATGGGAAAACCCGACGAGGGGCACGACAGATGAAATTGAAATGGTGGAAATGACAAATGAGTGCTTCCTAACGCAATTTGTCAAGGCATCGACTAGAGGGGAGGCATGAGTAGTAATATTACTATAGCTTATGTCAAAAGTCTGATTTATGATCCTTTTGACCTTTTTTTGACCTTATATGTATGAATTTATGAATATATAATGAGGGGTGTGGATTTATGAATTTATGATTATATAATGAGGGGGCGTGGATTTTATATAAGAGCGGGTGGGGAGATATATATTTTTTTTTTTTCACAAGTGCTTATAAACATTAAATATTTATAAATGTAAAAGAGTTTGAAATAAAATAATTACTGTTGGTAGGATTCGAACCCATGCAGACAATTGAGTCAAATGGATCTTAAGTCCATCACCTTAACCACTCGGCCACAACAGTTTTTCTTAAAACATTAATAAATAAAAAATAAGTATTAAGCTTACCGGGGGTTTCAGAGAATCAAGGTGGTACGGTGTTTGAGCAAAAGGTTGAACTGATCGAGACTACGAGGGTTTTTTTTTTTTTTTTAAAAGGGGCAAGTCTGGGCATGTTTTCAGACCTCATAAAAGGAGGAAAATATTTATGCAGTTTATTAGAATGTTACACAAGATGTCTCATACCGGTGTTAGTTGCTGCTCAGAGAAAGTGGATCTTGAGGATCAGCAAATGTCTGAACTTATAAAAGGTTAAAAAGGAACTTGTAAAAAGGTTCAAGTGTGAGTCCAAGCAAGGAGGCCTTTAAGCATCCGTCCCAAGGATCCTCTGTGTACTGTACAAACTCCTCTGTGGATGAGCTGAAAACAGACCCCAATGAGAGAGAGGGGGCAGATGTTTAGGGTAACTCTGAAAACGCCCCTATGGGCGGTGTCTCAATGACCCCCATTTCAAGGGTCTCTGATAGGCCATCTCAAAGGATCCCCAAGGGGCCAGAGGTGTCATCACCCTTCATAGGCTGTCACATGATCTTAGGAAGCCTACTAAAGGGGCCCCCACACGTTCTTTTGATTGAAGGAGTCTGACGCCATGTCTTCTGCAAACTTTAGATACTTCTCTGAAAATGCCGTTCTTGAACATAGCGATCTTGAGATGGATTGGACCACTGAAGAAATGACTCAGCTTATAAAAGACTTTGAAAATGTCCCCCTTCTCAACCCTGCAGAGTCTGACAACATTGACGGTCCTTTAGGCATCTCTTTTGAAAAAGTATTAAAGATCTCTAGAGGTCTCCTGGCTTCTCTATTGGAAGTGATCATTGACCGTGATATGGTGAAAAATGCAGCGGTTGCGAAATTGACCACCCGAGCCAGTTGAGACACAGCTGCCTTTATGAAGCGGACCCCGATTATTTTGATCAACATTTTGAAGAAATACTAGAAAAAATACACATCCCGTGGCTGAAGCTTCTGGTGGCTAAAGCTCTAGCTTGTTTCAATTTCCATCCATCTTTGACAAAACTTCAGAAACTGGTGGAAAATATTTTAACAGAGTTAAGACCAGAACACAGCATTAGATGTAAACTGAGCCATCTACAAGAAACCCTGGATGACAAGACCCGAGACATTGTTAACAAAATAACGATAGGTTGCTGATGCAACCTCGGTTCCCTGAAAGAGAAAATAACCATCAACATGAGATATTGCCATCAGGCAGCACCGGTAGGCTGAGCTTTTATAGCAAAGCTGCCGATAGGCCCCCACGCCAGCTGCAGTGTAAGCCCGCCCCCCTGGGAGCTTACTTAACTGCGCGCGCGGGGATGCACTTCCTCTTTTGCTCTTCAGGCCGTGAAGGCTACCGGAGCGACCTCGCAGCTTGATGGTTATTTTCTCTTTCAGGGAACCGGGGTTGCATCCGCAACCTATCGTTCCCTTTCAAGCCGAAAATAACCATCAACATGGGATACAGTGTACCCTAGCTGTCGCGAGGGAGGATTCTCGGCAGTAGGACAGACTTACGTCATAACGCAACTGCGTAGGCAGTACATCTAGGCATATGCGGAGCTGCGCCTCAGCGTCTATGCTCGTAATGACACCTGTTTTAAAGGTGGAACAGTCAACACCATGCTATCAACCACTCTATATGTCCGCATCCTGAGGCGTCGTAGAGTGTAAAACAGATGCTCCAAACAGTGGAGCAGAGGAATCCAGTACATTTAACCTGTAAAACCTCATGAAAGTATGCGGCGTAGCCCAACTGGCTGCCGCGCAAATATCAGACACCGGCACCCCTCGAAAGAGGGCCCAGGATGTCGCCATACCCCTGGTAGAATGCGCCTTCAACTGCCCTGGTGGTGGAAGGCCTGCAGATTCATACGCTAATTTAATAGCATCCACTATCCAGTGGGAAATGCGCTGTTTAGACAGCGGCTGACCCAAAGATCTAGAACCATGGCATATGAACAACTGTTCTGTCTGCCTCACAGTCTTTGTACGGTCAATATAACACCTCAATGCCCTCACGGGGCAGAGCATGTGTAACCGCTCTTCCTCTGGGGAAGAAAAAGGAGGAGGATGGAACGCCATCAACTCGACTGACTGGTTCATGTGGAACGGGAATATAACCTTTGGTAAAAAGGCCGGATTAGGGCGCATGGAGATCTTAGAACCGTCTCCTGCAAAACGAGTACAAGAAGGATGCACTGAAAGTGCATGTAACTCGCTCACGCGTTTTGCTGATACCACAGCCAGCAAAAATGCAGTCTTAATAGATATGAGCTTCATATCCACGCTGTGGAGAGGCTCAAACGGTGCCTTGGTAAGGGCTTCTAGCACCACATCAAGGCTCCACGACGGTAAACTGGTCGTTCTTGGAGGCCGCAAGCGTCTTGCGCCTTTCAGAAACTGAGATGCCAAAAAATGGCAACCAGGTGATAAACCGTCAATGCGTACATGACAAGCCGAAATGGCGGCTAAATACACTTTAAGTGTAGAAGGAGATTTCCCTTCATCCAGCAGTTTCTGCAGAAACTGCAATATTACTGCCATAGGACAGGAGACTGGGTCGTGGCTCTCAGCCAGACACCAACTCTGAAACAACTGCCACTTATACGCATACTGCGACCTAGTAGAGGGCGCTCTCGCACTCTGGATGGTCGATATAACTGCAGTCGAAAGCCCTAAGGCTGACAGGTGCTCCCGCTCAGGGGCCAAACCCATAACTGCACGAGTTTGGGGTTCGGATGCCAAAGCTCTCCTTGAGCTTGTGACAACAGGTCCGCTCGCAGAGGGAGCTCCCTCGGGCGACCGTGCAGTAATTGCACTAGACTCGGGAACCATATTCTCCGAGGCCACCGAGGAGCGATCAGAATCACTGTCGCTCGCTCTACCCTGACCTTCTCCAAGAAGGCGGGGAGCATCGGAATCGGTGGAAAGGCATACAGGAGCCCTGGCGGCCATTCGTGAGCCAGTGCATCCACCCCCAGGGGGCTGTCGAGGTCCTTCACCGAGAACCATAGGGGACAGTGCGTGGTCTCTCGCGAAGCGAAGAGATCGACTTGCGCTGTGCCGAACCATTCCCAGATGCGCTCTACCACCCGAGGGTGAAGACACCATTCGCCCGCAAGAGGACCTCCTCTGGACAGGAGATCCGCTGCGTAATTGACTCTGTCCGGCAGATGAACTGCACGCAGAGAGGCTAAACGCGGTTGAGCCCAGAGCAACAGCCGCGTTACCATCCGGTGAAGACCGGGGGACCGCAATCCGCCCTGGCGATTGATATACGCCACTACTGTGGTGTTGTCTGACCGCACTAACACGTGCTTGTCTAGAAGCACACTCAAGAAGTGCTGAAGGGCGAGGTCCACTGCTCTGAGTTCCAGAGCGTTGATGTGGGCTGACCTCCAGGGTCCTGACCACACTCCACGGGTCCCTGTCCCGTTCCAGACTGCTCCCCAACCTTGGTTGGAAGCGTCGGTTGTGATAACTTCCCTTCGGAAGATGGGACCCAAGCGCACGCCCTGGCGGATGTTCGACTGAACTTTCCACCAGCGTAATGCTTCCCAGCAGGTTCGGGATACCCTCAACCTGCGGTGCTTGTCTCTCCGCGGGTGCAACGCGAAGGCATTGAACCAGGCCTGCAGAGGTCTCTGGTGTAGTAAGCCCAAAGGAAGGGCTTGCGAGGAGGCAGCCATCAACCCCAGCATGCGCTGACAGAGCTCCATGCTGACTGTTTCTCTCAACCTGAATAGGGAGAGACACCGCTCTAATGAGGCAACTCTTTGTGTCGATAGGGTCGCTTCCATGGACACTGAGTCCAGATGCAGACCCAAAAACTCGGTCTGTTGGCTGGGCACGAGGCGGCTCTTGTCTGGATTGACCTTCAGACCTAGCCGCTGAAGATGGTCTGTAACCATCACTGTGTGCTGTGCCAGCTGCTCCTTTGACTGCGCGCAGACGAGCCAGTCGTCCAGATAGTTCAGCAGTCGGACGCCTTGAGCCCGCAAAGGAGCTAAAATGGCGTCCATACACTTCGAAAAGGTTCGAGGAGCTAGAGACAGGCCGAATGGCAGGACGCAAAACTCGTAGACCCTGCTCTGGAATGCGAATCGTAGATACTTCCTGTGACCCGGACAGATGGGAACGTGAAAGTACGCATCTGTCAGATCTATGGTGGTAAACCAGTCGCCCTGCCGGACAGACTGGACAATGTGCCTGTGCGTGAGCATCTTGAACGACAACACCCGTAGGTATTTGTTCAGTACACACAGGTCTAGAATAGGGCGGAGCCCGCCGTCCTTCTTTGGCACAAGGAAGTATTTGGAGTAGAACCCCTGGTCGGTCAGAGCAGGGTCTACTAGTTGAATGGCACGCTTCCTGAGCAATGCCTGTATTTCCACATTCAGAGCTGAGGACTGAACCACGTCCTTCACCACAGTTACCACCACCCCCCTGAAGGGGGGGGGGGGGGTTTAACCGGAACTGAAGGGTGTACCCGGTGAGTATAGTTTTGCGCACCCAGATATCGCTGGTGCATTGTTGCCAAAACAGAAGCTGTGGAACAGTATAGGGTTGGGTTAATGGCTGCCTGGTTTTCTCAGGGCTGCTTAGGCTTTGCTCGCTCACGAGGGGCCTGGCCAGAGCCACGAGGGCGTGGTCTGCCGCCTCCTCTAGGTCACCACCCTGTGCGCTGCGGTCTCCCCATTGGGATTTGGCCACGCGCTGCTGTACCCGCCGGGGAGGTCTTAGTACCCCCTGGACGCGGCTGGTGTTGCGGTGGTGTTCTACGCCACTGATGTTCTTGTGGGCGTTTGACCTGGAAAGGCCTACACGGCCATATCGTAGCCAACTGCTGTGTTGCCTCTCTAGCCTTAGCTGAGCTTTGCAGCATCTCTTCCACTGCTGGGCCAAATGTGTGCCCCGGTGTAATTGGGGCATCCAACAAGGGAGCTTTGTCATGCTCCTGGACTCTCGCCTGCGAGAGCCAGAGCTGTCGTCTGGCCACCACCAGAGACGCGATGCTCCTGCCCTGGGCCCGCGCGCTAAGCTGGGCTAGCTTGACCAGCAGCTGGGCAATTAGCCCCAACTCCGCTCTAAGAGACACCAAAAGGTAGTCTGGGAGATCCTTTATTTACGCAGCCTGATAAACTGAGAGGAGGCTGGCCAGATTGGACAGCCTAACTGCCTCTGTAGCCGCCGAATAGCCCCTCTTGAGGTGCACCTCAGTGATCCTGCACTGCTTGTTAGGGCAGGTGGGGTCCTTCACCAACCCAGAGAGTGTTGGTGACTTCACCAACGCTGCGAACGCAGCGCCAACTGGCGGAAATGACGCCAGACCCGCTTCACTCGCCCCTTGCATGGTAAAGGCAGCCGCCTTACGCGAGGTTGCCGGGGCGGAGGCTGGAGTCCCCCAAGTGGACTGCACCTCCTTAACAAAGTCTGGGAAGGCCGGAAGCGTCCTAGACTGCTGGCCCTGTGCCAAAGGCGACTCAAAAAGAGAGCGCCTAGGTTCTTCAGTGGCAGGCCATTCTAAGCCCAGGTGGCGAGTAGCCCGCTCTACTAGGGACCATAAAGAGTCATCTACGCCTACCTCCATCTCAGACTCTGAGTGGTGGGACGTGAGCTCTGCCTCCACACTATCCTCTCCGTGGAGAGGCTCACCCTCTGATGCATCTCGAGAGAGATAGCATCCACGTCCCATGCGTCCTGTTGCGCAACTGGAACGCACAGGGGTTGTGGTAGGATGATCGGCTGGCTGACAACCGGTCTGACTGGCTCCTCTGCGGCCCGAGCTGTGGCAAGGGACATGAGCAGCGATTGCTGCCCCATCATAAGGTCCATAAACTGAGACATCTTATTAGTGAGCTCAGTTACACCACCTCGCCTGTCGCGACGAGGAGAACGGGAACGTCCTCTCCTTCGGGGCGATCTAGAGCGGGATCTCGAGATCTGACGGGGGCGTTCGCCGTGAGGAGAAGGGCCTCGCATTACAGAAAGGCTGTGGGAGCGGTCTCTCTTACGCCTAACGTCAGGAGATCGTTGACCAGGGGTAACCTGGGAAGGCGAACTCCTGGAAAAAGGCAGCTTCGCTGGCGGGGAAGCCAAAGAAGGCTGCGGGGCGGAAAGGGTGTGTGACGACCCAGATGAAGGGGAGCGATCCCCGACTGCTCTCCTCGCCCTACGACGCAGAGTGCGCGTCTGAAAGCTTGCACATGACGTGCAAAAGGCTTTGTCTGCCAAAGCAGATGCCGCATGCTCCGGCCCCAGACAGGACACGCAGTCCTCATGCGGGTCATTAGCCGGTAGCTTCGTCCCACAGGTGACACAGCGGTGAAATGACATGGTGCAGCACGTTGTATGCCGAAGTGTACCGTGCCAGTAACAGGAGCGCCGAGCGTTAAGCACTGAGCACCAAGCGTACAGCTTTAAGGTGCGTTGAGGCGCGTGCACCAAGCACTGAAAAGACAATCGTCAAGTGCGTGCACTGAGGCACCGAGCGTCGAGGTGCGTGCACCGAGCACCGAGCGTCGAGGTACGTGCACCGAGGCACCGAGCGTCGAGGTGCGTGCACCGAGGCACCGAGCGTCGAGGTGCGTGCACCGAGAACCGAGCACCGAGCGTCGAGGTGCGTGCACCGAGGCACCGAGCACCGAGCGTCGAGGTGCGTGCACCGAGCACCGAGGTGCGTGCACCGAGGCACCGAGCACCGAGCGTCGAGGTGCGTGCACCGAGGCACCGAGCACCGAGCGTCGAGGTGCGTGCACCGAGGCACCGAGGTGCGTGCACCGAGGCACCGAGCACCGAGCGTCGAGGTGCGTGCACCGAGGCACCGAGCACCGAGCGTCGAGGTGCGTGCACCGAGGCACCGAGCACCGAGCGTCGAGGTGCGTGCACCGAGGCACCGAGCACCGAGCGTCGAGGTGCGTGCACCGAGGCACCGAGGTGCGTGCACCGAGGCACCGAGCACCGAGCGTCGAGGTGCGTGCACGAAGGCACCGAGCACCGAGCGTCGAGGTGCGTGCACCGAGGCACCGAGCACCGAGCGTCGAGGTGCGTGCACCGAGCACCGAGCACCGAGCGTCGAGGTGCGTGCACCGAGCACCGAGCACCGAGCGTCGAGGTGCGTGCACCGAGCACCGAGCACCGAGCGTCGAGGTGCGTGCACCGAGCACCGAGCGTCGAGGTGCGTGCACCGAGGCACCGAGCGTCGAGGTGCGTGCACAGGTGCGTTGCGTGCACTGAGCCCAAGCACTAGGCGCCGAAGCGCTACACCAAGCGCCTAAGCGCTGACACCGAAAGCGCCGGAGCGCGTGTACTGCACCAGACGATCCACGTCAGCTGACCCGCAAAGCGGAGACGCTATGTGCTCTAGTACTGTGTCTGAGTCTCGAAAGACAAGGTGTTGTGCTGCTTATAAGGGCAACAGTTAATGCACTTGGTTGTCGTCTTCCTTATACTGTATGGGAAAAAAACTTTTTTTTTTTTTTTTTTGTTTGGACGATGCAGCAGACACTACGTATAGTGTAAGAACAGTGGGGCTATACTCAATAGCAGCCACGTGGCGGTAGAACGCGCCGCGGTGGGGGGGGAGACTGCAATGCAGGCTGCACGCACACACACACACACACGCGGTCTAGCCTAAGCAAGACCGAGGCTGCAATAATGCGCGTGGCCTAAGGCCAACGCAACACGCGTCCCAAACAATATACAATAAAAATATATATAACAATATATATATACACAAAAACCCAAATAATAAATATAATATAAATTATATATTATAATAATAACAATAAGAAAAGGAAGACAGGAGACCACGAAGACGCGATGCCGAAGCAAAGCGAAAGGAAAAATATATATTAACAAGAAAATATATATAATCCTAAATAACACAGTAACTGAAATAAACTCAGAGAAGGGGTAATTAACCAGCTTCTCAAGCGTAAAGCTTATCGAGTACAATCAGTTAACAAGCTCTATTATCTATTACCTACCGTACCAAGGCTGAAGACAAAAGAGGAAGTGCATCCCCGCGCGCGCAGTTAAGTAAGCTCCCAGGGGGGCGGGCTTACACTGCAGCTGGCGTGGGGGCCTATCGGCAGCTTTGCTATAAAAGCTCAGCCTACCGGTGCTGCCTGATGGCAATATCTCATGTTGATGGTTATTTTCGACTTGAAAGGGAACCAAAGCTTTCTACCATCGCAGTTTTACAAATCCCCAAGCTCCTTTAGCTTATTACGGAGCATGTGACTTTGAAAATGGGGAATGTCCAGACTCCAGCAAAACTGAGGAAAACCATGGAGGGGCTGTTGTTTGAGTTAATAGCGGAGAAAGTGGATTGCAAGAGACTCTTTCAAAACCTGCTCCCCATAAATGTAAAAATGTTCAACAATTTAAAAAGTGTAACTGATTTAATCCATAAAGATGTTGATGCTCAAGAATGGTTAGAGTTGGTAGATACACATGTAAAACACTATAACCCCTTAAATACATTTTTAATGAATATATTCCCTAAAATGTTTGATGAAATAGAAGACTGCAAATGTACACTTATCATTGTTTTGTGTGCTTATGTGACTGATGTCTGTTTTTATAACCTGGCAAGGTTTTTAAGAGATGGAGGTATATCAAAAGTTGTGCAAAATGTCGTGGATTACTTAGTGATTAATCATGAATGTTTGTGTAAAAACTTTATATGTCTTCTAAAATGTCCTAATCTTCTTGATAAACTGTGAATAAAACTTTTGAACTTCACACTTGTCTCAGAGGTGTTATGATAAACTTTGAATAAAAACTTTTTGAAACTACATACTTGTCACAGTTGTGTTATTTTGGTTAAAGATGACACATCAGCGTATGAAAAAAAATACTACGATCCCTCAAATCCTGGGGGTTTAGGGGGTTTACAGACTCTTCAAAGGGCTCTGGGGTCTGAGAGGCCTAAAGTCTCTGAGAGGGTCTTAACTGACTTTTTATCAGAGCAAGACTCCTTTACGTTGCATAAGCCCTCTAAAATAAACTTTAAAAGAAACACTGTATTTGTATCTAATATCGATACACAGTGGCAAGCTGATTTAGTGGATATGTCTAGCTTGTCAAAAGAAAATGGAGGTTACAAGTACATGTTAACATGTATAGATATCCAAATATGCATGGGTAATACCATTGAAAAATAAGTCATCTAAGAAGGTGAGAGAGGCATTCAAGAGGATCCTCAGCACGGGTAGGAAACCTAAAAAACTACAAACTGATAAAGGGACAGAATTTCTAAACACAGCATTTCAGAACATGCTAAAAAAACATAATATTCTACACTTTACCATGGGGAATGAACTAAAAGCCTCTATTGTTGAGAGATACAACAGGACTCTGAAAACAAAAATGTGGAAATATTTCACCGCTTTTAACACTCAAAAGTATATGGATAAATTACAAGAAATGGTGCAGGCTTATAATAACTCCTTTCACCGTAGTATTCAAATGAAACCTTCAGAAGTTAATGAAGACAATTCATTTAAAGTGTTTAAAACTTTATACTCTAAGAAGAAAAGCCCTAAACATATAAAGTTTAAGTTTACAGTCGGTGACAACGTTAGAATTTCAAAGTTAAGAGCTCCCTTTATAAAAGGCTATGAACAGACGTTTACGGCAGAGATTTTTACTATAACAGAATGTATACCAAGATTTCCACCGGTGTATAAACTATGTGATTATGATGGAGAGCCTATAATGGGCAACTTTTATGAACCAGAATTGCAGAAAATAAATGTCAAGACTGATAGGTTGTTTAGGATAGAGAAGATAGTTGCTGAGAAAAAGGAAAATGGCAAAAAGTCATATCTCATAAAATGGGCCGGTTGGCCTGAAAAATTTAACAGTTGGGTCGCGGGGCATCAGGTGGTGGATTGTGACAGGCTGGCTGCAGGGAGGAACTCAGACCAGAGAGAGAGAAACACACAGACAGACGGTGGTGATGAGAAGCTGAGTGCAAATGGTAGCACTCAGCGTTTATTAACAAAGTAAAAGGTTTAAACAGAACACAAAACAGGACACGGCGCTTGAGGCCAAAATAAACAGACAAACAAAACAGACTACACAGACAAAACACGGTGAGCAGATTTAACTACTATTATTTTTACAATTACTACCTCCGTCTCCAATCCCATTCTCCACTCACCGAACACCCAACCCCGAGTGAATGAAAATATATACTGTTGTGCTGGGATTCAATTACTAATTAATTATTCACTTGAATCCCAGCACGTGAATTCATTACATGGAACCCTGTGCTCACATATTACATTTAACCAGCACGTGAAGTGATTTGTGCCCTCCTCGTGCCTAAATACAAATCTACATTTTTAAATACACGTGAAACACAGACCCGTTTATATCCCGTGTACCAATCTCTATACACCAACATTAACACACGCAACATACAACACATAACACACAAAATACACACAGAGGCGGGCACTTCGTCACATATACCCCCCCCCCCCCTGTGCAAAGCACACATGGCCTCAATGGCCACCTCCCCCCTTAAAAATCCAGCAGTCCAGAACAAAGTCTCGGGCTGGGAAGGGAGGCTTCAGTGGGCCCATGGCTGGCAATGCTGTCAGCACCCCTGCCGGTAGTGGCACGGCTGACAGCCTGCTGGTCCACCCCTGCAGCGAAATTGCTGCGGGGGATGCTGGTCTCCTGACCTCTCCCCCTTTCTTTGTAGCCGGTAGCTCCCCTTGGTGGGGCTCCGACCACAGTACTTCCGGCAGCGAAGAAGCTGCAGTGGGAGCAGGTCTCCGGACCTCCCCCACGATCTCCGGCAGCGAAACTGCTGCAGTGGGAGCAGGTCTCCGGACCTCCCCCACGATCTTCGTGGCCGGCAGCTCCCCTTGGTGGGGTTCCGGCCACAGTACTTCCTGCTGCGATGCGGAGCAACAGGCAGCCCCAGGCGATGCGGAGCGGCTGGCAACCCCAGGCGATGCCAGACAGGCATCCTTGGGTGAAGCGAGGCAGGCATCCTTGGGCGAAGCGAGACAGGGAGTCAGGACAAGCTGGGGTGCGGGTGTTGGCCCTCTTCTCGACCTCTGCGGCCAGGCGGTTCTTTCCCGTGCTTCCCTCAGCAGCCTATGCAAGGGCTGCTGAGGACCGCCAGCATCTAATCCTGATCCTTCTGGTGAAGGGAGAGGCAGCTCCTGCTCCTCTCTCCCTGATGGTGATGGAGGTAGAGGCAGCTCCCGCTCCTCTCCTCGTGATGGTGGGGAAAGTGATACCAGCAGGCATTCATCCTCTGCTGGTGCCGATGGGGACAGCAGGCATTTTCCCTCTGCTGGTGGAGGTGGAACCAGCAGGTATTCTCCCTCTGCTGGCAGCTTGGGTCCTAGGGCTGTTGAAGCCCCGACTTCCCTCTCTTCGGGCTGTGGACACACCGACTCCTCCCTTTTGGGCTGTGGACGCACCGACTCCTCCCTTTTGGGCTGTGGATGCACCGACTCCTCCCTTTTGGGCTGTGGACGCACCGACTCCCCCCTCTTCGGCTGTGGACGTTCGGGCTCCCCCCACTCAGGCGTAGGACATTTGGGCTCCTCCCACTCAGGCGTAGGACGTTCAGGCTCCTCCCACTCAGGCGTAGGACGTTCGGGCTCCTCCCACTTGGGCTGTGGACGCTCAGGCTCCTCCCGCTTGGGCTGTGGATGCTCTGGTTCCTCCCGCTTGGGCTGTGGACGCTCTGGCTCCTCCCGCTTGGGCTGTGGACGCTCAGGCTCCTCCCACTTGGGCTGTGGACACTCAGGCTCCTCCCACTTGGGCTGTGGACGCTCTGGCTCCTCCCGCTTGGGCTGTGGACGCTCAGGCTCCTCCCACTTGGGCTGTGGAGGCAAAACCAGCAGGCACTCTTCCTCTGCTGGTGGAGACGGGGACAGCAGGCATTCTTCCTCTGCTGGTGGTGATGGGGACAGCAGGTACTCCACTGCTGGTGGACCTGCTACCTGGGCTGCTGTTGTGGTTACAGCTGCCTCCAGGTAGCTGAGGACCAACTCCAAACCTTCCTCCAAGGTGTCTGGGGTGTGTTCCCTCTCATACGCCTCCCATCTCTCCCTGTCCATCAGCCACAGGATCTGGATGGCTATGGGTATAGACTGGGCCTCCAGCCCAGCATTTTCCAGGACCCAGTCCCGCAGTTTGATGGCGTCTTCTGCAATTTTTTTTTTTAAACACCAAATTGCGGTTCCTGCTCTGGTCGGCGTCTAGGAGGCGCTGTAGATCCCACGCAGGACACCACGTGTGACAGGCTGGCTGCAGGGAGGAACTCAGACCAGAGAGAAAGAAACACACAGACAGACGGTGGTGATGAGAAGCTGAGTGCAAATGGTAGCACTCAGCGTTTATTAACAAAGTAAAGGGTTTAAACAGAACACAAAACAGGACACGGCGCTTGAGGCCAAAATAAACAGACAAACAAAACGGACTACACAGACAAAACACGGTGAGCAGATTTAACTACTATTATTTTTACAATTACTACCTCTGTCTCCAATCCCGTTCTCCACTCACCGAACACCCAACCCTGAGTGAATGAAAATGTGTCTATATATACTGTTGTGCTGGGATTCAATTACTAATTAATTATTCACTTGAATCCCAGCACGTGAATTCATTACATGCAACCCCGTGCTCACATATTACATTTAACCAGCACGTGAAGTGATTTGTGCCCTCCTCGTGCCTAAATACAAATCTACATTTTTAAATACACGTGAAACACAGACCCGTTTATATCCTGTGTACCAATCTCTATACACCAACATTAACACACGCAACATACAACACATAACAAACACAAACCTTAAGGACAGCACTTTTAAGTTATGATATAGAAAATGCGATAAAACGTGATTATACTATACCAAAAGGATATTATGAGACCCTTCAGGATGTAATAACGACCATGAACGATGTCATGCTTGGAAAAGGACTAGATCAGAAAGGTGACAAGGCTCCCGATGAACAATATAAAAATGATTTGAAATTAGTCTATAAACCTATAGAAAGACGAATTTATATAAAAAGTACTACTCCATATATGATTTTTGCCAAAGAACAACTCGGACAAATGTTGGGATTTCGTGAGACTATAAAGGGTGAAACTATTAGACTATTGGGACCTATTGAGGCTAAACTGTATAACGCACATTTGAGAACCCTCTACCCCGCCGATATCCAAGCGGGTTTTTATACCATGTATGTCTATACAGATATCATTACACATCAAGCCGTTGGAGATAGTTACGTGCCTCTTCTAAGGTGTGACCCTATTAAAGGCAAAAACAACAATATAATCACGGTAACTTACGACAGACCTCATTACGTACCCCTCAGCAAGTCCAACTTTGATACGATAAATAT
Organism: Acipenser ruthenus; assembly: GCF_902713425.1. Classification (NCBI taxonomy): domain Eukaryota; kingdom Metazoa; phylum Chordata; class Actinopteri; order Acipenseriformes; family Acipenseridae; genus Acipenser; species Acipenser ruthenus. The sequence continues at coordinate 10,797,527 of NC_081216.1, read as the reverse complement.
ACAAATTAAGACGCATCAAAACAAGTTAGTGCCATTCCGTTTTGGGAAGGTTGTAGTGAAGTTGCATTTCCGACCTGTAAAGCCGCTTTTTTACACCTAATTGAAAAAATGGGACCTCATGGATATGTCAATCCTTATATTAACCCTTTGCGGTCCATTTATTAATTGCGCGTCAGGCACGCCAGGTCTAATTAATTTTCACACGCGCAGTTAATTTTAGACGCACTGTTTAAAAGTATTTTTTTTCACAGTCAAACGGGTTTAAATGGCCCTGCATATCAACAAAGCACTCACTAGGCATCTCCAGCCCCGCCCCACCCTTTCGTTTGCTATAGCGTTCACCTATGTAAGAAATAAATAATAATAATAATAATAGTCGTACATACCGATTGATCATCTCCGGATCACTCGTTTTATTACCAAACTCCTCAATAATGCGATCCAAGTCATTATTTTATTACTATAACATCTCAAAAAAGCTCTGCAAATGTCAGTGTTTTCTGTGCGCTGATTCAGTCAGCCAACTTGTTTACTTCAGACCGCCCCCGTTATCTGATACCTGATACCATGTATGACTAATCATGAGATACACCTTTTTTTTCGACTTGTCTCGGCTCCTGTTGCTCCCACTCGGCAATTGAATGGTTTTCTCGGCTTTTTCTGGAGAAAAAACGACTAGACACCCGTTTATTGCGTTGCTATAATGATGTCGGACCCAGTCCGACAAAGGACCTGTGAGGAATAATTGCAATGTCGGACCCAATCCGACAATGGACCGCAAAGGGTTAATTATTACAAAAATCAAGCTGATAATGGTTTGCCTGGATTTTCTGGAGCTCCTGTAATGTACAGAGCGGGTATAGGGGGTATTTTTTGAAGTCTTTTCAGAAAAGCTTTACCATTACTTAGAAGGGGTTTTGAAATAGTTAAATCTCATTTTAAATCAGCCGCTAAAAATATTGTTAGTGACGTAGTGTCAAATGTCCTAACAAGTCATAACCCTCCTAGCCACAACAAGAGCCAGTCAGGGGAGGGATTGATGGTGATGTCCAGAGGATACAAGAGAAAATGTAGCAAACCCCCGGGATCTCGCTATCATCATCACAAAAAGGCTAAACCATCTACATTCAGGTCAGTTAGTAGCGGTAACCAGAGAAGGAGTAAGAAACCAAAGACTCACAGAACAAAGAAAAACAGAAACATCTTTTAAATCATGACTCTGGTACATCATATGTCTCAAGAATGTGTGAAATCAGAATTGGATCTGTTTACTATAACCTACACCCAAACAAGTATAAAAAAAAACCTATATGTGGAAATTCCCCCCCTGTCTGCCTTGTCTGACACGGCTCCGATCGAATTTTACATAGCGGGGAATGGGGAAGATTATCTTGATTTGAATAATACTCTTTTAAGACTTTCATGCAAAATTACTAGGGCCGATGGCGCCGATTTAGTTGGGGGCAGTATAGTTGGTATTATCAATTACCCTGTAGCTACCATGTTTTCACAAGTGGATGTAACTTTAGGAAACCGCCTAATTAGTCAAAGCAGTAATACTTATCCTTACCGTAGCATTATAGAAGCAATGCTAAACTTTAGTAAGGACACCCTAGAATCTCAATTCACAGTCGGCTTGTTTTACAAAGATACCCCAGGACACATGGTTGAGACTGATCCTGCAGGGGCTAATGACGGTTTAGTTAAACGGCATGCTTTTACCAGAATGAGTCATACAGTTGAACTTTTAGGACCACTGCATTCGGATATATTTTTTCAAGAGAAACTCATGCTAAATAGTATTGACCTGAAAATTAAAATGGTGAGGGCCAGTGACACTTTTTGTTTAATATCTGATGCCGCAGAAGAGTTCAAACTTAAAATTTTAGAAGCCTCTCTCTATATTAAAAAAGTAAAAGTAGTCCCGGAGGATAGAATAGGACACGCACAAGCACTGATGACCTCTAATGCTAAATATCCTATTGATAGAGTGGCTATGAAAGTTTTTAGTGTTCCTAGAGGGAGCAGGGTCTGTAATCAGGAGAATTTGTTTCTGGGACAGTGTGGCAAAGTGCCCCCCTGTGTATGTTATATGTTACGTGTTGTGTGTAAATGTTGGTGTATAGTCCTTGGTACACGGGATATAAACGGGTCTGTGTAACACGAGTGTTTAAAATGTATATTGGTATTTAGGCACGAGGATGGCACAGCACTTCACGTGCAAGTAAAATGTAAAATGTGAGCACGGGGAATTGCACTTTATTGATTCACGTGCAGTTGTACAACTGCATATATAGATGCACATTTCATTCAGTCGGGGTTGGGTGTTCGGTGAGTGGAGAACGGGTGTGGAGAGGAGTTAAAATAAACGAAAAGAATAATAAAATAGTAAGTGTTTTCACTCACCGTGTTTGTTTGTTTGTCTGTTTACTGTTTAGTCCGTTTTTGTTTATATATTTATTTTGGCGTAAGTGCCATGCCCTGTGTTTTCTGTTTGTTCAACCCTTTTATTTTCTGTTCTGTGTTAATTATTAAATGCTGAGCGCGATCACGCGCTCAGCTTCACCAAAACTCCCAGTCTTTGTTTATTTATTTCCTGCTTCTGGTCTGACGCCACCCACTCCGGCCGTCTTTGTGACAGACAGTTACCAAAGTTTGTGGTTATTGGATTAACAGATAACGACGCTTTTAGCGGGTCCTACGCTAAAAACCCTTTTAACTTTAAACACTTTGCCGGGAACTTTATAGCTACGTACGTCGATGGTGAACAAGTCCCCTCAAAACCTTTACAACCCAACTATACAGCAAAACACAACCCCGTCCGTGAATATTACAGTCTAATACAAGCCACGGGTAGACATCTCAAAGACAAACCGCTGATAATTGATCGGTCAGACTTTATTAGAGGCTATACGCTCTATGCCTTTGATTTGACCCCTGACCAAGAATGTGGAGATCATTTTTCCTTAGTAAAAAATGGTAATATGCGTCTTGAAATGCGTTTTGCCAATGCTCTGCCAGATACTGTGAATATGATTGTTTATGCTGTTTTTGAGAACGTGATTGAGGTTTCCCACCAAAGAGCTGTTCTCTTTGATTACTGAAAAGTTTGATACAACTTTGATCCTTTTTAAAAATGAATACCACCCAGCTTACCATTGACTGAAAAGTATTTTTATGGGGTTCTAGCTAGTGATCAACTACTTAAAGGAAAAAAAAAAAAAACTTCCGGCGATACTCATTGTCAACACTGACCCCCAAAATTATCCTGGAGAACACTGGCTGGGGATTTATCTAAAAGAAGAGGGACAGGGAGAGTTTTTTGATTCTTACGGTAACCCTCCAGATTTTATTTATTTTCCTAAGACTATCTCAAACTTTTTAGACAACAACGCTAAACAAACAGTGTACAATAATCAGCCTCTACAAGGTCTTATGACCACGACCTGTGGCCACTGTGTTTTCTTCTTACATCATCGAGCCAAAGGACTTACTTACCCTGAGGTTATGGCTCTCTACAGCTCTGATTTAAACAAAAATGATCTGATGGTGTCCCAATTTATACATTGTATGTCTAACCCTAAAAAACAGAACTGTATAAATATATTTTCATGCGTGCAGTGTGTCAAGACTCACCATGATTTCAAAAAATGTTATGAATGTTAGTCTTCAAAAAAAACTTGACAATGTAGATGCTGAATAAATATTTTTATTGTTGTAAAGACTTATACAGACATATATATCAGACATTGTTTATACACCATTTGCATGAATATACAACAAAATGTAAAGATATGTATGAAACTCAATAAAAACAGTAACATCTTAATAAGTTTCCCATAACTGTTGTCTTTTTTTCCTGCTTCTTATTCATAGGGGTCTCTAAGGGTCATTTTTTATAGGGTTCTATGAGTTGTCGTGTTTGAGAATTAGGTACTGTAGAATAGGGGACATTTATCACAGCCAAACCTTTGGTGAATTCACCCCATCCTACAGGTAGCCTATGTTCAGGGATATTGGTATTCCCTGTAGCAGCCCTGATTAAATCTACCATATGCGACCCTCTGATGTTCTTGCCCCTAAGAATGAATTCCCCTTGATCATTCCATGAGGTAACCAAAGCATTCTGAGACATCGCGTTTAAAATAAAATTAGCATTTTTCTTAGATCTGGAGGGGACGCTACTCATAACAGCAGTCACTACCTTAGATTCAGATTCTGCAGCAGATTGTGCCATTTCCTCAGAGGGGGGTGTAATCAAAGTCGGAGTATTAAGCTCTTTTTCACTCTGTTTAATCAAGGCTAGATATATCTGTAAGGAGCTGGTGTATAGCTCAACTATCTCATAGTCACTGATGTCAGTTCTAAGTAGAATGCTTTTCATTTCAGAGTCAAGACTGCTTTCAACTGCTTTTTTAATATGTTCGGGGTGCTGTGGCTCAGGCTGCCGAAGTCTATTGAGTTGATGTTGCGGTACCAGAAACATTTTCTGGGAGTGAGTCATTTTTACAAATTAACTTTGAGGCGTTAATAGTCCTGATACAAAAGGCAGAGCAATCCTTATTAAAGCGCCAATCAAACCACCACTCTGATTCACAGTTTTTTTCTTCTTTTTGATTGAATGGTTCTTATTACATAGGCTCTTTATAAAACGCAGCTGCTTTTTGAGAGTGTTTAACTGACTCGAAGTTAAGGGGATATGACCCTTTAAGGCGTTTAAGGCAATTTCCACAATAGATTTGATAAAATCGTCTGAAGCGTCTCGTAAAACTGCTCTTCTCTGATGAGCCGAGCTACGAACTATGCTCTTTAAGAGATGGAGGTTACGTTTTATTCTAGCCGACATGATGCGTTGTTGATGAGCCTAGATAAATAAAAGTTTTAGCGCTATAACAGGTCGATTATAAGTGTTTTGTCTTGGTATTTCTCATGATATAAGCAACTGGCCAATCAGGAGTAAATAAACCTGTTCTTAGACAGTATGCTTCGGGGGTTTGTGCCTTTAAGTCTATTAAAAGATAACCATAGGGTTACGCTTCTAAGAAAAACTTGGAGTTACCGGGGTTCATCTGTCGGGCTAGCATATTGATTTGAAGTTTATCTCTGGGGTTTTTAAACAGAATAATGTAATTGGCATTCAAGTTTATGGTACGGCTCATTTTTCCTTGAAAAAACAAATTTTTAACCAAATACAGCACGCATAAATTCCTATGATGAACGTATTTTGTAAAAGCTTTCTGTATTTCATCATTTTTGCTAGCCGCCTCCATCAAGTCATCTATAATGATTAAATTGATTTTGTTAGGAGGCATTAAATTATCATCGGTTAATGAAGCTGGTATGCCTTAAATAAATTTGACATTTTTAAATTTATGTGCCAATTCATTGTATAATGGCTGCCAACAGCTATAGCACCATATAATATTCTCAGGGGTTTGGGAAAAGATCTGTTGAGAGTTTTCTAAAAGATGCTTCACAAAATAACTTTTGCCTGAATTGGAGGGCCCCGATATTATAGCGGCAAAAGGCATGGTTAGTCTAATATCAAAACCATCTTCAGTAGCCATAAGGAAGAGATGTATAATCAGACAGCAAGATTCGCTTATTGTAGACTATTTGAAAAGTGTTCTGGAGTGGTTTGTTTTCCAATTGAAATTCTTTTTATTACAGTGAATCTGGGAGCCTCGAATCATGATATGCTCCGCGGGGGTGTTTCTATCATGATTCACAAAGTTTTGTACAAGGTCTTTTAATGAAGCGAGATTAATTAATTTGGAATTCCCATAGTTTAGGGTAATACCCTTTACTTTGAGACATGTTTTTCCGCTGTTTGTGATGTAGCCATACGTTTTAGGGCCCCCTGACACAAACTCTGTAATGTATTCCCCCGGCTTCAACTCGCTAGTTAAATCACCAAGATAATCGCCTAGTTCTGGACGCCAAGCCTGGGGTCTACTGACAAAGATCACAGAGTCCGTATCATGATACAGACAGCGACCCTGCAGATGATCCATGAGGTTATAGAGCTCTAGCCGGGCGTAAGCGGTTGTAAATGCAGCTATGAATACGTTTACATTACCTGGGGGAGTATAGGTATCAGAAACGTAACGCCACTGAACCTGGGCCACCGTATCACTTACAAAACAAAAATGCGAAACCTGATATCTTTTTTAAAAGAGATAATGGAAAAACTGGTCAGGATCTTTAACCAAGCTTGTAGAGAGTTGGTTAATTCCCCCAAAGACACTATTGAGACATAGTTTGGAGATTTGTCTCTTAGCAGGGTTAACATTATTGTTTTGAGGATCTAATTGAACCCCCTCTTTCTGAAAATATTCAGCAATATAACGCTCTTTACGCTCCTCATCGGTACAATGAGCAGGGTAACCTGAACTTTCCCGTTTCTCCTTGAGATGACTATTAATGTAACCTGTAAAGAGAGTGTCAGATTTCTGAGGAAAATGCCAAACTTTGTGTATTTTAGACACTTTGTAACCTTTCTCAAGAGCTTTGACTACCTCGACACTGCACCATGTCCCTGTCAAGGCTCTTTCTCCAGAGGTATGATTACATACCCCAGTCTGGTTTAGTGTTTCCGCGCATAAATGGCAGAGATGCGGGCAGGCAGTACAGGGAAATAAAGACCCCTAGGAGGCAGAACAGTTAATTTGAACAAGCCAAAGTACTGCCTCAAGTCTTGAAAATTATGGTAAATTATGGTAGGGTGGTACTGGGTACACTTTTGTTTTGTTGACAAATGGGTACAAGCTAGTGAAATCAAAGTATTCCACCCTTTCATTTTCCTGGGCCACATAATGTAATGTAATGGCATTTGTACGACCCCCAAACAGAGCCTCACGAGGATTGATACGTTCTGGAAAATCAAAGCGAACCAGAAAATCGTGAACTTTAGGCTGTTTTTTCAGGGCGTTCCATTCATGTTCCCAAATAACTGACTTCCAACCCGTAAATCTTTTGCAATGTTTTAATCTTTTCATCAAAGTGATGATACATCGTACCGCAGGATACTTTGCTTAGGGGGTTTACATCGGCAGAATCATAGCATTTGGGACAACAATGAAAAAAACACCCTGCAAATTCAAAAGCCATACACTTACCATTAATCACAGCATACCCGTCCAAGAAAAAGCTTTCCATAGTTTAACCCTTTGCGGTCCATTGTCGGACTGGGTCCGACATTGCAATTATTCCTCACAGGTCCTTTGTCGGACTGGGTCCGACATCATTATAGCAACGCAATAAACGGGTGTTTAGTCGTTTTTTCTCCGGAAAAAGCCGAGAAAACCATTCAATTGCCGAGTGGGAGCGACAGGAGCCGAGACAAATCGGGGAAAAAAAAAAAAAAAAAAAAAAAGGCGTATCTCATGAATAGTCATACATGGTATCAGGGATCAGATAACGGGGCGTTCATAGTAAACAAGCTGGCTGAGTGCGTCAGCGCACTGAGACTATCATGGACATTTGCAGAGCTTTTTTCAGATGTTATAGTAATAAAATAATGACTTGGATCGCATTATTGAGGAGTTTGGTGATAAAACGAGTGATCCGGAGATGATCGATCGGTATGTACGACTATTATTATTATTATTTATTTCTTACATAGTTGATCGCTATAGCAAACGAAAGGGTGGGGCGGGGCTGGAGATGCCTAGTGAGTGCTTTGTTGATATGCAGGGCCATTTAAACCCGTTTGACTGTGAAAAAAAATACTTTTAAACAGCGCGTCTAAAATTAACTGCGCGTGTGAAAATTAATTAGACCTGGCGTGCCTGACGCGCAATTAATAAATGGACTGCAAAGGGTTAAAGCATGTTGAATGAAAACATTTTCAGTTTCCGATACATACATTAACCACTGTATCAAGGCATTTGAAAAGCTTTTTTGCTGGTCACTGTAATTGTCGGGAGGAATGATCGCTATTGTGTCTTTAGGCATGAATTTACTTCTATACATAGCCATGCACAGTGAAGCAATGGTAGTACATTGGAAGGGGTCTATCTGCCCTATAGCACAAACCTCGGTACGGAATTTGATACAGGCCTCTTTCAAAATGTCAACATCATTTTTGCAGTAGAACGCCATTTCTTCTCTGAAATTAAAAACACCATTCTTAATCGAATCATACCATTTGTAAAAGTCATCACGTTCTTTAGACATCATTTGCTGAACACCATAGTAACGTGGTTCAGGATATGGGCCTACGTAATTCTGGTTTTCAACAGTATTGAAAAAATGAGGAAAATATTGTTTTCTGGCTTCAAATCCCATAGCTGCAGGCAGTGCACTTAACTTCATGGGCATAAAGTTAAAGGAATCAATGTAACGCATCTTAAAAGCCTCGTCTGTAAAACACATTAACTTGCTACCCTGAGCTATGATATGAGGGTTAACACCATTGGTCACTAAATAATTCATTAGTAAATAACTGTCATACGATTTCGCGTTGTGAGCCAAGAAGGTATAACCAGCGTAACAGGGTCTGCGATACCTTTCAATAAACTTTCACACAATCCTCACCCTCCCAAAACCATGATTCACCACCCTGGTGAAGGATGTTTCATCCTCTGAAGAATCGCTGTCCACAATAAGAGTAGGTCTAGTGGGCCGTTCTAAATGAAAATATACCAAAATATACAATCAGACCAAAATACATTAACAGATGTTTAATGAAATATTTAACTTACTTTTTTAAAAAAAAATGCTTCATTTTTAAATAGTTACTTACTTTTGAGATGTCTTTTTTCAGATTTTTGTTGTTTATTGGGAGGGTCTGAGGGGGTCCTCGCCTGTACAGCTATGCCCTCCGATGTACTGGCCACGTCTTTCCTTGGGTTTTTTTCAGGGTTTTCTAAAATAATATAAATGGTTGAATATGATTGTTTTATTAACCTAAAATAATTAATATTACTTATAAATGATCAAACATATTTTATTAATCTATAAAACAATACTGTTCATACTTTTATACACTTCTGAGTCTGACTGTAGGTCACTGAAAGATATAATGAAGTATTCTTCCAGTTGCGCAGAATCTTCAACATAGTCAGATTCTAAAAACAGAATGAAACAGATATGTTTTTAAAATGAAATAATAATAAAATAAAAAATATGATAAAATAATAACTTTAAATAATGTCTATAAACTGTAATAATTATACATACCTTAATATCAATCAAAATATATATATATATATATATATATATATATATATATATATATATATATATATATATATATTGTAAAAGAAACTCACCCACTCGGGTTCGTTGCCCCTTTAAAAATAGACCCAACACACTGGAATGGATTTTTTTCAGCGTGGTTGCGCTAAATTTTTAATGAACACAAACAAAACAAACACAAAATAAACACCTAGCTCTTTTGGAGCGCTAACTAAAACTTCCAGGAACACCCTGTCTAATACGGGACAGCTAACCTGTTTCCCCGTCCTTACACCAAAACACAGGTTTAATACCACACTTACTTTTTATTCACTTTGGCTACTCTGAGACAGAGCACCTCTTCTGCCCCCTTCTCCTTAGCAGCCATGAGCAGACTATCTGCCTCCCTTAAATACCCTGCACCTGGTACTAATTTAACAATGGCTACCAGGTGCAGGGGATAATTAATACTAAAACAATTTAACAAATTCAATTAAACAATAAAGCAAAACAATTAAATTACACAAATGTGCATTCCGCACATGTTTTTTCTTCAGGGAGGCTTTAACCCCCTCCCTGCTGTCTTACAATATATATATATATATATATATATATATATATATATATATATATATATATATATATATATATATAATTACATTTCTGTATTTGCTATTAATAAACAAAAAAACAGACATAAATATACTTAGTAATAATACACACAAAATTTACTCACTTTCAGTCTGCAGTCACTGAGAAATCATTTTAAAAGTCCTCAGGAACGACTAGAGCTGTTGGTAACTCCTGGTGTATGTACTCTCTGGGGTCCGGTTCTGTAATTTAAAGGAGGTGTGACTACTTAGAGAAAAAAAGCTTGCGATATTTTGGTTTAGCGAATGTAAAAAAAAAAAAAAAAAAAAAAAACTCACCATCGTGAGTCTCGAGGGACCATGTGGGGGAAAGAGGAATAATAGTAGGAGGCTGATTGTTGTATTGATCAATCACGACCTCTTCGTGTGAAATTAAATGTTCTTCTATAAGCTCCTCGATATCTGTAAAATATGAAAAATATATAATTTAAAATAAATAAATAATAATAATAATAATAACAATAATAACATAAAATAAAATAATACATAACTAAAATTCCCAATGCTAAAGTGTGTATTTATATTTGAGTTTATATCTCTGAGTTATAAACCCGTCACAGATAAAAATGTTAGAGTATTCATTCACAAGCTAAAAACACCGTTTTCTATATTACCATGCAAACATTTCTAACACATAGAGTTAAAACGCATTTCAAACATTTTTACATATTAACATTATACAGACAATTTTCAAAATGCTACATTTATTATACATACATTTTAATTAACATCGTTTTTCGCACAGAGTTAAGACAGTATTTAAGCATTAAACATAGAGGTACGTACCGTGTAACAGATCATTGTTCTTGCTTGATTCATTGTCCATTTATTGCGATAGTGTGGTTTTACGTGATTTCGTTCTTGACGGGGTCAACCTTTTTTCAGAAGTGATTACATAGCTTGGGGATGCGTGTTTATATCCTCTAAAGATCCGTGGTCAATGCGGTTGTAACCACAGGGGTCCGGATCAGGAAAACGTATACAGGTTGAGATAAACACGTCACCTTCTGAGAGTTCTCTAGACTAAGCGGCGCCACGAATCTCACCTCACACATGATTTTCGGTTTTCAGACAAGCTAAATACATTACAAAAACCGTAGCCCTTATTCTCTATATTTAACATGTTTAAAACATGTTAAACTCTGTTTGTTTTTTTCATGTACTTCAGTGTTTCATTTTCCTTCATTTGTTTCTTACAGAATCATAACATTTTGTTTTTATTCAGTTATATTCAATTCAATAAGCTTTATTGGTATGGCGAGAATAAACAAGCTTTGCGAAAGTAAATACTTATACCTGTTTGTTTGTTTATAGTTAAACGTAGGCTTAGTTAAATCTATTTTCTTTACGCGGTATTACATGCAAAAAATATTCTCACATTTTATTAATGTTCATGCAATATATTTTTAAAACGTCTTTCATTTTAGCATTTTTAATTTTATTTGCTTCAGGATAAAAATGTTCCCTCATTTTATCTTTTTAAAAAAAAAAAAAAAACACAAACAACCAAACACGCTTAAACAGTTTTTATTTATAGAATTGTTTCCAGGTTTTAATCTTAACGAAAGTATGCAATCTCCTTAATATATACGGCATCTGTATATTCAGTTTGAAATAGCACAAGGCTTGTCAATCCTGCCGAGCCCAGACATGGTGGCCCCAAACTCGGATATGTTAAAGAAAAAATCTCACTAAAGTTCACATATTTCAAAAGCCTTCTCTGTGGGGTGCCTTCCTCTAACAAACGGTATCTGTACTTTTAATACACCGAGGCTCCAATCTGTTCATAGCGTGTAAAATTGAATAAAAATATTTGTCCCCAAAGGTTCTTTTATATATATATATATATATATATATATATATATATATATATATATATATATATATATATATAGACGGCATCTATATATTCACGTTGAGATAACATTGTGCTTTCCAACATCAGCAGCCATACTGCCCCCAAAAGTCGGATATGTTAAAGACCTAGACTAAGCGGTGCCACGATTCTCACCTCACAAAATTATTTTGGTTTTTTTCAGGGAAGCTAAATACAATACAAAAACCGTAGGCCTTATTCTTTAGTAGAATGCTATACTTTACTTATATTTTCTTTACTCTATATTTAACATGTTTAGAACATGTTAAACTCTGTTCTGTTTTATTCAGGTATATTCAATTCAATAAGCTTTTATTGGTATGACGAGAATAAACAAGAATTGCAAAAGCAAATACATATACCTGTTTGTTTGTTTATAGTTAAACGTTGGCTTAGTTATTTCTATTTTCTTTACGCGGTATTACTGCAAAAAATATTCTCGCATTTTGTTAATGTTCATGCAATATATTTTTAAAATGTCTTTCATTTTAGCATTTTTATTTGCTAAAGGAAAGGATTTTATCTTTAAAAAAAAACAAAAAAAAAAAACACAAACAACCAAACACGCTTAAACAGTTTTTATTTATAGAATTGTTTCCAGGTTTTAATCTTAACGAAAGTATGCAATCCTCTTAATATATACGGCATCTGTACATTCAGTTTGAAATAGCACAAGGCTTGCCGATCCTGCCGAGCCCAGACCTTAAGGCACCAAGATTCGCACATTTTTCAAAAGTATTCTCAGCGTGTGGTTCTGTGTCTGTGGGAGTGTTGGGTGGGTGTGTTTTGCGTGCATGTTCGAGGCCAAAGGAACCGCCCCCTATTTAAGTCACAGAGCGAGTTTTGCAGTCATTCTTCTGCTGAAGTTTGTAGAGCAGATGTCTGAGAGGGAGAGAATTCTGGCTGTACTTAAGCGTTTGTCCAGGGGAGTTTTTTTGAAAACGGTAAGAGAGAGAGAGCTTTTTTCAGAAATTGTACTCTGGTAGATTTAGTTTTGTTTTTGTTCTTTTTATAAATATTTAATTTAATATCTGTTTTATTTTGTTTAGCGAAACACTTTTAAAATGACTAACGCTCAAGTTGTCCAGTTATTTATGTATGTAATAAATTGTTTTCTGCATTTTTCTATTGCTTTTGTGATACGCTGTTTTAAACTTTCTCCTGTTTCATCTATTGGATTCTGTATGTGAAAATATCTTTGCTTTTTTCAGAAATTGTACTCTGGTAGATTTTGTTTTGTTTTTGTTCTTTTTATAAATATTTAATTTAATATCTGTTTTCTTTTGTTTAGCGAAACACTTTTAAAACGACTAACACTCAAGTTGTACTGTGATTTATGTGTGTGTGTAATACTTGTTAAAACGCATTTTAAAATGTTAAATAAGTTGTTTTCGGCATTTTTCTTTTGCTTTTGTTATATGCTACTTTCTCCGGTTTCAACTATTGGTTTTAGTATGTGTAAATATCCTTTGCTTTTAACGGTGCCTAGTAAAAAATATGTATACGCAAAACATATCAAAATGTAAAATCACAGCACCTCTTATTATGATTTCTGTGTGGGTGTGTAATGTTTAAATGCTTTTAAAATGGCGAATAAGTTTTCTTTTTTTTGTTTTTTCTTTTTGCTTTTAATACCCTCTTTTAAACTTTATCCTTTTTTCATTAAGTGTCTTATGTAAAATACTAAGACTTTTATGTTGTCTGCACCAAGCATAAGTTAACATAAGCATTTATAAAACTTGGGTACCCACTATCCCCTGTTACATAAATAACATATTAAACACTGATTTTTGTACATATCTTATAAAAGACGTGCAATAAGTTTATAGGCATATATAAGCATATATTCAATGAGCATATATGTCTTGTAACAACAATAAAATCCACGGCCCCCTCATTATATATTCATAAATTCATAAATCCACGCCTCCTCATTATATATTCATAAATTCATACACATAAGGTCAAAACATGTCAAAAGGATCATAAATCACTTTTGACATAAGCTATAGTAATATTACTACTGGCATGCCTTGATTTAGTCTTTTCAAATAATGAAGACAGAATAACTAAAACAGAGGTCAGAGAGCCATTGGCAAACTCAGACCACAACTTGGTCTCATTTGAAATATTTTTTAAAACCCCAAAAGTAATGACTAAAGCTAAGGTTTACAATTTTAGAAAAGCAAACTATGAAGGTATGAAACAGAGACTAACAGAAGTAGATTGGAGTAAAATAGAGAAAACATCCACAGAAAAAGGATGGCTGTTTTTTAAAAATGTAGTACTAGAGGCTCAAAACAATTACATCCCAAAAGTAGACAAATCTAAATCTAAAACAAAATGGCCAAAATGGTTTAATAGATCAATTAAAAAAATATTCAGAGAAAAAAGGCACTTTACAGAGCATTTAAAAGGGACCAAAAACAAAGTACTCAGAAAGAGTACCTGGAACTGCAAACACAAGTCAAAAAGGAAGTTAGAAAGGCCAAGAGAGAGATAGAAATCAATATTGCTAAGGGGGCTAAAACCAATTCCAAAATGTTTTTCCAATATTATAACAGCAAGAGAACATTCAAAGAGGAGGTTAAATGTCTAAGAGACACAAATGGCAAAATCATAGATGAAGAAAAAAAAAATAGCAAATATATTAAATGATTACTTTTCACAGGTTTTTACAAAGGAGGACATGGACAACATGTCCCACATGTCGACTTGTATTATGTAACCATTAATAGGGTCTCTATGGATGGGTTTCCATGCAGTTTAGAAACTCTAGATTCTCTGTTCATTGTCATTAGAATATGATGTCGCACGCACATATCATGGTGCAACATAAAAAGGTGGATAAATCTTCTCATGAAATCGAAAGCTATACCTTATGTTCAAGAGACTTCAGCAGTGAAGATCCCAATAACTAAAGGTGGTGCCAAACAATTCTTTATACACAACTGAGATCTGCTGGAAGTAGCCCAGGCAAACTTCTTTGACCAGATAGGGAAAAATAACCATACAGTACAAGACATTTTTTTTGTGTGTGTGACACTATTTATTCATTTCAGATTATTGTCATTTGACTCATAAAATGATAGTGCTTTATAGTTTAGTTTATATAAGCAAGGTTATAACACAATACTGAAGCTACTAGAAGCAGTGTGGAGTAGTGGTTAGGGCTCTGGACCCTTGACCAGAGGGTTGTGGGTTCAATCCCAGGTTGGGGACACTGCTGCTGTACCCTTGAGCAAGGTACCTTACCGATTGCTCCAGTAAAAACCCAACTGTATAAATGGGTAATTGTATGTAAGAATAATGTGTAAAAAATAATGTGATATCTTGTAACAATTGTAAGTCACCCTGGATAAGGGCATCTGCTAATAAATAAATAATAATAATTTGCAATAAATACATAAATAATGAAGCCCTTTACAAAGCACAAAGATTTTTTTTCATCCTTTACACTTGTTATCTTTGTGTTTGGTCATTGGGTAGCTGATTGCTTTAGCATAAACATTTCTGTCTCTTAGCAATAAGATGCAATTAATTGTGCACTAGCTTTAGGTAGCATCTATCATGGGTACCTACCAAGGACAAAAAAGTCACCTTTGTACCCCAAATATATTCAGTTATCAAAGCGCTGAAATTTGTGCCAGAGGTCTTCTATATTATTACTGCGGGCTAGCGACAGCTCCAGGCTTGAGTGACCATCTATAGTGTTGAAGTAAAATCTCTTAAACCTAATTCATTGAACAATATTTGTTTCAGAAGAACAAAAACATGAAAAAAAAACTCTTGGTTCCATGAATTTTTTTCAAAAAGACAAATACTAGTGTCTGGCTTAACATCAGCTTGCTTGAAGACTTCTTGTGACAGAGAGCGAATGAATCTGAATCAACAATCTCCCTCTTGACCTGTGAGAGCACTGTACAGCAGGAATTGCGTGCCTAGTACGGTAAGCAAAGTTTCATTCATGAATTGGAGGAGACGTGATTGAACTAGCTATCGGAGGGGGCGGGGCTGAGGGTACTTTAGGGGGACGTGACGCCATAATCGGTTCCTTTGTTGTGGTTGATGGGAGGAAACGAGGACTGTTTTGAAGGAGAGTTAAGTGTTTTGTTTGTTTTGCAACCGTGTGTGTTTAGTCTTTGTCAGACTGATTAAGCACGAAACTGGGAGCTGCAGCCTGAGGCCAGCGATTCACCCGGACTTCACCGCACCTGCACTTAACCAGCATCACTGTATCCAGCACCGCACCTGCACCCGAGCACGCACTGTCCAGAGACGTGTCTGTGTTTTTGTTTTTGGAATTATTATTTTGGGACAGCAACCCCTTGTTTTGGCACTGGCAATACCCATTGCTGGGTAGAGCCAGCTTTATTATTTAAACCCGTTTGGCGCTGGCAATACCCATTGCTGGGTAGAGCCAGTTTTATTATTTAAATACTGGTCAAGGAAAATAAAATAACTTGTACCGTGAACTTTGTGTTTGTCTTTGTCCGGAGCACCTGCATCACCCTTTCACTACGCACTGCAACCCACGCGTTCACACATGGTGTCAGTATGGGAGATGGACGTTGCCACGCTTACTGCGCTGTTGCAAGCGCTGGAACAGAGACGGAAGACGGAGGAGAGACAAAGAGAGGAGAGATACACGGTGCTGATAGAGAGGGTCGGGCTCGGGAACGCACGTCAGGCACCAGCGGTACCCGTGATGGCGCCCCCTAAGGCATGGGCACAGAAGATGACAGCAGAGGATGACCCAGAGGCGTACTTGGTTGCCTTTGAGCGGTTGGCCACCACTGCGCAATGGCCAAAGGAGTACTGGGCCAGTCAATTGGGTCCCTGTCTGAGTGGGGAGGCTCAGGCAGCGTACCAAGCCATGACTGACGAGGGGGCTAGCCAGTACGACCGAGTCAAGCAGGCCATCCTCCAATGCCTCAACATCACGGGGGAAACCCATCGGCTGCATTTCCGGGAATAACGGAGACCACGGGAGACCTGTCCCAGGGTGGTCGCCCAGAAACTGTGTGACCACATGGTGCACTGGCTTAGCCCTGCACAAAAGACCGGTGCACAGATGGGTGAGGCAATAGTCCTGGAGCAGTTCTGCCATGTGGTCGGCACGGAGACACAGGACTGGATACGGTGTCACAACCCAGACACCCTGGAGGCCGCCATCAAATTGGCGGAGGACTTTGAGGACTCCCGGGTCTCCATCAAAACCGGACTACTGACCCCTCTTCTTCCTCTCACCAGCCGAGGAGCAGCGCCCGCAGTACCACCAACACCTCCTCCTCCCCTGGGACCCGACCGGCCAAACCACCAATCCCAATGGGCCGACCCACCTCCTCACCATGGAGGCAGCGGTTGGCCCCCAGCTGGGGTAGATTTGCTACCCCCGACCCGCTGCCTTATCAGCAACGGGACAGATCCCTAACCCCAGTGCCTTCTGCCCCTAGTATGATCTGTTTTAGGTGCCATGAACCAGGACACATCGCCCGCTTGTGCCCCTCGGCAATGGAGTGCAACGTGGCGACATGCTATCTGGCATCTGAAGCAGGTAACGAACGGGGAAATGGTCGGGAGGGGCCTTGTATTATTGATGTGGTGGTTGATAATGTGAGTACCCAGGCTTTAGTGGACTCAGGGTGTGCACAGACCTTAATTCAAACGTCTCTCTTAGGCGGTATGTCGTGGCAGCCACAAGGCAAGGTGGCGATCTCCTGCATCCATGGAGACACGGCGACATATCCCACCCTAAAAGCATAGGTGTCGATAGGTCAGACACAACGCCACCTCAAAGTGGGGGTGGTGGAAAGGATGCCACACCCCGTAATTCTGGGCCGGGACTGGCCACAGTATCGGCAATTAATCCAAAAGGCAGTCCTGACCAAACACGTAACCGTGACAGACAGAGCAGGGGAAACAATTGGTGAGATTTTTCCCCTGCAAGCTGACCTGTTCTCATCCCTTTTTCGTCCTAGGAAAACAAAGAAAGAGAGACGGATTGAAAAATGGGAAGGTGCATCTCTGAAACGAGGCTGCGGACTGGTGGGAGAGAGCGCGGATGGTATCAAACGCTACTCAAAGGGAGTCGGTACGCAGTGTGACCGAGAGGGCGAGGTTACTGGGCCATCCAGGGCAGATGTTACTGCAGCCCCTCTCAATGTACCGGACATGTGGGGCTCAAGCGCGGACCTAGTGTGGGACCAGAAAAACGACCACACTGGTGCACGCTTGGGGACAGGTCCGGTCTATTGAAGGTAAGGATGTTGAAGGCGCTGGGACGCTGGTATATCCGCACTTCATTATCAAGGGGCAATTACTGTATAGGGTAAACCCTGCCCCAGGCCCAGGACAGCCTGTAACACAATTGATGGTTCCTCTGTCCTGTCGGCCTGAGGTCATGAGGCTGGCGCATGACATCCCCTTTGCAGGACACTTGGGAGCCGACAAGACGAGGGAACGCTTATTGGCTCGATTTTATTGGGTAGGGCTTCATAGTGAAGTCTTGAAATATGTAGCCACATGCCCAGACTGCCAGCGAGTAGTGCCGGGTTGAGTGCACCCCGCCCCTTTGGTCCCACTGCCAATAATTCCCACTCCCTTTGAGCGCATTGCAATGGACATAGTGGGCCCCTTGCTACCTTCTGACTCCGGGTATACGCACATATTAGTAGTGGTGGATTATGCAACGCGATACCCGGAGGCAGTTCCTTTAAGGTCCACGAGTGCCGCTGCAATAGCCAAAGAACTAGTGCAGATTATGTCGAGAGTAGGGATCCCCAAAGAGATACTGACTGATCATGGAACTAACTTTCTGTCTCAAACGCTACAGCAGGTGTATAAAATATTAAAAATACGTCCCATCCGGACATCTGTTTATCATCCACAGTCGGACGGTTTGGTGGAACGTTTTAACCAAACATTAAAGCAGATGCTGAGACGATTTGTGAATCAGAAGCAGAAACATTGGGCATTGCTTCTCCCCTACCTCCTTTTTGCAGTGAGAGAGGTGCCGCAGAGTTCGACAGGGTTCTCCCCCTTTGAGCTCGTGTATGGCCGACAGCCTCGCGGCATCCTCGATCTATTGACGGAGGGGTGGGAAGAACACAAAGGCTCGTCCAAAAACGTAGTGCAGCATGTGCTCCTACTCCGTGATCGCCTGGATTTGGTAGGTCGTTTGGCCCAGGACAATCTAAAATCAGCTCAGCACCGGCAACAGCAGCATTACAACCAAAATGCACGGATTCGGACCTTTCGGCCAGGAAACAAGGTAATGCTGCTTCTTCCCACGTTGGAATCCAAGCTATATGCTAAATGGCAGGGACCATATGAGGTGATTCGGGCTATAGGGAAAGTAAATTATGAAATTCGGCTGCCCGATCGCCGCAACGAACGGGAAATTTACCATGTCAATTTATTAAAGCCCTGGCAGGCAAGGGAAGCCTTATTTATAGCCCCAGGCAAGGTAGAGGATGATTTTGGACCCTGTATAGAGGCTCCTAGCATACAGAACATTCCGATGGGGGAACAGTTACTCCCAGATCAGCAGAGAGATCTGCGCAGTTTAATTGAGGAGTTCAGGGATGTTTTTTCTGATGTGCCCGGCAGAACTAATCTCGTTGAATATGACATTATCTCTCCCCCAGGTGTCACAGTGAGAGAGAGACCCTACTGGATCCCGGAAAGTCGACGAGGTGGCGTTCGCAAAGAGGTGCGGACGATGCTTGAACTTGGGGTGATTGAGCCTTCCAGGAGCGAGTGGTGCAGTCCAATTGTGATAGTGGCCAAAAAGGACGGCACCAACCGCTTCTGCGTTGATTTCCGCAAGGTAAACGCTATTGCCAAGTTCGATGCATATCCCATGCCTCGGGTCGATGAGCTTCTCGACAGACTGGGAACGGCGAGGTTCATTTCGACTTTGGACCTGACGAAGGGATACTGGCAGATCCCCTTAACCCGCAGATCACGTGAGAAAACTGCATTTTCTACCCCTGATGGTCTATTTCATTTCACAACCATGCCGTTTGGGCTACATGGTGCGCCCGCTGCCTTTCAGAGACTAATGGACCAGGTTTTACGCCCACATCGTGAATATGCAGCAGCGTATATTGATGATGTGGTGATTTACAGCTCCACCTGGCGGGAGCATTTGGCTAGGGTCACAGCCACAGTCTCTGAGGGTAGCCCGGCTGACAGCCAACTTGAGTAAATGTGCATTTGCCAAAGAAGAAACCCAATATTTAGGATTTATTATGGGACATGGGCAGGTGAAACCCGTCGCCACCAAACTCCTGACTTTGATGGATGCGGCAATCCCAAAAACCAAGTCCCAGGTGAGGTCTCTCTTGGGGTTGGCTGGTTATTACCGTCGATTCATCCCCGAGTACGCCACAGTGGTAAACCCTCTAGTGAACCTCACTAAAAAGAGGGCACCAAATTTAATTAAATGGACAAGAGAATGTCAGGGGGCCTTTGATACCATTAAACAACGACTCTGCCAAGCCCCCTCCCTAATCACACCAGATTTTGATAAGGAATTCCTCCTCCACACCGACGCTTCGGATGTTGGTCTGGGGGCGGTCTTGTACCAGCGGGTCGATGGAGTAGAACACCCTATCCTGTATATAAGAAAAAAAATGCTCCCCTGGGAGCGCAACTACTCCGTCATAGAAAAGGAATGTCTGGCCATTAAATGGGCCACTCAGACCTTACGCTATTACCTCTTGGGTCATTCATTCAATCTTGTCACTGACCACACCCCACTCAGATGGTTAAGCATGATGAAGGATAGCAACGCCCGGATAACTCGGTGGTATCTGGCGCTGCAACCCTTCATGTATTTCATGACACACCGTGCCGGGAGAGATCATCAAAATGCGGATTACTTTTCCCAGGAGGGGGGTGTAATGGGCAAGGTAGATTCAGCTGAGTGTTCCTTCGGCTCCACTCTGAGCGGTGGGATATGTGACAAAGAGCGAATGAATCTGAAAACTACATGGAAACCCAAATTACCTGAAAGGTACAACCGTAATAAGAACATAAGAACATAAGAACATAAGAACATAAGAAAGTTTACAAAAGAGAGGAGGCCATTCATACCATCTTGCTCGTTTGGTTGTTAGTAGCTTATTGATCCCAGAATCTCATCAAGCAGCTTCTTAAAGGATCCCAGGGTGTCAGCTTCAACAACATTACTGGGGAGTTGGTTCCAGACTCTCACAATTCTATGTGTAAAAAAGTGCCTTCTATCTTCTGTTCTGAATGCCCCTTTATCTAATCTCCATTTGTGACCCCTGGTCCTTGTTTCTTTTTTTCAGGTCAAAAAAGTCCCCTGGGTCGACATTGTCTATACCTTTTAGGATTTTGAATGTTTGAATCAGATCGCCGCGTAGTCTTCTTTGTTCAAGACTGAATAGATTCAATTCTTTTAGCCTGTCTGCATACGACATGCCTTTTAAACCCAGGATAATTCTGGTTGCTCTTCTTTGCACTCTTTCTAGAGCAGCAATATCTTTTGTAACGAGGTGACCAGAACTGAACACAATATTCTAGGTGAGGTCTTACTAATGCATTGTAAAGTTTTAACATTACTTCCCTTGATTTAAATTCAACACTTCTTACAATATATCCGAGCATCTTGTTGGCCTTTTTTATAGCTTCCCCACATTGTCTAGATGAAGACATTTCTGAGTCAACATAAACTCTTAGGTCTTTTTCATAGTTCCCTTCTTCAATTTCACTATCTCCCATATGATATTTATAATGCACATTTTTATTGCCTGCGTGCAATACTTTACACTTTTCTCTATTAAATGTCATTTGCCATGTGTCTGCCCAGTTTTGAATGCTGTCTAGATCATTTTGAATGACCTTTGCTGCTTCAACAGTGTTTGCCACTCCTCCTATTTTTGTGTCGTCCTCAAATTTAACAAGTTTGCTTACTATACCAGAATCTAAATCATTAATGTAGATTAGGAATAGCAGAGGACCTAATACTAATCCCTGTGGTACACCACTGGTTACCTCGCTCCATTTTGAGGTTTCTCCTCTAATCAGTACTTTCTGTTTTCTACATGTTACGCATCTCTCACTATACTGTATGGGGATCACTCTTGATCCCTCTAAACTAACTCTACTCTATGGCACAGACGAGTGCAGGTTTCACACACAGCGACTTGGATGGCAATATTAGGGTCTATTTTCTCTTATTTATTTTGGCTTGCTCTCCTGAGCATAAAGGGACTTTCTTATGTTCTAATCATGTGTGTGCTTGGAGTTCCCAATATTGTTGACCTGCAATTATATTGGCTGTTTCTTTTTTGTTAACTGTATGTAACCTTTATATTTTGGAATGTGGAGCCTCTCAGCAGACAGGCTGCCAGTTCTCTAGCTTGAGGATTAAACTCTTATGGTATCTGCCTTGTCTCTCATCATTACTCTTGTTTGGAAGCTGATATTTAATTAGGCTGGAAGTCTCAGCTAAGAGATAGACAGTTCTCTATTAATTAGGACAGAACTATATCAGTAGCAACCAATGTTCTACCTCAGGTCATATTGAAATGACAAATTGCACATCAAGCCACACAAGATAAATTGTGGTCTTACTTGCCAGCATTTGATCTTCAAATCTTTCTCATTTTCTGCTGGCTGGAATCCTCTCGACAGGGTTTCTTTTCCCCCTGCCGCTCTCTCCCACGCTGTGCCTTTGTGTGTCGGTTCTTGTTTGTTACAACACATTCTTGTTAATATGCATTACAAACAGGACTTGGACTTTCTGGTATGCATTTTTTATTAGTTTCCATAAAATAAAAAAAAGTCCCAACATCCAAATTAAAAACTTAAAAAGCTTGTCTCTGATTGGCTGTTATTAACTGTCTGCAATTGTATGGTTCCCAGCTTTCTAACCAAGCAATGAATTAGAAATCATCCGTGCTATACTGCAATCTGATGTCATTTTTACTAACTTGTAACTGTAATGGTACCTTTTTCAGACAAGTAACGAACTGAGTTGATGGATTCCATTTTATGAGAAAAAATAACATACTTTTATTTAACCCTAATTTATTACTTTTTTAAAGTAACTTCTCAACACTGGTCATGCTTACAATTCCCATGTAAACAAGCATGCATACATGCATTGTATTATCTAATGTTTAAGTGTTTGCTATGAGGAGTCAGAAAAAGTTCCCAGAGTGGACGTGGAACATAAAGTTTGTGTGAAGCAGTGGGGCTCTGTGTGGATCTTCTTTGACGATTGCCTTTTTCACAGTTGTTAAAATTGTTTTATGTGTGTGTTTTGTTTTTTAAATCACAATAAATAAGGAGACATTTTGCTTTATTATGAGTTGTTTTGATCTTTGTGGCACTGCAAAACACATGGGTGTTATGTTCTCATGATTTAAGATGATAATTAACAAGTCAAAAAATATATACAGACCCCATCTTTGAGGGGTTAGTCTTAATAACCTGTGCCTGATGTCATCAGCTAATTGAAATGTCCCTGCTGGCTGTCAGTTACACATAACAGGGGAGCTCCAGTTATCAAGTGTTAGGCGCCATTTCAGATCAAATGCTCACATTTAAACATAGTACCGTTACAGAACAGTTTAATCCAAAATCAATCAATCAATGATACACACAACTAAGTGATTAGTAATCAACTCTTGTAGTATAAATATTGTAATTAATATACAGTGCATATTGTATACATAGTACATAGTTTCTGAAGCATGTAGCAAGAATCAGTCCAAAGCAACTGTATCTAATCTAGAAACGAAGGAAGAAGTGTTTTTAAAAAAGAAATAAACATGAAAGGTACGTTTACTGGCATGCCATTGTCAGTGTTATGCTTGATTGATACTGTAATACATTGTTTATTAGAGCAAGTATTCACATTTGGGATACTGTACATCACATTAGGACATGTATCCTAGTAAAAAAAAGTGTCAAAAATGTGTAATTTAATGAAATCAATTTTCCTAGAAATGCAAATATTAATAAAAAAAATCCTCCTCTGCAAAAAATATGTTGATAACAAAGCAAACAAGTGCATTGAAATCTGAACAGAAAGGGATGCTACTGTATTCTCCTGTGTGAAATACAGCTTTTAATAAGTGGCTGTGGTATTTGTTGTACACTTTCATCGGACATTAGATTGGCTTAGTGTTACTGAACAAGCTATAGAATTTATAACAAAACACATTACTTGCTGTCGCTCACTACTGTTTTGTACGTATCTCTATAATATCTTTTTTTAACATCTTCACAAATTCTTGGTCATAATATTATTATTATTATTATTTGTTTATTTAGCAGATGCCTTTATCCAAGGCGACTTACAAAGACTAGGGTGTGTGAACTATGCATCAGCTGCAGAGTCACTTACAACATCTCACCTAAAAGACAGAGCACAAGGAGGTTAAGTGACTTGCTCTTAAGTAAAGTGGCTGAGCTGGAATTTGAACCAGGGACCTCCTGGTTACAAGCCCTTTTCTTTAACCACTGGACCACATAGTCAATGCTGAATAAAGATATTGACCATTTATGTTGATGCAAATATATACTGTGCCTCTGTAAACAGAAGTGTGTGTGATTTAGTTTGATGCAAATTCAGAACACATTGAAAATGCAGAGTTTGTCCCTTACTGGCATTGAATGCCTTGAGATCCTTCGGGCCCAACTACCCCTGCAGGTCATTAATGGGCAGTAAAGGACCTCCACGTTGTTCATTAACACCACAATAATGGGGTGGCGGATATATTAAAGCAATATAATGCTATCAAAGACTGCCTGTGTCTGTCCTAATTAAATCTCTGTTGTCTCACCAGGTGTGCATGTTTCAAGATTAAACCCTGCATTTAAATTGAAATGATTTCTATAGACATTTCCTGCAATGTGTCCTTGAACAATACACCTGATATTGTTTCCCTGAATTGCTCATCTCCCAGCACAGAGGATGCCGAATGCTTTGTATTAAGATTTAGGCTTTTGGAGCTTTAATCACATTTGAATTTGGAACATTAAATCTTTACATTATAGCTGGCAGGCAGGGATGCAAACACTGATCCGAGGTGCACTGGAAAGACAGCAGACACATTCACAGCAGCAGATGTTTCACTCCTCCCAATAATTGTGCACTTGAACTTGCTATGTATTTTCAATGTATATCCACATTGGTCAGCTTGTAGAAGTGAAGAACGGGGAGATTTAGAGTATACAGGCTGTGTGACTCCCCTCTGTTCTTTAGGATCAGCTAGGCGCTTGCTTGGATGTTTACAGCTGCACATTCCATTGACTCAGTTCGGTTGTTTCTGGGATCTGAATCAGATGCATTTGATAAGTTTTAAAATCAATCCTACCCTTCAATGGCTTCAGTATCTTATTACTGCCATCACTCAGAACATGGAGGAGGGATGTGCACTGTTATACCATTAAAGACTTTTACAATCAGAACATGATAAAACAGGGTTGTGGTTTTAGTTTTTTATTACTGGGCCCTGCCCACACAACTTTCATAGTTACATATTTGTTTGGGTTCGACTTGGGTTTGTCACTGAAATAGTTGATTTAATACTTACAGTGATAACTCAAGTTGGGCAGAATATTCCGCTTAACATTCATTGGTCACCTTTGACAGTGAGCTATTTTTGGAGGTGATGCTATATATATATATATATATATATATATATATATATATATATATATATATATATATTTCTCAATTGTATCTCCAGTCTTAGATTTCTTGTTTCATTTATTGCCACATTCATTCAAGTTTACTTTGTACCATTCACTTCTGCTCATTTCCACTCTTGCCTACATGACTAACTATCCACACACACACACCTCTGCAAGCTTAATGCCCCATTCATAGATAATTAGTCCACACATTAAGAGACCATTCACACTTTATCAGTCCACATACAAATAATATAGATAGTAAATCTCAAACTAACCCAATATTTTCAGAATGATTCTGTTTATTTTTGTTATTTTCAATGTAGCACTATTGAATGTTTTATAGTAATGGATGATATATAGTTATTATTGAGATTATTATGAACTCATTTGATACAAGGCATTGCTGCACCTATCAAGGTGATTCCTTTATTATCCTCTGAGTTTCTCTGCCCATCAAGACAGGACATTAACCCCTTCCATACTAAACATTTTAATATGTGACACCTGAAAACCACATTACATTCAATGTTTGTGTTTCATTCAAATTGTACATTTTTTTGAACTTCCACCATGTCAACATGGCATTTAATAATTAGACACATCTAGAGCACATTGCTAGTAGACTACTGTATAGTGGCACAGCACTGTTTTGGATTACATTGATCTTACTTCAGTCATACAGAATTAAATCGAAAAGCAGTTGGTAAGTTATTTATAACATACTCATACACATATGTAATGCTGCATCCTTTCAATTGAGAATAAGATACTGGTCGACTCAGTCAAACACAGATTCCAATGCAGCTGCATCTTACTGTAGAAGTAGAGCATTTTATTATGGGATTTGGTGCACTCCTGAACCTGAACAATGAATGAATGTAAAGGTTTTATTTGCTCAGTGATAAAAGGACAACCATTTTAGGAGACATTTACTAAGAGACATCCAGCTTGGCTTTTATTTGAAAAGAACCCAGATATAGATGCTTTTAGAGCATAAACACAGATAGAATTAGAAATGCATAACTAGCCACAGGTCTGCAAGAAAATATAGTAATTTTCCACACTCTAAGGATGAGATTTGATTCTCTGTTTGTTTTCCTCAGGAATTTGTGAAAAAATCTTATCATTTTCCACAGGCACAGGTCCAAATACCCTGTCCCCTGCCAAGCAGCTTATTAATATTGTTATTAAAAATAGGAACAAATTGAAACTGTAATATTTATCACTCAGGAGCAGGAATATTCCAGGTGCCTTTGATGCAGAAAGTTGCTTTTTGATCCGACAAGGTGTTAGCAAGGGGATTTGTAAAGCTCAGCATGACATTGGTGGATGGGTGGATTGTTTGATATGTTGTAACGATCACTCTGCACAACTGAGAAGCAGTTGCACTGTCCTCCCTAAGGATAAACTACTGGCCCTATTCCTATAGCTAAATAAGTCAGCAAGAGTGACAGACAGCAAAAGCAGGGACGTCAGAGGTGTCAATTTCAAGAACAATCGGTTTATTATTGTGAACAATAATGTCAACAAATGAAAAAATGAACAAATGAATGAAATGAATAATGATAAGAAAGGAATTCAAATAATTGCAGGTAACAGGTAAGAAATAAGATGGTACAGATAAATATGTAGGGACAAACAGAAGGCTAAACAGATTCACAAAGTAGAAATGAATGGTGTCCGGAGGGTCTCCAATAAACCCACACTCACAAAACACAACACACACAGATAAAGACCAAGGATAAATAAATAGATACAGACGAAAAACTCTATGGCAATGGTGGGAAAATGACAGGTAGGCCCAACAAGTCCAGTAAAGCAGGGTAATTGAAATCCATACAAAGTAACAAAATAACAAAAAATACAGGAAACAAAGTATCAAATTAAAGTAGAAAAAATCCAAACAAAAAAGAAATGATCTCACCCACAAATAAGGCAGTCCAGCAAAGTGTCCCGAAATGATGGTGATTGTAGAAGGTTGAAAACATTGAGTACGTTGAAATTGTTGAGACTGTCCAGTAGTGTTGAGTTGAATGGTGAACAGTTGTTTGGAAAAAATCAGGAGGATCAGGAAAAAATGGAGGCTGTCACACATAAAACAACAAACACTAAACAGACCTAGAAAAAACAGCTAAACTTAAACAAGTAACAGTGAAAACAAAAAGAGCAGTTTAGACAAAGCGCAGTGACAAAAGAAAATAAACAGATGCACTGGAATTATCTAAGGATGTTAATGGATTCACTGAAATTTAAGTAGAGAAAATGCTGTAGTTTAATGGATTCCTCTGAGAAAGGGAGTCTCCCTCAGGCCTGATTAGCCAGCTTTAATACAGGTGCTGGCTACTAAGGAGCTCTGAGATTGGAGGGGTGGAAATCTGAATGAGCCAATGGGGAGAGAGGATGAACAGAGGGTGGTTGCAAGGAACTAAGGGAAATGAAGTTTTAACCTGGCCAGGCTACTGACCCTAATTAAAGGGACAGGTGGGTGAGACTTACACCCACATTATGTAGCATGGGAATTGCTACATATTCCCCCCCCCCCACACTGGAGGTGCAAGGGACGAACGCCATAGTAGCGTTTTAAATTAACAATATTGACAGTATCCTCTTTGAAATAATCTGGCTCCCCCCACTTGACTTTGTAGTTGTTGGGTCCAAGTCTCTTGGTTACAAGAGCAGGCCCAAACCATTTAGGGGCAAGTTTTGCGGAAAACTTTCCGGAGGCATCAGATAAGGGGTGAGATCTTATCCAGACTAACTCACCTTCTTCATACTGACAGTGTGCTCTCCGGGCATTGTAATTCCGAGCTTGCCGTTTCTGAGCTTTGGCAACGTGATCCCTCACCTCTTCGGCAATCTGCTGCTGGCGATCTAGCAGTTGGTAGGGATCGGTGGATGGAGCAGGAGCAACAGCGATTAATCGGTCCAATGGGCCTCTGATGGTCCTTCCGAGCGCTAATACTGCAGGAGAGAAGCCAGTGGTTTCATGTTTGGCGGTGTTGAGGGCGAAACGAAACTCGGGTAGCCACTGATCCCACAGTTGATGGTTTTTCCCGACAAAAGATGCAACCATGGTCTTTAAGGTGCGGTTCACGCGTTCTGTCAGGTTGGTCTGTGGGTGGTAGCTGGTGGTGAGTTTTTGTACTACTCCCCAGGTCTTGCACACCTCTGCGAGTAGCTGGCTCGTGAACTGAGGTCCACGGTCTGAAAGAATGTGTTGCGGTGTTCCCCATCGAGTGAATATTTCCTGCGTCAAAATGTTCACAATCTTGGTGGTCTTACTGTCCCGCAATGGAAACAGCTCAACCCACTTTGTGAAGTAATCAACAATGACCAGGATGTAAGTGTTACCTTTTTTACTTCTGGGGAAAGGTCCCATTAGGTCCAGACCCAGCATCTCTCCGGGCTCCTTCACAGTAGTGGACTGGAGTTGACCTGCAGGTTTGGTGTTGGACGGTTTATACTTCTGGCAGGTTTGACACTCCTTTATGTGGTGCCATGTATCTTTACGGATGGAGGGCCACCATGCAACCTCCAGCATGCGCAACAGGGTCTTCATCCTGCCCAGGTGACCTCCCAAAGGGTTGTCATGGTAGTGGTGGAGGAAGGAATCCGTCAGCTGTTCCGGAATTACCAGCTGGTATCGGAATCCTTGTTTAGGAATGGGCACCCGGCGATACACAAGTCCCTGCTGTTGGATGAAGGAGATGCGGTTATCATTGGCAGTCTTGGAAGCAATGTCATTGATGATGTCAGAGATAGCTGGGTCTTTGGACTGAGCGGCCGCAATCTGGTCCATGGTGGTGGGAAGATCCATGCTACTCGCAGGGGCATTGCTAGCACACACTGATGCAGAAGGAGTTGAAGGTGGTACAAGTGGAGCTCTAGAGAGTGCATCAGGTACAAGATTCAGACTACCTTTCCTGTAAATAACGGTAAAAGTGAATTGTTGTAGGCGAAGAGTCCAGCGGGTCAGTCTGGAAGAGGTTTTTGGGTTGTTGAATGCCCAGGAGAGTGCAGCGTGGTCAGTGACAACCTCAAACTCCATCCCCTCCAGATAATGCCGCCATTTTTCTACTGCCCACACGACAGCGAGACACTCCTTTTCAGATGTGGAGTAGTTTTTTTCGGCAGAGTTCAGTAATTTGGAGGCGTAGGCTATTACCTTCTCATCATCTCCTTCTAGCTGAGCCAGAACCGCTCCAAGTCCTACATCGCTGGCATCAGTAAAGACTCGGAACGTCTTGTTGATGTCCGGGTGAGCGAGGACTGGAGGACTGATCAAAGCTTCTTGGAGGAGTTTGAAACTCTTCTGGCACTCTCCTGTCCATTTCCAGGGGACATCTTTCTTTTTCAAGTTGTTAAGTGGGGCAGCAATATCCGCAAACCTGGGGATGTACTTGTGGTACCACCCTGCCAAACCTAGGAACCGTTGAACCTCCTTCAAGTTGGTAGGAATGGGATATTCCTGGATGGCTTGGAGCTTGTGGGGATCAGCAGCTACACCCTCACCTGAAACCACATGACCAAGGAAATGGAGAGTGTGTTTAAAGAAGTGGCATTTTTTGAGATTGAGAGTAAGACGGGCCAGATGAAGTTTGTGGAAGACAGCTTCGAGGTCTTGAAGATGCTGTGCGGAGTTTGGTGAATAGACAATGATGTCATCTATGTAGACGAAACAGATCTTCCCTCGGAGGTCTCCTAACACTCTCTCCATCAGCCGTTGAAAAGTGGCTGCAGCATTTTTTAACCCAAATGGCATTACATTAAATTGATAAAAACCAAAGGGTGTGGTAAACGCAGTCTTCGCTCTACTTCCTGAGTCCATCGCCACTTGCCAGTAACCCGAGCGTAGATCAAGGGAACTGAATACCGCAGCACCACTCAGGGACTCCAGGATGTCATGAATGAGGGGCATGGGATATGCATCAAAGACAGTCTTTGCATTCAGCTTTCTGTAGTCCACACAGAACCTGTAACCACCATCTTTCTTCTCTGTGAGCACCACTGGAGAGGACCATGGGGAGTTAGATGGTTCTATAACTCCGTCCAGCAGCATGTCTTGGACGTGTTCCTTGATTAAAGCCTTCTTCAGTGGAGACGCTCTATACAGTCGACCCCGAACAGGGACTTCGTCCTCAGTGGAGATGGAGTGACGGGTGACTGTTGTCATTCCCAACTTATCAGTGCAGACTGAAGACCACTTTTGCTGGAGGTTCTGGAGTTGTTGCTCGACAGGAGATGGTTCAGCTGAAGTGATGGTCATGGTCACCTTCGCCGGTTGGCATGGCTTTGGATCAGAGGTGGTAGGTGGCTGGCAAGATGTATGGAAGTAGAGGCTGACACTCGATAAGGACCTATCCCAGGAAGCTTCCCCCTCATACCGTGGCAAAAAAGGATGGTAGGAGAAATCCTTCTGATGTTTGACACCATACTGCCTATTGACAATGTCAATCTGGGTATGAGTTTTCTCCAGGAAATCCAAGCCTAGAACCAGGGGAAACGTCAGGTGATGATCCTGTAGGATATATGTGCCTAGAAACCAGATCTCTCCGTGGAGAAGGTAAGTGAGGCGAACTTGACCTTTGGCCTGGTGTGACTGTCCATCCGCCAACATGAAATACTGGTCCTGTGCAGACTCCAGCTCTTCCCCTGAATGAGCTATCTTCCTCCAGAGACTCTCTCTCATCAGAGTGAAGGTGCTCCCAGTGTCCAGGACTGCAGGCCCTTGGAGCCCTCGAACGCCTACATCCACGATCAGCAGAGTCAGGCTTGCAGCAGGAACTATATTCTTCTTCTCCTGGCTTCTCACCATGCTGACCTCTGCCGGCTTCTTCGTAGCTCCTTTATGGCTCCTCTTGTCCTGAACGGCTTTGCTGGAGTTTGACTTGACCCAGTATTCCCGCTGGGCAGCGTTGTCTCTCTCCACCTGGGTCCCGATGCGCACCAGTTCTGCCACTGTCTTCACTGTTCCCCTAAGGGAGCTTGCCAGTTTGGGATTACAGCTGTTGAGAATGCGACAAACCAACTCAGTCTCCTCCAAGTCTGGCTTCCAGCGCAGACATAGGGCACGGTAGTCATAGGCGAAGTCAAGGATTCGCTCGTCAGGAAGTTGGAATCTGGAGCGAAGTCGGTCTTCCACTTCGGTCTGGAAGTCAGACGGCAGAAAGGCTTGACGGAAGACATTCTTGAACTGTTCCCAGGACTGGATTCCCTTGCGCTCCGCGACC
This sequence comes from Acipenser ruthenus, assembly GCF_902713425.1. Classification (NCBI taxonomy): domain Eukaryota; kingdom Metazoa; phylum Chordata; class Actinopteri; order Acipenseriformes; family Acipenseridae; genus Acipenser; species Acipenser ruthenus. Next base: position 10,765,908 of record NC_081216.1, on the reverse strand, counting down.
CACCAGCTCTTTGCTGAGCCTTTCAGCACACTGGACATGGTTGCCAGGATCTGATTTGGTGTCATGGGTCGTAGCGCTAGGAATTCATCGCATTTGTCCAGGAAGTCAATGGCATCACTGCTGGCCTCCCCGCCAAACTCTGGGAAGTTGATTTTAATGGGCAGCTTTGCTTGGGAAAGACTTCCTTCAGTTCTGGAGCCATGGTAATCAGCAGACCCACCGTCAAAGGAGAATTGTTGTGATGCAGACCGCTTTCTAGAGGAGCGAGATGGCAAAGAAAGTGGTAGACGAGGGGTGCTGGTCTTTTTGAAGAGTTTCTTCAGCTCTTCTCCCCACAGCACATCGCGGCGTTTCAGGCACTTCACCACTTCCAGATCCATTTCGTCAAGGGCCTCTTGCCTTCGATTCTCCATATCTGCGAAGCGTCCTTCGATGTAACGTCGCAGGACCTGTTCACGATTAATGCTGCTCTCCTGTAACTCGGACAGCTGTGTTTCCAGTTGCTCAACACGGTCAGTGAGATGGGAACAGTGCTCAGTCAATTGCCCTATCGCAACACTGTCAGTAAGATTCCCTTCATCATCATCGCCTCCAGAAAGATCTGCCCCTTCCTGGGTAATGTACAGGTCACTAATGCGGGTGGTTCTCTCTGTGATAGGCTCTCTGATAGTCACATGGGGTCTATCCCCATTCTCAGAGAAGTTTAGCGAAGTCAAGGTCTGATTTTCCATTTCTGACATTAAGTTCCCAACAATTTAAACTGATGAATTTAGATATGAATTTAATGACACAAAGGGTCCCCGTACGGGCCACCAATTCTGTAACGATCACTCTGCACAACTGAGAAGCAGTTGCACTGTCCTCCCTAAGGATAAACTACTGGCCCTATTCCTATAGCTAAATAAGTCAGCAAGAGTGACAGACAGCAAAAGCAGGGACGTCAGAGGTGTCAATTTCAAGAACAATCGGTTTATTATTGTGAACAATAATGTCAACAAATGAAAAAATGAACAAATGAATGAAATGAATAATGATAAGAAAGGAATTCAAATAATTGCAGGTAACAGGTAAGAAATAAGATGGTACAGATAAATATGTAGGGACAAACAGAAGGCTAAACAGATTCACAAAGTAGAAATGAATGGTGTCCGGAGGGTCTCCAATAAACCCACACTCACAAACACAACACACACAGATAAAGACCAAGGATAAATAAATAGATACAGACGAAAAACTCTATGGCAATGGTGGGAAAATGACAGGTAGGCCCAACAAGTCCAGTAAAGCAGGGTAATTGAAATCCATACAAAGTAACAAAATAACAAAAAATACAGGAAACAAAGTATCAAATTAAAGTAGAAAAAATCCAAACAAAAAAGAAATGATCTCACCCACAAATAAGGCAGTCCAGCAAAGTGTCCCGAAATGATGGTGATTGTAGAAGGTTGAAAACATTGAGTACGTTGAAATTGTTGAGACTGTCCAGTAGTGTTGAGTTGAATGGTGAACAGTTGTTTGGAAAAAATCAGGAGGATCAGGAAAAAATGGAGGCTGTCACACATAAAACAACAAACACTAAACAGACCTAGAAAAAACAGCTAAACTTAAACAAGTAACAGTGAAAACAAAAAGAGCAGTTTAGACAAAGCGCAGTGACAAAAGAAAATAAACAGATGCACTGGAATTATCTAAGGATGTTAATGGATTCACTGAAATTTAAGTAGAGAAAATGCTGTAGTTTAATGGATTCCTCTGAGAAAGGGAGTCTCCCTCAGGCCTGATTAGCCAGCTTTAATACAGGTGCTGGCTACTAAGGAGCTCTGAGATTGGAGGGGTGGAAATCTGAATGAGCCAATGGGGAGAGAGGATGAACAGAGGGTGGTTGCAAGGAACTAAGGGAAATGAAGTTTTAACCTGGCCAGGCTACTGACCCTAATTAAAGGGACAGGTGGGTGAGACTTACACCCACATTATGTAGCATGGGAATTGCTACATATTCCCCCCCCCCCACACTGGAGGTGCAAGGGACGAACGCCATAGTAGCGTTTTAAATTAACAATATTGACAGTATCCTCTTTGAAATAATCTGGCTCCCCCCACTTGACTTTGTAGTTGTTGGGTCCAAGTCTCTTGGTTACAAGAGCAGGCCCAAACCATTTAGGGGCAAGTTTTGCGGAAAACTTTCCGGAGGCATCAGATAAGGGGTGAGATCTTATCCAGACTAACTCACCTTCTTCATACTGACAGTGTGCTCTCCGGGCATTGTAATTCCGAGCTTGCCGTTTCTGAGCTTTGGCAACGTGATCCCTCACCTCTTCGGCAATCTGCTGCTGGCGATCTAGCAGTTGGTAGGGATCGGTGGATGGAGCAGGAGCAACAGCGATTAATCGGTCCAATGGGCCTCTGATGGTCCTTCCGAGCGCTAATACTGCAGGAGAGAAGCCAGTGGTTTCATGTTTGGCGGTGTTGAGGGCGAAACGAAACTCGGGTAGCCACTGATCCCACAGTTGATGGTTTTTCCCGACAAAAGATGCAACCATGGTCTTTAAGGTGCGGTTCACGCGTTCTGTCAGGTTGGTCTGTGGGTGGTAGCTGGTGGTGAGTTTTTGTACTACTCCCCAGGTCTTGCACACCTCTGCGAGTAGCTGGCTCGTGAACTGAGGTCCACGGTCTGAAAGAATGTGTTGCGGTGTTCCCCATCGAGTGAATATTTCCTGCGTCAAAATGTTCACAATCTTGGTGGTCTTACTGTCCCGCAATGGAAACAGCTCAACCCACTTTGTGAAGTAATCAACAATGACCAGGATGTAAGTGTTACCTTTTTTACTTCTGGGGAAAGGTCCCATTAGGTCCAGACCCAGCATCTCTCCGGGCTCCTTCACAGTAGTGGACTGGAGTTGACCTGCAGGTTTGGTGTTGGACGGTTTGTACTTCTGGCAGGTTTGACACTCCTTTATGTGGTGCCATGTATCTTTACGGATGGAGGGCCACCATGCAACCTCCAGCATGCGCAACAGGGTCTTCATCCTGCCCAGGTGACCTCCCAAAGGGTTGTCATGGTAGTGGTGGAGGAAGGAATCCGTCAGCTGTTCCGGAATTACCAGCTGGTATCGGAATCCTTGTTTAGGAATGGGCACCCGGCGATACACAAGTCCCTGCTGTTGGATGAAGGAGATGCGGTTATCATTGGCAGTCTTGGAAGCAATGTCATTGATGATGTCAGAGATAGCTGGGTCTTTGGACTGAGCGGCCGCAATCTGGTCCATGGTGGTGGGAAGATCCATGCTACTCGCAGGGGCATTGCTAGCACACACTGATGCAGAAGGAGTTGAAGGTGGTACAAGTGGAGCTCTAGAGAGTGCATCAGGTACAAGATTCAGACTACCTTTCCTGTAAATAACGGTAAAAGTGAATTGTTGTAGGCGAAGAGTCCAGCGGGTCAGTCTGGAAGAGGTTTTTGGGTTGTTGAATGCCCAGGAGAGTGCAGCGTGGTCAGTGACAACCTCAAACTCCATCCCCTCCAGATAATGCCGCCATTTTTCTACTGCCCACACGACAGCGAGACACTCCTTTTCAGATGTGGAGTAGTTTTTTTCGGCAGAGTTCAGTAATTTGGAGGCGTAGGCTATTACCTTCTCATCATCTCCTTCTAGCTGAGTCAGAACCGCTCCAAGTCCTACATCGCTGGCATCAGTAAAGACTCGGAACGTCTTGTTGATGTCCGGGTGAGCGAGGACTGGAGGACTGATCAAAGCTTCTTGGAGGAGTTTGAAACTCTTCTGGCACTCTCCTGTCCATTTCCAGGGGACATCTTTCTTTTTCAAGTTGTTAAGTGGGGCAGCAATATCCGCAAACCTGGGGATGTACTTGTGGTACCACCCTGCCAAACCTAGGAACCGTTGAACCTCCTTCAAGTTGGTAGGAATGGGATATTCCTGGATGGCTTGGAGCTTGTGGGGATCAGCAGCTACACCCTCACCTGAAACCACATGACCAAGGAAATGGAGAGTGTGTTTAAAGAAGTGGCATTTTTTGAGATTGAGAGTAAGACGGGCCAGATGAAGTTTGTGGAAGACAGCTTCGAGGTCTTGAAGATGCTGTGCGGAGTTTGGTGAATAGACAATGATGTCATCTATGTAGACGAAACAGATCTTCCCTCGGAGGTCTCCTAACACTCTCTCCATCAGCCGTTGAAAAGTGGCTGCAGCATTTTTTAACCCAAATGGCATTACATTAAATTGATAAAAACCAAAGGGTGTGGTAAACGCAGTCTTCGCTCTACTTCCTGAGTCCATCGCCACTTGCCAGTAACCCGAGCGTAGATCAAGGGAACTGAATACCGCAGCACCACTCAGGGACTCCAGGATGTCATGAATGAGGGGCATGGGATATGCATCAAAGACAGTCTTTGCATTCAGCTTTCTGTAGTCCACACAGAACCTGTAACCACCATCTTTCTTCTCTGTGAGCACCACTGGAGAGGACCATGGGGAGTTAGATGGTTCTATAACTCCGTCCAGCAGCATGTCTTGGACGTGTTCCTTGATTAAAGCCTTCTTCAGTGGAGACGCTCTATACAGTCGACCCCGAACAGGGACTTCGTCCTCAGTGGAGATGGAGTGACGGGTGACTGTTGTCATTCCCAACTTATCAGTGCAGACTGAAGACCACTTTTGCTGGAGGTTCTGGAGTTGTTGCTCGACAGGAGATGGTTCAGCTGAAGTGATGGTCATGGTCACCTTCGCCGGTTGGCATGGCTTTGGATCAGAGGTGGTAGGTGGCTGGCAAGATGTATGGAAGTAGAGGCTGACACTCGATAAGGACCTATCCCAGGAAGCTTCCCCCTCATACCGTGGCAAAAAAGGATGGTAGGAGAAATCCTTCTGATGTTTGACACCATACTGCCTATTGACAATGTCAATCTGGGTATGAGTTTTCTCCAGGAAATCCAAGCCTAGAACCAGGGGAAACGTCAGGTGATGATCCTGTAGGATATATGTGCCTAGAAACCAGATCTCTCCGTGGAGAAGGTAAGTGAGGCGAACTTGACCTTTGGCCTGGTGTGACTGTCCATCCGCCAACATGAAATACTGGTCCTGTGCAGACTCCAGCTCTTCCCCTGAATGAGCTATCTTCCTCCAGAGACTCTCTCTCATCAGAGTGAAGGTGCTCCCAGTGTCCAGGACTGCAGGCCCTTGGAGCCCTCGAACGCCTACATCCACGATCAGCAGAGTCAGGCTTGCAGCAGGAACTATATTCTTCTTCTCCTGGCTTCTCACCATGCTGACCTCTGCCGGCTTCTTCGTAGCTCCTTTATGGCTCCTCTTGTCCTGAACGGCTTTGCTGGAGTTTGACTTGACCCAGTATTCCCGCTGGGCAGCGTTGTCTCTCTCCACCTGGGTCCCGATGCGCACCAGTTCTGCCACTGTCTTCACTGTTCCCCTAAGGGAGCTTGCCAGTTTGGGATTACAGCTGTTGAGAATGCGACAAACCAACTCAGTCTCCTCCAAGTCTGGCTTCCAGCGCAGACATAGGGCACGGTAGTCATAGGCGAAGTCAAGGATTCGCTCGTCAGGAAGTTGGAATCTGGAGCGAAGTCGGTCTTCCACTTCGGTCTGGAAGTCAGACGGCAGAAAGGCTTGACGGAAGACAGTCTTGAACTGTTCCCAGGACTGGATTCCCTTGCGCTCCGCGACCCACCAGCTCTTTGCTGAGCCTTTCAGCACACTGGACATGGTTGCCAGGATCTGATTTGGTGTCATGGGTCGTAGCGCTAGGAATTCATCGCATTTGTCCAGGAAGTCAATGGCATCACTGCTGGCCTCCCCGCCAAACTCTGGGAAGTTGATTTTAATGGGCAGCTTTGCTTGGGAAAGACTTCCTTCAGTTCTGGAGCCATGGTAATCAGCAGACCCACCGTCAAAGGAGAATTGTTGTGATGCAGACCGCTTTCTAGAGGAGCGAGACGGCAAAGAAAGTGGTAGACGAGGGGTGCTGGTCTTTTTGAAGAGTTTCTTCAGCTCTTCTCCCCACAGCACATCGCGGCGTTTCAGGCACTTCACCACTTCCAGATCCATTTCGTCAAGGGCCTCTTGCCTTCGATTCTCCATATCTGCGAAGCGTCCTTCGATGTAACGTCGCAGGACCTGTTCACGATTAATGCTGCTCTCCTGTAACTCGGACAGCTGTGTTTCCAGTTGCTCAACACGGTCAGTGAGATGGGAACAGTGCTCAGTCAATTGCCCTATCGCAACACTGTCAGTAAGATTCCCTTCATCATCATCGCCTCCAGAAAGATCTGCCCCTTCCTGGGTAATGTACAGGTCACTAATGCGGGTGGTTCTCTCTGTGATAGGCTCTCTGATAGTCACATGGGGTCTATCCCCATTCTCAGAGAAGTTTAGCGAAGTCAAGGTCTGATTTTCCATTTCTGACATTAAGTTCCCAACAATTTAAACTGATGAATTTAGATATGAATTTAATGACACAAAGGGTCCCCGTACGGGCCACCAATTCTGTAACGATCACTCTGCACAACTGAGAAGCAGTTGCACTGTCCTCCCTAAGGATAAACTACTGGCCCTATTCCTATAGCTAAATAAGTCAGCAAGAGTGACAGACAGCAAAAGCAGGGACGTCAGAGGTGTCAATTTCAAGAACAATCGGTTTATTATTGTGAACAATAATGTCAACAAATGAAAAAATGAACAAATGAATGAAATGAATAATGATAAGAAAGGAATTCAAATAATTGCAGGTAACAGGTAAGAAATAAGATGGTACAGATAAATATGTAGGGACAAACAGAAGGCTAAACAGATTCACAAAGTAGAAATGAATGGTGTCCGGAGGGTCTCCAATAAACCCACACTCACAAACACAACACACACAGATAAAGACCAAGGATAAATAAATAGATACAGACGAAAAACTCTATGGCAATGGTGGGAAAATGACAGGTAGGCCCAACAAGTCCAGTAAAGCAGGGTAATTGAAATCCATACAAAGTAACAAAATAACAAAAAATACAGGAAACAAAGTATCAAATTAAAGTAGAAAAAATCCAAACAAAAAAGAAATGATCTCACCCACAAATAAGGCAGTCCAGCAAAGTGTCCCGAAATGATGGTGATTGTAGAAGGTTGAAAACATTGAGTACGTTGAAATTGTTGAGACTGTCCAGTAGTGTTGAGTTGAATGGTGAACAGTTGTTTGGAAAAAATCAGGAGGATCAGGAAAAAATGGAGGCTGTCACACATAAAACAACAAACACTAAACAGACCTAGAAAAAACAGCTAAACTTAAACAAGTAACAGTGAAAACAAAAAGAGCAGTTTAGACAAAGCGCAGTGACAAAAGAAAATAAACAGATGCACTGGAATTATCTAAGGATGTTAATGGATTCACTGAAATTTAAGTAGAGAAAATGCTGTAGTTTAATGGATTCCTCTGAGAAAGGGAGTCTCCCTCAGGCCTGATTAGCCAGCTTTAATACAGGTGCTGGCTACTAAGGAGCTCTGAGATTGGAGGGGTGGAAATCTGAATGAGCCAATGGGGAGAGAGGATGAACAGAGGGTGGTTGCAAGGAACTAAGGGAAATGAAGTTTTAACCTGGCCAGGCTACTGACCCTAATTAAAGGGACAGGTGGGTGAGACTTACACCCACATTATGTAGCATGGGAATTGCTACAATGTATTTATTCATATCTTTAGTGAGAACATTTTCACAATTTGTTTTCACTGCAGAGTAAGAGTTAGAAGCTAAAAGCACGTGATACTTTTTAAATAAAATTATAAAGTGAATAAAAATAGAAACTGTATTTCCACTCAACTACAAGTGATGACTGACTAAATGCACTGGTCTCCAATTAACCATCTTCTAGTAATTTTGTTCCACTGGGACCCATAACATTGAGTAAGAAATATCATCCATACATAACTTCAAACAACCACTCATGAATTCTGACAACACAGACGGAGACACTGGCCAAAACGTGTGCCAACTTTATTTAATAGTTGTACCTCAAATATCAAGGGAACATGGGGAAACCTGGGTTTTAATGCTTATTACATGTTTTCAGTGTTAAAATGAAGTTCTCAAACGCTGTCTGCTTGGGACTTGGGTCTGCTGCTACTCTGCTACTCATAACAGCCATTATTTATACATTACTGAAACACACACACACAGTCCCTGTACAGCTACAGTATGCATGAATTAGAGCTGAAAGATCTTACTACATTATATCTTTCTGAATCTCACTGAATTTCCTCACAAAATAAACTAACTTGGGGGTTCTGCCTCTGTGGGCATGAACCTACATTATAAACCTCAGAGATTGTCTCAATCTGAGCAGGACTAATTATCCCTTTAAGAATACTGAAAATCTCTTTGAAACAGACTTGAAACCAATCTAAAATGTAGTCCTAAAACTAGTCTGAAAAACATCTCATACAAATCATAGCATTGATATCAATAGCCCTGATCATTACCTGCAAAAAAACAACTTGACCTTAGCATTTGTTAAGAACCCTCACCTTCTACTTGGGACCTTTTACTTGGGATTTAATCTCAAATCCACCACACAATTCATTAAGCGCACTTGAAAATCTCTGTTAAAAGAGGTCCAGAACACAAAACACAACCAGAAGCCAGGAGTCAAATGTTTTGGCCGATGTCTTAATTAGAGTTCTGGGACCTCCTTAACAAACATACTGATCACTGCTTTCCTCTGCACCAGCAGCAGTCAACAGAAGTGAATCCCTGGGTATGATTTATAATTGGAGACGTTTCCTATTTTACACAAACATGCCCTTTCCCACAGACATTTTAATTTTTTTGGCTTCAAGCACAGGGAGTGCATACATGCTAACAGTACGGATTTTCTAGCAATTGTCTTACATCCTGATGCATAGGAACACCCTTACATGCAAATTATCATATAGTCAAGGCCACAACAAGAGCAGAACGAGTGGTCCAGCAAATGAAAATTGCATCTACCAAAGCAAAAAAAAAAGAAAGATGCTCGTTTAACAGTGACTGGGGTAAGAAATATTCATTTATTCTGCACATTAGAGTTAGTGAAAACATTAGGTCACCTCCCATAACCCGGTTCCCTGAAAGAGAAGACGACCACCAAACATTACTTATGTATTTACTGAGCTCTTTATATCAGAGCTGCCGATAGGCCCCTTCATGGGGTGACGTCCTCAATCCCGCCTACCGAGGGATTAAACAGTCAGCCCACGGAAGCCATGGTCTCTTTTGCATCGAACCCGTGAGGGTGACCGATGCGACCTTGCTGGTTGGTGGACGGATCTATCACGTTAAGGCGATAGAACCTGGAGAAAGTATGCGGCGTAGACCAGCTAGCCGCAGTACAGATATCAGACAGCAAGGCCCCTCTGAAGAGGGCCCAAGATGTAGCCAACCCTCTGGTAGAGTGCGTGCCTTTCCTCCCAGGTGGGGGCAAGCCGGCACTATCCTATGCAGTCGAGACTGTGTCCACTATCCAGTGCGATAGTCGCCGCTTCGAGAGGGGCTGTCCTAGGGTCCGTACCCTGTGATAAACAAAGAGCTGGTCAGAATGATGGATGGAAATACTCCATTTCCACAGACTGGTTCATGTGGAAGACTGTGATCACCTTAGGGAGGAAAGCAGGGTTTGTACGTAGTGACACCCTGCTGCCATCGTCCCAAATACGCATGCAGGAGCTGTGCACCGACAGCGCCTGTAGCTCACTGACCCACTTTCCGGAGGTGATAGCCAAGAGGAAGGCTGTCTTCATAGACAGATACTTCAATTCTATGGAGTGTATGGGCTCAAACGGGGCCTTCATGAGAGCCTCAATTCGGGGAGAAGGACCCTCCTTGAAGGGCGTAATCACCAAGCACCCTTAAGAAAATGGATTGCCAAGAAATGCACCACACAGAAATGGCAGCTGAATATACCTTCAATGCAGAAGGTGACCTAACAGCCTCGAACAGTTCTTGCAGAAACTGCAAGATAACTGGCATAGGGCAAGAGACTGGGTCATGACCCTTAGACAGACACCAGTTCTAAAAATATCTCCACTTGTAGGCGTATAACGACCTAGCGTTCTGCAACGTGCCCACGACCTCGTCAGATAGCCCTAAGGGTGACCAGTGGTCCCGTTCAGGGGCCAGACCCATAATTGGAACCTGCCCGGTTCCAGATGCCAGAGAGTGCCCCTCCCCTGACTGAGGAGATCTAGGCAAAGCGGAATCTCCCAGGGCTGGCCTTGTAAAAGCTGGCACAGAGTCGAGATACAGATTCTCCTGGGCCACCTGGCAGCCACTAGGAGAACTGTTGTCTACTCTAACTGGACCATCTCGTTTCCAAATGCGCTCCACCACCTAAGGGTGGAGCCGCCACTCTGACGGATGCGCACCCTCCCTTAAAAGGAGGTCCGCTGTCCAGTTCACCACTCCAGGAAGATGCGTCGCCTGTAGGGACAGCAGGTTCCTTTGAGCCCACAACAAAAGCCAGAAGGCAATGCCATGCAACCTCGGGGACTGCAGGCCACCCTGGTGGTTGACATATGCCACCACTGCTGTGTTGTCTGTAGAGACCAACACATGTGTTCCTTGCAGCACCAGGAGGAAGTGCTGGAGGGCAACTAAAACAGCCTGCAACTCCAGCATGTTTATGTGCAAGAACGTCCAACGGCCCAACCAGGTGCAGCGGACTCCTCTGCCTTCCCAGACTGCCCCCTAACCCAAGTTGGAGGCGTCCGTCGTCACCACCTGACAGTTCAACACTACTCCCATCCACACACCTTCACACAGGTGAGAGGTCGTCCTCCACCAGCGCAGGGCCGCTGAACACGAACGAGACACTGTCAGCCGATGGTGGGAAAGCTGGGAAAGGCTGGGGGCGGGGAGCTACGGCCTGCGCCCGGAACACGGACTGGCATGGCTCAGCTGCTGTCGTCCAGAAGACCTGCAAACAGGTTGCAGCACGTGCCATCAGTGTTGACATGGAGCTCGAAAGTGGGGGCACACTAGCTTCTGAGCAAGGCAGGCTGCTGAAGAAAGGAGAAAAAGAGGCTTTATTTTAGAGCTGCTGATTTCACGAAAGTGGCAAGCCAGCTTTCAGCACGAATGCAGGGGAACTGCAGTCGACTTAGAAAAGATCTTTTGAATACGCTTAGTTTCAACACAGAGGTCTTACCTTACCTTCTTGATAAGCAAAAAGAGAACATGGCTTCTGAGGGCTGACTGTTTAATCCTTCAGTAGGTGGGATCGAGGACATCACCCCAGGAAGGGGCCTATCAGCAGCTCTGATATAAAGAGCTCAGTAAATACCTACAAATAGGAGACATATCCCATAAGTAATGATTTGGTGGTCGTCTTTGAATTGAAAGGGAACCACAGGTTTTGCTCTTTTTGTGGCCCTCTGAACAAATTCTAAATGTTGGCAAGTATGGGAATGCACTAGTTGATAATAGATGATAACTAGCATGTTTTTGCAGTTAGAAAATGTTGCATACAAAAACAAAGATGGTCTCATTATTGGATTGCTGTAGTGTATGATAAAGTCATGTGCATAGGGACAGATTTTTTCATAAAGACTGTAATAAGCCAGTTGACACATTTCAGTAGCTGAGCTCATATTTATATGTCCCTGACCCTGGGTGAAAAACAAAAGCATGTGTTGGGATGCAGTGTTTTACTTAGATCTCTTAGAACAGTCCTGTTTCACCTGCATTATACCAGGCTGGTTGCCTTTTTTTGTGTGGTCTCCGCTTCATGGGTTGCTGTACAACATATTTCCTTCCGCGTGTGTAGGACTTTAGAAATTGGTACTGTAATAGATTCAGGTAAAAAAAACTATGGAAATTCAGTAACAAAAACTTTGTTAAAATAATGTTAAGGTTGCAGTTCAAAATCACAAAAGTCAGGAAATGGGACGTTGAGGTTGCAACCTTAACTCACCTCTATTATGCCTATGCATCGCATCTGATATGACATCATACATGACATTAGTCATTGCTCCACCAAGACTGCCCAGAACAACATTACCAAAATAACAACCTTTGGAGAGTTTCTGTGATGTCATCATAAATTATGAGACCTTTAGTTTACAGTCACAGAACCTGTAACTCACTGAAGTACATATTTTATTTTTGTTTATAATACCTGGATATTAATACAGTGGCTCTCAAAAGTATTCACCCCCTTGGACTTTTCCACATTTTATTGTGTTACAACATGGAATCAAAATTGATTTAATTAGGAGTTTTTGCCACTGATCAACACAAAAAAAGTTAATCATGTCAAAGTGAAAAATAAAATCTACAAATTGTTCTAAATTAATTATAAATATAAAACATAAAATAATTGATTGCATAAGTATTTACCCCCTTGAGTCAATATTTGGTAGAGGCACCTTTGGCAGCAATTACAGCAATGAGTCTATTTGGATAAGTCTATACCAGTTGTGCACATCTGGACACTGCAATTTTTGCCCATTCTTCTTTGCAAAATTGCTCAAGCTCCGTCAAGTTGGATGGGGACCTTTGGTGAACAGCAATTTTCAACTCTTTCCACATATTCTCAATTGGATTGAGGTCCGGGCTTTGACTGGGCCACTCCAGGACATTGGCCTTTTTGTTTTTAAGCCACTCCAGTGTGGCTTTGGCTGTATGTTTGGGGTCATTGTCCTGCTGGAAGATGAATCTTCTCCCGTCCCAGGTCTCTTGTAGACTTCAGCAGGTTTTCCTCCAGGATTCCTCCTCTGTACTTTGCTGCATCCATTTTGCCCATGCTTCATGGTAGGGATGGTGTTCTCAGGATGATGTATGGTGCTAGGCTTGCGCCAAACATAGCGCTGAGCGTTAAGGCCAAAAAGCTCTATTTGGACTTTCATTGCGCTTACTGTCACTCAGGTCACTCTTGTCTATAGACATGATACAGGTGTTGCATAATTACTACTGTTACTTCCAATGCAAAAGTTGGCACACTTGCCACTATGCAATATGGCATTGCCACATATCTATCCAAGACCACTGGTTTACCAAATGCATTTGAATATGTATCTCACTCAGTAAAATGAAATGTTTTTTTTTCTACAACAGTGCCATGGAGAATGAGGACCAAACTGTGCTTCGTTGTCTTGTTATTGTCATATGAGTTCCTAAGAACAGCTGATTGCACAATGTCCTTCTGGGCAGTCTTGGTGGAGCCTTTATCATGTGATTAGTCATTGCTGATGTACACTGAGTGTACAAAACATTAGGAACACCTTCCTAATATTGAGTTGCACCCCCTTTTGCCCTCAGAACAGCCTCAATTCGTCGGGGCATGGACTCTACAAGGTGTCGAAAGCGTTCCACAGGGATGCTGGCCCATGTTGACTACAATGCTTCCCACAGTTGTGTCAAGTTGGCTGGTAGTGGATCTCTACTCCGAATAGCTCAATCCATCTCATCCCACAGATGCTCAATTAGATTGAGATCTGGTGACTGGGCAGGCCACTGCAGTAAGCTGAATTCACTGTCATGTTCGTGGAACCATTCCTGGACAATCCTAGCCTTGTGGCATGGAGCATTATCCTGCTGAAAAAATCCATTAGCAGATGGATACACTGCATGCTGTCATGATGGGATGCACCTGATTGGCAATGATGTTCAGATATCCTGTGGCATTCAAACGTTGCTCCACTTTTATCAAGGGGCCCAATGTGTGCCATGAAAACACACCCCACACCATCACACCACCACCACCACCAGCAATGGTGACACGCGGCATGATGGATGCATGTACTCATGTGGTTTTCTCCATACCCTAGTCATACCCATTCGTGTCAAGGTACGACGAGTTGTGCATTCTTTTATTGGTCTTTCAGCACCAATGTTGTACTGGACTGTCAGTTGACTAACTGTAGCCCGTCTGTTGCTCTGCACAATTCATGTCAGCCTCCTTTGGCCTCTTTCATGAATGAGCCGTTTTCGACCACTGGCCTGCCATTGGCTGGATGTCCTTTGGGTGGTGGACCATCCTTGATACACACGGGAAACTGATGTGAGCGTGAAAAACCCAGCAGCGTTGCAGTTCTTGACACACTCAAACCGGCACGCCTGGCACCTACTACCATACCCCGTTCAAAGGCACTTAAATCTTTTGTCTTGCCCATTTACCCTCTGAATGGCACACATACACAATCCATGTCTCAATTGTGTCAAGGCTTAAAAATCCTTCTTTAACTTGTCTCCCCTTCATCTACACTGATTGAAGTGGATTTCACAGGTTACATCAATAAGGGATCATAGCTTTCACCTGGATTCACCTCGTCAGTCTATTTCATGGAAAGAGCAGGTGTTCCTAATGTTTTGTACACTCAGTGTAATAACTAATGTCATGTATGACATCATATCTGATGCGATGCATAGGCATAATAGGGGTGAGTTAAGGTTGCCTCAACGTCCCATTTCCTGACTTTTGTAATTTTGAACTGCAACCTTAACGCTATTTTAACAAAGTTTGTGTTACTGAATATATATTATAGTTAGGGTTGGTAGGCATTTTAATGTTAAACCCCAATTTCTGTACTGTAATAACTTTGACCCCCTTCAATGGATTTGCACGAAAATTTGGATGTGTGGTCCCTTTGGTTAGATCTCTAGATTTGGGCCATTTCGTTCTGCTCTGATATGTGGATTCCAAGATTCAGATAGTGAAAAAAAATATATCAGTGGTTTTTGCTGGGTTTTTTTCTCAGTCTCCAGCTCCAAAACAGTTTGGAATTTTTGTTTGACAATTTTAGGATACAAGGGGATTTGCCCAGAATAGTGCCTTTTTCTGATTTGGTGAAAACATATTAATCTGTTCCTGAATTATAGGGATTTGAAATTTTGGTTCTGAGCATGCTCAGTACAGCTCTTGCAGTTAGATATTTGATCTCGAAAAAGGAATTGGCATCATGACAAAATATCCTTTTTCATCAGGGTCTAATCTACTTTCATCAGAAAAAAATCTGGTATTTAACTATTGCGTTAAATTTGCAGACGACACAAAAATAGGAGGAGTGGCAAACACTGGTGCAGCAGCAAAGGTCATTCAAAATGATCTAGACAGCATTCAGAACTGGGCAGACACATGGCAAATGACATTTAATAGAGAAAAGTGTAAGGTACTGCATGCACGCAATACAAATGTGCAGAGAATCACCGTCGAGCCCTCTTTAGGTGTTGTGGGCTAGTCAACAAAACACCGAGGATGGAAGATGCCCACTTCAAGACCCCAGAGATGTACCCTACTTAGCTCAATCCAGACGGTTGTCATGCTGATGCGGTGGGGAGACAGCACTGTGGTTGATCCCCGGAGCCAGCATCGCAGCCGTTGTGTGTGCTGATGCACTAGGGAGGCAAAATAAGCTGATCCCTGGAGCCAGCATTACACTTCAGCCATCAACACCAGGCAGAAGGATATCTACACCATCATATGGAAGGAAACGCAAATGGATGGAGACACAGATGGATCACATTAGTTTACTGTAAAGCTACGTCTTAGTTGGTGCTTATCTTGGCGAGAGCCGAGTTCAAATCAGCATGAAGTTTTAACATCTACTCTTATGTAATGGAAATCACATGGGAGATACTGAAATTGAAGAAGGAATCTATGAAAAAGACCTAGGAGTTTATGTTGATGAAATGTCTTCATCTAGACAATGTGGGGAAGCTATAAAAAAGGCCAACAAGATGCTCGGATATATTGTGAAAAGTGTTGAATATAAATCAAGGGAAGTAATGTTAAAGCTTTACAATGCATTAGTAAGATCTCATCTAGAATATTGTGTTCATTTCTGGTCATCTTGTTACAAAAAGGATATTGCTGCTCTAGAAAGAGTGCAAAATGATCTAGACAGCATTCAGAACTGGACACTTGTACTGTGGGCTAGGTTTTGACATGCACATGTGCTTTTTTTATAGAAACGTTTTCGTACTACTTTTTGTACTTGACAACATTTTTTCCAATTGATGCCTATGATTAGTATGTTTTAATACATTTTGTGACTAAGTTGAACCTATTAATATGTCTCAATATTAACTAAATCGAGTTATTAATCAAATTGATTAATCTTGATACACAATTGATTTATTAAAATGTTTGGATATACTGTTACTTGATTGATTACTGTCTTGTTCACAGTCATCTTAAAATAACACTAGAATATGCAGAGAGTTGTATGTTGTTCATCTAAATGATGATGTCTGTCTGTCTGGTTGCTTTTGTAGCCTTGCCCCTTCCACTACTTGGGGTGGGTGGGAATGCAGAGTTAGGGTTAAAAACCCTAACATCGCATTTCCCTACTTTTGTTGTTTTATTTGATATCAACCCTAAACTGATGCATTGCAAAGAATATATACAAACGAAACTGCAACTTTTGAGGAAAGAGAGTACGAGAAGGAACCAATGATAATGGAGAATGAGGTGCACAAGGCTTTGAATGGTTTCATAAACAGCAAAGCACGGGTGTCGATGACATGCCTGCAGAACTTCTTAAGGAGGTAGGTGATGAAGCAGTCAAGGTATTGACAGCAATTTGCCAACAGGTATGGAGTAAGGGCATGTGGACGATGGACTGGAATCCGTCAGACTACATTCCCCTGCTGAAAAAAGGAGACGCTAGAGAATTCACTAACAACAAAACTATTGCACTGATTTCACACGCCAGCAAGGTCTTACTGAAGGTCATTCAGATCAGGCTCAAGATCTTTATGGAGAGAGAGATGCCCGACAAGCAAGCAGGTTTCAGGAAAAGAAGAGGGACCCGAGACCAGATCACAAACCTAAGATGGCTTATGGAAAGAGCAAGTGAATACAATCAGAGGTCTACTTATGCTTTATCGACTACAGCAAAGCATTTGACTGTGTTGATCATGAAGTGATGTTGAACACAATGCGGGAAAAGGGAATTCCAGACCATTTGATACACCTGTTGAGAAACATTTACACTAACCAGGAAGCAACTGTGCAAACTGAGTTTGTGTGACAGAGCGATTTGGAATCGGGAAGGTTGTCCAGCAAGGATGTATTTTATCACCCTACCTGTTCATTTTGTACAGTGAAAGAATCATGAGAGAGGCCGGCTTGAATAAGATGAGAGAAGCAATGCAAATAGGAGGAAGAAAGTTTAACAACCTGTGTTATGCAGACAACACCACCTTATTGGCAGAGAAGAAAGAGGACCTACTGACCCTGCTGGAGTCTGTGAAGAAAGAAAGTGAGAAAGCTGGCCTTTTCCTCACTCTTAAGAAAACAAAGGTGATGTCCAGCTAGAAGACAGACGATTTCAGAATTGGGAATGAACGGATAGAAGTGGTGAAGAATTTTTCCTTTCTTGGGTCCACGATTGATGAAAATGGAGATTGCAAAGATGATTGTTCTGGTTAAGATTTGGAAAGACAAAGATATAACAACGGAGACTAAGAAGAGGCTGGTGAAAGCGATGATATTCCCTGTGGCTTTGTACGACATGGACAATGAGGACAATCGAAAGAAGGAAGATCAATCCATTTGAGATACGGTGTTGGAGACGAATGCTAAGAGTGGCATGGACTGACAGAAGAACGAATGCTTCGATAATGGAACAAATTGAAGCAACACTACCATTGGAGGCCATGATTGTGAAGCAGAAATTATCTTACTTCGGTCACATGATGAGAAATGAGGGGTTAGGAGTCAGTGGAGGCAGGAGAAGGAGAGGCAGACTGCGGATGAGATGGTGAGACAATATCAAAAATATAACAGGACTCTGTGATCTCCGATGGTGTTCACCATGGAGGTCTCCAGAGGTCGTGTAGGACCTGACGGTACAAGGTGATATATATACACCAGGCAGGGAGGGGGATAAAATCCACCCTGCCAAAAACATGTGCATATGCACATTGGTTTAGTTTAATTATTGTTTTATTATTCATTTTCCCGTGCACCTAGCTATCATTGTAAATTAGAGCCGGGTGCAGGATATTTAAGGGAAGCAGCCCGCCTCTTCAGGGCTGATGTGTGTGAAGAAGCCCGACTGTGCGCGTGTGTACAGCCGTAATTAAAGAACAAAGGTAGTGTGTAAACCTTTTTGTGTTTGTGTTTTAGTTAGTGGTTTGTTTTTGTTGTTAGTTTTATTTTTGTTATTAAAAATAGCACATCTGCGCTTTAAAACCTTCAGTCTTGTGCCTGCCTCTGTATTCAAAGGGTGAAACGAACCCAAGCCACAAGGCTTGTTTACATTATACGTAACGAACCCCCATGGGACCTGGTAAAATGTTCATTATATCAGGGTGTTCACTATAACAGGGTTTGGCATTTTTCTGTATCAGAATAATGACAAAACACCAAATTTGAATTGAACACCAATATATAGTATTTTATGAAGATTACTTCACATTGATAAACATTTAAACATTATTGTGACAAGGTATTTGTGACACATGTGTGGGTAACTGCATTGCAGACGGAGAGAAATGCCGGCACAGGCGCGCAGAATGTATTAAACACAAAACAGAAAGTAAACAAATGTTTCATGTGATGCTACCAACGATGATAATGCACAGAGGACACATACAGGAGACAGGCAGGCAGGCAGCAAGTCTCAATCGAGCACCCGTCTGTAAACAATCATTTGATCAAACATAACAACTCCAAAAAGCACACAAAACAAACCCGTTTCCACATATAAATTACACCAACACTAATTTCCCTTGTGCAGGGCAATCATCCTACTACAGGTATGTTTAAAACAAAACAGTAAAGAAATGAAAAAGGAAAGAATGTACACTTACACGCTGCATTTCCTTTCTCTTGAAAAAACTATCCCACGTAGATTGCTCCTCACGCCCGTTGCCTGGTTGCAGTATGTGTGAAGATGACGGACAGGCAACGATTGCATTCATCATGCCTGATTCGTACTACAATAGGTCATCTTTGAATTAGCGTTATCTTTGAATTAGTCAACCATGGTCTTTATTTTAACTGGGAGAATAACACACTTGACACTGGAGAAACTTTAGTCAGTCAGTAAAGGCCTTCAAACCAGTAATCTGTGACAACTGCATGATGTGGGAAATCCGAGAAAACCCAACAGAGCTCAACCAAGTTTGTGTAAAGTGCCGCACTATCCAGGACTTGTGTCAGCAATTAAGCCTGCTAGAAATGGAGCTGCAGGAAATGAGACAGCAACAGGAGCTTGAGGAGCTGGCACACCCACAATTCATGGAAGTCTGCACCCCTAGCAGACTGAAAGACACCAGGGAGATGGAAGAGAGTCGAAACAGCTGGGATCAGATAGGCAGAAGCAGGGAAAAAAAGAAACTTCGTCAAACACAACCACCTGAAATCCAGACATCCAACAAATTTGAGCCACTTCAACATTTAGATGACCAAAACCAACATCAAGAGAATGAAAGGAACAACATCCAGGACCCTATGAACAGTGCTGGCCAGGCAGCAAAAAGAAGGGAGGTCATGATTGTTGGGGACTCCATATTGAGAAACACAGCAAGCTCAGTTCGCAGTTTGGACCCCCTTACTACAACAGTGTGCTGCCTTCCAGGAGCCTCAGTTAAGCACATCACTGAGAATGTGGACAGGCTCCTAGAACGAACAGGAGACGACCCGGTAGTAGTCGTCCACATCGGTACAAACAACATTGGAAGAGACAGGCCAAGATCCCTGCAAAACAAATTCAGAGAGCTAGGAAGGAAATTAAAAGACAAGACCAAAACTGTGGTATTTTCTGGGATACTGCCAGCGCCCTGCAAAGGACCATATGGACAGCTGGAAATACAAAATCAAAATGCATGGCTGAAATCGTGGTGCACACAGGAAGGCTTCACCTTTCTTGAACATTGGACCACGTTTACAACAAGGACTATCTATACAGGTGGGATGGACTGCACTTAAACAGAAAGGGAACCAATCTACTCGGAGAAAGGACCCTTCAGGAGGTCCAGAAGCATTTAAACTAGAAAGGAAGGGGGGAGAAAACAAAAAAACAGAAGGGAGACCACATCTAAACAAGGGCAACAACTCAGGTAAGACCACTATTAAATGTATTTATCTTAATGCTAGAAGTCTCAGAAACAAAATGTTAGAACTTGAAGCTACTGCACTAACAAGTAACTATGATGTGATAGGTGTTACAGAAACTTGGTTGTTTGAGAGTGATGGAGACGAATATAATATTAGTGGGTACACACTGTATAGGAAAGACAGGCAAGACAGAAGAGGCGGAGGGGTAGCGCTATACATAAGAAATAGTCTTGGAGCCCTGGTGTTAAATCTGGACAAAGAGAACAATGCAGAATCAATATGGGTCAGAATAATGGACACAAATTCAAAGGGCATAATAATAGGAGCATGCTATAGACCGCCAAATTCAGACGCTGAGCAAAATAATCTGTTATACAATGACATTCGAAATGCATGTAGAAAAGGAGAAGCCATACTAATGGGGGATTTTAACTTCCCCCATATAAAATGGGAAAACCCGACGGGGGGCACGACGGACGAAATTGAAATGGTGGAAATGACAAATGACTGCTTCCTAATGCAATTTGTAAGGGAACCGACTAGAGGGGAGGCATGACTTGATTTAGTCTTTTCAAATAATGAAGACAGAATAACTAAAACAGAGGTCAGAGAACCATTGGCAAACTCAGACCACAACACAGTCTCATTAGAAATATTTTTTTAAAAAACCCCCAAAGTAATGACTAAAGCTAAGGTTTACAATTTTAGAAAAGCAAACTATGAAGGTATGAAACAGAGACTAACAGAAGTAGATTGGAGTAAAATAGAGAAAACATCCACAGAAAAAGGATGGCTGTTTTTTAAAAATGTAGTACTAGAGGCTCAAAACAATTACATCCCAAAAGTAGACAAATCTAAATCTAAAACAAAATGGCCAAAATGGTTTAATAGATCAATTAAAAAAAATATTCAGAGAAAAAAGGCACTTTACAGAGCATTTAAAAGGGACCAAAAACAAAGTACTCAGAAAGAGTACCTGGAACTGCAAACACAAGTCAAAAAGTAAGTTAGAAAGGCCAAGAGAGAGATAGAAATCAATATTGCTAAGGGGGCTAAAACCAATTCCAAAATATTTTTCCAATATTATAACAGCAAGAGAACATTCAAAGAGAAGGTTAAATGTCTAAGAGACACAAATGGCAAAATCATAGATGAAGAAAAAAAATAGCAAATATATTAAATGATTACTTTTCACAGGTTTTTACAAAGGAGGACACGGACAACATGCCCCACATGTCGACCTGTTCCTATCCAGTTTTAAATAACTTTAGCATAACAGAGGCAGAAGTGTTAAAGGGACTAGGAGCTCTTAAAATAAACAAATCACCTGGGCCAGATGAGATCCTCCCAATAGTACTCAAAGAAATGAAAGAAGTTATTTACAAACCGCTAACCAAGATCATGCAACAGTCTCTTGACACAGGGGTTGTACCGACAGACTGGAAAATAGCAAACGTAATACCGATCCACAAAAAGGGAGACAAAACCGAACCAGGTAACTACAGACCAGTAAGCCTGACTTCTATTATATGTAAACTTATGGAAACTATAATAGGATCCAAAATGGAAAATTACCTATATGGTAGCAATATCCTGGGAGACAGCCAGCATGGTTTTTAGGAAAGGGAGATCGTGTCTAACTAACCTACTTGACTTTTTTGAGGATGCAACATTGAAAATGGATAACTGCAAAGCATACGACATGGTCTATTTAGATTTCAAGAAAGCTTTTGACAAAGTCTGCATAAAAGATTAATTCTCAAACTGAACGCAGTAGGGATTCAAGGAAATGCATGCACATGGATTAGGGAGTGGTTAACATATAGAAAACAGAAAGTACTGATTAGAGGAGAAACCTCAAAATGGAGTGAGGTAACCAGTGGTGTACCACAGGGATCAGTATTAGGTCCTCTGCTATTCCTAATCTACATTAATGATTTAGATTCTGGTATAGTAAGCAAACTCATTAAATTTGCAGACGACACAAAAATAGGAGTGGCAAAAGGATCCAGCCAAGCAGCAGGCTGTCAGTGTCAGTGTTCACCAGCAGAGGGCGACCAAGGGACAGATTACTTGGAAGACTTACCTGTTCACCTGGAAAAGGATTACAAACTACATTTCCCACCAGCCCTTGTGGATTATAAAGAAAGTGAACCAGTGACACTTACCTGGCGAGACTTTTTGTTCCGAGACCAGGTTTACTGTTACCAGCAGCGTCTGGATGGAACTTGGACTGGTCTCTATGCTAAAGCAACACGTTTTCCTTGCAACGAGGACAGCTCGTGCAAGCAGTAGAGCGGGTTGAAGAAGTGAGATTAGTGGGCAGGGTTTCTTTTATTTTGTTTATTTTCACAAACGTTCTGTTGAATCTTTGAACTTTTGTGTAAGAAAATAATAAAAATGCCTATTCTTCAACCTTACCAAGTGCCTCGGTGTCACCTCTCATGCTGCCAGTTGGCTACCACACTAAAATACAGAACAGATCGTTCACAATATATATATATATATATATATATATATATATATATATATATATATATATATATATATATATAATTTTGTACTTAAATATCCTTTGAAAGACTATTTTACAGATTTCATTTTATTCGAATCCTATTATTCACAGCAGTCTTTCAAGGAGAAGGCCCGTGCAGTCTGGTGTCCAACCAAGACATTGATGTAAGTCTGTTTCTAAAACCCAATCTTATTAGGCAACATCAATTCCTTTTCTTTTCCCCGCCAGTCTCACTGAGAGGGTATTAGTATAATTCTCAACGAATGCATGCACAGAACCCCTGCAGACATGCAGATGCACAATATTGGATTATGGAAATGTATCAAGAAAATAAAGTGTCAGCCTACCAGCTTAACCCTTCTACTTGACTAGGAGAATTAAACAGAGATTAGAAGTAGAGATACAACACTAATGAGAAGAATATCAATGCTAATAATATGTACTACTAATTATCTTAGGGAGAAGGAACCCAGTTCAGCTTTACGGAATTTGATATTTATTAGTAGAAGCTTTTAAAGGTACAGACTATGGGTTTGTTAAGACCCAATTCTCTTTTATCACTTGCAAATGCAGCTGCTCTAACTGATGTGTCTTAATGGGATGATTGAGGTAACTACATTTACAGTGTCAATGAGATGATTGGCTGTGTACAATAAGTAAGCCGGGTCATCTGCTTCACCTTTTTGAGTTCACAAAAGACTGCAGCAGGTCACTGTGTTGGATGTCAGCTATTTCCAAGTCTCCCACGCCTGTGTGAGCAATCTTGTTGCTGTCAGATTCATTCTGATTTGTTACTGCGGGGCTCATAGTATTTCTTATTTTCTGTGACTAATTTCAATGTGTCATAAAAACGTTAATTGAAAGTGAACTCTTCAAATATTCTTGTATAACAACAACAGAAATGGTATAGTTACAGATAATAATAACAATAATAACAAAAAATATCAGTAAGTAAACAAGCTGGAAAATCTGAGAAGCCTGATTGTTGTCATCTTCATCAACATCATCATCATGGTCATCATAATGAGGAAGAATGTACACCCAGCTGTGCTTAATAAGGCTATAATTCTATTGAGGATTTGTGCTGACATATAAATCATGAGAGCGCGAGCAAGAGGGAGAAGCCCTGCTGCTGTCTCCAGAGCAAGAGGGAGAAGCCCTGCTGCTGTCTCCAGAGCAAGAGGTAGAAGCCCCGCTCCTGTCTCCAACACAAGCGGGAGAAGCCCCGCTGCTGTCTCCAGAGCAAGAAGAAGCCCCGCCGCTGTTTCCAGAGCAAAAGGGAGAAGCCCTGCTGCTGTCTCCAGAGCAAAAGGGAGAAGCCCTGCTGCTGTCTCCAGAGCAAGAGGTAGAAGCCCCGCTCCTGTCTCCAACACAAGAGGGAGAAGCCCCACTGCTGTCTCCAACACAAGAGGGAGAAGCCCCGCTGCTGTCTCCAGAGCAAGAGGGAGAAGCCCCGTCGCTGTCTCCAGAGCAAGAGGGAGAAGCCCCGCTGCTGTCGCCAGAGCAAGAAGGAGAAGCCCTGTCGCTGTATCCAGAGCAAAAGGGAGAAGCCCCGCCGCTGTCTCCAGAGCAAAAGGGAGAAGCCCCGCTGCTGTCTCCAACACAAGAGGGAGAAGCCCAGTTCTGTCTCCAGAGCAAGAGGGAGAAGCCCAGCTGCTGTCTCCAGAACAAGAGGGAGAAGCCCAGCTCCTGTCTCCAAGACAAGAGGGAGAAGCACCGCTCCTGTCTCCAACACAAGAGGGAGAAGCCCCGCTGCTGTCTCCAGAGCAAAAGGGAGAAACCCTGCCGCTGTCTCCAGAGCAAGAGGTAGAAGCCCCATCGCTGTCTCCAGAGCAAGAGGGAGAAGCCCCGCTGCTGTCTCCAGAGCAAGAGGGAGAAGCCCCGCTGCTGTCTCCAACACAAGAGGGAGAAGCCCCGCTGCTGTCTCCAACACAAGAGGGAGAAGCCCCGCTGCTGTCTCCAACACAAGAGGGAGAAGCCCCGCTCCTGTCTCCAACACAAGAGGGAGAAGCCCCGCTGCTGTCTCCAGAGCAAGAGGGAGAAGCCCCGCTGCTGTCTCCAACACAAGAGGGAGAAGCCCCGCTGCTGTCTCCAACACAAGAGGGAGAAGCCCCGCTGCTGTCTCCAACACAAGAGGGAGAAGCCCCGCTGCTGTCTCCAGAGCAAGAGGTAGAAGCCCCATCGCTGTCTCCAGAGCAAGAGGGAGAAGCCCCGCTGCTGTCTCCAGAGCAAGAGGGAGAAGCCCCGCTGCTGTCTCCAACACAAGAGGGAGAAGCCCCGCTGCTGTCTCCAACACAAGAGTGAGAAGCCCCGCTGCTGTCTCCAACACAAGAGGGAGAAGCCCCGCTCCTGTCTCCAACACAAGAGGGAGAAGCCCCGCTGCTGTCTCCAGAGCAAGAGGGAGAAGCCCCGCTGCTGTCTCCAGAGCAAGAGGGAGAAGCCCTGCTCCTGTCTCCAACACAAGAGGGAGAAGCCCTGCTGCTGTCTCCAACACAAGAGGGAGAAGCCCCACTGCTGTCTCCAGAGCAAGAAGGAGAAGCCCCGCCGCTGTCTCCAGAGCAAGAGGGAGAAGCCCCGCTGCTGTCTCCAGAGCAAGAGGTAGAAGCCCCATCGCTGTCTCCAGAGCAAGAGGGAGAAGCCCCGCTGCTGTCTCCAGAGCAAGAGGGAGAAGCCCCGCTGCTGTCTCCAACACAAGAGGGAGAAGACCCGCTGCTGTCTCCAACACAAGAGGGAGAAGCCCCGCTGCTGTCTCCAACACAAGAGGGAGAAGCCCCGCTCCTGTCTCCAACACAAGAGGGAGAAGCCCCGCTGCTGTCTCCAGAGCAAGAGGGAGAAGCCATGCTCCTGTCTCCAGAGCAAGAGGGAGAAGCCCCGCTGCTGTCACCAAAGCAAGAGAGAGAAGCCCCGCCGCTGTCTCAAGAGCATGAAGGAGAAGCCTCGCAGCTGTCTCCAGAGCAAAAGGGAGAAGCCCAGCCGCTGTCTCCAGAGCAAGAGGGAGAAGCCCCGCTGCTGTCTCCAGAGCAAGAGGGAGAAGCCCCGCTGCTGTCTCCAGAGCAAGAGGGAGAAGCCCTGCTGCTGTCTCCAGAGCAAGAGGGAGAAGCCCCGTCGCTGTCTCCAGAGCAAGAGGGGCAAGAGGGAGAAGCCCCGCTGCTGTCTCCAGAGCAAGAGGGAGAAGCCCCGCTGCTGTCTCCAGAGCAAGAGGGAGAAGCCCCGCTCCTGTCTCCAACACAAGAGGGAGAAGCCCTGCTGCTGTCTCCTGAGCAAGAGGGAAAAGCCCAGCTGCTGTCTCCAGAGCAAGAGGGAGAAGCCCCGCTGCTGTCTCCAGAGCAAGAGGGAGAAGCCCCGCTGCTGTCTCCAGAGCAAGAGGGAGAAGCCCCGTCGCTGTCTCCAACACAAGAGGGAGAAGCCCCGCCGCTGTCTCCAACACAAGAGGGAGAAGCCCCGCCGCTGTCTCCAACACAAGAGGGAGAAGCCCCACCGCTGTCTCAAACACAAGAGGGAGAAGCCCCGCCGCTGTCTCCAACACAAGAGGGAGAAGCCCTGCTGCTGTCTCCTGAGCAAGAGGGAGAAGCCCCGCTGCTGTCTCCAACACAAGAGGGAAAAGCCCCGCCGCTGTCTCCAGAGCAAGAGGGAGAAGCTCCGTCGCTGTCTCCAGAGCAACAGGGAGAAGCCCTGCTGCTGTCTCCAGAGCAAGAGGGAGAAGCCCTGCTGCTGTCTCCAGAGCAAGAGGGAGAAGCCCCGTCGCTGTCTCCAGAGCAAGAGGGGCAAGGGGGAGAAGCCCTGCTGCTGTCTCCAGAGCAAGAGGGAGAAGCCCCGCTGCTGTCTCCAGAGCAAGAGGGAGAAGCCCCGCTCCTGTCTCCAGAGCAAGAGGGAGAAGCCATGCTCCTGTCTCCAGAGCAAGAGGGAGAAGCCCCGCTGCTGTCACCAAAGCATGAGAGAGAAGCCCCGCCGCTGTCTCAAGAGCAAGAAGGAGAAGCCTCGCAGCTGTCTCCAGAGCAAAAGGGAGAAGCCCCGCCGCTGTCTCCAGAGCAAGAGGGAGAAGCCCCGCCGCTGTCTCCAGAGCAAGAGGGAGAAGCCCTGCTGCTGTCTCCAGAGCAAGAGGGAGAAGCCCTGCTGCTGTCTCCAGAGCAAGAGGGAGACGCCCCGTCGCTGTCTCCAGAGCAAGAGGGGCAAGAGGGAGAAGCCCAGCTGCTGTCTCCAGAGCAAGAGGGAGAAGCCCCGCTGCTGTCTCCAGAGCAAGATGGAGAAGCCCATCTGCTGTCTCCAGAGCAAGCGGGAGAAGCCCTGCTGCTGTCTCCAGAGCAAGAGGGAGAAGCCCCGTCGCTGTGTCCAGAGCAAGAGGGGCAAGAGGGAGAAGCCCCGCTGCTGTCTCCAGAGCAAGAGGGAGAAGCCCCGCTGCTGTCTCCAGAGCAAGAGGGAGAAGCCCCGTCGCTGTCTCCAACACAAGAGGGAGAAGCCCCGCCGCTGTCTCAAACACAAGAGGGAGAAGACCCGCTGCTGTCTCCAACACAAGAGGGAGAAGCCCCGCCGATGTCTCCAGAGCAAGAGGGAGAAGCTCCGTCGCTGTCTCCAGAGCAAGAGGGAGAAGCCCTGCTGCTGTCTCCAGAGCAGGAGGGAGAAGCCCCGTCTTTGTCTCCAGAGCAAGAGGGGCAAGAGGGAGAAGCCCCGCTGCTGTCTCCAGAGCAAGAGGGAGAAGCCCCGCTGCTGTCTCCAGAGCAAGAGGGAGAAGCCCCGCTGCTGTCTCCAGAGCAAGAGGGAGAAGCCCCGTCGCTGTCTCCAACACAAGAGGGAGAAGCCCCGCCGCTGTCTCCAACACAAGAGGGAGAAGCCCCGCCGCTGTCTCCAACACAAGAGGGAGAAGCCCCGCCGCTGTCTCCAACACAAGAGGGAGAAGCCCCGCCGCTGTCTCAAACACAAGAGGGAGAAGCCCCGCCGCTGTCTCCAACACAAGAGGGAGAAGCCCAGCTGCTGTCTCCAGAGCAAGAGGGAGAAGCCCCGCTGCTGTCTCCAGAGCAAGAGGGAGAAGCACCGCTGCTGTCTCCAGAGCAAGAGGGAGAAGCCCAGCCGCTGTCTCCAGAGCAAGAGAGGGAAGCCCTGCTGCTGTCTCCAGAGCAAGAGGGAGAAGCCCCGTCGCTGTCTCCAGAGCAAGGGGGAGAAGCCCCGCTGCTGTCTCCAGAGCAAGAGGGAGAAGCCCCGTCACTGTCTCCAGAGCAAGAGGGAGAAGCCCCGTCACTGTCTCCAGAGCAAGAGTGGCAAGAGGGAGAAGCCCCGCCGCTGTCTCCAACACAAGAGGGAGAAGCCCCGCTGCTGTCTCCTGAGCAAGAGGGAGAAGCCCCGCTGCTGTCTCCAGAGCAAGAGGGAGAAGCCCCGCTGCTGTCTCCAGAGCAAGAGGGAGAAGCCCCGCTGCTGTCTCCAGAGCAAGAGGGGGAAGCCCTGCTGCTGTCTCCAGAGCAAGAGGGAGAAGCCCCATCGCTGTCTCCAGAGAAAGGGGGAGAAGCCCCGCTGCTGTCTCCAGATCAAGAGGGAGAAGCCCTGCTGCTGTATCCAGAGCAAGAGGGAGAAGCCCCGTCGCTGTCTCCAGAGCAAGAGGGGCAAGAGGGAGAAGCCCCGCTGCTGTCTCCAGAGCAAGAGGGAGAAGCCCCGCTGCTGTCTCCAGAGCAAGAGGGAGAAGCCCCGCTGCTGTCTCCAGAGCAAGAGGGAGAAGCCCCGCTGCTGTCTCCAACACAAGAGGGAGAAGCCCCGCCGCTGTCTCCAACACAAGAGGGAGAAGCACCGCCGCTGTCTCCAACACAAGAGGGAGAAGCCCCGCCGCTGTCTCCAACACAAGAGGGAGAAGCCCCGCCGCTGTCTCCAACACAAGAGGGAGAAGCCCTGCTGCTGTCTCCTGAGCAAGAGGGATAAGCCCCGCCGCTGTTTCCACAGCAAGAGGGAGAAGCCCCGTCGCTGTCTCCAGAGCAAGAGGGAGAAGCCCTGCTGCTGTCTACAGAGGAAGAGGGATAAGCCCCGTCGCTGTCTCCAGAGCAAGAGGGGCAAGAGGGAGAAGCCCCGCTGCTGTCTCCAGAGCAAGAGGGAGAAGCCCCGTCGCTGTCTCCAGAGCAAGAGGGAGAAGCCCTGCTGCTGTCTACAGAGCAAGAGGGAGAAGTCCCGTCGCTGTCTCCAGAGCAAGAGGGGCAAGAGGGAGAAGTCCCGCTGCTGTCGGCAAAGCAAGAGAGAGAAGCCCCGCCGCTGTCTCCAGAGCAAGCAGGAGAAGCCCTGCAGCTGTCTCCAGAGCAAAAGGGACAAGCCCCGCCGCTGTCTCCAGAGCAAGAGGGAGAAGCCCCGTCGCTGTCTCCAGAGCAAGAGGGAGAAGCCCTGCTGCTGTCTACAGAGGAAGAGGGATAAGCCCCGTCGCTGTCTCCAGAGCAAGAGGGGCAAGAAGGAGAAGCCCCGCTGCTGTCTCCAGAGCAAGAGGGAGAAGCCCCGTCGCTGTCTCCAGAGCAAGAGGGAGAAGCCCTGCTGCTGTCTACAGAGCATGAGGGAGAAGCCCCGTCGCTGTCTCCAGAGCAAGAGGGGCAAGAGGGAGAAGCCCCGCTGCTGTTGCCAAAGCAAGAGAGAGAAGCCCCGCCGCTGTCTCCAGAGCAAGCAGGAGAAGCCCTGCAGCTGTCTCCAGAGCAAAAGGGAGAAGCCCCGCCGCTGTCTCCAGAGCAAGAGGGAGAAGCCCAGTCGCTGTCTCCGAGCAAGAGGGAGAAGCCCTGCTGCTGTCTCCAGAGCAAGAGGGAGAAGCCCCGCTGCTGTCTCCAGAGCAAGAGGGAGAAGCCCCGCTGCTGTCTCCAGAGCAAGAGGGAGAAGCCCTGCTGCTGTCTCCAGAACAAGAGGGAGGAGCCCTGCTCCTGTCTCCAACAAAAGAGGGAGAAGCCCCACTGCTGTCTCCAACACAATAGGGAGAAGCCCCGCAGCTGTCTCCAACACAAGAGGGAGAAGCCCTGCTGCTGTCTCCAGAGCAAGAGGGAGAAGCCCCGCTGCTGTCTCCAGAGCAAGAGGGAGAAGCCCCGCCGCTGTCTCCAGAGCAAGAGGGGGAAGCCCTGTTGCTGTCTCCAGAGCAAGAGGGAGAAGCCCCGTCGCTGAAACCAGAGCAAGGGGGAGAAGCCCCGCTGCTGTCTCCAGAGCAAGAGGGAGAAGCCCTGCTGCTGTCTCCAGAGCAAGAGGGAGAAGCCCCGTCGCTGTCTCCAGAGCAAGAGGGGCAAGAGGGAGAAGCCCCGCCGCTGTCTCCAACACAAGATTGAGAAGCCCCGCCGCTGTCTCCAACACAAGAGGGAGAAGCCCAGCTGCTGTCTCCAGAGCAAGAGGGAGAAGCCCCGCTGCTGTCTCCAGAGCAAGAGGGAGAAGCCCCGCTGCTGTCTCCAGAGCAAGAGGGAGAAGCCCCGCCGCTGTCTCCAGAGCAAGAGGGGGAAGCCCTGCTGCTGTCTCCAGAGCAAGAGGGAGAAGCCCCGTCGCTGTCTCCAGAGAAAGGGGGAGAAGCCCCGCTGCTGTCTCCAGATCAAGAGGGAGAAACCCTGCTGCTGTATCCAGAGCAAGAGGGAGAAGCCCCGTCGCTGTCTCCAGAGCAAGAGGGGCAAGAGGGAGAAGCCCCGCTGCTGTCTCCAGAGCAAGAGGGAGAAGCCCTGCTGCTGTCTCCAGAGCAAGAGGGAGAAGCCCCGCTGCTGTCTCCAGAGCAAGAGGGAGAAGCCCCGCTGCTGTCTCCAGAGCAAGAGGGAGAAGCCCCTCTGCTGTCTCCAACACAAGAGGGAGAAGCCCCGCCGCTGTCTCCAACACAAGAGGGAGAAGCCCTGCTGCTGTCTCCTGAGCAAGAGGGAGAAGCCCTGCTGCTGTCTCCTGAGCAAGAGGGAGAAGCCCCGCCGCTGTCTCCAACACAAGAGGGAGAAGCCCCGCCGCTGTCTCCAACACAAGAGGGAGAAGCCCTGCTGCTGTCTCCTGAGCAAGAGGGAGAAGCCCCGTCGCTGTCTCCAGAGCAAGAGGGGCAAGAGGGAGAAGCCCCGCTGCTGTCTCCAGAGCAAGAGGGAGAAGCCCCGTCGCTGTCTCCAGAGCAAGAGGGAGAAGCCCTGCTGCTGTCTACAGAGCAAGAGGGAGAAGCCCCGTCGCTGTCTCCAGAGCAAGAGGGAGAAGCCCTGCTGCTGTCTACAGAGGAAGAGGGATAAGCCCCGTCGCTGTCTCCAGAGCAAGAGGGGCAAGAGGGGGAAGCCCCGCTGCTGTCTCCAGAGCAAGAGGGAGAAGCCCCGTCGCTGTCTCCAGAGCAAGAGGGAGAAGCCCTGCTGCTGTCTACAGAGCAAGAGGGAGAAGTCCCGTCGCTGTCTCCAGAGCAAGAGGGGCAAGAGGGAGAAGTCCCGCTGCTGTCGCCAAAGCAAGAGAGAGAAGCCCCGCCGCTGTCTCCAGAGCATGCAGGAGAAGACCTGCAGCTGTCTCCAGAGCAAAAGGGACAAGCCCCGCCGCTGTCTCCAGAGCAAGAGGGAGAAGCCCAGTCGCTGTCTCCGAGCAAGAGGGAGAAGCCCTGCTGCTGTCTCCAGAGCAAGAGGGAGAAGCCCCGCTGCTGTCTCCAGAGCAAGAGGGAGAAGCCCCGCTGCTGTCTCCAGAGCAAGAGGGAGAAGCCCCGCTCCTGTCTCCAACACAAGAGGGAGAAGCCCTGCTGCTATCTCCTGAGCAAGAGGGAGAAGCCCAGCTGCTGTCTCCAGAGCAAGAGGGAGAAACCCCGCTGCTGTCTCCAGAGCAAGAGGGAGAAGCCCCGCTGCTGTCTCCAGAGCAAGAGGGAGAAGCCCAGCCGCTGTCTCCAGAGCAAGAGGGGGAAGCCCTGCTGCTGTCTCCAGAGCAAGAGGGAGAAGCCCCGTCGCTGTCTCCAGAGCAAGGGGGAGAAGCCCCGCTGCTGTCTCCAGAGCAAGAGGGAGAAGCCCCGTCACTGTCTCCAGAGCAAGAGGGAGAAGCCCCGTCACTGTCTCCAGAGCAAGAGTGGCAAGAGGGAGAAGCCCCGCTGCTGTCTCCAGAGCAAGAGGGAGAAGCCCCGCTGCTGTCTCCAGAGCAAGAGGGAGAAGCCCCACTGCTGTCTCCAGAGCAAGAGGGAGAAGCCCCGCTGCTGTCTCCAGAGCAAGAGGGAGAAGCCCCGTCGCTGTCTCCAACACAAGAGGGAGAAGCCCCGCCGCTGTCTCCAACACAAGAGGGAGAAGCCCCGCCGCTGTCTCCAACACAAGAGGGAGAAGCCCCGCCGCTGTCTCCAACACAAGAGGGAGAAGCCCCGCCGCTGTCTCCAACACAAGATTGAGAAGCCCCGCCGCTGTCTCCAACACAAGAGGGAGAAGCCCAGCTGCTGTCTCCAGAGCAAGAGGGAGAAGCCCCGCTGCTGTCTCCAGAGCAAGAGGGAGAAGCCCCGCTGCTGTCTCCAGAGCAAGAGGGAGAAGCCCCGCCGCTGTCTCCAGAGCAAGAGGGGGAAGCCCTGCTGCTGTCTCCAGAGCAAGAGGGAGAAGCCCCGTCGCTGTCTCCAGAGAAAGGGGGAGAAGCCCCGCTGCTGTCTCCAGATCAAGAGGGAGAAACCCTGCTGCTGTATCCAGAGCAAGAGGGAGAAGCCCCGTCGCTGTCTCCAGAGCAAGAGGGGCAAGAGGGAGAAGCCCCGCTGCTGTCTCCAGAGCAAGAGGGAGAAGCCCTGCTGCTGTCTCCAGAGCAAGAGGGAGAAGCCCCGCTGCTGTCTCCAGAGCAAGAGGGAGAAGCCCCGCTGCTGTCTCCAGAGCAAGAGGGAGAAGCCCCGCTGCTGTCTCCAGAGCAAGAGGGAGAAGCCCCGCTGCTGTCTCCAACACAAGAGGGAGAAGCCCCGCCGCTGTCTCCAACACAAGAGGGAGAAGCCCCGCCGCTGTCTCCAACACAAGAGGGAGAAGCCCTGCTGCTGTCTCCTGAGCAAGAGGGAGAAGCCCCGCCGCTGTTTCCAGAGCAAGAGGGAGAAGCCCCGTCGCTGTCTCCAGAGCAAGAGGGAGAAGCCCTGCTGCTGTCTACAGAGGAAGAGGGATAAGCCCCGTCGCTGTCTCCAGAGCAAGAGGGGCAAGAGGGAGAAGCCCCGCTGCTGTCTCCAGAGCAAGAGGGAGAAGCCCTGCTGCTGTCTACAGAGCAAGAGGGAGAAGCCCCGTCGCTGTCTCCAGAGCAAGAGGGGCAAGAGGGAGAAGCCCCGCTGCTGTTGCCAAAGCAAGAGAGAGAAGCCCCGCCGCTGTCTCCAGAGCAAGCAGGAGAAGCCCTGCAGCTGTCTCCAGAGCAAAAGGGAGAAGCCCCGCCGCTGTCTCCAGAGCAAGAGGGAGAAGCCCAGTCGCTGTCTCCGAGCAAGAGGGAGAAGCCCTGCTGCTGTCTCCAGAGCAAGAGGGAGAAGCCCCGCTGCTGTCTCCAGAGCAAGAGGGAGAAGCCCCGCTGCTGTCTCCAGAGCAAGAGGGAGAAGCCCTGCTGCTGTCTCCAGAACAAGAGGGAGGAGCCCTGCTCCTGTCTCCAACAAAAGAGGGAGAAGCCCCACTGCTGTCTCCAACACAATAGGGAGAAGCCCCGCAGCTGTCTCCAACACAAGAGGGAGAAGCCCTGCTGCTGTCTCCAGAGCAAGAGGGAGAAGCCCCGCTGCTGTCTCCAGAGCAAGAGGGAGAAACCCCGCCGCTGTCTCCAGAGCAAGAGGGGGAAGCCCTGTTGCTGTCTCCAGAGCAAGAGGGAGAAGCCCCGTCGCTGAAACCAGAGCAAGGGGGAGAAGCCCCGCTGCTGTCTCCAGAGCAAGAGGGAGAAGCCCTGCTGCTGTCTCCAGAGCAAGAGGGAGAAGCCCCGTCGCTGTCTCCAGAGCAAGAGGGGCAAGAGGGAGAAGCCCCGCCGCTGTCTCCAACACAAGATTGAGAAGCCCCGCCGCTGTCTCCAACACAAGAGGGAGAAGCCCAGCTGCTGTCTCCAGAGCAAGAGGGAGAAGCCCCGCTGCTGTCTCCAGAGCAAGAGGGAGAAGCCCCGCTGCTGTCTCCAGAGCAAGAGGGAGAAGCCCCGCCGCTGTCTCCAGAGCAAGAGGGGGAAGCCCTGCTGCTGTCTCCAGAGCAAGAGGGAGAAGCCCCGTCGCTGTCTCCAGAGAAAGGGGGAGAAGCCCCGCTGCTGTCTCCAGATCAAGAGGGAGAAACCCTGCTGCTGTATCCAGAGCAAGAGGGAGAAGCCCCGTCGCTGTCTCCAGAGCAAGAGGGGCAAGAGGGAGAAGCCCCGCTGCTGTCTCCAGAGCAAGAGGGAGAAGCCCTGCTGCTGTCTCCAGAGCAAGAGGGAGAAGCCCCGCTGCTGTCTCCAGAGCAAGAGGGAGAAGCCCCGCTGCTGTCTCCAGAGCAAGAGGGAGAAGCCCCTCTGCTGTCTCCAACACAAGAGGGAGAAGCCCCGCCGCTGTCTCCAACACAAGAGGGAGAAGCCCTGCTGCTGTCTCCTGAGCAAGAGGGAGAAGCCCTGCTGCTGTCTCCTGAGCAAGAGGGAGAAGCCCCGCCGCTGTCTCCAACACAAGAGGGAGAAGCCCCGCCGCTGTCTCCAACACAAGAGGGAGAAGCCCTGCTGCTGTCTCCTGAGCAAGAGGGAGAAGCCCCGTCGCTGTCTCCAGAGCAAGAGGGGCAAGAGGGAGAAGCCCCGCTGCTGTCTCCAGAGCAAGAGGGAGAAGCCCCGTCGCTGTCTCCAGAGCAAGAGGGAGAAGCCCTGCTGCTGTCTACAGAGCAAGAGGGAGAAGCCCCGTCGCTGTCTCCAGAGCAAGAGGGGCAAGAGGGAGAAGCCCCGCTGCTGTCTCCAGAGGAAGAGGGAGAAGCACCGTTGCTGTCTCCAGAGCAAGAGGGAGAAGCCCCGCTGCTGTCTCCAGAGCAAGAGGGAGAAGCCCCGCTGCTGTCTCCAGAGCAAGAGGGAGAAGCCCCGCTGCTGTCTCCAGAGCAAGAGGGAGAAGCCCCATCGCTGTCTCCAACACAAGAGGGAGAAGCCCCGCCGCTGTCTCCAACACAAGAGGGAGAAGCCCCGCCGCTGTCTCCAACACAAGAGGGAGAAGCCCCGCCGCTGTCTCCAACACAAGAGGGAGAAGCCCTGCTGCTGTCTCCTGAGCAAGAGGGAGAAGCCACGCCGCTGTCTCCAGAGCAAGAGGGAGAAGCCCCGTCGCTGTCTCCAGAGCAAGAGGGAGAAGCCCTGCTGCTGTCTACAGAGGAAGAGGGAGAAGCCCCGTCGCTGTCTCCAGAGCAAGAGGGGCAAGAGGGAGAAGCCCCGCTGCTGTCTACAGAGCAAGAGGGAGAAGCCCTGCTGCTGTCTACAGAGCAAGAGGGAGAAGCCCCGTCGCTGTCTCCAGAGCAAGAGGGGCAAGAGGGAGAAGCCCCGCTGCTGTCGCCAAAGCAAGAGAGAGAAGCCCCGCCGCTGTCTCCAGAGCAAGCAGGAGAAGCCCTGCAGCTGTCTCCAGAGCAAAAGGGAGAAGCCCCGCCGCTGTCTCCAGAGCAAGAGGGAGAAGCCCCGTCGCTGTCTCCGAGCAAGAGGGAGAAGCCCTGCTGCTGTCTCCAGAGCAAGAGGGAGAAGCCCCGCTGCTGTCTCCAGAGCAAGAGGGAGAAGCCCCGCTGCTGTCTCCAGAGCAAGAGGGAGAAGCCCTGCTGCTGTCTCTAAAACAAGAGGGAGGAGCCCTGCTCCTGTCTCCAACACAAGAGGGAGAAGCCCCACTGCTGTCTCCAACACAAGAGGGAGAAGCCCCGCTGCTGTCTCCAACACAAGAGGGAGAAGCCCCGCAGCTGTCTCCAACACAAGAGGGAGAAGCCCCGCTTCTGTCTCCAGAGCAAGAAGGAGAAGCCCCGCCGCTTTCTCCAGAGCAAGAGGGAGAAGCCCCGCTCCTGTCTCCAGAGCAAGAGAAGCCCCGCTGCTGTCTCCAGAGCAAGAGGGAGAAGCCCCGCCGCTGTCTCCAGAGCAAGAGGGAGAAGCCCCGCCGCTGTCTCCAGAGCAAGAGGGAGAAGCCCCGCCGCTGTCTCCAGAGCAAGAGGGAGAAGCCCCGCCGCTGTCTCCAGAGCAAAAGGGAGAATCCCTGCTGCTGTCTCCAGAGCAAGAGGGAGAAGCCCCGCTGCTGTCTCCAGAGCAAGAGGGAGAAGCCCCGCTGCTGTCTCCAGAGCAAGAGGGAGAAGCCCCGCTGCTGTCTCCAGAGCAAGAGGGAGAAGCCCCGCTGCTGTCTCCAGAGCAAGAGGGAGAAGCCCCGCTGCTGTCTCCAGAGCAAGAGGGAGATGCCTCGTCGCTGTCTCCAACACAAGAGGGAGAAGCCCCGCCGCTGTCTCCAACACAAGAGGGAGAAGCACCGCCGCTGTTTACAGAGGAAGAGGTAGAAGCCCCGTCGCTGTCTCCAGAGCAAGAGGGAGAAGCCCTGCTGCTGTCTACAGAGGAAGAGGGAGAAGCCCCGTCGCTGTCTCCAGAGCAAGAGGGGCAAGAGGGAGAAGCCCCGCTGCTGTCTACAGAGCAAGAGGGAGAAGCCCCGTCGCTGTCTCCAGAGCAAGAGGGAGAAGCCCTGCTGCTGTCTACAGAGCAAGAGGGAGAAGCCCCGTCGCTGTCTCCAGAGCAAGAGGGGCAAGAGGGAGAAGCCCCGCTGCTGTCGCCAAAGCAAGAGAGAGAAGCCCCGCCGCTGTCTCCAGAGCAAGCAGGAGAAGCCCTGCAGCTGTCTCCAGAGCAAAAGGGAGAAGCCCCGCCGCTGTCTCCAGAGCAAGAGGGAGAAGCCCCGTCGCTGTCTCCAAGCAAGAGGGAGAAGCCCTACTGCTGTCTCCAGAGCAAGAGGGAGAAGCCCCGCTGCTGTCTCCAGAGCAAGAGGGAGAAGCCCCGCTGCTGTCTCCAGAGCAAGAGGGAGAAGCCCTGCTGCTGTCTCCAGAGCAAGAGGGAGGATCCCTGCTCCTGTCTCCAACACAAGAGGGAGAAGCCCCATTGCTGTCTCCAAGACAAGAGGGAGAAGCCCCGCTGCTGTCTCCAACACAAGAGGGAGAAGCCCCGCAGCTGTCTCCAACACAAGAGGGAGAAGCCCCGCTTCTGTCTCCAGAGCAAGAAGGAGAAGCCCCGCCGCTGTCTCCAGAGCAAGAGGGAGGAGTCCCGCTCCTGTCTCCAGAGCAAGAGGAGCCCCGCTTCTGTCTCCAGAGCAAGAGGGAGAAGCCCCGCCGCTGTCTCCAGAGCAAGAGGGAGAAGCCCCGCCGCTGTCTCCAGAGCAAGAGGGAGAAGCCCCGCCGCTGTCTCCAGAGCAAGAGGGAGAAGCCCCGCCGCTGTCTCCAGAGCAAAAGGGAGAATCCCTGCTGCTGTCTCCAGAGCAAGAGGGAGAAGCCCCGCTGCTGTCTCCAGAGCAAGAGGGAGAAGCCCCGCTGCTGTCTCCAGAGCAAGAGGGAGAAGCCCCGCTGCTTTCTCCAGAGCAAAAGGGAGAAGCCCCGCTGCTGTCTCCAGAGCAAGAGGGAGAAGCCCTGCTGCTGTCTCCAACACAAGAGGGAGAAGCCCCACTGCTGTCTCCAGAGCAAGAAGGAGAAGCCCCGCCGTTGTCTCCAGAGCAAAAGGGAGAAACCCTGCCGCTGTCTCCAGAGCAAGAGGGAGAAGCCCCATCGCTGTCTCCAGAGCAAGAGGGAGAAGCCCCGCTGCTGTCTCCAGAGCAAGAGGGAGAAGCCCCACTGCTGTCTCCAGAGCAAGAGGGAGAAGCCCCGCTGCTGTCTCCAGAGCAAGAGGGAGAAGCCCAGTCGCTGTCTCCAACACAAGAGGGAGAAGCCCCGCCGCTGTCTCCAACACAAGAGGGAGAAGCCCCGCCGCTGTCTCCAACACAAGAGGGATAAGCCCCGCCGCTGTCTCCAACACAAGAGGGAGAAGCCCCGTCGCTGTCTCCAACACAAGAGGGAGAAGCCCCGTCGCTGTCTCCGAGCAAGAGGGAGAAGCCCTGCTGCTGCCTCCAGAGCAAGAGGGAGAAGCCCCGCTGCTGTCTCCAGAGCAAGAGGGAGAAGCCCCGTCGCTGTCTCCAACACAAGAGGGAGAAGCCCCGCCGCTGTCTCCAACACAAGAGGGAGAAGCACCGCCGCTGTCTCCAACACAAGAGGGAGAAGCCCCGCCGCTGTCTCCAACACAAGAGGGAGAAGCCCCGTCGCTGTCTCCGAGCAAGAGGGAGAAGCCCTGCTGCTGTCTCCTGAGCAAGAGGGAGAAGCCCCGCCGCTGTCTCCAGAGCAAGAGGGAGAAGCCCCGTCGCTGTCTCCAGAGCAAGAGGGAGAAGCCCTGCTGCTGTATACAGAGGAAGAGGGAGAAGCCCCGTCGCTGTCTCCAGAGCAAAAGGGAGAATCCCTGCTGCTGTCTCCAGAGCAAGAGGGAGAAGCCCCGCTGCTGTCTCCAGAGCAAGAGGGAGAAGCCCCGCTGCTTTCTCCAGAGCAAGAGGGAGAAGCCCCGCTGCTGTCTCCAGAGCAAGAGGGAGAAGCCCTGCTGCTGTCTCCAACACAAGAGGGAGAAGCCCCACTGCTGTCTCCAGAGCAAGAAGGAGAAGCCCCGCCGTTGTCTCCAGAGCAAAAGCAAGAAACCCTGCCGCTGTCTCCAGAGCAAGAGGGAGAAGCCCCATCGCTGTCTCCAGAGCAAGAGGGAGAAGCCCCGCTGCTGTCTCCAGAGCAAGAGGGAGAAGCCCCACTGCTGTCTCCAGAGCAAGAGGGAGAAGCCCCGCTGCTGTCTCCAGAGCAAGAGGGAGAAGCCCAGTCGCTGTCTCCAACACAAGAGGGAGAAGCCCCGCCGCTGTCTCCAACACAAGAGGGAGAAGCCCCGCCGCTGTCTCCAACACAAGAGGGAGAAGCCCCGCCGCTGTCTCCAACACAAGAGGGAGAAGCCCCGTCGCTGTCTCCAACACAAGAGGGAGAAGCCCCGTCGCTGTCTCCGAGCAAGAGGGAGAAGCCCTGCTGCTGCCTCCAGAGCAAGAGGGAGAAGCCCCGCTGCTGTCTCCAGAGCAAGAGGGAGAAGCCCCGTCGCTGTCTCCAACACAAGAGGGAGAAGCCCCGCCGCTGTCTCCAACACAAGAGGGAGAAGCACCGCCGCTGTCTCCAACACAAGAGGGAGAAGCCCCGCCGCTGTCTCCAACACAAGAGGGAGAAGCCCCGTCGCTGTCTCCGAGCAAGAGGGAGAAGCCCTGCTGCTGTCTCCTGAGCAAGAGGGAGAAGCCCCGCCGCTGTCTCCAGAGCAAGAGGGAGAAGCACCGTCGCTGTCTCCAGAGCAAGAGGGAGAAGCCCTGCTGCTGTATACAGAGGAAGAGGGAGAAGCCCCGTCGCTGTCTCCAGAGCAAGAGGGGCAAGAGGGAGAAGCCCCGCTGCTGTCTACAGAGCAAGAAGGAGAAGCCCTGCTGCTGTCTACAGAGCAAGAGGGAGAAGCCCCTTCGCTGTCTCCAGAGCAAGAGGGGCAAGAGGGAGAAGCGCCGCTGCTGTCGCCAAAGCAAGAGAGAGAAGCCCCGCCGCTATCTCCAGAGCAAGCAGGAGAAGCCCTGCAGCTGTCTCCAGAGCAAAAGGGAGAAGCCCCTCCGCTGTCTCCAGAGCAAGAGGGAGAAGCCCCGTCGCTGTCTCCGAGCAAGAGGGAGAAGCCCTGCTGCTGTCTCCAGAGCAAGAGGGAGAAGCCCCGCTGCTGTCTCCAGAGCAAGAGGGAGAAACCCCGCTGCTGTCTTCAGAGCAAGAGGGAGAAGCCCTGCTGCTGTCTCCAACACAAGAGGGAGGAGTCCTGCTCCTGTCTCCAACACAAGAGGGAGAAGCCCCACTGCTGTCTCCAAGACAAGAGGGAGAAGCCCCGCTGCTGTCTCCAACACAAGAGGGAGAAGCCCCGCAGCTGTCTCCAACACAAGAGGGAGAAGCCCCGCTTCTGTCTCCAGAGCAAGAAGGAGATGCCCCGCCGCTGTCTCCAGAGCAAGAGGGAGAAGCCCCGCTCCTGTCTCCAGAGCAAGAGAAGCTCCGCTGCTGTCTCCAGAGCAAGAGGGAGAAGCCCCGCCGCTGTCTCCAGAGCAAGAGGGAGAAGCCCCGCCGCTGTCTCCAGAGCAAGAGGGAGAAGCCCCGCCGCTGTCTCCAACACAAGAGGGAGAAGCCCCGCCGCTGTCTCCAGTGCAAGAGGGAGAAGCCCCGCCGCTGTCTCCAGAGCAAAAGGGAGAATCCCTGCTGCTGTCTCCAGAGCAAGAGGGAGAAGCCCCGCTGCAGTCTCCAGAGCAAGAGGGAGAAGCCCCGCTGCTGTCTCCAGAGCAAGAGGGAGAAGCCCCGCTGCTGTCTCCAGAGCAAGAGGGAGAAGCCCCGCTGCTGTCTCCAGAGCAAGAGGGAGAAGCCCCGCTGCTGTCTCCAGAGCAAGAGGGAGAAGCCCCGTCGCTGTCTCCAACACAAGAGGGAGAAGCCCCGCCGCTGTCTCCAACACAAGAGGGAGAAGCACCGCCGCTGTCTACAGAGGAAGAGGGAGAAGCCCCGTCGCTGTCTCCAGAGCAAGAGGGAGAAGCCCTGCTGCTGTCTACAGAGGAAGAGGGAGAAGCCCCGTCGCTGTCTCCAGAGCAAGAGGGGCAAGAGGGAGAAGCCCCGCTGCTGTCGCCAAAGCAAGAGAGAGAAGCCCCGCCGCTGTCTCCAGAGCAAGCAGGAGAAGCCCTGCAGCTGTCTCCAGAGCAAAAGGGAGAAGCCCCGCTGCTGTCTCCAACACAAGAGGGAGAAGCCCCGCAGCTGTCTCCAACACAAGAGGGAGATGCCCCGCTTCTGTCTCCAGAGCAAGAAGGAGAAGCCCCGCTGCTGTCTCCAGAGCAAGAGGGAGAAGCCCCGCTCCTGTCTCCAGAGCAAGAGAAGCCCCGCTGCTGTCTCCAGAGCAAGAGGGAGAAGCCCCGCCGCTGTCTCCAGAGCAAGAGGGAGAAGCCCCGCCGCTGTCTCCAGAGCAAGAGGGAGAAGCCCCGCCGCTGTCTCCAGAGCAAGAGGGAGAAGCCCCGCCGCTGTCTCCAGAGCAAGAGGGAGAAGCCCCGCCGCTGTCTCCAGAGCAAAAGGGAGAATCCCAGCTGCTGTCTCCAGAGCAAGAGGGAGAAGCCCCGCTGCTGTCTCCAGAGCAAGAGGGAGAAGCCCCGCTGCTGTCTCCAGAGCAAGAGGGAGAAGCC
The DNA here is from genome assembly GCF_902713425.1 of Acipenser ruthenus. NCBI lineage: Eukaryota > Metazoa > Chordata > Actinopteri > Acipenseriformes > Acipenseridae > Acipenser > Acipenser ruthenus. The sequence goes on along the minus strand of NC_081216.1, from coordinate 10,725,269 downwards.
CCGCTGCTGTCTCCAGAGCAAGAGGGAGAAGCCCCGCTGCTGTCTCCAGAGCAAGAGGGAGAAGCCCCGCTGCTGTCTCCAGAGCAAGAGGGAGAAGCCCCGCTGCTGTCTCCAGAGCAAGAGGGAGAAGCCCCGCTGCTGTCTCCAGAGCAAGAGGGAGAAGCCCCGTCGCTGTCTCCAACACAAGAGGGAGAAGCCCCGCCGCTGTCTCCAACACAAGAGGGAGAAGCACCGCCGCTGTCTACAGAGGAAGAGGGAGAAGCCCCGTCGCTGTCTCCAGAGCAAGAGGGAGAAGCCCTGCTGCTGTCTACAGAGGAAGAGGGAGAAGCCCCGTAGCTGTCTCCAGAGCAAGAGGGGCAAGAGGGAGAAGCCCCGCTGCTGTCTACAGAGCAAGAGGGAGAAGCCCCGTCGCTGTCTCCAGAGCAAGAGGGAGAAGCCCTGCTGCTGTCTACAGAGCAAGAGGGAGAAGCCCCGTCGCTGTCTCCAGAGCAAGAGGGGCAAGAGGGAGAAGCCCCGCTGCTGTCGCCAAAGCAAGAGAGAGAAGCCCCGCCGCTGTCTCCAGAGCAAGCAGGAGAAGCCCTGCAGCTGTCTCCAGAGCAAAAGGGAGAAGCCCCGCTGCTGTCTCCAACACAAGAGGGAGAAGCCCCGCAGCTGTCTCCAACACAAGAGGGAGATGCCCCGCTTCTGTCTCCAGAGCAAGAAGGAGAAGCCCCGCCGCTGACTCCAGAGCAAGAGGGAGAAGCCCCGCTCCTGTCTCCAGAGCAAGAGAAGCCCCGCTGCTGTCTCCAGAGCAAGAGGGAGAAGCCCCGCCGCTGTCTCCAGAGCAAGAGGGAGAAGCCCCGCCGCTGTCTCCAGAGCAAGAGGGAGAAGCCCCGCCGCTGTCTCCAGAGCAAAAGGGAGAATCCCTGCTGCTGTCTCCAGAGCAAGAGGGAGAAGCCCCGCTGCTGTCTCCAGAGCAAGAGGGAGAAGCCCCGCTGCTGTCTCCAGAGCAAGAGGGAGAAGCCCCGCTGCTGTCTCCAGAGCAAGAGGGAGAAGCCCCGCTGCTGTCTCCAGACCAAGAGGGAGAAGCCCCGTCGCTGTCTCCAACACAAGAGGGAGAAGCCCAGCCGCTGTCTCCAACACAAGAGGGAGAAGCACCGCCGCTGTCTACAGAGGAAGAGGGAGAAGCCCCGTCGCTGTCTCCAGAGCAAGAGGGAGAAGCCCTGCTGCTGTCTACAGAGGAAGAGGGAGAAGCCCCGTCGCTGTCTCCAGAGCAAGAGGGGCAAGAGGGAGAAGCCCCGCTGTTGTCTACAGAGCAAGAGGGAGAAGCCCCGTCGCTGTCTCCAGAGCAAGAGGGAGAAGCCCTGCTGCTGTCTACAGAGCAAGAGGGAGAAGCCCCGTCGCTGTCTCCAGAGCAAGAGGGGCAAGAGGGAGAAGCCCCGCTGCTGTCGCCAAAGCAAGAGAGAGATGCCCCGCCGCTGTCTCCAGAGCATCTCCAGAGCAAGAGGGAGAAGCCCCGTCGCTGTCTCCGAGCAAGAGGGAGAAGCCCTGCTGCTGTCTCCAGAGCAAGAGGGAGAAGCCCCGCTGCTGTCTCCAGAGCAAGAGGGAGAAGCCCCGCTGCTGTCTCTAGAGCAAGAGGGAGAAGCCCTGCTGCTGTCTCCAGAACAAGAGGGAGGAGCCCTGCTCCTGTCTCCAACACAAGAGGGAGAAGCCCCACTGCTGTCTCCAAGACAAGAGGGAGAAGCCCCGCTGCTGTCTCCAACACAAGAGGGAGAAGCCCCGCAGCTGTCTCCAACACAAGAGGGAGAAGCCCCGCTTCTGTCTCCAGAGCAAGAAGGAGAAGCCCCGCCGCTGTCTCCAGAGCAAGAGGGAGAAGTCCCGCTCCTGTCTCCAGAGCAAGATAAGCCCCGCTGCTGTCTCCAGAGCAAGAGGGAGAAGCCCCGCCGCTGTCTCCAGAGCAAGAGGGAGAAGCCCCGCCGCTGTCTCCAGAGCAAGAGGGAGAAGCCCCGCCGCTGTCTCCAGAGCAAGAGGGAGAAGCCCCGCCGCTGTCTCCAGAGCAAGAGGGAGCAGCCCCGCCGCTGTCTCCAGAGCAAAAGGGAGAATCCCTGCTGCTGTCTCCAGAGCAAGAGGGAGAAGCCCCGCTGCTGTCTCCAGAGCAAGAGGGAGAAGCCCCGCTGCTGTCTCCAGAGCAGGAAGGAGAAGCCCCGCCGCTGTCTCCAGAGCAAAAGGGAGAAACCCTGCCGCTGTCTCCAGAGCAAGAGGGAGAAGCCCCATCGCTGTCTCCAGAGCAAGAGGGAGAAGCCCCGCTGCTGTCTCCAGAGCAAGAGGGAGAAGCCCCACTGCTGTCTCCAGAGCAAGAGGGAGAAGCCCCGCTGCTGTCTCCAGAGCAAGAGGGAGAAGCCCAGTCGCTGTCTCCAACACAAGAGGGAGAAGCCCTGCTGCTGTCTCCAACACAAGAGGGAGAAGCCCCACTGCTGTCTCCAGAGCAAGAAGGAGAAGCCCCGCCGCTGTCTCCAGAGCAAGAGGGAGAAGCCCCGCCGCTGTCTCCAACACAAGAGGGAGAAGCCCCGCCGCTGTCTCCAACACAAGAGGGAGAAGCCCCGCCGCTGTCTCCAGAGCAAGAGGGAGAAGCCCCGCCGCTGTCTCCAGAGCAAGAGGGAGAAGCCCCGCCGCTGTCTCCAGAGCAAAATTGAGAAACCCTGCTGCTGTCTCCAGAGCAAGAGGGAGAAGCCCCGCTGCTGTCTCCAGAGCAAGAGGGAGAAGCCCCGCTGCTGTCTCCAGAGCAAGAGGGAGAAGCCCCGCTGCTGTCTCCAGAGCAAGAGGGAGAACCCCCGCTGCTGTCTCCAGAGCAAGAGGGAGAAGCCCCGCTGCTGTCTCCAGAGCAAGAGGGAGAAGCCCCGCTGCTGTCTCCAGAGCAAGAGGGAGAAGCCCCGCCGCTGTCTCCAACACAAGAGGGAGAAGCCCCGCCGCTGTCTCCAACACAAGAGGGAGAAGCCCCGCCGCTGTCTCCAACACAAGAGGGAGAAGCCCTGCTGCTGTCTCCTGAGCAAGAGGGAGAAGCCCCGCCGCTGTCTCCAGAGCAAGAGGGAGAAGCCCCGTCGCTGTCTCCAGAGCAAGAGGGAGAAGCCCTGCTGCTGTCTACAGAGGAAGAGGGAGAAGCCCCGTCGCTGTCTCCAGAGCAAGAGGGGCAAGAGGGAGAAGCCCCGCTGCTGTCTACAGAGCAAGAGGGAGAAGCCCCGTCGCTGTCTCCAGAGCAAGAGGGAGAAGCCCTGCTGCTGTCTACAGAGCAAGAGGGAGAAGCCCCGTCGCTGTCTCCAGAGCAAGAGGGGCAAGAGGGAGAAGCCCCGCTGCTGTCGCCAAAGCAAGAGAGAGAAGCCCCGCCGCTGTCTCCAGAGCAAGCAGGAGAAGCCCTGCAGCTGTCTCCAGAGCAAAAGGGAGAAGCCCCGCCGCTGTCTCCAGAGCAAGAGGGAGAAGCCCCGTCCCTGTATCCAACACAAGAGGGAGAAGCCCCGCAGCTGTCTCCAACACAAGAGGGAGAAGCCCCGCTTCTGTCTCCAGAGCAAGAAGGAGAAGCCCCGCCGCTGTCTCCAGAGCAAGAGGGAGAAGCCCCGCTCCTGTCTCCAGAGCAAGAGAAGCCCCGCTGCTGTCTCCAGAGTAAGAGGGAGAAGCCCCGCCGCTGTCTCCAGAGCAAGAGGGAGAAGCCCCGCTGCTGTCTCCAGAGCAAGAGGGAGAAGCCCCGCCGCTGTCTCCAGAGCAAGAGGGAGAAGCCCCGCCGCTGTCTCCAGAGCAAGAGGGAGAAGCCCCGCCGCTGTCTCCAGAGCAAAAGGGAGAATCCCTGCTGCTGTCTCCAGAGCAAGAGGGAGAAGCCCCGCTGCTGTCTCCAGAGCAAGAGGGAGAAGCCCCGCTGCTGTCTCCAGAGCAAGAGGGAGAAGCCCCGCTGCTGTCTCCAGAGCAAGAGGGAGAAGCCCCGCTGCTGTCTCCAGAGCAAGAGGGAGAAGCCCCGCTGCTGTCTCCAGAGCAAGAGGGAGAAGCCCCGTCGCTGTCTCCAACACAAGAGGGAGAGGCCCCGCCGCTGTCTCCAACACAATAGGGAGAAGCTCCGCCGCTGTCTCCAACACAAGAGGGAGAAGCCCCTGCCGCTGTCTCCAACACAAGAGGGAGAAGCCCTGCTGCTGTCTCCTGAGCAAGAGGGAGAAGCCCCGCCGCTGTCTCCAGAGCAAGAGGGAGAAGCCCCGTCGCTGTCTCCAGAGCAAGAGGGAGAAGCCCTGCTGCTGTCTACAGAGGAAGAGGGAGAAGCCCCGTCGCTGTCTCCAGAGCAAGAGGGGCAAGAGGGAGAAGCCCCGCTGCTGTCTACAGAGCAAGAGGGAGAAGCCCCGCTGCTGTCGCCAAAGCAAGAGAGAGAAGCCCCGCTGCTGTCTCCAGAGCAAGCAGGAGAAGCCTTGCAGCTGTCTCCAGAGCAAAAGGGAGAAGCCCCGCCGCTGTCTCCAGAGCAAGAGGGAGAAGCCCCGTCGCTGTCTCCGAGCAAGAGGGAGAAGCCCTGCTGCTGTCTCCAGAGCAAGAGGGAGAAGCCCCACTGCTGTCTCCAGAGCAAGAGGGAGAAGCCCCGCTGCTGTCTCCAGAGCAAGAGGGAGAAGCCCTGCTGCTGTCTCCAGAACAAGAGGGAGGAGCCCTGCTCCTGTCTCCAACACAAGAGGGAGAAGCCCCACTGCTGTCTCCAAGACAAGAGGGAGAAGCCCCGCTGCTGTCTCCAACACAAGAGGGAGAAGCCCCGCAGCTGTCTCCAACACAAGAGGGAGAAGCCCCGCTTCTGTCTCCAGAGCAAGAAGGAGAAGCCCCGCCGCTGTCTCCAGAGCAAGAGGGAGAAGTCCCGCTCCTGTCTCCAGAGCAAGAGAAGCCCCGCTGCTGTCTCCAGAGCAAGAGGGAGAAGCCCCGCCGCTGTCTGCAGAGCAAGAGGGAGAAGCCCCGCCGCTGTCTCCAGAGCAAGAGGGAGAAGCCCCGCCGCTGTCTCCAGAGCAAGAGGGAGAAGCCCCGCCGCTGTCTCCAGAGCAAGAGGGAGAAGCCCCGTCGCTGTCTCCGAGCAAGAGGGAGAAGCCCTGCTGCTGTCTCCAGAGCAAGAGGGAGAAGCCCCGCTGCTGTCTCCAGAGCAAGAGGGAGAAGCCCCGCTGCTGTCTCCAGAGCGAGAGGGAGAAGCCCTGCTGCTGTCTCCAGAACAAGAGGGAGGAGCCCTGCTCCTGTCTCCAACACAAGAGGGAGAAGCCCCACTGCTGTCTCCAAGACAAGAGGGAGAAGCCCCGCTGCTGTCTCCAACACAAGAGGGAGAAGCCCCGCAGCTGTCTCCAGAGCAAGAGAAGCCCCGCTGCTGTCTCCAGAGCAAGAGGGAGAAGCCCCGCCGCTGTCTGCAGAGCAAGAGGGAGAAGCCCCGCCGCTGTCTCCAGAGCAAGAGGGAGAAGCCCCGCCGCTGTCTCCAGAGCAAGAGGGAGAAGCCCCGCCGCTGTCTCCAGAGCAAAATGGAGAATCCCTGCTGCTGTCTCCAGAGCAAGAGGGAGAAGCCCCGCTGCTGTCTCCAGAGCAAGAGGGAGAAGCCCCGCTGCTTTCTCCAGAGCAAGAGGGAGAAGCCCCGCTGCTGTCTCCAGAGCAAGAGGGAGAAGCCCTGCTGCTGTCTCCAACACAAGACGGAGAAGCCTCACTGCTGTCTCCAGAGCAAGAAGGAGAAGCCCCGCCGCTGTCTCCAGAGCAAAAGGGAGAAACCCTGCCGCTGTCTCCAGAGCAAGAGGGAGAAGCCCCATCGCTGTCTCCAGAGCAAGAGGGAGAAGCCCCGCTGCTGTCTCCAGAGCAAGAGGGAGAAGCCCCACTGCTGTCTCCAGAGCAAGAGGGAGAAGCCCCGCTGCTGTCTCCAGAGCAAGAGGGAGAAGCCCAGTCGCTGTCTCCAACACAAGAGGGAGAAGCCCTGCTGCTGTCTCCAACACAAGAGGGAGAAGCCCCACTGCTGTCTCCAGAGCAAGAAGGAGAAGCCCCGCCGCTGTCTCCAGAGCAAAAGGGAGAAACCCTGCCGCTGTCTCCAGAGCAAGAGGGAAAAGCCCCATCGCTGTCTCCAGAGCATGAGGGAGAAGCCCCGCTGCTGTCTCCAGAGCAAGATGGAGAAGCCCCGATGCTGTCTCCAGAGCAAGAGGGAGAAGCCCCGATGCTGTCTCCAGAGCAAGAGGGAGAAGCCCCGCTGCTGTCTCCAGAGCAAGAGGGAGAAGCCCCGCTGCTGTCTCCAGAGCAAAAGGGAGAAACCCCGCCGCTGTCTCCGGAGCAAGAGGGAGAAGCCCCATCGCTGTCTCCAGAGCAAGAGGGAGAAGCCCCGCTGCTGTCTCCAGAGCAAGAGGGAGAAGCCCCACTGCTATCTCCAACACAAGAGGGAGAAGCCCCGCTGCTGTCTCCACACAAGAGGGAGAAGCCCTGCTGCTGTCTCCAACACAAGAGGGAGAAGCCCCACTGCTGTCTCCAACACAAGAGGGAGAAGCCCCATCGCTGTCTCCAGAGCAAGAGGGAGAAGCCCCGCTGCTGCCTCCAGAGCAAGAGGGAGAAGCCCCGTCGCTGTCTCCAACACAAGAGGGAGAAGCCCTGCTGCTGTCTCCAACACAAGAGGGAGAAGCCCCACTGCTGTCTCCAGAGCAAGAAGGAGAAGCCCCGCCGCTGTCTCCAGAGCAAAAGGGAGAAACCCTGCCGCTGTCTCCAGAGCAAAAAGGGAGAAGCCCCATCACTGTCTCCAGAGCAAAAAGGGAGAAGCCCCATCACTGTCTCCAGAGCAAGAGGGATAAGCCCTGCTGCTGTCTCCAACACAAGAGGGAGAAGCCACGCTGCTGTCTCCAACACAAGAGGGAGAAGCCCCGCTGCTGTCTCCAACACAAGAGGGAGAAGCCCCGCTGCTGTCTCCAGAGCAAGAGGGAGAAGCCCCGCTGCTGTCTCCAGAGCAAGAGGGAGAAGCCCCGCTGCTGTCTCCAGAGCAAGAGGGAGAAGCCCCGCTGCTGTCTCCAGAGCAAGAGGGAGAAGCCCTGCTGCTGTCTCCAGAGCAAGAGGGAGAAGCCCTGCTCCTGTCTCCAACACAAGAGGGAGAAGCCCTGCTGCTGTCTCCAACACAAGAGGGAGAAGCCCCACTGCAGTCTCCAGAGCAAGAGGGAGAAGCCCCGCCGCTGTCTCCAGAGCAAAAGGGAGAAACCCTGCCGCTGTCTCAAGAGCAAGAGGAAGAAGCCCCATCGCTGTCTCCAGAGCAAGAGGGAGAAGCCCCATCGCTGTCTCCAGAGCAAGAGGGAGAAGCCCCGCTCCTGTCTCCATCACAAGAGGGAGAAGCCCTGCTGCTGTCTCCAGAGCAAGAGGGAGAAGCCCCGCTCCTGTCTCCAACACAAGAGGGAGAAGCCCTGCTGCTGTCTCCAGAGCAAGAGGGAGAAGCCCCGCTGCTGTCTCCAGAGCAAGAGGGAGAAGCCCAGCTGCTGTCTCCAGAGCAAGAGGGAGAAGCCACACTGCTGTCTCCAACACAAGAGGGAGAAGCCCCGCTGCTGTCTCCAACACAAGAGGGAGAAGCCCCGCTGCTGTCTCCAACACAAGAGGGAGAAGCCCCGCTGCTGTCTCCAACACAAGAGGGAGAAGCCCCGCTCCTGTCTCCAACACAAGAGGGAGAAGCCCTGCTGCTGTCTCCAGAGCAAGAGGGAGAAGCCCCGCTGCTGTCTCCAGAGCAAGAGGGAGAAGCCCCGCTGCTGTCTCCAGAGCAAGAGGGAGAGGCCCCGCAGCTGTCTCCAGAGCAAGAGGGAGAAGCCCCGCTGCTGTCTCCAGAGCAAGAGGGAGAAGCCCCGCTGCTGTCTCCAGAGCAAGAGGGAGAAGCCCCGCCGCTGTCTCCAGAGCAAGAGGGAGAAGCCCCGCCGCTGTCTCCAGAGCAAGAGGGAGAAGCCCCGCCGCTGTCTCCAGAGCAAGAGGGAGAAGCCCCGCCGCTGTCTCCAGAGCAAAAGGGAGAATCCCTGCTGCTGTCTCCAGAGCAAGAGGGAGAAGCCCCGCTGCTGTCTCCAGAGCAAGAGGGAGAAGCCCCGCTGCTGTCTCCAGAGCAAGAGGGAGAAGCCCCGCTGCTTTCTCCAGAGCAAGAGGGAGAAGCACCGCTGCTGTCTCCAGAGCAAGAGGGAGAATCCCTGCTGCTGTCTCCAACACAAGAGGGAGAAGCCCCACTGCTGTCTCCAGAGCAAGAAGGAGAAGTCCCGCCGCTGTCTCCAGAGCAAAAGGGAGAAACCCTGCCGCTGTCTCCAGAGCAAGAGGGAGAAGCCCCATCACTGTCTCCAGAGCAAGAGGGAGAAGCCCCGCTGCTGTCTCCAGAGCAAGAGGGAGAAGCCCTGCTGCTGTCTCCAGAGCAAGAGGGAGAAGCCCTGCTCCTGTCTCCAACACAAGAGGGAGAAGCCCTGCTGCTGTCTCCAACACAAGAGGGAGAAGCCCCACTGCAGTCTCCAGAGCAAGAAGGAGAAGCCCCGCCGCTGTCTCCAGAGCAAAAGGGAGAAACCCTGCCGCTGTCTCAAGAGCAAGAGGGAGAAGCCCCATCGCTGTCTCCAGAGCAAGAGGGAGAAGCCCCATCGCTGTCTCCAGAGCAAGAGGGAGAAGCCCCGCTCCTGTCTCCAACACAAGAGGGAGAAGCCCTGCTGCTGTCTCCAGAGCAAGAGGGAGAAGCCCCGCTCCTGTCTCCAACACAAGAGGGAGAAGCCCTGCTGCTGTCTCCAGAGCAAGAGGGAGAAGCCCCGCTGCTGTCTCCAGAGCAAGAGGGAGAAGCCCAGCTGCTGTCTCCAGAGCAAGAGGGAGAAGCCACACTGCTGTCTCCAACACAAGAGGGAGAAGCCCCGCTGCTGTCTCCAACACAAGAGGGAGAAGCCCCGCTGCTGTCTCCAACACAAGAGGGAGAAGCCCCGCTGCTGTCTCCAACACAAGAGGGAGAAGCCCCGCTCCTGTCTCCAACACAAGAGGGAGAAGCCCTGCTGCTGTCTCCAGAGCAAGAGGGAGAAGCCCCGCTGCTGTCTCCAGAGCAAGAGGGAGAAGCCCCGCTGCTGTCTCCAGAGCAAGAGGGAGAAGCCCCGCAGCTGTCTCCAGAGCAAGAGGGAGAAGCCCCGCTGCTGTCTCCAGAGCAAGAGGGAGAAGCCCCGCCGCTGTCTCCAGAGCAAGAGGGAGAAGCCCCGCCGCTGTCTCCAGAGCAAAAGGGAGAATCCCTGCTGCTGTCTCCAGAGCAAGAGGGAGAAGCCCCGCTGCTGTCTCCAGAGCAAGAGGGAGAAGCCCCGCTGCTGTCTACAGAGCAAGAGGGAGAAGCCCCGCTGCTTTCTCCAGAGCAAGAGGGAGAAGCACCGCTGCTGTCTCCAGAGCAAGAGGGAGAATCCCTGCTGCTGTCTCCAACACAAGAGGGAGAAGCCCCACTGCTGTCTCCAGAGCAAGAAGGAGAAGTCCCGCCGCTGTCTCCAGAGCAAAAGGGAGAAACCCTGCCGCTGTCTCCAGAGCAAGAGGGAGAAGCCCCATCACTGTCTCCAGAGCAAGAGGGAGAAGCCCCGCTGCTGTCTCCAGAGCAAGAGGGAGAAGCCCCACTGCTGTCTCCAGAGCAAGAGGGAGAAGCCCCGCTGCTGTCTCCAGAGCAAGAGGGAGAAGCCCAGTCGCTGTCTCCAACACAAGAGGGAGAAGCCCTGCTGCTGTCTCCAACACAAGAGGGAGAAGCCCCACTGCTGTCTCCAGAGCAAGAAGGAGAAGCCCCGCCGCTGTCTCCAGAGCAAAAGGGAGAAACCCTGCCGCTGTCTCCAGAGCAAGAGGGAGAAGCCCCATCGCTGTCTCCAGAGCATGAGGGAGAAGCCCCGCTGCTATCTCCAGAGCAAGAGGGAGAAGCCCCGATGCTGTCTCCAGAGCAAGAGGGAGAAGCCCCGCTGCTGTCTCCAGAGCAAGAGGGAGAAGCCCCGCTGCTGTCTCCAGAGCAAGAGGGAGAAGCCCCGCTGCTGTCTCCAGAGCAAAAGGGAGAAACCCCGCCGCTGTCTCCGGAGCAAGAGGGAGAAGCCCCATCGCTGTCTCCAGAGCAAGAGGGAGAAGCCCCATCGCTGTCTCCAGAGCAAGAGGGAGAAGCCCCGCTGCTGTCTCCAGAGCAAGAGGGAGAAGCCACACTGCTGTCTCCAACACAAGAGGGAGAAGCCCCGCTGCTGTCTCCAACACAAGAGGGAGAAGCCCCGCTGCTGTCTCCAACACAAGAGGGAGAAGCCCCGCTGCTGTCTCCAACACAAGAGGGAGAAGCCCCGCTGCTGTCTCCAACACAAGAGGGAGAAGCCCCGCTCCTGTCTCCAACACAAGAGGGAGAAGCCCTGCTGCTGTCTCCAGAGCAAGAGGGAGAAGCCCCGCTGCTGTCTCCAGAGCAAGAGGGAGAAGCCCCGCTGCTGTCTCCAGAGCAAGAGGGAGAAGCCCCGCTGCTGTCTCCAGAGCAAGAGGGAGAAGCCCTGCTGCTGTCTCCAGAGCAAGAGGGAGAAGCCCTGCTCCTGTCTCCAACACAAGAGGGAGAAGCCCTGCTGCTGTCTCCAACACAAGAGGGAGAAGCCCCACTGCTGTCTCCAGAGCAAGAAGGAGAAGCCCCGCCGCTGTCTCCAGAGCAAAAGGGAGAAACCCTGCCGCTGTCTCCAGAGCAAGAGGGAGAAGCCCCATTGCTGTCTCCAGAGCAAGAGGGAGAAGCCCCGCTGCTGTCTACAGAGCAAGAGGGAGAAGCCCTGCTGCTGTCTCCAGAGCAAGAGGGAGAAGCCCTGCTGCTGTCTCCAGAGCAAGAGGGAGAAGCCCTGCTGCTGTCTCCAGAGCAAGAGGGAGAAGCCCCGCCGCTGTCTCGAGAGCAAGAGGGAGAAGCCCTGCTGCTGTCTACAGAGCAAGAGGGAGAAGCCCCGTCGCTGTCTCCAGAGCAAGAGGGAGAAGCCCCGCTGCTGTCTCCAGAGCAAGAGGGAGAAGCCCTGCTGCTGTCTCCAGAGCAAGAGGGAAAAGCCCTGCTGCTGTCTCCAGAGCAAGAGGGAGAAGCCCCGCTCCTGTCTCCAACACAAGAGGGAGAAGCCCTGCTGCTGTCTCCTGAGCAAGAGGGAGAAGCCCCGCTGCTGTCTCCAGAGCAAGAGGGAGAAGCCCCGCTGCTGTCTCCAGAGCAAGAGGGAGAAGCCCCGCCGCTGTCTCGAGAGCAAGAGGGAGAAGCCCTGCTGCTGTCTCCAGAGCAAGAGGGAGAAGCCCCGTCGCTGTCTCCAGAGCAAGATGGAGAAGCCCCGCTGCTGTCTCCAGAGCAAGAGGGAGAAGCCCTGCTGCTGTCTCCAGAGCAAGAGGGAAAAGCCCCGTCGCTGTCTCCAGAGCAAGAGGGGCAAGAGGGAGAAGCCCCGCTGCTGTCTCCAGAGCAAGAGGGAGAAGCCCCGCTGCTGTCTCCAGAGCAAGAGGGAGAAGCCCCGCTGCTGTCTCCAGAGCAAGTGGGAGAAGCCCCGCTGCTGTCTCCAGAGCAAGAGGGAGAAGCCCCGTCGCTGTCTCCAATACAAGAGGGAGAAGCCCCGCCACTGTCTCCATCACAAGAGGGAGAAGCCCCGCCGCTGTCTCCAACACAAGAGGGAGAAGCCCCGCCGCTGTCTCCAACACAAGAGGTAGAAGCCCCGCCGCTGTCTCCAACACAATAGGGAGAAGCCCCGCCGCTGTCTCAAACACAAGAGGGAGAAGCCCCGCCGCTGTCTCCAACACAAGAGGGAGAAGCCCTGCTGCTGTCTCCAGAGCAAGAGGGCGAAGCCCCGCTGCTGTCTCCAACACATGAGGGAGAAGCCCCGCCTCTGTCTCCAGAGCAAGAGCGAGAAGCCCCGTCGCTGTCTCCAGAGGAAGAGGGAGAAGCCCTGCTGCTGTCTCCAGAGCAAGAGGGAGAAACCCCGCTGCTGTATCCAGAGCAAGAAGGAGAAGCCCCGTCGCTGTCTCCAGAGCAAGAGGGAGAAGCCCCGTCGCTGTCTCCAACACAAGAGGGAGAAGCCCCGTCGCTGTCTCCAACACAAGAGGGAGAAGTCCCGGTGCTGTCTCCAGAGCAAGTGGGAGAAACCCCGCTGCTGTATCCAGAGGAAGAAGGAGAAGCCCCGTCGCTGTCTCCAACACAAGATGGAGAAGCCCCGTCGCTGTCTCCAACACAAGAGGGAGAAGCCCCGCTGCTGTCTCCAACACATGAGGGAGAAGCCCCGCCGCTGTCTCCAGAGCAAGAGGGAGGTTCTGTGGCCGGGGCCCGGGAGGAGGGCAGCAGTGCAACTAGCAGCAATTGCGCTGTCAGCCTGCCTTTGCAGCCTTTCAGCTGCCGGAGTGCCCTACTCCGTTGACAGTCTTGCCGCTGTGAGCATTACCACTGCCAGTGTTGCCCCTTGCTGCCTGTGGGCCCATCCAAGCCTCCTTTCTTGGCCCAGGACTATAGCCAAGACTGTTGGATTTTTAAGAGGGGGGGTGGCCTTTAAGATCATGTGTGCTACGCACAAGGGGGGAGATGTGGGATGCGGTACTCCCCGCCCCTGTGCATATTATGTATTATTTTGCATTTGTATTATGTATTATGTGTTGAAGGATGGGCGAAAACTCGTCCACCATTATTGTTATTTTTAATACCTCATGAGAATGCGTGACTGATCAGCTACTGATTATATAATTAGCTGACAGTCACGCAGAATTGTTATTCTCGTGCAGACTGTGGTCGAGGGGTTAATATGATAATGAATAGCCAGTTAATCCCTCGGCCATAATATAAAAGACCTGCAGCTTTGGCTGCACAGGATTGAGTGTTCAGGAGTGGAGAACGAGAGTAAGAGAGAGAGGAGGTAAAATAATAATTAGAAGAAAACAATTGCTACTCGTGCTGGAACAACCAGCACGACACTTGTTATAATTATTATTTGTTTGTTTGTTTTGGCCCCCGTGCCTTTTGTTTTATGAAAGTCTTTTGTTTTGTTTAAACCTTTTATTTTGAAATAAACGCACCGCAGCTCTTTTCATACTCCAGTCTGCTACTGTTGTGTGGTTTTATTTCCTGGCCTGACGTCACCACCAGCCATCCTATTCACACGGCATTATCAATGTTTCTTTCCTTCCCTTTCACGCCGTGAGTGACTTGGCAGCCGACGCGCCTCCCTCAGAAGTAAATAACATGACAACAAAAAATTGAATAAATCGAAACCTTTACAATATTTCTAATTTTCTGCTAGTAACTGAAAGGGCAGTCTATATTTGCCATACATATTTCTAATGCGTACAACAAGTTTATTTAACAATTAATTTTAAACTTCAGTATTGTTTTTATTATTTTTTTTGGGTGTGGGAAAACTACATGTAATATTACGTGAAGGATTACCACAGAGAAAGTGGTGAAGCCGTTGTGGCTGGTAATAGAGATAATGGTATGGTCATTGTGACTGTTAATCAAGACAAAACTAAGCAGAGCCTGAAAACGAAAGTGAAACTAGAAGAGAACATAAATCAGCTACTTTTCAGTGTGGATGTTTGTCTTCTTCACCCAACTACTTTCTCAGGAAACGAAAGCATTGTACAGGGTTGGTTTACAACCAACAGAGCCTATCGATGTGGTCTACAAAACAGGACTGTGAGTACACACCACTTGTATTTTTATTCCAAGAAGGAATGTTAATATATGTCCTAGCGATCTTGCCGATATTGTTACTGTGTGTAGCCCTGTTTCTATTGAAGAGCCAAACAAGTGTTTGGATACATTTGTAAACTTGAGCATGAATACAGTTTTAGAGGGAAACTGTGTGATGATTCTTTGAAGAACATTAAACTAAAAGTTGAACAAATAACCGCACTACTTCATGGAAAATTAGTTTGAAGTGTTTTTTTTCTATTTAATACTACAATACACGAGTGCCATTCCAGGGTTTGCAAGCAGAGGTCCTCGAAGGGTGGAACAAAGCAAGCTATGTGCTTACCTGCAATACCAGTATCCACCAGAGCGTTGCTAAAGAGACAGAAAAAGACCTGTGGGAAACCAAGAAGGACTTGTGTATCACCGCTGCATAAAAGAATAGAAAGAAAGGAGATGGACTTTTAACTTTTGACCCGCCTTTGAGAGGGATCCAGTGCCAGGCTGCCTGACCCAGTAAAGAGTCCATCTATGTTTTGTTTTGTTTTCCTTTTTGTTTTATTGTTTGGAATAGAAAACCAATATTATTATTATTATTATTATTTATTTCTTAGCAGACGCCCTTATCCAGGGCGACTTACAATTGTTACAAGATATCACATTATACAGATATCACATTATTTTACATACAATTACCCATTTATACAGTTGGGTTTTTACTGGAGCAATCTAGGTAAAGTACCTTGCTCAAGGGTACAACAGCAGTGTCCCCCACTGGGGATTGAACCCACAACCCTCCGGTCAAGAGTCCAGAGCCCTAACCACTACTCCACACTGCTGGAGGGTTGAAAAAGCGAGCTAGTGCCCCAAAACAGGTTTTTGTTTTCATTTAATTGTTTTGTTTATTTAATCCATGTAAATAAACCTGCCCTGTTTTCTTCATTTGAACTTCTGACTTCTGATCTCTAATTTGCACGAGTACAGTCGGAAATCCAAACAATTAGACCTAACAGGTCACAATAGTAACTTACCAAAGTATTAGCCACGGATTATCATTAAAAATAAAAGTTAAAATAAGTGTTGCTGTGCACCGCTAACGTGCTCAGCAAATCCTTTCATGAAAAAAAGGTAAAACACTGAACGAAAACTACATGGCATGTTTTTTTTTTACTGTTTAGATTTGAATATTGTTGTTGTTGTTGTTGTTGTTGTTCATTTCTTAGCAGATGCCCTTATCCAAGGCGACTTACAGTCTTAAACAAAAATACATTTCAAGAATCACAGTACAAGAAATAATACAATTAAGAACAAGATAAATACAATGACTTTGGTTCAAGCAAGTACAAGTATATGACAAAATACAATTCAATAACGGAGCAGATAACAGTGTCAGTGATAGTTACATCAGGATATGATTAAATACAAAATACTACAGATTAAATAACACTTGACAGATTACAGAACTCTAAAGTACAGGATTAAATGCAGTAAAAAAGGGGGCAGATAAGAGCAAGTAAAGCGCATTTAAGGAAGAGTGATAAGTGTCCAGAGGGAAAAAAGAGGAGTTCTACAGGTGCTTTCTGAAGAGGTGAGTCTTGAGGAGGCGCCGGAAGGTGGTCAGGGACTGGGCAGTCCTGACATCTGTAGGAAGGTCATTCCACCACTGTGGGACGAGGGTGAAGAAAGAGCGGGCTCTGGAGGCAGGGGAGCAAAGAGGAGGTAGAGCCAGTCTTCTAGTGCAGGAGGAGGGAGAGGTCGAGTGGGGGTATAGGGAGAGATGAGGGTCTGGAGGTAGCTGGGTGCGGTCTGGTCAAGGCATCTGTAGGCTAGTACAAGAGTCTTGAACTGGATGCAAGCGGTGATCGGGACTGTGGCGGAGTGTCCCGCCCCTATGTATTTATTTATTATTAGTTATATTATTGTTTGCGGCGCAGATAAAAGCGCCGCGTATTTGTTATTTGTTATTTATAATTTAAAACCCTGTGAGGATGCGTGACTGATCAGCTACTGATTATTTAACTAGCTGACAGCCACACATCCTTACCAAACGCGTGCAGACTGTGGCCGAGGGGTAATAAGATAATTAACAGCTATTTAACCCCTCGGCCAGAGTATAAGAACCTGCAGCTGTCAGTGCTGCGGGGAGGAGTCTACAGAGGAGAGTACGGGAGAACACGGGAGAGCGAAAGAAAAACAATTGCTATATTTAAAAATATACTTGTTTCTGTTTGTTTGGCCATCGCGCCTTTTTGTTTTGTGTTTTGTTATTTGTTTAAATCCTTGGTTTTGTTTATCTAATTATTAAATACGCTGAGTGCCGTAGCATTCAGCTTCACCCGCCCATCCACTGTTTTGGTTCAGTTACTTCCTGGTCTGTGACGTCACCACACCTCACCACTGCAAGCCATCCTGCCACATATGGTGTCAAAAGTGAGCCTCTGCCACCTCTACCGCTTCCACCACCAGGAGCAGAGCAGCGGGAGCTGCCTCTGCCTCCACCACCTCCACCACCAGGAGCAGAGCAGCAGGAGCTGCCTCTGCCTCCGCCACCTCCACCGCCAGGGGCAGAGCAGCAGGAGCTGCCTCTGCCTCCGCCACCTCCACCAGCAGAGGGTGAATGCCTGCTGGTTCCGTCTCAAGCGCCATGGGAGGACTGCTTACCGCTCCCAGCTGCACCAGCAGAGGGTGAATTCCTGCTGGTTCCGCTTCAACCGCCGTGGGAGGATTGCTTGCCCCTCCTAGCTCCACCAGCAGAGGGTGAATGCCTGCTGGTTCTGCCTCAACCGCCGTGGGAGAACAGCTTGCTGCTCCCAGCTCCACCAGCAGAGGGTGAATGCCTGCTGGTTCCGCCTCAGCCACCGTGGGAGGACTGCTTGCCCCTCCCACCTCCACCAGCAGAGGGTGAATACCTGCTGGTTCCATCTCCACCTCCACCTGCAGAGGGTGAATACCTGCTGGCTCCACATCCACCGTCATGGGAAGGACTGCTCCTGCCCTGCCTCACACCGCCCAAGGATGCCTGCCTCGCACCGCCCAAGGATGCCTGCCTCGCACCGCCCAAGGATGCCTGCTTCGCACCGCCCAAGGATGCCTGCCTCGCACCGCCTGAGGATGCCTGCTCCGCATCGCCCGGGGCTGCCTGTTGCTCCGCATCGCCTGGGGCTGCCTGTTGCTTCGCATCGCCTGGGACTCCCTGTTGCTCTGCATCGCCTGGAGAGCCACCAGTTACAGGGTACAAGGGAGAAGTGGAGCTCCCGCTGCCGCCTCCATGGCCAGGGGCTCCCCTCCCGAGTTCGCCTCCGGAGGGTCCGCTGCTGCTGCCGTCGCCTCCCGAGGGTCCTGTTTTGCCTGGGGTCGCTACCAGTCCTGCCATGCAGCTGGAAATACTGTGGCTGAAGCCCCATGAAGGGCAGCTGCCGGCCACGGAAAAGGGGGGGGAGGTCAGAAGACCAGCTCCCCCAGCCGCACTTTCGCGGCAGGAAATACTGTGGCTGAAGCCCCATGAAGGGCAGCTGCAGGCCACGAAGAAGGGGGGGGAGGTCAGAAGACCAGCTCCCCCAGCTGCACTTTCGCGGCAGGAAATACTGTGGCTGGAGCCCCATGAAGGGCAGCTGCCAGCCATGAAGAAGGGGGGGGGGGAGGTCAGGAGACCAGCTCCCCCCGCAGCAATTTCGCTACAGGAGAAAGGGTGGCCGGAGCCCCACGGAGGGGAGCTGCCGGCCATGAAGAAGGGGGGGCAGGTCTGGAGACCACCCCCAAAATTTCCTTGGCCGGAGGAGCCGGCCTGTGCGTGGTTCACTGGGACGCTACAGTTTTTGGGGTGGGAGGAGGACATCCCGCCATGGCCGCCCCCGGAGACGCCTTGCTTCCCCTGTTCCTGGGCCGGGACTGCTAGCCGGGACTTTAAGGACTAAGGGGGGAGGTGGCCGAAGAGGCCATGTGTGCTGCGCACAAGGGGGGGCATGTGTGGCGGAGTGTCCCGCCCCTATGTATTTATTATTATTTATATTATTGTTTGCGGCGTAGATAAAAGCGCCGCATATTTGTTATTTGTTATTTATAATTTAAAACCCTGTGAGGATGCGTGGCTGATCAGCTACTGATTATTTAACTAGCTGACAGTCACGCATCCTTACCAAACGCGTGCAGACTGTGGCCGAGGGGTAATAAGATAATTAACAGCTAGTTAACCCCTCGGCCAGAGTATAAGAACCTGCAGCTGTCAGTGCTGCGGGGAGGAGTCTACAGAGGAGAGTACGGGAGAACACGGGAGAGCGAAAGAAAAACAAATTGCTATATTTAAAAATATACTTTTTTCTGTTTGTTTGGCCATCGCGCCTTTTTGTTTTGTGATTTGTTATTTGTTTAAATCCTTGGTTTTGTTTATTTAATTATTAAATACGCTGAGTGCCGTAGCATTCAGCTTCACCCGCCCATCCACTGTTTTGGTTCAGTTACTTCCTGGTCCGTGACGTCACCACACCTCACCACTGCAAGCCATCCTGCCACAGGGACCCAGTGGAGTGAGCGGAGCAGTGGAGTTGCGTGGGAGAAGCGAGGCAGAGAGAACACCAGGCAAGCAGCTGAGTTCTGGATTAGCTGGTGTGCACAGGTGGCGGACGCAGGGAGGCCAGCCAGGAGGGCATTGCAGTAGTCTAGGCGGGAGAGTACCAGGGCCTGGACCAGGAGCTGGGTTGCGTAGTTGGTGAGGAAGGGTCGGATTCTTCGGATGTTGCTCAGGAAGAATCGGCAAGTGCATGCCAGAGTGGAGATGTGCTGGGAATAAGAGAGGCAGGGGTCGAGAGTGACTCAGAGGTTCTTAACTGAGAAGGAGGGAGAGAGTGTGGTAGATTCCAGAGGAACAGAGATTGAGATCAGAGGAGGAGGAGGAGGAGGAGGGAAAGAAAAGGAGGTCAGATTTAGAGAGGTTGAGTTTGAGGTGATGCGAGTGCATCCAGGAGGAGATAGCAGACAGAAGGTAGTGATACGGGAGGGGATGGTGGAGTCAGAGGTGGGGAAGGAGAGGAAAATCTGAGCATCATCAGAAATGGTATGAGAAACCATAGGATGTGATGAGGGGGCCCAGGGAGTGGGTGGGTGGAGAACAGGAGAGGACCCAAGACTGACCCTTGGGGGACTCCTGTTGAGAGAGGGTGAGGTGTGGAGGTTGCTCCACGCCAGGATACCTGGTAAGTGCGGTTGGAGAGGTAGGAGGAGAACCAGGCCAGAACAGTGCCAGAGATTCCCAGGTCAGCGAGAGAGGATAGTAGAATAGAGTGATCGACAGTGTCAAAGGCAGCAGAGAGGTCGAGGAGAATTAGGACAGAGGAGAGAGAGGCAGCTCGGGCAGAGTTGAGTGAGTTGGTGACAGACAGGAGGGCGGTTTCAGTGGAGGGAGGTGGGGTCGAGGGTAGGTTTTTTGAGGAGGGGAATGATAGAGGCTTGTTTGAAGGCAGAGGGGAAAAGACCAGAAAGGAGAGAGGTGTTGAGAAGGGAGGAGATGAAGGGAAGTAGAGCAGGAGCAGCAGCTTGAAAGAGGTGAATGAGGAGGGGGTCCAGGGCACACGTGGTGGGTTTGTGACCCTGGAGCAGGGAGGAGAGGTGAGAGTCTGAGAAGGTGGAGAAGGAGGGTGAGTTAGTAGGGGATGCAGTGGTGTAGGGGTTGGAGTGGGAGGGAGAGGAGAAGGAGGAGAGGAGAGTGTGGTAGAGGTCTAGGGCAGCAGGGAGTTTGGTTCTCTTCCATTTCTTTTCAGCAGATCGCAGTGTGGTTCTTGCTGAGCGGAGCGCAGAGGAGAGCCAGGGTTGGGGAGGGGAGCAGCGAGCAGGTTGGGAGGTGAGGGGACAGAGGGAGTCGAGAGGGTGGAGGTAGCAGTCTACAGAGAGTTGGGAGAAGGAGTCGATAGGAGGGAGGTGAGAGAGAGCGGTGGAGGCAAGGACAGAGGGGGAGAGAGAGCGGAGGTTACAGTGGGGGTAGGAGGAGCAGGGAGAGAGGGGAGAGACAGAGAAAAAGAGATTAAATAGTGATCAGAGAAGTCCAGGGGGGTGACAGAGATGGTGGAGGGGCAACAGGCCCTGGAGAAGGTGAGGTCCAGTTGACAGCCAGCTTTGTGGGTAGGGGGGATGGAGAGAGACAGAAATCGAAGGAGTGAAGGAGAGGGAGGAATCTGGCAGAGTGGCTGGGGTTGTAAAGATGGATATTGAAGTCACCTAACAGGACAGTTGGGGTAGACAGAGAGGGGAGGGAGGAGAGTAGATAGTCAAGTTCATCGAGAAAGTGAGCAAGAGGTCTAGGGGGGTGGTACAGTACAATTAGCTGGAGTTGACAGGGAGAGGTTAGTTGGACAGCATGAAATTCAAAGGTGTTAACAGAGAGTGAGGAGAGGTCGGAGGGGACAGAAAAGAGTAAGGAGGGAGAGAGGAGAAGACCAGTCCCACCTCCCCGTCCAGTGAGACGCGGGGTATGGGACAGGATGTAGAGAGAGGACAGGGCGGCAGGAGTTACAGTGTTATCAGGGGACAGCCAGGTTTCAGTGAGAGCAAGGAAATCGAGAGAGAGAAGTGGGAGGCAAAGGCAGAGATGAAATCAGCTTTGTTAGCAGAAGAGTGACAGTTCCAGAGTGCTTCAGAGAGTGTGCAGGAGAAGGGGGAGAGGCAGAGGGATGAGGTTAGAGGGGTTGGAGGAGGAGCAGCGGCAGAGGGCGAGGGCGAGAGGACAGAACAGGGATGTGAGAGACAGTCATAGCAGGACAGACGAGACAAATAGGCACAGTGGGAGCGGTGGGGTGGAGGGTACAGACCTGACTAGTAGATGGCTTCTTCCAGAGCGCTGTTAGGGTCGGATCTTTTCCAACAGCGTCTCGGCGCAGGCCTCCCCTCGCTGGACTTCCACAGCTAGACTCCCGGCTCTTTTGTTGTGAGGCACTTCGGTTGGCTAGTGCTTCGTGCAGACGTACAAATAGCCTGCCTGATTAATATAACAACTATCTACCTCAGACACCGGTTACCTGTAAATTGTATATCCATCTTCATGATTGAGCATGACATGAATTAAAGGTTCTTGGTCAAAATGTACATCATTTTGACACAGTGTATTTCAATTAAACAAATAGGCTTCTGAAGTCTTATAGTATAATAAACTGGTTCATATAATGTTATTATTATTATTATTATTATTATTATTTATTTCTTAGCAGACGCCCTTATCCAGGGCGACTTACAATTGTTACAAGATAACACATTATACATTATTTCACATTATACAGATATCACATTATTTTTACATACAATTACCCATTTATACAGTTGGGTTTTTACTGGAGCAATCTAGGTAAAGTACCTTGCTCAAGGGTACAACAGCAGTGTCCCCCACTGGGGATTGAACCCACAACCCTCCGGTCAAGAGTCCAGAGCCCTAACCACTACTCCACACTGCTGTCCTATGTTGAAATTGTTTGTACAGTGACTACTGAATTTCTCCTGTGACTACAGTTTACAGGGATTAGTCAAGACACTACTGACGACAAAAATATAAAACCCTGGTGTAACAGGGCGAGGAGCCCTGTACATTGATTTGTTTATTTATTTTTAGAACAGGGTCTCCCCCTCCGCCCCTGTGCAGGTTATTGTTTTGTATTTGTTTGTTATGATTTATTTATGTATTTATATAGGACGGCGAAGTGCCGCGTGTTTGTTATTGTTTTGTTTTTATTGAAAATGTGTTCTGGCAGAGGCGAGGTTGGGTACTCGCCCTCTGCCAGGAATAATTAAAAACCTCGTGCAGATTGTGACTGAGTGGTAATGAGATAATTGATAGTTAACCCCTCGGCCACAGTAAATAAAAGCCTGCAGCTCTCTGCACTCAGGGTGGTGGGTGTTCAGAGGAGGAACGAGAGCGAGAGAAGAAAAGTCAAATTAAATACAGGACCAGTGAAGGCTGCTGCCCAGCCTGACCGGTATGTTTAATTTTGTGTTCATGATTTGATTTTGTTTATGTCTTTTGTTTTGCTCTGTGAGCAAGTGTTTCTGTTTAAATATTTATTTTATTTTTGTTATTTGAAAATAAACCCCATCCCTGTCAACCACCACCAAAACACACATTATTTACAGGCAAGTATCTGCCCTGGCATACTAGATAATTCAATATTTGTAGTTATGAAAATATTTTTGCTTTTTCTATACTTGTGAATATGAATGAGATTTAGTCACTTGTTTTAACCATTTGTAACCTTATGGAATTTTTGTTGTATTGCTAAAGTGATTGTGATGAGTCAAAGGGGTTTTGGTCTGTAATTCAGCCTCCCGACAGTAGAGGGCATCTCGGGACTTCCCTTACCAAGGTCTCGTGACCATGACGAAAGTCATCTTTATGAGGGGCGTCACCTTGGCAAGGGGAGGAAGTTTGAGTATGTAAATCCCGGCCACTTGAGTCAAGTGAGTTGTAAGGACACTTGTCAGTTTGGGATTGGTGTTCCACTGACTACAGGGGCGGGGCTTTGCATACTAAAGGGAACGTGCTACTGTGTTCCGGGTTGGTCCTTGAAAACATAGGCAGGGTTATTGGGTTTGAGGGAGACACAGTATAGTTTGTTTTGATTAGTTTGATTTCTTATCACGGTGTTTGGAATATACAATAACAGCTCTTTTGTTTTTATCCCTTTTCATGTCCGGGATATCGTGAAGAGGACTGAGGAAATATGAACCCTCCATTCTTTTTGTTATTTATTCCAACACCCCCTCCCTCACGTCATTCTTTTTTATTTATCGTGTAACTAAAAATAATAATAAAAAAAGATTTGGTTGCACGTAAATGGCTGTCTGGACATTCCATTAATACTCACATGCCTCACAGTGATATACCCTTGAGCAAGGTACTTTACCTAGATTGCTCCAGTAAAAACCCAACTGCACAAATGGGTAATTGTATGTAAAAATAATGTGATATCTTGTAACAATTGGAAGTTGCCCTGGATAAGGGTGTCTGCTAAGAAATTAATAATAATAATTTTCACCCAGTGTAATGTTACAAACAAGAAATTATTAATGCCTATTAGCCTATCTGAACATTATGACAGCTGACCTCTACTGTAGATTTTATTTGAATTATACAATAATGAAATCTTGGTATAAAAAATGGCATATTAGATATTACAATAAAGATTCCTTAGGTGATTGCGGATTTGCAATGCGATCTTGGCTTTAACACCTATGTCTAATGCACACAAGAACAAATAACAGGCGTCCACTAGGCATGTGATTGAGTGGACCTTTGGTTTACTAAAAATGAGGTTTCGGTGCCTCAACAAATCAGGTGGTGTGGTTCAATGCGACCCCCAAACTGTGGATCTTCATAGCGTGTTGTATCCAGGAGGAAGAAGCGCCTCATCTTGAACCATGGGAGCCTCCTCAAAATATTCCTCCTGTAGAAGCTGCCAGGGCCAGGGCTGTCAGGCAACAGATCATTAACATGGATTTTGCCTAAACATATTTGTAATATTGTCAGACTCCCCCAAACTTCATGTACAATGTACACATTCACCTTCACACTTTTGTATGCATATTGTGATATAATGAGGGGATTGGTGCAAAATGGGAGATACATTAGGGCAGTCTTGATGGCAAATTCTGACTTCAGTCATACCGGAAGCAAGATGGCTGCCAAACAGGAAGTGACTAGTTTTAATGCCACATCATCAAAAGGGGCGTTCCCAGGGGGATAAAAAGGGAGGCCCAGGCAAGTACCAGGGGAAAAAAGAGTTGGGAGAGTGGTATGCTACAGGAAGTGAGTACTGAGATTGTTGGATTACTTGTTATTGACCTTGGATTGTTTGACTGCCTGCTGTGTGCTTAATACCTGGACTGTTTTGAAAACCCTGGATTGTGTATGAACCTTGGCCTGTTTCACCGACTATCCTATGCTGGATGGACATGTAAATAAAGCACTAACAGGTACCGCCCTGTTTGGAATTAACTTTACAGTATTTTGTCTCTGTTTACATACTGTCCCGCTACAAAGTACTGTATGCATATTCTACACAGCCTATGAAGTTGCTACATATGGTGGAGAATGCGGGCACAGTTTTGAGACAAAGAATACAGTGAAAATATAATGTCGGAAACAAAGATGGACGCGATCCTCCAAGCTTTACTACAGAGTGTAGCTAGCCAACAAGAGGCTATACGGGCACAGCAGGTGGCACACCAGGATGCTATGAGGATGCATCAGGAGGCACTGATAGTGCAGCAGCAAACAAACCAGGTAATGCAAGGAGAACAAACACTTGTAAAAACCAGTATTGACTCACTAGCAGCCAAAATGGAGGCTCTTCCTACAAACCCAATAGGAGAAATACTAGCCATTTCTTAAAGAAGATGACCCCACAAGATGATGTGGAGGCCTTTCTCATGACGTTTGAAAGGACAGCAGAAAGAGAAAAGTGGCCAAAGACTGAATGGGCTGGCTTACTGGCACCCTATCTCTCAGGGGATCCACAGAAGGCCTATTACGACCTGGACTTCGCAGAATCCCAGGATTACAGTAAACTGAAGGCAGAGATACTACATCGTCTGGGAGTTACCGATGCAGTGCGGGCGCACCGGTTCCACAAATGGGGGTACAACGTAGGGAAACCCCCCCGCTCCCAAATGTTTGATTTAATCAACCTTGCAAAGAAATGGCTTCGACCAGACGAAAGAACAACGGCAGAGATCGTAGAACTAATCGTCCTAGACCAGTTCCAGCAAGGATTACCCAAGGATCTTCGGCGCTGGGTGGGCCAGAACAACGCCACAACCGCAGACCAGCTGGTGGCATTGGTTGAACGTTATGCGACAGCAGCAGCAGTGGAGAAGCATCTGGAACCAGAACCCCAGGCCTCCCGAACCAACCGTCCCTACAAGCCCGGTAAGCCTGTTCTACCTCTGGGGGGGGGAAGACCATGTGGCTACCGAGGGCAAAGGAAGTGTAGGGGGACAATCGGGGGGTGAAGCAAGGGGAAGAGGGAGATGGAACCCTAGTACCCTGTCTCGTGTGACCTGTTATAACTGTCACAAGACTGGACACATAGCGGCACACTGCCCTGAGAAGGACGAGCCCATGGAGTGTAACTTGGGGGACCAAGATGAGACTGTTTACTATGCCTGTCCTGTGGTTGTAACTGTGGTGAAAGAGGAAAGAAAGAACCATGATCATATGTGTGTCGTGAAGGTGGGAGGGAAAGTATGGCAACTTTAGTAGCGGCTAATTTAGTGCCCTCAAACTAATTGGACAAAGATCAAACTCTTAATGTCACCTGCGTGCACGGCGAGACACGCACATACCCCACAGCTTTAGTGTCTCTGGAGACAACAGAAGGGGAGCTAGAGTATGAGGTTGCAGTGGTGCCAAACCTGCCGTATGATGTGATATTAGGACGATACTTTCCTAACTTTGGAAAGTTAGGCCCAAGTAATTCTAAAGTTACTCCAAAAAGTGTGGAGCCCCAGCAGGACCTGACCTCATTCCCTGAACAGGACGGGGAATTAGCGCTGCCTGTTTCAGTATTTGTGGGGGAGGAGGATACTGGAATGGAGGTTGGAGTAGAGCCTGATGGGGAACGGCCAAGTACCAGTGGCGTACAGGAGGGTGAAAGGCCAGAATTAGAACTTGGGGGACCCCTAGAATTGGAGGATGTAGAGGGGAACCCTGGGAACTTTGGGACAGCCCAGTTACAAGACCTTACGCTGCAACATGCCAGGAAAAATGTGAAACTGGTCGATGGCAATAAAGTTGGTGTTATACCGTACGGCTTGGTGTACCCTTATTTTTCAATTAAAAAGGGATTGTTGTATCGGGTGGATAAGTTAGGGGTAGATGAGGTGGAGCAGTTATTGGTGCCCAATAGGTACCGCCTCACTGTGTTAAATTTAGCACATGGACATATTCTAGGGGGGCATCTAGGAGAAAAAAAAACAAAGGAGCGTCTTCTAAGACGATTTTATTGGCCTGGGGTACACGCTGCAGTTACAAAACACTGTGGTGAGTGCCCCGACTGCCAGTTGACCGCCCCGAAACCGGCCTTTAGAAGCCCCTTGATACCGTTGCCTATAATAGAAACCCCTTTTGAGAGGATTGCCATGGATCTGGTGGGCCCATTGCCAAAATCGGCTAGAGGTCATCAGTATATCCTTGTTGTGATGGATTATGCCAACCGATACCCGGAAGCCATTCCTCTTCGAACAATGACAACCAAAGGAATAGCCAAAGAACTATGGTTAATGTTTAGCCGGGTAGGCCTCCCCAAAGAGATCCTGACAGATCATGGGACCTCATTTATGTCACGAATTTTGAGAGACTTGTGTGGTTTGTTAAACATCAAACAGCTTAGAACTTCTGTGTATCACCCCCAAACCGATGGACTCGTAGAGCGTTTCAATCGGACTTTGAAATCCATGTTGCGGAAAGTGATTGATAAAGACGGGAAGAATTGGGATCACATGTTGCCATACTTAATGTTTGCCATTAGGGAAGTCCCACAGGAATCAATGGGGTTTTCCCCCTTCGAACTGGTTTATGGGAGGCACCCTAGGGGAATCCTAGATATTGCACGGGAAACTTGGGAACAGGAGAACACTCCCTACAAAACGGTGATTGAGCACATAAATAACATGCAGGAGAGAATAGCCACAGTAATTCCCATAGTGAGAGAACACCTAAGACAAGCACAAGAGCGACAGAGATTTACTTATAATCGGGGGGCTGCTGTGAGGGTTTTTGCACCAGGAGATAAGGTGGTGGTTTTAGTTCCCACAGTGGAGTGTAAGGTCTTGGCTAAATGGAGGGGACCTTATGAGGTAGTAGAGAAAATAGGGGAGGTGAATTACAGGGTGAGACTGCCGGGCCGACGCCCGGAAATACAAATTTACCACGTGAATTTACTTAAACACTGGAAGGAGAGAGAGGTATTCACAGCTACAATACCACGAGTTTTGCCAAGTACTCCGGAAGTAAGGGTAGCACAGACACTTTCCCCAGCTCAGAAACATGAGGTCAAGACTTTTGTGCACAAGAACAGAGAGGTGTTTTCAGGGGTCCCTGGGAAAACTCACTTGGTTAGTCATAAAATAATTTCGCAACCTGGTGTAAAAGTTTGTATGCGACCGTATCGGGTACCTGAGGCACGCCGCAGCGCCATAAGAGAAGAAGTGAAGGAAATGTTAGAGGCAGGAGTGATAGAGGAATCAACAAGTGAATGGTCAAGCCCTATAGTTATGGTGCCAAAACCAGATGGCAAATGGCGGTTTTGTAATGACTTCCGCAAAGTTAATGACGTTTCAAAGTTTGATGCCTATCCCATGCCCCGAATAGACGAATTACTGGAAAGTATAGGGAAAGCCCGATACATTTCCACTTTAGACTTGGCCAAGGGATACTGGCAAATCCCTTTATCCCCTGGATCCAAGGAGAAAACGGCTTTTTCCACCCCAGACGGGTTGTATCAATATACTGTCATGCCATTTGGGTTACATGGAGCACCGGCCACGTTCCAAAGGTTAATAGATAAGATTTTAAGGCCACATAGAAAATACGCGGCGGCATATTTGGATGACGTCGTCATACAGAGTGAAGACTGGGAAAGTCATTTGCCCCGTGTACAGGCAGTTTTAAATTTGATTCACAAAGCTGGCCTGACCGCAAATCCTGAAAAGTGTACTCTGGGCATGGAGGAAGCAAAATATCTGGGGTACGTTGTGGGAAGGGGTATGATTAGGCCACAGGAAAGCAAAGTTGAAGCCATTAAAAATTGGCCACGTCCGATAAACAAAAAACAGGTCCGGGCGTTTTTAGGTATAGCGGGATATTACCGCCGGTTTGTTCCAGATTTTGCCACCATTGCCTTCCCCCTCACGGAATTAACAAGAAATAGATGCCCCCTCATGGTGAAATGGAGCCCCAAAGCTGAAAAAGCGTTCACCACACTAAAAGAAGCTCTTTGTAGCAGCCCGGTATTGGTGGTACCAGACTTTTCTAAAGAATTCCTGGTCCAAACAGATGCTTCCGAAGTAGGGCTAGGAGCTGTACTGTCACAGGAGGTCGATGGGGTAGAACACCCCATTATGTTTCTCAGCCGAAAACTGGAAGACAGAGAACACAATTATGCAGTGATCGAGAAGGAATGTCTGGCAATAAAATGGGCTATAGAAAGCCTGAGGTATTATCTGCTGGGACGACAGTTCACCTTAATTACTGACCACGCTCCCCTAACGTGGATGAACCAAGCAAAAGAGAAAAACGCTAGGGTAATGCGTTGGTTCCTGTCATTCCAACAGTATAAATACAGCATAAGACACCGAGCGGGGAAACTAATGGGGAATGCTGATGGACTTTCTAGAATTCATTCCTTCTTTTCTACAGTAGCTCGACCCCAGAAGCTCGAGCTAGGGGGGGAGATATGTGATATAATGAGGGGATTGGTGCAAAATGGGAGATACATTAGGGCAGTCTTGATGGCAAATTCTGACTTCAGTCATACCGGAAGCAAGATGGCTGCCAAACAGGAAGTGACTAGTTTTAATGCCACATCATCAAAAGGGGCGTTCCCAGGGGGATAAAAAGGGAGGCCCAGGCAAGTACCAGGGGAAAAAAAAGTTGGGAGAGTGGTATGCTACAGGAAGTGAGTACTGAGATTGTTGGATTACTTGTTATTGACCTTGGATTGTTTGACTGCCTGCTGTGTGCTTAATACCTGGACTGTTTTGAAAACCCTGGATTGTGTATGAACCTTTGCCTGTTTCACCGACTATCCTATGCTGGATGGACATGTAAATAAAGCACTAACAGGTACCGCCCTGTTTGGAATTAACTTTACAGTATTTTGTCTCTGTTTACATACTGTCCCGCTACAAAGTACTGTATGCATATTCTACACAGCCTATGAAGTTGCTACAATATATAATGTTCTTATAATACTGTAAGTATCTTTCTGTGGCTATTTCTAATCATGTTGAGTTTATTTATCGCGGAGGCGAGCAAAGAGAGCCAGAGAAACTACATGATTAGAGGAATTCACCAAACAATTAATTATAAACAAATTGTGTATTGGGGTAGGGAGTTCTATCATAATTTTAAAAGCTTAATAAATATAATAAAGTATTACATACATGCTATACATGTATAATAACTAACAACTACAAACACCAATGGCACTTGGAATGCATGTATTTATAGCCTACAATTGTACATACTAAAATACATACAAAAATAGATGTCAACATAAGAAAATAAATTCCAACCAAACCTACATAGATGGCTTTTTATTTCCATTTGGCTGCTGCTCGCTGGTGGGAGAGCCGTCTCCCTGTACGCTAGTAGTTTCCATAACAATGAATTATGCTTCCATTCATTTTTATTGATCTCATTAACATGCATTTTAATTAATGAGTTCCCGTTATCTAATCGATGAGGCAGGAAGTGATGTATGTGACCGACAATTAAGCTTTTTAACGAGAAATGTGTTAATTAACGACCTCATCGAATAAATTTCAAAGTAACAGATTGATTTTATTAACATTTGAAAATCACTTGCTACTAAAGCTGTCGTTACTATATCGTAAGTCTGATACAATAACACTGGTTACTGAAAATCCCCCTGTGGCAAAATGGTTTGCAGTGGGCAGGTGTAGAGGTGATGCAATGCGTAAACAGATGACAAACAAGAAAGTTTATGGTGCAAACAATTCTTTACTTGTTTTAATCCAGGTCATTTCGGCGACCGTAAATAATAATCCCTGGCAGTCTAAACCACAGGCTCCAGTCCCGAAATAATAAACACGGTATAAACACACACAGAACACAAACATGATCACAAGTCCAGAGTGAGTGCTTTGGTGCAAGTGGTGAAATACAATTTCTTTGTGTACAATAGTGCAGTGCCAACCGTGTTAGTGCTGGCCTTTAGAGACAGAACAAACAAACAAACATGAAACAAACCATAACAAAGGAGCAGTTCGCTCAGCCACATCCCCTTTTGTACCTTCAGCCACGCCCCCTTGGTTAAGAGTGAAATTTTTTTTCCTCCAATCTGCAATTGCCACATCACCTCCCGTCTGGTGCGGTGACTTGGTGTACCGTAGCTCCACCCCCTTTCTAGATGGCTGACTTCCACCTTTCCCTAGAATGAATTGCCAGACCATCCAGTCTAGGGCACACTGTTCCCTTTACACAGCGCCCTCAGTTTAAAACACCAATATTATTTAATAAGGAAAGACCTTTTTTCCATGACATTCATTGACTGTGATACAAACCACTGCAAGACAGTAATGTTTTTATAGACCCTCAAACCAACAGTCTATACTTGATATGCCCAATTAGAACAGATTCAAACTTGAATGGCTACCACTGGGACTAGTACTGTAAGTGCTTTAAAATGTTACCAGGTTAATGTGTTTGCTCAGGGGCTTTTCCATAAGCTCAGCAGCTGGTACTGATCAATGCCTCTCCATCACCCTCTTCAACACATTCCACATGCATTAATATCATCAGTGATGAGACAGAGTACAGATCACCCTGAAGTGCTCCTCTGCACCCTGACCAGCACCTTCTCCATTTCCTGCTCCTCAAGTAATTGCTTTTCACCTCTCAAGGCTGATTATGAGCACCCGTCATCATTTCCAAAGTTACCATCTGGTGATTCTTTTTTAATAAAAAATAGCTTCACAATAGCTTCTGTAGTTTTTACATTTTGACCACTTTTTTAAACGTTTAAATTGCATTCCCTGCCTGATGAGAAGCTGCTTGATGAGATTCTGGGATCAATAAGCTACTAACAACCAAACGAGCAAGATGGGCCAAATGGCCTCCTCTTGTTTGTAAACTTTCTTATATTCAAGATGGCTGCCCATGTACCCACATAAACCGCTCAGAATTACATTTCCCATCATTCTTCTGCTCACATATGTAACTGAGATAGATTTACCAGTGAGCAGGACAATGATGGAAAAATAAAATAAAAAAGGTCCTTATGTACCCTTTAACTTGTCTTCTATGATATATCATGCTTTTATAATGTTGTCAAGAATAGTACCCACGCAAGGCATTTTGATGCTTAGTAACTTAGCATAGTACCTCAAATGTAACATCTGTTAGCTACTGTCTTATAATGTGTTAACAAATACATTCAAATATATAGCCTAGACATACAGTAGGCGCGGTTTCAATGGAGAAATAAAAATGTCTCAATCACACTTCATTTTAAGGGCCGTTTTTTAGTTTATTAACTGTTAACAAACATTGTTATTTTTTAGTTAAGGGTTAGGGTTAAGGTTAGAGTTAATAAAAGCCTGATTTAATTGGCTAAACTTTACTACATTAACAATTTGAACCGATTTCAAGCATAGGGCTCTGGTGTTTGATTGATCATCCATGGGGCTCTGGTGTTTGATTGATCATCCATAGAGCTCTGGTGTTTGATTGATCATCCATAGGGCTCTTGTGTTTGATTGATCATCCATAGGGATCTGGTGTTAGCAGTTTTAGCAGGCCTATTATATATTATTAACTAACAGTTAACAGGAAATAAATATTGTACATTAACATGTTTATTAGCTGTTTGTTAACAGTTAATAAACAAAAAAAGCCCTTAAAATAAAGCGTGACCTAAGTCTCATCGTTTTCTCACGCTATTTAGATGACCAAAACCAACATCAAGAGAATGAAAGGAACAACATCTAGGACCCTATAAACAGTGTTGGCCAGGCAGCAAAAAGAAGGGAGGTCATGATTGTTGGGGACTCCATATTGAGAAACACAGCAAGTTCAGTTCGCAGTTTGGACCCCCTTACAACAATAGTGTGCTGCCAACCAGGAGCCTACTGATCCACAAAAAGGGAGACAAAACCGAACCACGTAACTACAGACCAATAAGCCTGACTTCTATTATATGTAAACTTATGGAAACTATAATAAGATCCATAATGGAAAATTACCTATATGGTAACAATATCCTGGGAGACAGTCAGCATGGTTTTAGGAAAGGGAGATCGTGTCTAACTAACCTGCTTGACTTTTTTGAGAATGCAACATAGACAATGGATAATTGCAAAGCATATGACATAGTTTATTTAGATTTCCAGAAAGCTTTTGACAAAGTCCCGCATAAAAGATTAATTCTCAAACTGAACTCAGTAGGGATTCAAGGAAATGCATGCACATGGATTAGGGAGTGGTTAACATGTAGAAAACAGAAAGTACTGATTAGCAGAGAAACCTCAAAATGGAACGAGGTAAGCAGTGGTGTACCACAGGGATCAGTTTTAGGTCCTCTGCTATTCCTAATCTACATTAATGATTTAGATTCTGGTATAGTAAGCAAACTTGTTAAATTTGAGGACGACACAAAAATAGGAGGAATGGCAAACACTGTTGCAGCAGCAAAGGTCATTCAAAATGATCTAGACAGCATTCAGAACTGGGCAGACACATGGCAAATGACATTTAATAGAGAAAAGTGTAAAGTATTGCACGCAGGCAATAAAAATGTGCATTATAAATATCATATAACATTACTTCCCTTGAATTTAAATCAAGGGAAGTAATGTTCAAATTTTAAAATGCATTAGTAAGAACTCACCTAGAATATTGTGTTCAGTTCTGGTCACCTCGTTACAAAAAGGATATTGCTGCTCTAGAAAGAGTGCAAAGAAGAGCAACCAGAATTATCCTGGGTTTAAAAGGCATGTCGTATGCAGACAGGCTAAAAGAATTGAATCTATTCAGTCTTGAACAAAGAAGACTACGCGGTGATTTGATTCAAACATTCAAAAAGGTATAGACAATGTCGACCCAGGGGACTTTTTTGACCTGAAAAAAGAAACAAGGACCAGGGGTCACAAATGGAGATTAGATAAAGGGGCATTCAGAACAGAAAATAGGAGGCACTTTTTTACACACAGAATTGTGAGGGTCTGGAATCAACTCCCCAGTAATGTTGTTGAAGCTGACACCCTGGGATCCTTCAAGAAGCTGCTTGATGAGATTCTGGGATCAATAAGCTAGTAACAACCAAACGAGCAAGATGGGCTGAATGGCCTCCTCTCGTTTGTAAACTTTCTTGTGTTCTTATGTTCTTATGGCGGGTTTGGATTTGAAAATTATTTGATACTGAAATCCATATTAAATCACCACAGCAATTGGATAATAAAAGGGGAACTGGAACAGACTTTATTGATAATATGAACTGTAGATTTGTTATTGCAAAAGAATATTATTGATTTCTTTGACCAAAGATGACCCCATAGGTGTGCTGCCACGACTACTAGGTAAGTTTCAAGAAAAGCTGTGGATTTTAGATATGGTGACAGGGTTTCGATTTCTAGTGGCCATGCACTAGAAAACCATTGATTGTTTAAAAGACATCCAAATCCCTTAAATGAAGCCAGGTCGTGAGGTGCTGAAATGAAATCATCATAGAATATAGACAGTGCCATTCCAATGCTGTATAAGACCTGACCATATTTTAACCACACAAATAGGTTGACATGAATTGATGGCTGCAAGGTCCAGTAGAGATAACAACAGGCTTGTATATAAAAAACAGAATATTGTAGGTTAGATTCAAAATAAAAACAAGTATTGTAAAAGTCAGTCAAAATTACTTCTTTGGCGGTTCTAGGTGGACGGGATTATAACTTCCTTATTTTTGCAATCCTGCCTTTCAAACGCCGTTTCAGTACTGTGATGCGGCCGGAACCAGACTGCAGAGATTCAAGCAGATTATTACCCGTGTGATGTTTCATCAGCTGACTGGCTACAGCCCAAAGTTGTCAAAGGGAGAAGGAAGCGACCACATTTTAGAAAATGCTAAAATAATAAAGCTGGTCCTGCAAAATTATTATTATTATTTATTTCTTAGCAGACACCCTTATCCAGGGCGACTTACAATTGTTGCAAGATATCACATTATTGTACATACAATTACCCATTTATACAGTTGTTTTTTTTGTTTGTCCAGTCCCTGCTGATGAGAAGTATTTCCCTGTATTTTGCTCCATCCATACTTCCTTCAATTTTAACAAGATGCCCAGTCCCTGCTGATGAGAAGCATCCCCACAGCATGATGCTACCACCACCATACTTCACTGTAGGGATGGTGTGTCTTGAGGCATGGGCAGTGTTAGGTTTGCGCCACACATAGCGCTTTGAGTTCTGGCCAAAAAGCCCTATCTTGGTCTCATCTGACCACAAAACCTTTTCTCACATTGCAGCTGGGTCACTCTCATGCTTTCTGGCAAACTCCAGACGTGCTTTCAGATGGTACTTTTTGAGTAACGGCTTCTTTCTTGCCACCCTCCCATACAGGCCAGTGTTATGCAGAGCTCTTGATATGGTTGACTGGTGCGCCCTTACTCCACTCCCAGCCACTGAACTCTGTAGCTCCTTCAAAGTGATTGTTGGCCTCTCTGTGGCATCTCTCACAAGTCTCCTTCTTGTCTGAGCACTGAGTTTTGAGGGACGGCCTTTTCTTGGCAGTGCCTGGGTGGTGTGATGCAGCTTCCACTTCCTGATTATTGATCCAACTGTGCTCACTGGGATATCCAAACACTTGGATATTATTTTGTACCCTTTCCCTAATCTATGCATTTGTATTACTTTATCTCTTCTGTAGAATGCTCTTTGGTCTTCATCTTCCTTCAGATTCACAGCCTGACCAATGATCCTTCAACAGTGGGGTTTTTATCCAGAAAATGTGACAGCAACTTTAATGGTTCACAGGTGGAGGCCAATGGTAAGGTAATTGTGTCCTTGTTAGGGCAATTTCTTTCATCGGTGTAAACTGGGAGCTTCCACAGCACAGGGGTTGAATACTTATGCAAGCAAAGATATTTCAGTTTTTTATTTTTCTTAAAAATATTTCCCAACATAAAACCAATGTCACCTTACAATAATTGATTTTGAGTTTCAGTGTTTTAAAATAAAATATCAAACAGAACGAAATTTCAATGTACCATTTGTAATTCAGTAATATGAGAGAATTGGTCAGGGGTCTGAATACTTTTGCAAGGCACTGTATATATATATATATATATATATATATATATATATATATATATATATATATATATATATATATATATAATTTGAAACAAGTCAGGGATAAAATGGTAGAGAAGCACAAAGCAGGAGAAGGGTACAAGAAAATTTCAAAGACGCTGATTATCCCTCTCAGCACAGTGAAGTCCATCATTAAGAAGTGGAAGATGCACCATACCACCCAGACACTACCCAGGTCAGGTCGCCCTCCCAAACTGAGCAGCCGAGCAAGCAGGAAACTAGTTTCTGCATGTCACTCTGAAGCCAACAATGACCTTGAGAGATCTGCAAAGTTCTGTGTCTGAGATGGGAGTCAGTGTTCATACATCAACAATAAGCTGGTCCTTACACAAAGCTGGCTTGTATGGACGGGTGGCAAGAAAGAAGCCATTACTCAAAAAGCCTCATCTTAAAGCACATATGGAGTTTGCGAAAAAGAATGTAGATGATACTGCAGACATGTGGAAAAAGGTTTTGTGGTCAGAAATTCTGAGCGTTACGTCTGGCGCAAGCCCAACACTGCACATCACCCAGTCAACACCATCCCAACTGTAAAGCATGGTGGTGGCAGCATCATGTTATGGGGATGCTTCTCTTCAGCAGGAACTGGGAAGCTTGTCAGGATAGAGGGGAGAATGGATGGTGCAAAGTACAGGCGAATCCTTGAGGAAACCCTGTTTGAGTCAGACAGGGGAGGAAATTCACATTTCAGCAGGACAATGACCCTAAGCACAAAGCCAAAGCCACACTGGAGTGGTTGAACAAGAAGAGAATTAATGTTCTTGAGTGGCCCAGTCAAAGTCCTAACTTGAATCCAGTCAAAAATTTATGGCAAGACTTGAAGACTGCAGTCTATCGACGATCCCCAACAAACTTAGCAGAACTGGAGCAATTTTCCTGTGAAGAATGGGCAAAAATGTCACCATACTACTGTGCAAAGCTAGTAGAGACCTATCCAAAAAGACTCATAGCAGAATTGCTGCAAGCGGTGCTTCTACCAAGTACTGACTTAAGGGGCTGAATACTTATGCAACCAGTAAATTTCATTTCGTACATTTTCTTTGCAAGTTTTGCTGATATTTAACCTCCTCCTCTTATCCTTGTATTCAGTTTAACCACTACAGCTTTGAATAAAAAAAGTTTTTTTGAAAAACTGTGCATTATTTGTAATTCAACAAAATCTGACATTATTGGTAGGGGGTGAATACTTCTGCAAACCACTGTATATGTATATATATATATATATATATATATATATATATATATATATATATATATATATATATATATATATATATATATATATATACAGCTCTGGAAAAAATTAAGAGACCACTGCAAAATTATCAGTTTCTCTGGTTTTACTATTTATAGTATGTGTTTGGGTAAAATGAACATTTTTGTTTTATTCTATAAACTACTGACAACATTTCTCCCAAATTCCAAATAAAAATATTGTCATTTAGATCATTTATTTGCAGAAAATGACAACTGGTCAAAATAACAAAAAAGATGCAGTGTTGTCAGACCACGAATAATGCAAAGAAAATAATTTCATATTCATTTTTAAACAACACAATACTAATGTTTTAACTTAGGAAGAGTTCAGAAATCAATATTTGGTGGAATAACCCTGATTTTCAAGCACAGCTTTCATGCGTCTTGGCATGCTCTCCACCAGTCTTTCAAATTGATGTTGGGTGACTTTATGCCACTCCTGGCGCAAAAATTCAAGCAGCTCGGCTTTGTTTGATGGCTTGTGACCATCCATCTTCCTCTTGATCACATTCCAGAGGTTTTCAATGGGGTTCAGGTCTGGAGATTGGGCTGGCCATGACAGGATCTTGATCTGGTGGTCCTCCATCCACACCTTGATTGACCTGGCTGTGTGGCATGGAGCATTGTCCTGCTGGAAAAACCAATCCTCAGAGTTGGGGAACATTGTCAGAGCAGAAGGAAGCAAGTTTTCTTCCAGGACAACCTTGTACTTGGCTTGATTCATGCGTCCTTCACAAAGACAAATCTGCCCGATTCCAGCCTTGCTGAAGCACCCCCAGATGAGTCCAATTTTCAGCTTTGCCCAACACCTGGTCATCTAATGGTTAGACGGAGACCTGGAGAGGCCTACAAGCCACAGTGTCTCGCACCCACTGTGAAATGTGGTGGAGGATCGGTGATGATCTGGGGGTGCTTCAGCAAGGCTGGAATCGGGCAGATTTGGCATGAATCAAGCCAAGTACAAGGTTGTCCTGGAAGAAAACTTGCTTCCTTCTGCTCTGACAATGTTCCCCAACTCTGAGGATTGGTTTTTCCAGCAGGACAATGCTCCATGCCACACAGCCAGGTCAATCAAGGTGTGGATGGAGGACCACCAGATCAAGATCCTGTCATGGCCAGCCCAATCTCCAGACCTGAACCCCATTGAAAACCTCTGGAATGTGATCAAGAGGAAGATAGATGGTCACAAGCCATCAAACAAAGCCGAGCTGCTTGAATTTTTGCGCCAGGAGTGGCATAAAGTCACCCAACATCAATTTGAAAGACTGGTGGAGAGCATGCCAAGACGCATGAAAGCTGTGCTTGAAAATCAGGGTTATTCCACCAAATATTGATTTCTGAACTCTTCCTAAGTTAAAACATTAGTATTGTGTTGTTTAAAAATGAATATGATTTTTTGTCACTGATCTACACAAAATAGTCCATAATGTCGAAGTGGAGAAAAAAATCTACATATTTTTCAAAATTATTTACAAATAAAAAACTGAAAAGTCTTGATTGCATAAGTGTTCACCCCCTTTGCTGTGACACCCCTAAATAAGCTCTGGTGCAACCAATTGCCTTCAGAAGTCACATAATTAGTTGAATAGAGTCCACCTGTGTGCAATTAAAGTGTCACATGATCTCAGATTAAATACACCTGTTTCTGGAAGGCCCCAGGGTTTGTTAGAGAGCATATCTAAACAAACAGCATCATGAAGACCAAGGAGCTATCAAAACAAGTCCGGGATAAAGTTCTGGAGAAGCACCAATCAGGGTTGGGTTATAAAAAAATATCCCAAACTTTGAACATCCCCCGGAGCACCGTTAAATGCATTATTAAAAAATGGAAAGAATATGGCACAACCGCGACTCTGCCTAGAGAAGGCCGTCCACCAAAACTCATTGACCAGGTAAGGAGGGCATTAGTCAGAGAAGCAACCAAGAGGCCAATGGTAACTCTGAAGGAGAAACCGTCCATGGGACAACTATAGCCCTGACGCTCCACAAAGCTGGGCTTTATGGAAGAGTGGCGAGAAGAAAGCCATTGCTGAAAAAAACCCATATCAAATCCTGTTTGGATTTTGCCAAAAGGCACGTGGGAGACACAGCAAACATGTTGAAAAAGGGTCTCTGGTCTGATGAGACCAAAACTGAACTTTTTGGCCTTAGCGCAAAACGCTATGTGTGGCGCAAAGCCAACACTGTTCATCACCCTGAGAACACCATCCCCACGGTGAAGCATGGTGGTGGCAGCATCATGTTATGGGGATGCTTTTCATCGGCAGGGACTGGGAAACTGGTCAGGATTGATGACAAGATGGATGGAGCCAAATACAGGGCAATTCTAGAGGAAAACCTGTTTCAGTCTGCAAGAGACCTGGGACTGGGGAGGAGGTTCAC
Organism: Acipenser ruthenus; assembly: GCF_902713425.1. NCBI lineage: Eukaryota > Metazoa > Chordata > Actinopteri > Acipenseriformes > Acipenseridae > Acipenser > Acipenser ruthenus. The sequence continues at coordinate 10,686,975 of NC_081216.1, read as the reverse complement.
CTTCCAGCAGGACAATGACCCTAAACACACAGCCAAAGCTACACTGGAGTGGTTTAAAAACAAGAACCTGAATGTCTTAGAATGGCCCAGTCAAAGCCCAGACCTCAATCCGATTTAGAATCTGTGACAGACTTGAAAATTGCTGTTCACCAATGGTCCCCATCCAACTTGACAGAGCTTGAGCAATTTTTCCAAGAAGAATGGGCAAATTGCAGGATCCAGATGTGCAAAGCTGGCAGAGACTTACCCAAAAAGACTCACAGCTGTAATTGCTGCCAAAGATGCTTCTACCAAGTATTGACTCAGGGGGGTGAATACTTATACAACCAACAAATGTCTTTTTTTTGTTTAATTAACTTTTGTGTCACAATAAAAAAAAAATTTGCACCTTCAAAGTGTTAAGTATGTTGTGTAAATCAAATGGTAAAAATCCCAATTAAATCCATTTTAATTCCAGGTTGTAACACTACAAAATGTGGAAAAGTCCAAGGGGAGTGAATACTTATGCAAGGCACTGTATATATATATATATATATATATATACAGTGTATATATATATATATATATATATATATATATATATATATATATATATATATATATATATATATATATACACACACACAAATACATGAACATTTATTTCACAAACCAAAACAAGAAAATGTATATAAATAAGCATCTGAACAGACATCGGTTTACAACATACATATTTATAAAACTGAAACGATAGCAATACATTTTTTACTTTTCAACAGCAATCGGTTTATTATCAGATGAGCAAAAGCAACTGAACAACGTAGATAAATAAACTTAGAAGAAAACATTTTACAGAAGCACACAGCACAAGAGATTATAAAAAAACTCTAAGTTATTTTTCTTTTTTTCGAGAAAAGGGTATTCCTTTACCTTCAGTCTAAGGCTGTTCACAACCAACACAGATAATGCGCTTCTCCACGTCGCCTTTCTGCTCAGGGCTGTCCGAAGTTTTGTTTTTATTACACTTGCCAACCTGGCATCGCGGCTCTCAGCTGGGTTATATTTAAATCACTTGAATGCAGTACTTTTTCAACACGCTTTTTTCCCCACACACTAGGTTGCCTGCCACTGGCTAGTGAATACAGCAGGTGTACACAGCATGCAGTAAAGGGGCTTACTGCATGCAAGACACGTTATTGCTGTTTAGTGAATGAGGCCCAAAGTATGAACAACAGCTGCCACCACTTTGCACAGTCAAAAAGGGCTTTGACACAATGTGTTCTTCGTACAGCAAATAGTGAAGCTTCACAGCTTCTATATCTGTCTGTGCCTGATGTATCTCATTCATCTGCAAGTATTAGAGTTTTCCACGATTCTGAAACAAAGAGGATGAATGAATTGCTTGATATCGTTAAATCTGATAACGCAAATCAAAGAAAGGATCAAATGAAATTGAAATCTGAGGGGTTGTAGTCACTGAATCTGAGGCGAGCGAAGCTTGCACAGCAGCGGAGGCAGAGCGTGAACTGACAAGTTTGGATCCCTGCTGTGACTTTTGAGGCTGAAAAACAGGTTCGGACAATATGGAATTGCAGTATGAAACAAATAAAGCAGCCCGATCGCTCCCTGCTTCACTGGCCAAACCTTTTTTGAAAAGAGCGCTCAGGAGTTTGTCGATGGGCCAATCCTTGTAAAAAAGTTGCACGGGAGAATCATCCTGAAGTTTGATGCGTTTAGAGCAGCGAAGAGGAATGGCAGCAGCACAGCTGGATAAGGATTGGTGGAGGCTGGATGGAAATCTTTGGCAGCATTGTTAGATGGAGGAAAGCAGGACAGACAGATTTCTTTGAGAGTTTTTTTTCAGTGGATTAAGACAGTCAGAAGGAGAAAACACATCTTCATCTGAATCAGATGAAAACAAAAAACTGCCTCAAAAGTTTTTTGTTTTAAGATTGGGTCTGCAAGTCTGAATGGTAACCGCAAACTGAAAAGCAAGACAAGAATTAGGAAGATGGCTACAGTTTTATAAAGGGTGATGACTGACAGGTATTTTAGCAGGATGACACAAGGGAGGAGCCCCAGCTCCAGCCCCCCAAGATACAGCAAGGTTCTACTAATAGCAGTGATAAAGTAAAATACAGTACTTATAAAATACCTTATATAGCTATCACACCTATGCAACAGATAACATTAATCTTAAATATGAGTATACTCCCTTGTCTCTATTGTTTTCTTAAAATTTGCAGGATAAAATATACTACTATAATACATTTAACACAGAAATAAAAAAAGGGATCAACAAATTAAAAATAGATTTGTTCTGCCTTTAAGGCAGCTTGTTTAGCACATGGAGACCTGAAACTATTGTATTTCATTATTGTAAAAACAACATAAAATATATACTTAAAGAAATAAATGTTTTGAAACTTCTGCAATATTTTTACAACATGAGTTTCACAAATGTGAAAATAACTAATTCACAAATGATTTTTTCTTATTCACTAACACACTGAGCGAGTCTGACTGGCAAGCCATGCCCATATGTAAATAGTTGTCGCAAAGGATTGTTGTTTGCAGGGGGATTATTGGGGTTTTGTAATGCTCTTTAATTGCAGTTAATGTGCCATTGTTCCTTGCTGTTGTGTATGTGTGTTCTGTGTTGGTTTTGTGTTTGTTAATGTTGCTTTATGTTGGTTGTGTGTGTCCTTCCCTTATGTCATTGTGCATTGCTTGTGGCTGTAAGGGTGAGAGTCTGTCGTGGAAGTTTTACGTTTTTATTGACCCCGGAACAGAGACTCAGTAGAGTAGAGACAAGTTGAGTAAATGAGTTTAATAGATTGCAAACTAGAGAACGCTCTCAGCACACGTGGTGCTAGACAAACATCGAGCAGAGTTCTGACTGCGCAGAGCCAGTAAACGTAATATATACCTCGCAACCTACAGTTATTGCGAGCCAATCACAGAAGCTTAACTCAATATACGTCGGATAGCAACAGCTTGGAAGATTAAGCGAGACCAATCATATAACTCAAAACCAACTTTGTCCTACTTTGCAAGCAGACTGTTTGTCTTACATTTTCTAACTAAAACAGTGATAATTCTAAGAAGTGTCATGGATGCAGCTTGCGGTTACAAAATAAAGAGAGCTTCCTCTTTCTGACTAGCAGTTAAAACCTTTCCGTTCTTATAAAGCACAAATTACTTAATATATCATATCTCGAGTTCTCTATACCTTAAAAACTTGATACACATGTTATTTTAATGCATATGACAAGGTTAATGTAATCCATAGCAAAGTATTCTTCCACAAGTCTCTGCCCACTTTGGGATTCAATAAAAAAAGATTAAAGAGTGGTTCCTTACCTCTTCATTGACAAGCAGGTGGTGTCTTTGTAATGATTGCTACACTGGTGTCAGAGTTGGATGCAAGATACCAAGGAACATCCCGTATTGGGGAAAGGGAAGATAGCGATCTGGGACCTGGTGGCAGAGCTTGACCATCTTAGCTGGGTTTGTTAGATATGTGGACGCTGTAATACTGAACTACTTTTTTTGTGTATCCTCCAATATCCCAAAATGCTTCCTGATATGTTTTGGCATGTGAACATTACAAATACAGTACTCAGAACAGGCATTTGAAGGAGTTGAGAACGACTATCAATACTGCTGTACCATAGATAATTTCGGAGGCTTGTTGTAAAATGGTGGATAATGGAGCAATGTGATCAGATGCTGAAATCAAATCACATTGTGTGAGAGTGTAGACCTGGGGGAAATGAAAACAGGACTACACCTCCCAGAAGGACATGGGCTGAAAAACCCTAAGTTAATTGTAAATTTAATTGATTCATTGTTTTATTAGTAATGATCCCCTGCACCTGGCTGTCATTGTCAATTAGAGCCAGGTGCAGGGTATTTAAAGAAAGCAGCCAGTTTGTTTGGGGTGGCTGTGTGGAGAGCCCACTTGCTAGGGTGCGCAAGCGTATGAAGAGGAAGGTACTGTGTGGAAGCCTTGTTGGGATTTGTGTTATTTGTTTTGTTTGATTTTGGTTTTTGCATGTAAACAGCTTAGCTGTCCTGTTATATAGTTTAGGTTTCTGTTTTGTGCTTTAGTTTAGTGCTCAAGAAAAGAGCTAGGTGTTTGTTTTGTTTATTTTGTTTTTGTGTTTGTTTATTAACAAACACAAAAACAAAATAAACAGCAGTGTGGAGTAGTGGTTAGGGCTCTGGACTCTTGACCGGAGGGTTGTGGGTTCAATCCCCCGTGGGGGACACTGCTGTTGTACCCTTGAGCAAGGTACTTTACCTAGATTGCTCCAGTAAAAACCCAACTGTATAAATGGGTAATTGTATGTAAAAAATAATGTGATATCTGTATAATGTGAAATAATGTATAATGTGATATCTTGTAACAATTGTAAGTCGCCCTGGATAAGGGCGTCTGCTAAGAAATAAATAATAATAATAATTTAAAAAATATAGCGCGTCGGCGCTTAAACCTCAATTTCCTGTGTCCTGGGTCTATTTTTAAAGGGGCAAAGAACCTGAGTGGGTGAGGTTCTGTTACAATTGATATATCTGGAGTGATGAAATCAGTTGAGGAGAACTTCAGAGTTCAAAACAAAACACACACATTATGATAAAATGTGCTTTTAAGAAACAAAACTATAAAGTTTATGCTAAAAAGAGCTGTCTTCCGTGAGAATGGGCTCCATATTTACCAGGTTGTAAACATAAAATACAGTGCATGGTGGGATAATGTCATGTTGAGTCCCACAGTCCATTGCGCTGCTAGGAACTGTAACCAGACTATTTTAATAGTGTTTGTACGCATTAAGTCCAACTAAACATGAAACAATACTTTAGTGTGGATGCTTTCAGCTGGACTAATTAAAATGCTTTTGATTATGGTTCTCGAGATCGGTTATGTAGCGTGGACAGGGCCAAAGACTTGCCAGCCGACGATGAGTAGCTGGAGAAAAGCCTGGTGTGTTTTACATCTTATAAAATACCTTATATAGCTATCACACCATCCGCAGTGACCTGGCAAAGGAGGCCTTTATCAGGGGCCTAACACCTGTCGAACTACACTGCTACATCCGTTTGGCAGCCCCGTCCTCCCTGGAGTAAGCCCTCGCCCATGGCGAGAAAGTTAAGGTTGTGCTTGGGGAGGGGGGGCGCCCTAAGTCACCTACGAGAGCCACCTGTGTGGCTAACTACAATGGGGGACAGCACCTTGCCTCTACGACCAGGTCATCTCAACAGGGCGAGTGGTTATGCTGACGGTGTGGCAAGCTTGGCCACATCTGTGCTCACTGTTCCTGGCTGACCAGAAATAGCCCTGCAGCTGGGAAACGCAGGCAGGTCGACCTCGAAGAGGAGCAGTTGGCCCGCACTCCTCCTACTCCCCTCTAAGATGATGCCAACAGCCAGGTCTGCCTGGTGGGTCAGAATGGGCAGGGTAACAACCTGCACATCCCCTGCAACATAAACAGTGTCCAGTGCAAAGCCCTGGTAATACCGGCTTTACCATTAGCCTGGTGCGACCAGGTTTGCTTCCCCACCACTGTGGCAGTGATCTAGTGACGGCTGACCCGGGTCCAGATAAGAACAGTCGCCTCCATTCATGGCCAAAGAACCTTGAGGTTCCAGCTTGGGGGCAGACAGTGCAGCACGAATTCTGGTTGGCGGAAATCCATGACTGCTGCATTGTCGGGCTGGACCTGCTCAGTAAGGTGGGAGCAATGCTGGATCTGGATCGCAACATTATGACCACAGACGCTTACTGCGTCTGCCTGCAGGATGGGTTGAGAGGGGAGGAGCCCAAGGCCTGTCGGGACCACAGCTGGCGGGCCCCAGTCGTGGCAGAAGGGAAAGAGGAGACGGGGCAGGGGTGGTACTAGGATGCCTTCCCCAGGGGTGGTACTAGGATACCTTCCCCAGAAGCAGGTGACAGCTGCGTTGCCTGGGAAAGGAAACCACGGAACACTGCAATCGCCTCAGACTCCCGGCCCGCCACACCACCACCTAACGACCACCACCACAAGGCTGCAGGAGCAGTTACAGGAGCTCTTGAGAGGGTACACTGATATTTGTGCAGCAGGGGCCATGGACTGCTGCCGCACCAGCATGGTACAACACTACATCGACATGGGCAGTGTGGCCCCCAGCCGTAAGCGCCCCCGGATGTTACGCCTGGCCAAACGTGAAGATGTGGAATCCATGATTCAGGAGATGGCGGTGGCTGGGGTAATTGAGCCATCTGACAGCCCTTGGGCTGCGCCAGCTGTGCTGGTGAAGAATGGCCAGAGGGACAGTGGCTAGATGGATTGAGGCCCTGCAAGGATATGACCACTCCATTGAGCAGTGTGGAAACCCTGCCCGAACTGACTAGAGAGGAGGTTTGGCGGTTGTAGGGACTGGGCACCGAGTTGGCCGCGGTTCTCTGCTGGCTCACCACTGAGCGCCGGCCAACTTGGGGTGAGGTGTCAGCGCTCTCCCTGGGGACCAAAGTGTTCTACGCTCAATGGGGTTCAGAACCATTGGCAGATGGTGGTTCCCCAAACTCTCCAGGAGATGGTGCTACTCGTCAAGACCCTGGGCCGCCTGTGGGAGTGTTTCTACTGGGGGCGGTGCCAGCGGCACGTTGAGACCTGCCGTCGCTGCAACGCCTGCACAGCCAAGAAGGGCCCCTAGAACATTCCCACGGCCCACTCCAGCAGTACCAAGTGGGGCACCATTGGAGCACGTTGCAGTGGATATCCTTGGGCCATTTCCATCTTCCGAGAAAGGCAACCGGTTTGTCCTCATGGATGTGAATTATTTCACAAAACAGCCCGAGGCATATACCATTCCAGATCAGAGCGCAACCACCTGCTCTTGGATGGCATGTTCAGTCGGTTCGGGGTGCTAGAGGAGCTCCACAGCGACCAGGGGCGGAATTTTGAGTAAGGATTTTAGACCCGCAAGATGTTTGTAGTTTGGATAAAGAACCCCTCCTGTTAAATTCTATTCCAGTGTTTGATGCTGACTGTAAATCAGAAATGGAGGGATATCAACTATATGCAAAAGAAAATGGTAGTGGAATTTCTTTGACCGAATTTTGGAGAAATGCTTAAGAACTACTGTATGTCCTAATTTAGCAAGAAAGGCTAAAATATATTTGCCAGTTGTTACCAATTCTGTGGATGCTGAAAGAAGTGTTTCTTGATATGGACACATTTTCATAGCGCAACGTCAATCCATCAAAGAAGACCGGGGTAACCAACTGACGATGCTTTCTGTCTTTAACATAAGTAACACTTATGGGCTTCTTTTTTTTACATTATATTCAAAGGAACAAAACAAAACCACTAAAAACAAAACAAATAAAAAATAAATAAACACAGCTTGCATATGTTACAGAAGCTATGAAATGGCCAGATTCCAATGCATGGTATACTGTTCAGAGACGAGAAATCCATTTAAAAAATCTATAACTTCTCTTCTGTTGGCAAAATATATATTTGTGCCCGGTGAGATCTGGACATCAAAAAAATTTAATTAATTTTTTTACAAAATTATTTGCATAAAAGTGTATTGGTAAATTAAAACCTAGAAATAATGTATTTACACCGAGTTTTCTGAAATAATATTGAAAAAACTTCCTTTAAAACCGTGTTATACGTACTCACAGGGAAGTAAGGGTTACATAAATGTCAGTAGCAGTCTTCAGCATTCTGTTTGCAGAGATGAAACATCTCTGCTAATTGGCAGTTTCCCAATGTTTTTTTTTTTTTTAATCGCTCTTTTTTTAAAGCTATTAACACATTTATGACAGTTGGGGTAAAGGGTTTTTGCAGTGTAACACTACTTAAAAAATCGATCTCGGCAAAGTAACTAAAAAAAAACTGAAAGAGTAAGGCAGTTGCTTTTGCATTCCGTAACCCATTGCATTGGTGCTTGCAGACTGCTGTCTTGGCAAGTTTCTATTTCATTGGTCCACAAACAAGTACAGTACAATGAATTAAACAGTTACGGTGCAGTTCTACAGTTCACATTGCAGAAAATGGTGAAAATAATGAAACAGAAGGAAGATGCTGACGAAAAATTAGATACATATTGTAAACAAGCCTTGCAGCTCGGGTTCGTTTCACCCTTTAAAATACTGACCCAGACACAGAAAAAGAGGGTTTAATAGCACTTCTGTGCTGTTTTTATTAATTACAGAAATCAAAATAAATGAAAACAAAAACAAAAACCTAACTCACACATGGAGTACTTACTAAACTTTTGTAAATTCCAGACCCTGACTATCATCGGACGGCTAAGCCGTTTACCGATTCGAACAAAACACTTGTAACACCTACAAACACAAAACGGTTTACACAGTACCTCTTTCTAAAACCACACAGGTTTCTTCACTGAGACAGCCTCGCTTCACCCAGACAGGAGACTGCCTAGAACAAACATTTGTCCTGGTTTAAATACCTGCCTAATTAAATACCTGCCTAATTGCAGGCAGGTGGCATTCATTTTATTATTAGAGCCAGGTGTACCTCATCCTGGCTCCCTCCAGTGGCATTCTGGGGGATGTAGTCTTTTGGCCCCCTCCTTGACTACATCTTTTCCCCTTCTTCCCCCTGGTCTGTTACAATATATATTTATTTTCTGTTTCACTTGTGGAGCGAGCAAGCGGGGTGGGCGAGGTTGATCACGGATGTTGTTGACAAACCTTGTAAACCCCCACTCTCCTGGAATAATCCATACATTAGGCATGTATAGCTCACCTTCAAACTGTGAACACCATCTCTGCCTTTATATAAATGCTTTCCTGTTAAAAATATACTGACGGTACACTTGTGTCTTAGACAACAATAACTAAGTCTGCTTTTTTTTTTTTTTTTGGTCCTCATGCGTACCTGCGACGTACCAGTTATGTTAACCCCTGATTATGAAAGAGAATACAAAGTGATGGAAAACCATATTCTCTGCAGAAAACATGTAGATATAATAAATACTCGTCGCAGTAACTACAGCTTTTTCTTTATGACCCTATGTTTAAACAAGCATCATTTGAAAAACAAGAAGTTGCCAGACATTTGATTTCCATAGAAGACAGAGTGAAAAATCAAGAGGTAATTTAAAACTTTTTTTATTAACAGAACATTAAGATTTGTTTTAAGTTGTACACAGACTCTTTTTAAGTTTACATTTTTTTTTTATTAAACTTACATGATATAAGAAATTAGTGTTTGTTTTTATTAGCACTATATTTTCTTAGCACTATTTTTTCCATGGTAACATAAAATGAAGCAGAAAATGTCAACTTTGTGCTTAAAATAAACATTTACAATATTAAATGCTTAGCATTGCAAATAGGCTCAAACAAGTGGATGATTAGCTCAAGTTGAAGAGCTCTTGCCTTGTGTGTGCCGCATTGAAAGTATTTTGTGTGGCTTCTTTTGTAGGTTGAGTGTTTAGGATTATTATTATTATTATTATTATTATTATTATTATTATTATTATTATTATATTTGTAATTGCTATTATTAAATCTCAAACAGTGGGAAAGTAAGGTGCCACAAAAATAGAAATTAACAAGAACAATTGAAAGTGTACATAATTCTTTTTTGACCTGTACAATTAAAAGGGAGTGACTTTCTGTTGTAAACAAGTTGCATTTGAGATCCAAAGGAACAAGAACATTAAAAGAAAAGACATGCTGTATAACATTTATTTAAGAAAAAATAGATTTCACTTGAAACTAAATATATATTTTACCTCAAACTTTATTTGACTGAATACTGTTTCACAGACCCTATTTTACCGTCCTGACATGTCTAAAATAATTTTTTGCTTGGCAGGTGCTGTTTTGTTCATTCTCAAGTATTGGCATCTCTGGGTTTGTGAATCCAGCATTTAAAGTTCTCTTATTATTTGGTATACATTCTAATTTCAGGTGTAATCTGAATCTTAATTTCATTCAATTTGGGTTCCTGAGATAAAAATCGGCAGTGGATCCCAGATAAAGTAAGGTAATGAGATGATTGTTTAATGATTGCTCAATACGTGGCTTACTGTGGAGGCTATATCGATGTCTTGTGGCTTTAGGACTAAATTACAGTTAAAAAAACAAGATGTGAAAAACGCACAGCCCTACACATATGGGATGATAAACAGCCCTGGTATTGATCTGATTCATTTCTGTTTAGACAGGGAAAAGCCCACCTTTTAAAAATGCCTGCTTGCTTCTGATAAGCCAGTACCAGGGGACTTCATTCCCTTATTCAAACAAACCAGCCTTGACAAATCTTAATGAGACACAAGAAGAGGTTGTGTCACCAGCCTTCGAGTCCAGAGATTCCTTTGAAGTGCCTAGTAGCATCCCTGCCCTCTAAATGAAGGTGTTACAAGGTGCCAAACTGGGGGTGGGGTGTATCTGATTTTATAAGATTGTTAACATAGCAACCACAATAGAACAATAGATCTCCATCCACAGATATCATATCAAGGGGAAGTTGTCCAGTAGTAACCCACTTAACCTTATGTTAGACTGTTTAAAGCACAAGTTAAGATGGTGCAAAGGGAAACAGTTAAGGGCTTATGAGGAGCCTGTTGAAAAAACATGTCATGCTTGTTGCAAGAATTTTGTTTGAATGATCTAGAGAGATTTCATATTTACCCATCATGTCCTCATGAACATTTGTACATGTATTGAAGAAAATTGTCTGATTATGTCAAATGTGGACAGCAGTACAGTCCCTGTTTTGAAAGCAGGAAATATACACAAGGTTAAGGTTGGAGGTGAATACTTGCCAATTCTCTATACACTTATTTTCACTTCAGATTGTGATCGATCTTATCAAAGTATGAATAAATAAGACTAAAGTAAGGAGTTTGTTATAAAATGTGTTTCCATTGTCTAGTATCCTTTAGAAAATTCTACCACAGTAAACACATAGCAATGTCTAATAAAGCAGGTAATCTTTGTTAAGCCTAAAGAGGCATGGTACATTATTTGAAAAAAAAAAACATGGCAAACCATGGTAAACTGGTAAATGCATAGTATAATAGGAACAGTGCAGAATTACTGTTGGAAACTTTTATAAGGGATAGTCACATGCAAAGTTATGTAACCAAAATATCTTAGTGCATTAAGCCATGTATACAGTTGCAGAGTAGCTAAACACAATTTAAATGTTTACTGCAATTTTAACTTTTTAGTTTTTAAGGTTAGATGCTTAGACTTGGTGATGCAAACCACCTTCTCTTAAAAAGTTCTCAGGAAACACCATTTTTGCTTTAGCCTAATTAAATACTTTAGAATCAAAATGGATCAAGGTGGCAATCGTGAAGTGCAGCTCTTCAAAATTATGTGTGCACGTTCGTGCAGACGTAGTTAAGGTTTGAACGAAGGTCTTGTTTGAAACCCCACTAATATGCATGACAATGTGTATGTGTGGTTGGATTGCAAGGCTCAACAAACCCTGTCAACGGGTAGCATTTGGTTGAATACTTTTTGAGATGCAGAGTGGCGTAAAAAACAGCTATAGCAAATTAAGGAACCACGCTCGGCATACACATAGTCCCGGGGGTGTAGATGTGCAACGGGGTATTAATATATTTTGGTGGGGTCCTAGTTTTACAGAAATTGAACCCCAAAGATAACAGTCTCAAGTCACTGCTGTCTGACATCATTGCTAGGCAGAGTGACTTGCAACCGTTCCATTGCACTGAATAGGGAGACATGGAATATATAGTTCAGCACACATGGGTCACATCTGTGTTTCTGTCTGGATTAAAACTGGTAATCAGTGATAATGTTTTTGTGTTTATGCCTTCAACACTGGGGAAAATAATGTTTTTAATTTAGGAAATACGATTTTCATTTTCCCCCTCTCACTTTTGTTGTTATGGTACGGCTGGGAGTTCAGTGATACCGTTCCATTCCACAAACAGATCTATGTTGCTGTAGGTATTAAAACTGTTAACTTCTCTGTGCTTTTAAATAATAAAACGTGAAAAATGAAAGTGACTCTGTGTATAGTGTTACTTATTATACAATTAAGATTAAACTGGTGGGGTCTCAACCTCTAGCATGTAGCTAGTACAGCAATTGCAAGCAACACCACTGTTAGATTTCTTCAGAGGTACGTACTGATGTCCACATTTAGGGAAGTTTAACAATACCAAAATGTTGGTTGACAACAAGACATAAATGATAACACGCTCCTGTTTACAGTTTATTTATTTATTTTTTTAATTTAGTAGTCGCCAATTGTTTTTTTATCATTTTCTCCCAATTTAGAATAGCCAATTATTTTTAGGCTCAGCTCACCGCTACCACCCCCGTGGCGACTCGGGAGCGGCAAAGACGAGCACACGCTGTCCTCCAAAGCATGTGCTGTTAGATAACTTATTTTCACACTGCAGATTCACCATGCAGCCACCTCAGAGGTGCAGCGTCGCAGGCGCCTGGCCAGACTACAGGGGTCGCTGGTGCGCGGTTAGCCGAGGACATGCTGGCTGACCTGTCCTCCACTCCCCGGGTGGCACTCAGCCAATTGTGCGCCGCCCCCTGGGAGCTCTCATCCATGGTCGGCAATGGAATAGCTTGGACTCGAACCGGCGATATCCAGGCTATAGGGCACGTCCTGCACTCCACGTGGAGCACCTTTACTGGATGTGCCACTCGAGAGCTCTGTGTTTACAGTTTTTAAAAGAATATTCCGAAATGAAAATTATTTTGTAAAGACATGAATGCATTTTATATGTTTCTTCCTACCAAAAATTAGTTATTTGGAACTAATAAGTTCTGAGCTGAGTTAGAAAAAAATAATAAACATACTGCTCCGTATCACCAGATTTGTTTAGCACCATTTTAAAATTCAAACACAGAATTAATTATCCCCCATATTGCTTATTAGTTTATTAAAATGATATGATAGCGCAATTAATACAGCACTTACCAATTTCAAGCATGACAGAGTTGTAATTGATAGGAAAACATTTTAAACTCTGGCAATTGTGTTCCACAAAGGGAAAACCATCAGCCATGGTCACAATGTTACCTGGGTGTGAAAAGATGAGCCGTTGCTGTACCCACCTCTTCAGCCTCAGGGGCAGGGATTAACATTTCTCACATTTGATTTGGCTTCAATAAATCTGGCTTTTTAAAAAACATACTTGGTGCATGTCTCTTTCATCTGTGCTACATTATGTGGCAGATGTGGTTGTTTGATTTTCCAGGAGGCCTTCTGCAAAACAATGGAAATTCAATGGCAAAGACTTTGTTAAAATAACATTAAGGTTTGGTTGCAAAAGTCCACGAGGTTAGGAAATTGCAAGTTAAGGCAGCCACGCAACCTTAACTCTGCACCCTATCCCGTTACATTTGACATCACATGACATCATCAATCACATCACTAAGCACATGACAAATTCTCCCCAAAGACTGGCCATATGGATATAACACTCGGAAATCACAGTCCTTGTGATTGGTAACATGTTCAGTAACTGCATTAACAGTCCCACAATGTGCTGTCAAGCTAATTATTTCACCAGTGTTCTAAGTAAAACCAATAAACTCAGAACACAGTAGTGCTATAGAATTAATTAGGGACCTTCCATGTATCACTGGAACTAATGTTAAACAAGCCATATTTCTCCAAACGTTATGAACAATATTCATACAAACAGTATTTTCTGTATGTGGAATCTGCAACATTGGCTTTCTTGTATTAACTGCACTGTTTCACGTGGCAAAAGGATTCACTGCATTTTCTGCAGTATGTGTATGTTTGCACTGTGATTAACCATTGTTCTTTCAAATGTTACAGTTGACTATGAATGCTTGCTAACATACTGTTATGCTGGAAGCCAATTATGGCATTAAAATGTTTAGGTAGAATTGCAGATTTCTGCAGTTCACCATTGTGAAAATGTAATGGTACTCAATGAAGTACATAAACAAGAGGTGGATTGTAATGCATGGATGTTATGCTTACAAGAGACATAAAACACTGCTTCATGTACCACAGCATACATGTATCAACAGTATACCATACAGTACTAACTGTAATGAAAAGTGTTAACATACATGTAGGGTTTGACATATTGCATGTCCCATTGGTTTTCAGGTACTCCTTTCCAAAAATCTAATACTCATCACTACATACCTCAACATGAATTACACATTTCTGAGTACAAGGAATTCTGTTATTCGTTAAAGCACACATTGACAGCAAACATTGTGGGAATGCTAATGCAGTTACTGAACATGTTACCAATCACAAGGACTATGATTTCCCAGTGTTATGTCCCTATGGCCAGTCTTCAGGGAGAATTTGTCATGTGCTTAGTGATGTCATTGCCGATGTCATTGATGATGTCATATGTGATGTCAAGTATGACAGGAAACATACACATAAGGGTGCAGAGTTAAGGTTGCGTGGCTGCCATAACTTGCAATTTCCTAACCTTTTGGACTTTTGCAACCAAACCTTAATGTTATTTTAACAAAGTTTTTGCCATTGAATATCTATATCTATCTATCTATCTATCTATCTATCTATCTATCTATATATATATATATATATATATATATATATATATATATATATATATATACTGTATATATATATTAGGGGTGGGCACTAATATCGATATTTTGATATGATATCGTTCGAAATACAATTATGTATTTCTTCTAAAGGAAACAATTATAATCCATTCAAAACATACTTCATTTGGGGCTCCCGAGTGGCGCATCCAGTAAAGGCGCTCCACGTGGAGTGCAGGATGTGCCCTATAGTCTGGACGTCGCGAGTTTGAGTCCAGGCTATTCCTTTGCCGACTGAGGATGGGAGCTTCCAGGCTGCGGCGCTCAATTGGCTGAGCGCCGCCCGGGGGGAGGGAGGGTTAGGTTGGCCAGGGTGTCCTCGGCTCACCGTGCACCAGCGACCCCTGTAGTCTGGCCAGGCGCCTGGGGGCTTGCCTGTAAGCTGCCCGAGAGCTGCGTTGTCCTCCGATGCTGTAGCTCTTGGGTGGCTGCATGGTGAGTCCGCAGTGTGAAAAAAAGCGGTCGGCGGACGGCACACACTTCGGAGGACAGTGTGTGTTCGTCTTCGCCCTCCTGAGTCAGCGCAGGGGTGGTAGCATTGAGCTGAGCATAATAAAATAATTGGCTATTCTAATTTGGGAGAACATAATAAAAATAATTGGCAATGACTAAATTTATATAAAAAAATACAAACCCAGTATAATCAAGTTTATTTTACATTAAGATACAACAAACCCTATACCTACCAATCAGTGTTAGTCTCGTAGGCAAACACCACACATAAAGTATTATTTAACCATTTTATTCCATTGATTGGCGTTTTTCTTTTTCTAAGAACCTAATTAACAAATGTATTTCAAACATTCAATAGCTATAAATAAAGAAAAACAACAAATCCCCAACCTGTGTCCCCTCTCATGTGCTCTACTCCCCTTTCTTCACCTGTTTCCTCTCACCGGCCAATCCCTTACCAGAAACTATATCCTGTTTTCAAAAAGTGCGTGCATCAGCTAATTAAGAAACTAATTAAGATCTGGGGAGTGGTCCGATGGCACTCTGTATAGATTGTATTTGGTATGATGATGACTCGCAGCCCTACTTACCAGCAAGTACAAAGGCCCAATTTCACCAACATAAAATTTGAAAGGAATTGCTCAGACCAAGAATGTCACATCCTAACAGCAACTAGGTTGTAGTATCTGGCTAGTTTTATAACATTAAAATAGTTATGTCATTGAGAAAGTCCCCTTGCACTCTTTTGTAAACTCTTTAGAACTTTGTGTCTGCTACACTGTAGGCAACATTTCCTATCATTTGTGCTTCTGCATGTCCTGAAGCAGCAGTTAATGACTGTGAAGCATTTTGATCCTGCCTGTCCAAACACCTTGTATTGAAATATACCTGCTTTATTGTCTCCATTACTCATTTTTTTAACTATAATAAATGTCCATGATTATCATATTCTCTGGCTCCCTTGCTATGATATTCTTCAAGACTCTAGATCTATTTTCATTACAAGAAAGCTCCTGCTTCTAAATTGTATTTACAAAGGACCCCCAGGAGGAATGTGCTGCAGAAATGTGCTTGTTGACATAGGCCATGAATTCAGCAATTAGCATAATGTCTACAGAGTTGTTGTGTTTATCTTTCATAAAAAGAATATTTGAACTGGGTTTATATTTTACAGCAGGGGGTTGTAGAGCAGCTGTCACAGTGATAGTACTGTTGTAATAGGAAGGATCATGCTGTATATTAAATGACAGGAATTACAAGAACTGTAATACATTACCAGCTGTGATGCTCAATTTTTTTTTTTTTTTATCAGATTTAATATGATAAAATGTATGTGTACCAATAATTATATGTCAATGACTGGAGAACTTGCAGCTAAACTTCCAATTACAAAACCTAAAATGCATGCCCCATATCATTATTGGCATATAGGGCCCTATTAACAAAGCTGAAGAGCCTTAAAAATACTTACCTTCATCAAAAAAAGGTACCTTTTTATTACTTTGAGTTTTAACATTTCTCATAGCTTTCAAGTGTGTTAAAAGGAGAAAGCAAAGCGTTAGCAGCCCTGACACTGTAAACCTTTCACTCTTGTGTAAATTCTATGCTGTGAAAATGTTAATCTCTAAGACTATTAAAATTATATATATATATAATAGAACCAAAGCCATTGTATTTATCTTGCTCTTAATTGTATTATTACGTGTACTGTGATTCTTGAAATGTATTTTTGTTTACGACTGTAAGTCGCCCTGGATAAGGGTGTCTGCTAAGAAATAAATAAAAAAAATATGTATATATATATATATATATATATATATATATATATATATATATATATATATATATAATATTTCCCTATTGAACGTAGAAGGCAAGATTTTCTTCAGCATTATTGCTCAGAGATTGTCAACTTACCTATTAAAGAACTGCTTCATTGACACTTCAATACAAAAAGCGGGCATTCCAGGTTTCCCAGTATGCTTAGGACACATCAATGTGATCTGGCAACAAATTCAATCAGCTAAAAAGGAGAGGAAGGAGCTCCAGTTTTTCAACTTCAGAATTCAGCACTACATGGCAATGCCTAGAAGTTGGAATAATGGCAGGATGCACCATTTCTCCACTGGCTTTTACCATGGCAATGGAAGTAATCATTAGGCCATCAAAATGGGTAGTAGGAGGAGAGCGCTTGGCTTCTGGAATGCGACTACCACCAATTCGAGCATACATGGATGACATGACAACCATGACCACAACAGTAGCCTGCATTAATCGGTTATTGGGCAAATTAACCAATAACATTGAATGAAGGAGCATCTCTATAATTAAAGGTAAAGTAGTAGATAAAACATTCTTCATTAATGGTGAGGCAATACCAACAGTGTCTGAGAAGCCAGTGAAGAGTCTTGGGAGATGGTACGACAGGGATCTAAAGGACACTGTTCGTGTGGGAGAATTTAGACAACAAGCAGTGGAAGGGTTGAAGAGCATAGACAGCAGTGCTTTACCAGGCAAACTAAAATTCTGGTGCTTTTAGTTTGGTCTACTGACGAGGTTGCTGTGGCCACTGACTGTGTACAAGGTTTCTTTGACAACAGTAGAGAAGCTGGAAGCTTTAATCAGGTCATACATCAGGAAATGGTTTGGAGTTCCACGCTGCCTCAGCAGAGTGGGACTTTATGGTAAAGGAATACTGCAGCTAACCATCTAACCGAGGAGTTTAAGTGCGCCAAGGTCAGACTGGAAATTCTCTACTACATTAGTAGAGTCACGCGACAAATGCGTAAGGGAGGCAGCACCTGTGTTGAAAACTGGAAGAAAGTGGGCGGCAAAGAAAGCTGTGGAGGATGCAAAGGCTGCCCTTCGAATTGGTGATATCATGGGGCAAGTTCAGCATGGAAGAGGGGGTCTTGGTCTCAGTTCAGCTCCTCCTACATGGCACAAGGCAGCCCCAGCTCAACGGAGGAAGCTGGTAGTCAACGAGCTGCAAAAGCAGGAGGAGAGGATGAGGTGTATAAAGGCCATTTCCCAGGCCAAGCAGGGAGAATGGATGAGATGGGAGAGTGTGGAACAACGCAAGATTGGCTGGCAAGACCTATGGTCAATGGAACAGAGCAGGATTGGTTTCCTCATCAGGTCAACATATGATGTTCTCATCACCACATAACCTAAACCTCTGGGTAGGAGAGGATCCCTCATGTCCTTTGTATTCATCACCTTCAACATTAAGGCACATTTTGACAGGATGTAAGGTGGCTCTTAGCCAAGGACGGTTTACTTGGTGCCATGACCAGGTGCTGTGATGTTTGGCCTTAGCATTGGAAGACAAGCGTAACATGACCAATAAGTTGTCACCTGTTCCATCAAAACATTACACACAAAAGACAACATTCCTCCGCCCAGGAGAGCAACCACCAAGAAAAGGTGTTAAAACCAATCCTCGCCCAGGACAACTGGAAGCTGCTAGTGACTGGAAAATGCTGGCAGATGTTGGTCAACGGCTTATTTTTCCACCTGAGATTGCCACCACTAACCTTCGACCAGATATTGTCTTGTGGTCTGGATCAGCACGCCTTGTTCACCTGGTAGAGTTAACAGTGCCATGGGAGGATGCTGTAGATGAGGCGTATGAGAGGAAGAAACTGTGGTATGCTCAACTAGCCACTGAAGTCGAACAGCGGGGATGGAGAGTCCGGGTTTACCCAGCGGAGGTGGGTTGTCGAAGATTTGTGGCACATTCTACAACCCGGTTTCTCAGAGACGTCGGATTCAGTGGCCAAGAGTTGCGTCGCACAGTGAAGAACTTATCTGAAGCAGCAGAGAGGAGCAGCAACTGGCTGTGGTTAAGAAGATTCTGGCTGGGGATCTCAAGCACAATAGAAAGAAAGAAACGCTGATGTACAGGTAAGTAAGCTGGGCTGAGTTGAGTGGGGGACGGAGGGGGGTGATGCTGGGGTGCCAGAATCACCGTCGAGCCCTCTTGAGGTGTCGTGGGCTAGTTGACGAAATACCGAGGATGGAAGGTGCCCACTTGAAGACCCCAGAGATGTACCCTACTTAGCTCAATCCAGACGGTTGTCATGCTGATGCGCTGGGGAGACCGCACTGTGGTTGATCCCTGGAGCCAGCATTGCAGCCGTTGTGTGTGCTGATGCGCTAGGGAGGCAATAAGCTCATCCCTGGAGCCAGCATTACACTTCAGCCATCAACCCCAGACAGAAGGATATCTACATCATCATTGGTGCTTATCTTGGCGAGAGCCGAGTTCAAATCAGTATGAAGTTTTAACATCTAGTCAGTGCAAGTGCAATGTAACATTTTATTGTACTGAAAACGGTGAAAATGGTGATTGCAAGCAAAAGGCATGCCATGTATTATGTATGTAAAAGCATTTTCTAGAGGAGAGCAGTGAAATAGCATTGCATTTGCTAGAGGAGAGCAGTGACATATCATTGCATTTGCTAGAGGAGAGCAGTGAAAGAGCATTGCATTTTCTAGAGGAGAGCAGTGACATAGCATTGCATTTTCTAGAGGAGAGCAGTGACATAGCATTGCATTTTCTAGAGGAGAGCAGTGACATAGCATTGCATTTGCTAGAGGAGAGCAGTGAAAGAGCATTGCATTTGCTAGAGGAGAGCAGTGACATATCATTGCATTTGCTAGAGGAGAGCAGTGAAACAGCATTGCATTTGCTAGAGGAGAGCAGTGACAGCATTGCATTTGCTAGAGGAGAGCAGTGACATAGCATTGTATTTGCTAGAGGAGAGCAGTGAAAGAGCATTGCATTTGCTAGAGGGGAGCAGTGAAAGAGCATTGCATTTGCTGGAGGAGAGTAGTGACATAGCATTGCATTTGCTAGAGGAGAGCAGTGAAACAGCATTGCATTTGCTAGAGGAGAGCAGTGACAGCATTGCATTTGCTAGAGGAGAGCAGTGACATAGCATTGTATTTGCTAGAGGAGAGCAGTGAAAGAGCATTGCATTTGCTAGAGGAGAGCAGTGAAAGAGCATTGCATTTGCTAGAGGAGAGCAGTAACATAGCATTGTATTTGCTTGTTTTTCTGTTACTTCCTTTTATACTACGGTATTCACAATGTGTCGATGTATTACCAGGCCTTGACCTAATTGAAGAAAATGGTTGCTGATTGCACCTCTAATTTTAGATAGCAAAATTAAGCCACACCTCTGCAAATCAATTAATCAATCAATATTTATTTTATATAGCACCATTCACAGTGGACCACCATCACAAAGCGCTTTACAAGATGCAAGTGGCAACAAGAATATCCATAATACTGTAAATACAGAGAAATGCATAATACATTATATACAGTAAAAAAAAATGCATAATACATTAAATACAGTGGAAAGTGCATAATTCAGGATAGTAACATAATACATGAAATAGCAGCAGCAACACAGCAGCTAATAGCAGATATCAGGTTTAAAGAGCATGGAAAGCAAGAGAGAACAGGTGGGTCTTGAGATTTGATTTAAAGCGAGCGACGGTGGGAGCATCACGCACCAAAGCTGGGAGAGAGTGTAGTGTGGTAAACACACTGCCTTATTAATGTGATTATTAAGTGGTCTTTCAGTCAGAATTTCTAACCAGAAAATCCCCCTTTGCTTGTTCCAGCTGTAACCACAATCATACAGAATAAAATATTGTAATTGAACTCAATGGAAACAAAATGTTCAAAGAACATGCAAATGTCAATCAAACATCAAAACACACAAATCCCACTGTAGAAGTGAACTGGAATAAAGTCAGACCTTCTTGCACTTAGAGACTGTTGGGACTAAGAAGGTAAAAGTAGATAGAATTCTAACTCGTTATTACCAGATTCTGCAGAGTCAGCGTCCCTGTTTGAACGATCACCCCACCCCAACCTTTAACTGAAAGTCACATTATCACCATTCATTTCCGTTTTTAATAACCATATGCAAATAATGTCTGAAGTGAAATATTGCGGCTCACATGAATAGAAAAACGGCCTAGAAGTAGTTTCTCTGTCATTGTCATCATTGAATGATTCGGGGTTAGGGTTAGGGTTATCTTCGGTTCGGTGGTTTCAGATCAGATACAGACTCTGCAGTCTGATTGATTACACTTTCCTGTTGTTATGCTACAATCCATATTTAAGGTTTTTTTTAGACACTGCAAGAGCTTGTAACTCAGGCACCATTGTTTTGTATTGAACATTTTAATGCTATAATGCTATTTTGGATGTTAATTTATTATTTCGTGTTGTGTTTTCACACTGGACACTGCAGTTTCTTACTTGCAGAGATTATGTAAAGCCCTTTATTTTAGTGGACCGAAAATCTCATGTTTATATATTTTTTAAATGTAGTGACTTCTTTTTAGTTTTTTTCCCCTACAAATGTGTTTTTTCATGTGGTTTTGCACTGGACACAGTGTTGTAATCAAGTCACAAAAATTGGGACTCGAGTCGAGTCGAGTCACAGGGGGTAAGACTTGAGAGAAGTTGAGTCTTTGACAACCGGAGGGGCGGAGCCAGCAGCATGAGGGGTGGAGCCAGCAACAGGAGGGGCGGAGCCAGCAGCACAACAGATACAGACAAAAGCCAGGCAGTCTTCCCAGCGACAGCGTGTGGAAGCGACAGCGTGGGAGAAGTACAGTCGTGGAAGAGATCAGAGCAGTTAGAAGCAGTAAGGAGAAATTACATCTTGAATTGCTTTAATCAGAAAACACCGCAGCTTAAAGTCAAACAGCTGCATGTCTTTTTCTGATAACAAGCTGAAGCTCAGAGCAGCAGATTCAAATTCGCCGCCGTTCTGAGACACGCGGGAGGGGTGGAGCCAGCAGCACAACAGATACAGACAAAGCGAGGCAGTTCTTCCAGCGACAGCGTGTGGAAGCGACAGCGGGTGGAAGCGACAGCGTGGGAGAAGTACAGTCGTGGAAAAGTACAGAGTAGTTAGAAGCAGTTTGAATCAAGTTGACAGCTGCAGAATAAACTAAACTTCCAAAAAAAAAAAGTAACATGGCCTTCAAGCCAGTAATCTGTGACACCTGCATGATGTGGGAAATCCGAGAACACCCAGCAGAGCTAAACCAAGTGTGTGTAAAGTGCCGCACAATCCAGGACTTGCTTAAACTAGTAAGTATGCTAGAAATGGAGCTGCAGGAAATGAGACAGCAACAGGAGCTTGAGGAGCTGGCACACCCACAATTCATACAATTCATGGAAGTCAGCACCCCTAGCAGACAGAAAGCCACCAGGGAGATGGAAGAAAGTCGAAACAGCTAGGTTCAGATAGGCAGAAGCAGGGGAAAAAAAGAAACTTCGTCAAACACAACCACCAGAAATCCAAACATCCAAAAAATTTGAGCCACTTCAATATTTAGATGACCAAAACCAACATCAAGAGAATGAAAGGAACAACATCCAGGACCCTATAAACAGTGCTGGCCAGGCAGCAAAAAGAAGGGAGGTGATGATTGTTGGGGACTCCATATTGAGAAACACAGCAAGTTCAGTTCGCAGTTTGGACCCCCTTACTACAACAGTGTGCTGCCTTCCAGGAGCCTCTGTCAAGCACATCACTGAGAATGTGGACACACTTCTAGAACGAACAGGAGACGACCCGGTAGTAGTCGTCCACATCGGTACAAACAATATTAGAAAAGACAGACCAAGATCCCTGCAAAACAAATTCAGAGAGCTAGGAAGGAAATTAAAAGACAAGACCAAAACTGTGGTATTTTCTGGGATACTGCCGGCGCCTTGCAAAGGACCATATGGACAGCTGGAAATACAAAATCAAAATGCATGGCTGAAATCGTGGTGTACACAGGAAGGCTTCACCTTTCTTGAACATTGGAGCACTTTCTACAACAAGGACTATCTATACAGGTGGGACGGACTGCACTTAAACAGAAAGGGAACCAATCTACTCGGAGAAAGGATCCTTGAGGAGGTCCAGAAGCATTTAAACTAGAAAGGAAGGGGGGAGAAAACAAAAAAACAGAAGGGAGACCACATCAAAACAAGGGCAACAACTCAGGTAAGACTATTAAATGTATTTATCTTAATGCTAGAAGTCTCAGAAACAAAATGTTAGAACTTGAAGCTACTGCACTAACAAGTAACTACGATGTGTTACAGAAACTTGGTTGTCGGAGAGTGATGGAGACAAATATAACATTAGTGGGTATACACTGTATAGGAAAAACAGGTATGACAGAAGAGGCGGAGGGGTAGCGCTATACATAAATAGTCTTGAAGCCCAGGTGTTAAATCTGGACAAAGAAAACAACGCCGAATCAATATGGGTCAGAATAATGGACAAATAATAAAAATAATCTGTTATACAATGACATAGAAATGCGTAGCAAAGGAGAAGCCGTACTAATATAAAATGGGAAGACTGGGAAAACCCAGTGGGGAGCACGACGGACGAAATTTAAATGGTGGAAATGACAAATGACTGCTTCCTAACGCAATTTGTTAAGGCAACGACTAGAGGGGAGGCATGCCTTGATTTAGTCTTTTCAAATAATGAAGACAGAATAACTAAAACAGAGGTCAGAGAACCATTGGCAAACATGGTCTCATTTGAAGTGCTTTTTAAAACCCAAAAAGTAATGACTAAAGCTAAGGTTTATAATTTTAGAAAAGCAAACTAAGAAGGTATAAAACAGAGACTAACAGAAGTAGATTGGCGTAAAATAGAGAAAACATCCAAAGAAAAAGGATGGCTGTTTTTTTTAAAAATGTAGTACTAGAGGAGCAAAACAATTACATCCAAAAAGTAGACAAATCTAAATCTAAAAGAAAATGGCCAAAATGGTTTAATAGATCAATTAAAAATAATTCAGTGAAAAAAGGCACTTTACAGAGCATTTAAAAGGGACCAAAAACAAAGTACACAGAAAGAGTACTCAGAACTGCAAACACAAGTCAAAAAGGAGGTTAGAAAGGCCAAGAGAGATAGAAATCAATATAGCTAAGGGGGCTAAAACCAATTCCAAAATGTGTTTCCAATATTATAACAGCAAGAGAATCGGGTACATGATTATTTATTTTATTTATTTTCTCTTTAAATTATTTTAAGGCCAGCTGTTTTCCCCAGCCAGGCTTGCCTCGTTTTTGTTTTAAAACTGACGTCTTCTGTCAGTGTCACTGTGTGTTCCCAAACACGGCCACCCGAATGCACAACCAAGCGCAGTTCTTAAGGGCCGAGCAATCTCCCAAGGCCTGCCCCTCAGCCACTCAGAGAGAGGGAAAGCACACACACCCTCTTCCCCACCTCTCCGTGTCATCGCCATGACTGACAGGCAGATCCTATGAGATTGCTGCCTTCTACCTGCAGTAATACGCATGTGTCAGTCCAGATCTCCCCTGTTACAGTAGGTTAAATGTCTAAGAGATACAATGGCAAAATCATAGATAAAGAAAAACAAATAGCAAATATATTAAATGAATACTTTTCACAAGTTTTTACAAAGGAGGATACAGACAACATGCCCCACATGTCGACCTGTTCCTATCCAGTTTTAAATAACTTTAGCATAACAGAGGCAGTAGTGTTAAAAAGACTTGGAGCTCTTAAAATAAACAAATCCCCTGGGCCGGATGAGATCCTGCCAATAGTACTCAAAGAAATGAAATAAGTTATTTACAAACCGCTAACCAAGATCATGCAACAGTCTCTTGACACAGGGGTTGTACCGACAGACTGGAGAATTGCAAACGTAATACCGATCCACAAAAAGGGAGACAAAACCGAACCAGGTAACTACAGACCAATAAACCTGACTTCTATTATATGTAAACTTAAGAAAACTATAATAAGATCCAAAATGGAAAATTACCTATATGGTAACAGTATCCTGGGAGACAGTTAGCATGGTTTTAGGAAAGGGAGATCGTGTCTAACTAACCTGCTTGATTTTTTTGAGGATACAATATCGACAATGGATAATTGCAAAGCATACGACATGGTTTATTTAGATTTCCAGAAAGCTTTTGACAAAGTTCCGCATAAAAGATTAATTCTCAAACTGAACACAGTAGGGATTCAAGGAAATGCATGCACATGGATTAGGGAGTGGTTAACATGTAGAAAACAGAAAGTACTGATTAGAGGAGAAACCTCGAAATGGAGTGAGGTAACCAGTGGTGTACCACAGGGATCAGTATTAGGTCCTCTGCTATTCCTAATCTACATTAATGATTTAGATTCTGGTAAATTAAGCAAACTTGTTAAATTTGCAGACGACACAAAAATAGGAGGAGTGGCAAACACTCTTGAAGCAGCATAGGTCATTCAAAATGATCTAGACAGCATTCAGAACTGGGCAGACACATGGCAAATGACATTTAATAGAGAAACGTGTAAGGTACTGCATGCAGGCAATAAAAATGTGCATTATAAATATCATATGGGAGATACTGAAATTGAAGAAGGAATCTATGAAAAAGACCTAGGAGTTTATGTTGACTCAGAAATGTCTTCATCTAGACAATGTGGGGAAGCTATAAAAAAGGCCAACAAGATGCTTGGATATATTGTGAGAAGTGCTGAATTTAAATCTAGGGAAGTAATGTTAAAACTTTACAATGCATTAGTAAGACCTCACCTAGAATATTGTGTTCAGTTCTGGTCACCTCGTTACAAAAAGGATATTGCTGCTCTAGAAAGAGTGTAAAGAAGAGCAACCAGAATTATCCCGGGTTTAAAAGGCATGTCGTATGCAGACAGGCTAAAATAATTGAATCTGTTCAGTCTTGAACAAAGAAGACTATGCAGCGATCTGTTTCAAGCATTCAAAATTCGAAAAGGTATTGACAATGTCAACCCAGGGGACTTTTTCGACCTGAAAAAAGAAACAAGGACCAGGGGTCACAAATGGAGATTAGATAAAGTGGCATTCAGAACAGAAAATAGGAGGGTCTGGAACTCCCCAGTAATGTTGAAGCCGACACCCTGGGATCCTTCAAGAAGCTGCTTGATGAAATTCTGGGATCAATAATTTACTAACAACCAAACTAGCAAGATGGGCCGAATGGCCTCCTCTCGTTTGTAACCTTTCTTATGTTCTTATGTTCTTTAACGTGGATGATTATGATGCAATGCATATTTTGTCTTTCTGGCCATAATAAGCTTCTGTAATACAGAACTACTAACAGTGTAATCTCGCCAGTTTAAAAACTAACTGAACATAGCAGACCTGTGTGCGGTACTGTGTAGTAGATAAAGTCTAAAAAATATATATTTGTGATTTTCTTTGGATGTATGGCAGCATCATCTTTTAAAATTAGGTTGCAGCTCCACCAGTATCAGTGCCTATGCAACTGCCGCACTACAAACCCAGCTGTGTCCACTGAACCTTTGTATGAGGCATTTCAACCAAAGGACTACAGATTTCCTACTCGCTGCTTTGGAAATGAAAAATTCACTCGATGCTGTAAATCAGCTTGGTTTGAAAAGTGGTCTTGGTATGTGAAGCAATACGATCATCTGCTACGCTTTCTGTGCATGCAAGCAACCCACAAAAAGCCAATACGTGTGTATCCAGACAGAATATCTGTATTTTACGAAATCAGTGGTGTGTAGTGTAGTGACTACATCCTGCTTACAGTGAGAGGAAAGCCACCAGATTTCATTAAGGGATGTATGTAAGGAATTATATACCGAAGTTGTTGCAAACATTTAAATGCTTGTCGTTTCTGAATAGGCTACATAATTGCAAATAGTAGACTGCAATGGCATTTATACAACTGTTCAGTTTGTGAATAGACCTATTAAACGTGTCGAATAGAATGAAAGCATTTTAGTACCGAAGATTATAGAATGTATTTTATTTGTATTTTACTATTTTAAAGACATCTATGGCACAAAATAGGCTATGTGTTTAGTATGTCATTTTTCACTTTGTGGTGCTGTGTCTTATTCCTTATTAAACTCACTTGGTCTGTGCATATTTTGATGGTGATGCTGTAGAAGCGAGCAGTTTATAGAATGGTCTGTAGGACCCCCCCCCCCCCACACACACACACTTTTTTATTTTCAACACCCCCATTTAGAAATTCGTTCCCGCTTCAATGTGTCTTTGTAAATGCAGATGTACTTTATGTTTTATTTTTTCCTCAGATTGAGGGTGGGAAATTTGGGCTGCGTCTTAAATTCGAAGGAATACGGTATTCTTTTTCTTATTATTTGTGTATACCGGCAAATGTACTGACATTTACCAATACAAATGTGTGTGTGTGCATATAAAAATGATCATTGCATTCATTATTCTGGCAGCCAGAAGTAATGTCGCAATCCACATTAACAATTACAATAACGTTACAGTATTTTGATCAAATTAAAGGGTACGAATACATCAGGAAGCAATATTTGTCAATGTATAAACGATTTAGGTTGTTAACGCTGCAATATTTAAAATCGTAAAGCAGCTGCTTTCATTCATTCCTATCAAAATTACATCTTGTTGTAATGGTTAGTTATTTAGCACCAAGAACCAAAAAGTTTTTTGGGTCTGTAGTATTCTATAACATATCTATAACAAAAACATTGTCAATGTAAAAAAACAAGTTAGAAAAATGCATCAGCTGTTTAAAGGGGTGTGAGATATGTGCGAGTCATGTAATAAATAAACAGTCCTGAAACAATGCTTCCCAATAAATGTCTGTGTTTTATTATTTCAAAACAAAGGAAACCACTCCTCTACCATCAATGGTATCGGGGGAACACGGCTGGCTTGCAGGCCAAACAAAAACAAACAAAAGAAACCAAAACAATCCACAATAATCCCCACACATCCTGTGCATGAAAGTGTGCTCCTTAATCCACGAGGAGGGGGTGCTGGTGTTTGTGAGGTGAAGGTAGTGCTCCAGTGGGTTAGGCTGGCTCCGTGGCTACAGCCTCTCGCTCCTACTCCTCCTCTGTAAACACACAAAAACACACGTAATACAAAACAACAACAGCTCCAGCTGGTCGCTCAATTTCTCAGCGCAAGGCCAAGTACTGACGTAGCTGCTTCCCCTTTGTACTCACAAAACTCCTCCCTGAAATCAACCCGTCGCCATGGTTTCTCCAATAGAGGGCCGTTCTGCAGCTGATTGCAATGGAGTCGTTCCGAGCACTTGCAACTACGCGCTCCCACTCCCTTCCGGTTTCCACCTACCATCAAGGCGGTCCATCCAGGAGGCAGCATACCACCATCCTTACACAGCGCTCTTTCTAGTTGGGAGGGAGATTTACAACATTGATCCTTTCTCTCTCTATCACAGGGTAATATCAAACACAAAAGCCCAAGTTAAGGAGAAGCAATTAGGCCAATCTTGTCAAGCATCAAGCAAATAGGCACAATTGGAAAGGTGCTGGGGCCCAGCATTCACACAATTGTTGCTTCTAACTTGGTTTCTTTTTTTCATCGCTCCACTTTACAGTGAAATACTCCTTGTACAACTTCAAGGCATTGTGACCATTCCCTTATCAGCTCAAAAGTCAACCAAAAAAAGGCTCCAACACCCCAGCCCTGGATCTGCAATGCCTGCCCCATCAACTGTCACTTCCCATACACTTACCTTGCATTCTCATTATCCCTTGTACTCGTTGCCATTATTGGTCTTGTTCATCATCTTCATTGTTGGAAATATACTGCCTCATGCTCTTTGAGGTATTCTTGTATGTATGGGCTAAATGTCTGTCCATGTGTGCCCTGATCTACCTGTGCCTTACCTGCATGTTGTCCGTGTGTCTTCCCAAAGCATACTTGTCTGCGCCTGTGATGACGCCTCTCCCATTCCCTGTCTGTCTTTCTCTCTGTAGTAGTGCTTGTAAGGGTAACCAAGAACACTTCAGTCTGTGTTTAGCACTTTCCTTGGCACTCATGTGTCTCAGCATCTTTATTCTGGTTACAATCCAGATGATAAGTGAATGAGCATTTCACTGTAAAGTGGAGCGATGAAAAAAAGAAGCCAAGTTAGAAGCAACAATTGTGTGAATGCTGGGCCCCAGCACCTTTTCAATTGAGCCTATTTGCTTGATGCTTGACACGATTGGCCTAATTGCTGGTAAAATTGTCTTGTTTTATAGCAACATAACCTAGCAATAGCACAACAAAATGAAATACAGTAAACAGTGAGGAATATATTTATTAACTTACCATACGGTATGTTGCAGGTCGATATGCAATTGGTAGAATGCAGAAAATCCCCAGTGTCAATACAATTCATACATTTACTTCATCAGTCCAAGGAAGAAATGTGTAATATCCAGCTTGCAGTGAAGAAGTCATAGAAGCGTCTACTTTCTTCAAAGTTTCCCACAACGTTGTTTTCATAACAAATCCAACAAAACAAGGCATGATAGGTGTTTTCAAGAATATGTTTCTCTGAGCCAAATGCTATACTGATTCCTCTGGGGCTATATGATGAATTAAAATATATATTATCACTAAGGCATAGCCTATAAACCAGGTGTTTAACTTTAAAACATGTAGGCTATTTGTCACACTTTTCAAACACGTTACTGAATTTATGATTCTAAATGTGTTTAGGAATTAAACACCTATTTAAAACCAAGTACTAACCAGGCCTGGAGATTATTCTTATATTTCTTAGCAGACAATTGTGGGCAATTGTGTCATTTTTTGTACATACAATTACACTATGTAACACAATTTTTGTTCCTGGGTAGTAAATGTTATTTACTAATTGCTTATGCCTCAAAAGTATAGAAAATGGCTATTATTCCCCACAAACTTTGCTTTTGTGACCAGAACAGTGATATTTTGAAATTTACCTATTTCCAATGAGAAAATGGGCGAATTTGTGTCTTTTCGTTCACATAAAGTCAGAAAAAACAACATATGAATCCAAATTAACATGTATTTATACTAAAGTAATACAAAAATGACTACAAAAGATTTAGAAGTGAGTAGTTTTTCGAGATTTACGCTTATACTGTAAATCACTTTCACGAATCAGCCCCCAAATGTAGTCTCCCATCATGTTCTCGTTATACTGTCCTTGGTAGCGGCGTTCAAAGTCCAGTATATCCTGGTGGAAGCGCTCGCCTTGCTCCTCCGAGTACGCTCCCATGTTCTCCTTGAATTTATCAAGATGAGCATCAAGGATATGGACTTTGAGGGACATCCTACAGCCCATTGTGCTGTAGTTCTTCACCAGAGTCTCAACCAGCTCCACATAGTTTTCGGCCTTGTGATTGCCCAGGAAGCCCCGAACCACTGCGACAAAGCTGTTCCAAGCCGCTTTCTCCTTACTAGTGAGCTTCTTGGGGAATTCATTGCACTCCAGGATCTTCTTTATCTGTGGTCCGACGAAGACACCGGCTTTGAAGTTTGCCTCAGACAGCTTAGGGAAGAAGTCTTGAAGGTACTTGAAGGCTGCCGACTCCTTATCTAGAGCTCTGACAAATTGTTTCATAAGGCCCAATTTGATGTGCAGTGGTGGCATCAGCACCTTCCGGGGGTCCCAGCGGTACTCATTGTACTTCAAGGCGTCCAGCAAGGTCTTGATGCTGTTGTAATCCTCTTTGAGGTGCACCGAGTGAGCCAGGGGAAGAGACGGGTACTTGTTACCATTATGGAGCAGCACGGCTTTGAGGCTCCTGGATGAGCTGTCAATGAAGGACAGTATAACGAGAACATGATGGAAGACTACATTTGGGGGCTGATTCGTGAAAGTGATTTACAGTATAATCGTAAATCTCGAAAAACTACTCACTTCTAAATCTTTTGTAGTCATTTTTGTATTACTTTAGTATAAATACATGTTAATTTGGATTCATATGTTGTTTTTTTCTGACTTTATGTGAACGAAAAGACACATTCGCCCGTTTTCTCATTGGAAATAGGTACATTTCAAAATATCACTGTCCTGGTCACAAAAGCAAAGTTTGTGGGGAATAATAGCCATTTTCTGTACTTTTGAGGCATAAGCAATTAGGAAATAACACTTACTACCCAGGAACAAAAAAAAAAAAAATTGTTACACGGTGTTATCAATGTATTTTTTCTGGAGCAATAGGTAAAAGAGCAGTGTATCCCCCACCTGTACAGTATGTAGTGAAGTGCCCTAACCATTATGCCACTATATATATTTTTTTAACATGTTTATTTTTTTTCTACTTTTATGTGGGTAGGCCTATACAAATATCAATTACTCTGGATAAAAGCATCAGCCAAATCAATTAATGACATGTATTTTCCTGGCTTGCCATTTATTAATTTATGTAAGTTTAAAAATTAAATACATTTCAATGGCTTGCAAGTTCGAACCTCAGGATTTTTATTTTTCTTTTCTGTGGGATATGTGCTGTTTCTAAACATAAATAAATAGCTTAGTGTAACTGATATGGATATCAAAGTGCTTGTGTTCGCTGGTTTATTTTGATGTAGACCAACATGTGAAATCGATTCAGGCCGTTTTTCTCAATGTAACTGGATAACTGCTGATTTTAAAACCAGAAGCTGGAGTTTTTCAGTCGAGCAGATCCTGCTCAGGGCAAACTCGTCAAGTACGGATGTAAGCAGCAAAACTGGGGGCGACCCAACAGCTGACCTGCGGCGCAGCGGGCTAAAGCGTGTCTCTATCAGCGTAGAATTCTCATGCTGCAGCTTCGAACCCCGCAGGTTTTATTTTCCCGCGAGTAAGGAACGGAAGATGATGGTGATGATGATGATGATGATGAAAAAAGGAGAATGACAATTTTACCTTAGTTTGACGACTTATATCTCAGTGTGTATTAGAAGTATTTACGTTTTTTTTCACATTCGATCTAAGAAAGCTTCAAACTTTATGTTTAAAGTGGAATGGTACTTCTAAGTTATTTAGTTTTACCGTTCCTCTCAATAAAAGCAGCTTTTAAAAGTACTTATAGTTTTATATTTAAAAAAATAATAATCTTGATCAGAATGTTAAACATACCGTGAAATATATCGTATATCGTCTTGAACATCTAAAATATCATATATTTTTTGAGGTATATCGCCCACCTCTAATACACATATTATATTAGAAAGCCTATTGTGTTGCTGTCCCAGTTTTTGTACATTCACTGAACCTTGAGCTGTATGCTTAAAATTCTATGATACAGTGGGATATGTGGAAAAGGTTTTCGTTTGTTAATATTTACTGATTCACTGAACTAGAAGTCAACGAAAACATACTCGTCAGCTCTAAATTTAATATTCTTGGTTTGTAAAAATGATTTCAATACTATCCTGTGAACATCCTTGTGAAACCGGTCAGACAAACCAGCATAAGAGAGAAAAGAACCTCAACGGGCACAAGCCTGGAGTTAAATGGCCAAGAGCTTGTGAGAAAACTGCATGGGACACAGTAAACACAGATCTCTGCTTTGCATTGGAAAGATTAAGTGGAACAGTTGAAAAGGAGCTGGATAAATTTGGGGACATCATCTACGCATATGGAAGCGAGAGGTTTGGAGTTAAAAAAAGGAAGAAAAAAGTACAAACTATTCCTGGAAGGTCTAGACAGCAGCAGGAGATTGAACGCTTAGTTAGAGAAAGGAGACAGCTGAGGAAGCAATGGAGAAGAGCAGAACAAAGTCAGAAGCAGGGACTCAATCTCTTACAAAGGGTCATAAAAGACAAGCTTGCAACATTGCGCAGAACTGACCGCCTACGGAAACGCTACAAAAAGGAGCGTGCGAGAACTAACTTTTATAAAGACCCATTCAAATTTGTAAAGAGGTTATTCACCAGTGAGAAGAATGGCACACTAAAAGCATCTAAGTTTGAGCTAGAGAGATATTTGGAGGAAACACATACAGATTCAAAAAGGCAGGAGCCTATGTCAATTCCTTCAGACATCCACCTATCAATCCACCAGAATACCAAATGGAGGACTGTGCACCTAAGTGGAAAGAAGTAGAGCAAGCTGTGAAAAAAGCAAGGGCTTCATCATCTCCAGGGCCTAATGGAGTTCCGTACAGAGTGTACAAGAGTGCTTTAGGAGTTCTACGAATTCTGTGGAAATTGATGAAAGTGGCATGGGAAAAACAGGTTGTACCAAGAGCATGGCGCCGAGCAGGTGGAGTCTTTATACCTAAAGAAAAAGATTCTACAAGCATCAGTCAGTTTCGTCCTATTTCCCTATTAAACGTAGAAGGCAAGATTTTCTTCAGCATTATTGCTCAGATTGTCAACTTACCTATTAAAGAACTGCTTCATTGACACTTCAATACAAAAAGCGGGCATTCCAGGTTTCCCAGGATGCTTAGAACACATCAATGTGATCTGGCAACAAATTCACTCAGCTAAAAAGGAGAGGAAGGAGCTCCATGTGACATTCCTGGATTTGGCTAATGCATATGGTTCAGTGCCACATGAACTTCTTTGGGCAGCATTTGATTTTTTCAGTGTACCGATGACAATAACAAATTTAGTGAAAGCCTACTTTGGAGATTTGCAATTTAGTTTTTCAACTTCAGAATTCAGCACTACATGGCAATGCCTAGAAGTTGGAATAATGGCAGGATGCACCATTTCTCCACTGGCTTTTACCATGGCAATGGAAGTAATCATTAGGGCATCAAAATGGGTAGTAGAAGGAGAGCGCTTGGCTTCTGGAATGTGACTACCACCAATTCAAGCATACATGGATGACATGACAACCATGACTACAACAGTAGCCTGTACTAATCGGTTATTGGGCAAATTAACCAATAACATAGAATGGGCACGAATGCAATTCAAGCCCACTAAATCAAGGAGCATCTCTATAATTAAAGGTAAAGTAGTAGATAAAACATTCTTCATTAATGGTGAGGCAATACCAACAGTGTCTGAGAAGCCAGTGAAGAGTCTTGGGAGATGGTACGACAGGGATCTAAAGGACACTGTTCGTGTGGGAGAATTTAGACAACAAGCAGTGGAAGGGTTGAAGAGCATAGACAGCAGTGCTTTACCAGGCAAACTAAAATTCTGGTGCTTTCAGTTTGGTCTACTGACGAGGTTGCTGTGGCCACTGACTGTGTACGAGGTTTCTTTGACAACAGTAGAGAAGCTGGAAGCTTTAATCAGGTCATACATCAGGAAATGGTTTGGAGTTCCACGCTGCCTCAGCAGAGTGGGACTTTATGGTAAAGGAATACTGCAGCTACCAGTCTCTCGCTCTAACCGAGGAGTTTAAGTGCGCCAAGGTCAGACTGGAAATTCTCTACTACATTAGTAAAGTCACGCGACAAATGCGTAAGGGAGGCAGCACCTGTGTTGAAAACTGGAAGAAAGTGGGCGGCAAAGAAAGCTGTGGAGGATGCAAAGGCTGCCCATCGAATTGGTGATATCATGGGGCAAGTTCAGCATGGAAGAGGGGGCCTTGGTCTCAGTTCAGCTCCTTCTACATGGCGCAAGGCAGCCCCAGCTCAACGGAGGAAGCTGGTAGTCAACGAGGTGCAAAAGCAGAAGGAGAGGATGAGGTGTATAAAGGCCATTTCCCAGGCCAAGCAGGGAGAATGGATGAGATGGGAGAGTGTGGAACAACGCAAGATTGGCTGGCAAGACCTATGGTCAATGGAACAGAGCACGATCAGTTTCCTCATCAGGTCAACATATGATGTTCTCCCATCACCACAGAACCTAAACCTCTGGGTAGGAGAGGATCCCTCATGTCCTTTGTGTTCATCACCTGCAACATTAAGGCACATTTTGACAGGATGTAAGGTGGCCCTTAGCCAAGGACAGTTTACTTGGCGCCATGACCAGGTACTGCAATGTTTGGCCTTAGCATTGGAAGACAAGCGTAACATGACCAATAAGTTGCCACCTGTTCCATCAAAACATTACACACAAAAGACAACATTCCTCCGCCCAGGAGAGCAACCACCAAGAAAAGGTGTTAAATCCAATCCTCGCCCAGGACAACTGGAAGCTGCTAGTGACTGGAAAATGCTGGCAGATGTTGGTCAATGGCTTATTTTTTCACCTGAGATTGCCACCACTAACCTTCGACCAGATATTGTCTTGTGGTCTGGATCAGCACGCCTTGTTCACCTGGTAGAGTTAACAGTGCCATGGGAGGATGCTGTAGATGAGGCGTATGAGAGGAAGAAACTGTGGTATGCTCAACTAGCCGCTGAAGCGGAACAGCGAGGATGAAGAGTCCAGGTTTACCCAGTGGAGGTGGGTTGTCAAGGATTTGTGGCACACTCTACAACCCGGTTTCTCAGAGACGTCGGATTCGGTGGCCAAGAGTTGCGTCACACAGTGAAGAACTTATCTGAGCAGCAGAGAGGAGCAGCAGCTGGCCGTGGTTGAGACGGAAAGATTCTGGCTGGGGATCTCAAGCACAATAGAAAGAAAGAAACGCTGATGTACGGGTAAGTAAGCTGGGCTGAGTTGAGTGGGGGACGGAGGGGGGTGATGCCGGGACGCCAGAATCACCGTTGAGCCCTCTTGAGGTGTCGTGGGCTAGTCGACGAAAAACAGAGGATGAAAGGTGCCCTCTTTAAGACCCCAGAGATGTACCCTACTTAGCTCAATCCAGACGGTTGTCATGCTGATGCGCTGGGGAGACCACACTGTGGTTGATCCCCGGAGCCAGCATCACAGCCGTTGTGTGTGCTGATGCACTAGGGAGGCAATAAGCTGATCCCTGGAGCCAGCATTACACTTCAGCCATCAACACCAGACAGAAGGATATCTACATCATCATATGGAAGGAAACGCAAATGGATGGAGACACATATGGATCACATTAGTTTACTGTAAAGCTAAGTCTTAGTTGGTGCTATCTTGGCGAGAGCCGAGTTCAAATCAGCATGAAGTTTTAACATCTACTCTCGTGTAATGGAGATCATGTAGGCACTTACATTTGATATATACATTTGTGTCAGTATTTAAAATATTAAGTAAAACATGTCCATATTAAGATATCAGTTATTTAAACATCCATAGCCCTACCCTCGTATTGACAGTGCTATGGCAGGTATTTATTTTATTGTCCAAGATGATTGCCAAAGTCTTGAGTACAGTGGGTAATATATCCTGAAAGAACACTCATTAAGATGACAGTGTGAGTGATTATGTTGTTTAGTGCCTAATCAGCTAATGGTGCTGCAATCCACTTTTGCAGAACTTAGGTTACATTAACCCAGGACAATTTTAGCGACTGTTATCACTTTAGAAAGAATGCAATTTACTGAAACTGAAAAATAATGTTAATACTGAAGAAACCATTTAGTAGCACCAACTGGCCTGATCTAATATTTCACTTTGGGAAATGTTTTCATTAGGATCTCAAGAGAATTCAATTCTGCACTTGCAAAGATCCATGGTTGCTAATACACTTTATAAAACTAACAGCTAATGGATTTATCTAAAGACTAGACCAAGGGGCTGTGTTTTGTAATGTTGATATGGAGGAACGTAATGTTGCTAATTTGTTTAATTTTAGATATAATTATAAATGGGAGAATTACAGATATTTAAAAGTGGAAGGGGTAATTTGGCCAGAACATAATTATTGCATTTGCATTGTGGTGTAAAAGCAGTGCTGTACTGTACAATCTATTCTATACATCATCAAAGGTCTGGGTGAGAACGGCCCTTAACCCTACCTCCCTGGCATCAGTATATACACAGAAGGGTAGATTCAGGTTGGGGTAAGCTACAGCTGAAGTTGAGTACTTTCTGTAGAGAATCTTTAAGCTGGTTCAAACTGTGGTGGCACTCTTCTGTCCACTCCAAGGAGATGCCTTTCTTCTTTAGATGATTTAATGGGGAAGTGATGTCAGCAAGCTGGGGAATGAATTTATGGTACCAACCAGCTAACCAGAGAAATGCTCAAGTTTCTTCAGATTTCTGGATGTTGGGAAACCGGAAATGGCCTGAATCTTCTCTGGATCAGCCAAATCATGCTCTCCTGACACAATATGGCCAAGGAACTAAGCATTCTTAAAAAAAAAACTTGCACATTGGCACAGAGGAAAGAGAAAAGCTGTGATGAAACTAACAAACATAGGGCTTCCATCCAGAATTAACACAAGAACACTCAAAAGTACAAAATAAAGAAAAAAATCTAATACTTTTTACTAAGATAGATATTCTTCCTTCAACAGGCTAAAAAAGCTAACAAATAGCACCTGAAATAAATAAGGGAATTGAAACAAGGTTGGTCATAAAATGGCTGACCGGCACTAACAAAAACCAGCGTGTCTAGCTCTCCCTATCTCCCTCAACACATGAGCTACATACTTCATATATCCTGCTAAACAGGAAGTCAGGTGACCGGGGAGAGTGTGGAGTCACCTAGAACTACAGAAGAAAGACAGGCGACACTGCCTCCTTGTGTGTGGCAGATATTACAAGATGTAATCAATAAAGCACACAGCTTACCAGTAGTGTCTGGGGGAGGGCTGCATTCCAAAAACTGTATTTTTATTTTGTTTTATTACAATATGAATATGCAGATACACTTTTGTAGTTTGCACAGATAATATTGGTATGAACCGTGTACTCAGCATACCCCTAATTATTAGTATAAACCAGTAGAGCCACAAGAATTTCAATAAAAAGGGAAAAAGCCAGAATGAAGTTTCACAGTACTGTTGCTAAGAGGGGATTTTGATGTGGATTACCTAATGCAAACTAAGTAAAAAGATCTTTATGTCAACTAATCTGCCTCTTTTCCAATCTTTTTAGAAGCCTGCAGGCTAAATTAATAAGTAAGATCAAACACAAGAAGTGCGTAGCGATAATTGTTTTCTCTGTCAACAGTAGAGAGTCTTGATTAGTTCATACATTAGGAAATGGCTTAGAGTTCCATGATGCCTTAGCAGGGTAGCACCAAGTGCACCAAGGTTCAGCTGGAAATGACACTGATGGAGTGTGCAAGGGAGGTAGCACCCATAGTGAGAACTAGGAGAAAATGGTGTGGGGCTAATCACGTTAGTTTGTTTAATAATTAATTTAAACAAGTAATTAATTTGAATAATTAAAATAGCTTACATTTCCATGCATTAATTAACCTGAATCAGTACTATATGACCATTACCATATTAGATCACTGACTACATAAAGACATTCTATTAGTTAACTATTAAATACTCTGAGTATTCATTCACATTAACTAAGACCTCATCATCATTTTTATTTAATGATGTGTATAAGATCGAGGAATTATGATGAACACACAAAACACCCTCAGCCGAAACAAGGCAGGTTAAAATATAGTAGCAGTTTATTTTATAACAATACTAATGTTACAGAAAAGAAAAAACTTAGAAAATCATTGTGAGGTAACAGTTCAACATACATTCCAATGCAGTTAGAGTAAACATTAAGTCCTTGGATATATATGGATATCACACTCTCCTGAGCTTTTCAGAAGTGCAAGTACAATTGCGTTGCACTGATGAGCACCAAACAGGGCGAAACATGTCTGCAGATACTGTGCTTTGACTTTTAAAACGCTGTGAATGTAGAAGCCTTTCGGCAACTTTCATGCGATTTGATTGGCTCTTGTATGCTGAAATCTGCATATTTCCTGATTACCCATTGTTCTCTATTTATTGCTTTCATTCCCCTTAACTTGAAAGCTACTTGTTTATATATATGGTTCCCTGATAATGCATTTAACTACAGTACAAGTGAAATCCTATTGCTTTACTAGCATCAAATATAGGTTCAACATTTCATTCTAACACACTACACTGACTCTTCTGTATCAATCATGGGGTTTCCATGCCAGTTATTTTTTTTAGCTTGAGACATTCACTCGAGAAAAATGTCTTGTGTAAAATGCTTTTTTGGGTTTCCGTTTGCTCAGTTTATTTTACTCGAGTAAACCAGGCTTTTCACCCGACGTCATGCAAATGAATGGGAATAGTGGGGGTTGATATGTAAATTAGCTATGCGTAAAGTACTCATGCTGTTTTTAAAGATTACTAGTGACACTTTGTGAAAATGTTGTTTCCAAGCGCAGAGAACTGTTACATAAGTGAATCTAAGCTGCTGTAATAAAGCAAAATACCTCGTGCCTGGTTGGTTAATAATGTGTTTTACTGCTGTACATTGATTAATAGGATAATTACTAGCCAGTTAAACCCCTCGGCCACGGTATATAAGCCTGCAGCTCTCGGCACTCGAGGTGGGTGTTTGAGAGGAGGAACGAGAGTGGAGAGAACGTGAGAAAACGAGACTTAAACATATAAGTATACTATTACAGGAACAGTGACAGCGACTGCCCAGCCTGACCTGTATAGTTTATTTATACTTTGTGTTCGTGACTTGTTTTTGTTTACCTGTTTTATTTTTGGCTCTGTGAGCACAGTTTCTTTTTGTTTAAACTTTTGATTTATTTTTGCTGAATAAAAACGGCACAGCCTTTAACTGCAGTACTTGCCTGGTGTGTGTGTGTGTGTTTACCTTCCTGCTTCTGCGTGACGTCACTGCCCAGTCATCCTGCCACACGTGGTGTCCAGCGTGGGATCACCAGCGCCTCCTGGACTCAGGCAGAAGTGGGGTACTGCAGTTTTTTTCATTTTTTTCGTTTTTTTTATTGTGTGTGGGGAAAAGGAGAGTGAGGAAGGAGGATGAGAGGAAAGAGGAGGATGAGGAGACAGCAGTCGCTGCAGCAGCAACAGCCGCAGCAAGTCTGCCTTACCTGCCTGTTGGGGGAGGAGTGGTGCTTCAACTGTGGGGAGCCATGGCACATTTCCCCTGGCACCTTCCCCATATGGCAATAGGAAGAGACACGGACAGAGGTGAGGAGGAGGCAGAGAGGAAAGGTGGAACGAGGGGAAGAGGAGTGGTGCACCAACTGCATGCGGTACGGGCATGAGGAGCACCACTGCCTGGAGGTCTTCCAGGACACGGACCTGGAGTGAGAGGAGCCCGAACATCCTGCGCCTGAAAGGGAGGAGCCCGAACGTCCTGCGCCTAAAAGGGAGGAGCCCGAACGTCCTGCGCCTGAGTGGGAGGAGCCCGAGTGTCCACAGCCCAAGAGGGGGGTGTCGGTGCGTCCACAGCCAAAGAGGGGGGAGTCGGTGCATCCACAGCCCAAGAGGGGGGAGTCGGTGCGTCCACAACCCAAGAGGGGGAAGGCCGAACATCCACAGCCCAGGTACCTGCCAGTAGAGGGAGAATACCTGCTGGTTCTGCCTCCACCTCCGTGGGAGGACTGCGTGTCGCTTCCACCTCCGCCAGCAGAGGGAATGTTCCTGCTGGTTCCACCTCCACCGCCCTGGGAGGACTGTGTGTCGCTCCCACCTCTGCCAGCAGAGGGTGAGTTCCTGCTGGTTCCGCCTCCACCTCCATGGGAGGACGACTTGTCGCTCCCACCACCACCAGCAGAGGGAGCATACCTGCTGGTTCCGCCTCCACCTCCATGGGAGGACGACTTGTCGCTCCCACCACCACCAGCAGAGGGAGCATGCCTGCTGGTTTCCCCGCTGCAGCCAGAAGGGGAGGAGCCCCTGCCGCCTTCGCAGCCAGAAGGGGAGGAGCCCCTGCCGCCTTCGCAGCCAGAAGGGGAGGAGCCCCTGCCACCTTCGCAGCCAGAAGGGGAGGAGCCCCTGCCGCCTTCACAGCCAGAAGGGGAGGAGCCCCTGCCACCTTCGCAACCTGAGGGAGAGGAGCCCCTGCCGCCTTTGCAACCTGAGGGAGAGGAGCAGGAGCTGCCTCTCCCTTCACGACAGGACGGACCAGAACAGAAGGCTGGCGGTCCGCAGCTGCCCTTGCACAGGCTGCTAAAAAGAGCAAGGGGGAAAACCGCTGGGTCGCAGCGGCTGAGAAGAGGGCCAACCCTAGCACCGCCGCTGGTCCTGGCTTCCCTCCTGCAGTCGCCTCCCGAGGGTCCGCTGCCGCCGTCGCCTCCTGAGGGATCGCTGCCGCCCTGTCATGCATTGCCCAGGGATGCCAGTTCGCCATCGCCCGGGGATGCCAGTTCGCCATTGCCCGGGGATGCCAGTTCGCCATCGCTCGGGGATGCCAACCTCGCACCGCCCAGGGATGCCAGCCTCACGCCGCCCAGGGATGCCGGCCTCGCACCACCCAAGGATGCCAGCCTCGCACCGCCCAGGGATGCCATGCCCGCTCCACTCAGGGATGCCACGCCTGGATCGCCTGGGGCTGCCTGTTGCTCCACATCGCCTGGGGCTGCCTGTTGCTGCGCATAGCCTGGGGCTGCCTGTTGCTCCGCATCGCCTGGGGCTGCCTTTTGCTCCGCACAGGGTACAGGGTACGAGGGAGAAGTGGAGCTCCCTCTGCCGCCTCCATGGCCAGGGGCTCCCCTCCCGAGTTCGCCTCCCGAGGGTCCGCTGCTGCTGCCGTCGCCGCCGAGGGTCAGCTGCTGCTGCCGTCGCCTCCCGAGGGTCCGCTGCTGCTGCCGTCGCCTCCCGAGGGTCCGCTGCTGCTGCCGTCGCCTCCCGAGGGTCCGCTGCTGCTGCCGTCGCCTCCCGAGGGTCCGCTGCCGTCGCCTCCCGAGGGTCCGCTGCTGCTGCCGTCGCCTGGGGTCGTCGAGGGTCCTGCTTCGCCTGGGGTCGCCGGGGGCTCTGCTTCGCCTGGGGTCGCCGGGGATCCTGCTTCACCTGGGGTCGCTATACTGTGGCCGGAGCCCCATGAAGGGGAGCTGCCGGCCATGAAGAAAAGGGGGGAGGTCAGGAGACCAGCTCCCCCAGCCGCACTTTCGCGGCAGGATAGTGTGTGGCAGGAGCCCCGGAAGAGGGTGCTGCCAGCCACGAAGAATTGGGGGGTGCCGGACCTCCCACCATGGCCACCCCCATGGACACTGTGCTTCCCCCTCTTCCGGGACTTTGAGACTGAGGGGGGAGGTGGCCGTTGGGGCCAAGTGTACGTTGCACAAGGGGGGGATATGTAACAGGGCGAGCAGTCCTATACATTGATTTGTTTATTTTATTTTAGAACGGAGTCCCCCTCCGCCCCTGTGCAGTGTATTTTGTATTTGTTTTGTATTATGATTTAGTATTGTATTTATATGACGGCGAAACGCCGCGGGTTGGGTTATTGTTTTTGTTATTTATGTATTTAGGACGGCATAGCCGATTTGTTTGTTTTGTTTAGCACTTTAATAAACTTGTGAAGATTGTGGCCGAGGGGTAATAGGATAATTACTAGCCAGTTAAACCCCTCGGCCACGGTATATAAGCCTGCAGCTCTCGGCACTCGAGGTGGGTGTTTGAGAGGAGGAACGAGAGCGGAGAGAACGTGAGAAAACGAGACTTAAACATATAAGTATACTATTACAGGAACAGTGACAGCGACTGCCCAGCCTGACCTGTATAGTTTATTTATACTTTGTGTTCGTGACTTGTTTTTGTTTACCTGTTTTATTTTTGGCTCTGTGAGCACAGTTTCTTTTTGCTTAAACTTTTGATTTATTTTTGCTGAAAAAAAACGGCACAGCCTTTAACTGCAGTACTTGCCTGGTGTGTGTGTGTGTTTACCTTCCTGCTTCTGCGTGACGTCACCGCCCAGTCATCCTGCCACACTGCTCTTGCCCAAATTGTTTTTCAAATGTCATTAGTGAGGTGTCATGTCATTAATAGTGAATACTGTTTCAATTCATTTATCTTACTGCTCATTAATTAAAAATGAACTCG
Source organism: Acipenser ruthenus (assembly GCF_902713425.1). Classification (NCBI taxonomy): domain Eukaryota; kingdom Metazoa; phylum Chordata; class Actinopteri; order Acipenseriformes; family Acipenseridae; genus Acipenser; species Acipenser ruthenus. Next base: position 10,644,351 of record NC_081216.1, on the reverse strand, counting down.
GAGGTATAAAATTAAACTGACCAACAGGTATGAAGATCACCATGGCTGGAAACTGGCTGAGACGTTTATATATATATATATATATATATATATATATATATATATATATATATATATATATATATATATATATATCCCTTTCATTCTGGCAATACAGCATATAGGGGATCAGGTGATTTTCTACCCTGGCTTAGAAACTCTACCTGTCCGGATGGCTGACAGCTGCTGAGGAAGCATTCAACACCACGCTTGGGCAAATATGGCTAGTGGGCACTTGAAAGGGAGGTGGCAGATACTGATGAAATGGACTGAAGTGCATAATTTCGTTCCCAAAATTGCCACTGTCTGCTGTATCCTGCACAATCTCATGTCAACAACAAAATGAAGTGTTCAGGAATCAGTGGCTGCCTGTGAGACACACGGGGAAGGTTACCAGTGTTGCCAAGTCTCACGAGAGCTACACAGACTATATATATATAGACAGTCCCTCTATTGCTTACAGGCAAAAATAGCCCTTGTTAAATACAATGCATCTATCTTTTACATGCACAACAAACCTTGTTAAATTACATTATTTTAGTAATAGGTCACAGATAATGCTGGACTACAACTGTTCAATAACAATTACACAAGTATACTTTCAAACAAGCACTTCATATGAAAATATTAGTTAAGAAGCTTACAGTTACTTTTTAACAAGGTTCAAACTGTGAGGTTTTTCACGAGCGCATTAACTCTTTCACTGCCTTCCTGCTTTGGAACACTGTGTTGCCAGCCTGCCCAACCAAGATGGCCGCCAACATTCTTTCTTCCTTTCCTGGCTTCTCCCTGTCAAAATATTGCACATTGTCACTAAATTTGCACCTATAAGTATATTATTATCAAATCAGTGTTGCTAAATATGCAACTATAATTTATGTATGAATTGCTGTTTTTTCCTCAAATGTCAGGTTTTCCTCACATAAATGGATTAAAAATGTTGCTTCTGCTTATTACCTTAACCCTGTAATGCCCAAGCAGTTTTAAAATGAGAACAGCAACTTTGTTTATATAACTCGATTCCATTTCTTGCACAAAACAAAAAAAAAGAATTCCTGTCTGGCAATTCATAATATACTGCATATGAAACATTTGGCTTGTCAGGCTGGATTTAAAAAATAATAGTATAGAGGGGTGGCTAAGCAGTGTATCACTAAGGTGGCCATTCATCCGGTTTTGTACCGGACAGTCCTGTTTTCAGATGGTCTGTCCTCTGTCCGGTACTGATACGGCACCGGACGCCTTTATGTCCGGTATTTTTATTTTGAAATGCCCAGTCTCTAAGAACCACAGTTGAACGTTATATTGTTTGTCTTCCTTGGTTAACATGTGTCATTTATTTAATCTCACAATTATATTGGTCCTGCGAATGCCCACAAAGATCCTATCTGTGTGTGCGTCCTTATGACGCCCTTACATTACTAGTGTAGGAATAAACATTGGATTAGATTAAAGCAAATGATCTTTTCTTTGGCAACTGATGACTCAAACAAGGGTGCAACAAAGTGTTTCCCCTTAGTTTTGAGATACGTCCGGTATTCTTCAGTTCCATCAGTGGCCACCCTGTGTATCACATGTGATACAGAAATGGGCATTACAGGGTTAACTATTATAGAAATATCTGAAGAAAGAAAACAACATTTTATGCATATTAATGATTTTTTTCAAATTTACTGTTTATTCATTGGGCAATTGTTTATACAATGTATTTAATATTGACGCTTTATTTCTCTAGTATTAACTACTTTAGTGCAGGAATAGACATTTTTATAAACAAAAACATTAATGTTTAGCATTTGGAGATTATTATTATTAATTTATTAATTTATTAATTTATTTGGCTGACGTCTCATTGTAAACTTACTTGTCACTGTTTGTAGATTAACTTTGTGTGGTAAAGTTCACAGCAAGGGGCTGGGCATAGCGCTGGTTGATCTGAACATGTTTTGCAGTAGAAGACTGCTTTCTCCCTGACTTTTTGGGTCCCTGATCTGGACAGCCTCTCTTTCTGTCAGAGCAGACTTTACTGTCAAGCTTTGATTTTTCATGCTGTCCCAGGAAATGTCTCCCTAACAGTCTAGCTGGCATTCCTGGCATTTCCATCACTGGGGCTGGTACTGCGTTTCTTGCTGTAACCCTGTTCAGGAGCCTCTGCACAATCCTCTCTCTGAACTCAACAGCCGGCGTATTTGCATTTGAGCTTTTCTTAAAAATGATGAACGCATTCACTAACGCTACTTCCTTTATATGGTGATGTACGTGGTGGTACCATTTGACAGAGCGGTGCTGAAAGCTGTAATAAGAGCAGAGTTGGTCAGCTCTGTCTACCCCTCCCAAGTATCGATTATAATCCTCGACGCTCTTTGGTTTTCGGATTACTCGAAACCCTTCTGGCCCCTCGCTGCGGATCTACTTTGAAATCACTGATGTGTCATGCACGATAGAAAGCAAAGTACTGTTCCTGCATCTTTGAAACATAGCTAAAAGGGGCCCTTTCTCCAAAAACAATGGGGGATCTCCTGGCTTCATTTTATTATTTCCTGTGGCATGCCTTTTCGATTTAATTTGACAGTGCCACACGCAGCAGTGTTTTTTTCGCGCAGTGTCTCAAAGAGAGCAGGGGAAGTGTAAAAGTTGTCGGTGTAAACTACATGGCCCTTTCCTAGCATTTTTGCGGTGTTCAGCAGCGCCATGACTACACTGTAACCACATCTTTATCTTAGGAATATGCTCCTCCGGTGTACACATCCCATGCATAAGTGTAGTTTGTGTGCGAGTCAGCGGGGACAACATTTTTAATTCCAAAAAGGTAACATTTATTTGGAATGAACTGCCAAAAAAAGACTCATCCACACAAAGATATGATTGAAATGTTGAATTCATTTATCCAGAAGGGGGTGGACTTTGAAACAGGGGGTCATAAGCTGGCTGAGACCTCTGTTCTCAGGCTGTTGTCAGTGAAATGCAGAACAGAACTTAAAATCTCAGCGTTTTCTTAGGATATATTAACCCGGGACACTTTTAGCGCAGGTTATCACTTTAATGAAAGACAATGCAATTTACTGAAACTAACTCACACACTTTTGGAAAATTAGATGTCCAGGTAACTAACTGAACATTAGTACTCCAGTAATTGGAAATATGTGCCCATACGGAAAGGAAATATATGTTTAATATATAAAATATATATGTGAAAGAATTTTTATATATGAATAATACATTTTTGAACTTGCAACATATTTTTAACATATAAAAAATACATGGCTCACCGATTTAAAAAATATATTTTCTATTATTTTCAAATAAAGTTTTTTCATAATGTATTTTGCATATATTAGAAATATATGTTATGAAAAGATCTTAAATGTATTTTGCCATATATTGTTAAAAATACATTTCTCACACAACTTGCAATGTTTTCTAAACTGGCATAAATCATATTTTAAATCCATTGTGGATGCTTTTTATATTAAATACTAAATATTTTGCCACAAATACAACTAATATGAAATATATAAAATTATATTTTATGTAAAAATGATAAAAAATACTTCATAACATGCATTTCTACTTTTGAGTGTTTTGATATTGTTTTGATGAGGTGTTAAAACCTTTGTTATTCTAAGTTTTCTCCTAGCACTGAAAATTTTTTAGATACTTGGGATGCAAGCAATATACAACGGTATTGAATATTGCACATTTTTGACAAAAACATAACACTGCAAAAAAAACTGAAAACCAAGGTTAACACTTTATTTTTTATTTTTTGCTAAAAAAATCTTTTCCATATCATATTAGGTATCATTTGACTACTTTTCATTTTCAATTGTCATTATGTTCCCCAATAGGTGCTAGTTTCTAAACAGATAAAGCAAGAAGCAAGAATACATAGCTTTACAAGCATACATTCTACATGTATTCTATACATTCTACATGTATCAAACATATTTACAAATATATACTTTATATAATTCATAAATGTTCTACACCAGGTTTTATAGACACCTTTCAATCCGCAACTGGGTGAAGACCTGGGAACCCCTTTAGTGCCTTAAATCATGTCAAGCAAATGTCCATTGTATAACTCAAAGAACATTGTAACTCACATGCTCTTTAGCATACAGCTTTTCAGTCAGGACTACAAAATGAAAAAAAAAAACTGTTCACAGTGGTAAAGCTGTTCCTCACTAATGCTCTGACTGGTTAAGATTGCAAAACCTTCAACAAGCAGATACCAGCCAAATATTTTCTTGCAAAAACCAATTTTTACACTGGAATACTGTAGAAACCAAGTCAAGCAAACCACTCATGAGCTTTCCAGACATTGTACTGAGTAACTGAGCTCCGTTCCTGAAGGGCAGCAATGTCTGTTCTCAAGTCTGTTCCTAATTATGTAATTTTTTGTTTTCTCAAGGTATTTTATACAATTTTCATTCAAGACAAAAATTGTCTATAAAATATTTGGGGGTCTAGATAGACCTCTACCTGTGTACCAAGATAAAATGTGTATCTGTGGTACTTTGATTCCACCCACAACCTCATCATTTGTCTGGCAACACCCAGACGTGCACAGTGCATGTAGTCAGGAATAAACCCATTGATAATGTCAAAGTTAGGGATACACATAAGAATACTAGGTCCTTTCACACCACATATAGTTTTCTTATTCTGAAAAGCATGCTTTGCTTGTTCTATGGTTTCAGTACTGCTCCTCAGTACAAAATCTTTCTTGTAAGGGTATGCCCTAGTCATCCCTCTGACTTTTGGTACATTTGTACCAGGATCTGTACAAAACCCACATCCATGTAGGCCATTGAGCTGCATCATATTCTGCAAAAGTGGTCTGACAACAGAGTCACAAATAGCTACAGTGCACACAACTTTGGAATTGACCTTCTCTTGTGTTACTGCATTCTCCCAGTCAACCCCACTCTGCATTAAGTCCTGACATTCATTAACAAATGGCTGAAAATACAGATTCATATCTTTTTGCTACCAAACCAGAGAGAAGCCATAAGCACATGTTTCAATCTTTCCACTGGAGGAAGTTCATTCAGAACACATAATACATGCCAAACACTATACTGGGAGGACTTAAAGACTGGAACTCCATCACATCCGAAATTCACTGATAAAGTGTTGGAAGGAGAACCGTTTAAAACTTTTTTTATACAAAGTTCCATCCTGAATGTCACTGTAATTGACAGTTGTTGAGCTTTCTTTGTGAAAAGCCAAATGTTTCTGTACACGAATGTCATTTAGAAGTGCTTTTTTGACTTTTGAGTGGCATATAGAAGAAAAATTGCCCTTTGCTTATGTTGTGACTAGCCACCCATTTTTCCCCACAAAAACTACAATTTCCAGAAGTAGCTTTGTTCCCTAGAAGCATTTCACATGTTTCGCAGATTAAATAAATATCTATTACCCCTTGTGGCAATGTGCCCTGCCCCTGTGTGCATATTATGTGTTGTATGTTGCGTGCGTGTGTTAATGTTGGTGTATAGATTGGTACACGGGATATAAACGGGTCTGTGTTTCATGTGTGATTTAAAAAGGTAGATTTGTATTTAGGCACGAGGAGGGCACAAATCACTTCACGTGCTGGTTAAATGTAATATGTGAGCACGGGGTTGCACAGAATTAATTCACATGCTGGGATTCAAGTGAATAATTAATTAGTAATTGAATCCCAGCACAACAGTATATATAGACACGTAGCATTCACTCGGGGTTGGGTGTTCGGTGAGTGAAGAACGGGACTGGAGATGGAGGTAAAGAGAATAAAGAATAATAATAGTAAAAATAGTGTTTTCACTCACCGTGTTTGTTCGTCTGTTTGTTAAGTGTTAGTTCGTTTTGTTTGTCTGTTTATTTTGGCTACAAGTGCCGTGTCCTGTTTTGTGTTCTGTTCAAACCTTTTATTTTCTGTTCTGTTTATTAAATGCTGAGCGAAAGCATTCGCTCAGCTACACCAAACTCCAAGTCTCTGTCTGTTTATTTCCTGCTTCTGGTCTGACGCCACCCACTCCGGCCGTCTTTGTGACACCCCTTTACAGTCTGAAAAGTATTTTCCGAAATAGTACTTGGAAGCTGGTACAGTACCATCACCACCAATGTGATTTAATAGTTTTAAAATATCTTCCAGGTCTTCATTAGTGAGCTGATGTTTAGTTTTAAGAGCTAAAAGAAGGAGGTAGTTCTGGTCAGTGGACGATATTGCATTCGAAGATGTCTCAGCCTGCAGAGAAAATAAGAGGGGAATAAGAGTTATTTCTTGTAACTCCATTACAGGCTTTACATGACATAAAAATGTTGCAATATTAATACTTTAAATGTAACACCAGCATCAGCATATTATAATTGAAAGTAATGTCCAATCTAAATTGACAAATTTAACATTTTGAGATAAATGCTTAACTCATGAGGCAACTTGCTCATTTAAAATGTTATGTTTTAGAGGATGCAATCATTAGCTATTCTAGGTCAATAAATGAATGTACTGAAAGTGCAATTTCAAGATACCTTGTTTGTTACAGAATTTTACATATCTTAAGAGGGGCTAAATATATCATTAGATAATCACATACTGAATCATCCAAGCAGGAGGCCTTAAATGTTTGGGTCTGTGCATTTTACGTACCATAACAGCATTACATGGTGACTGGGCATCATTTTCAGACTGGCCATATGTGTTGTGTGTAAAAACACGTGCCTCTATTTCACAGTTTGGATTATCTTCTGGTCTTCAAAAGAAGTCTCTCCTCTGGACAAGCCATATCTCAGTGTCAGTGACTTGTTCAGATACAGGTGTTCCCTGTAAAAAAAATTGTAATGCAGAATGCACAGTGTAAACATATCTTACTGTTTAATTTGCATTACTTAACAAAACAATATAAATTATTTCTTAATTTTACTAAATATCACAAAAAAATAAGTATGTACAAATTAAATAATTGCATATTAAGGTGGGAGGTGCCAGATGGTTGTAGGTGAATTGTAATTTATATTTTGGCAAAATCACAATTCACCATACTTATCATGGCATCACCCCCTTTACATAATAATTACTCTTGATTAAATACCTTTGTTATTTAGGACCTTTTTCACATGCACCCTTATTTTTATTTTAATTAAAGTATGTCCAGAAAACCTTAAGATTACAGATTAAACCCTGTTGGTTGCCAACAGGTGCCACAATGTCAGAATTTACATGATTTTGTACAGCTCCACCTTTGGCTTTGCTAAAACAAATACCTTTTCGCTTTCTTCCCTATGATTAGACTATATATATATATATATATATATATATATATATATATATATATATATATATATATATCTCGATCTGGTTACATTTTCTAATAATACAATGTTGCTGCTTACCTCTGTGTCCGATTCCTTTCGTTTTTTTTCCAACTGTCTGCATTCCTGTGAGCTTTAGGGAATGTTTTAAGTTAGAAAAAAAATACAAAACTCTGAAATAACAAAAATATACCACATAAAATATGTGTTTAAGTAATACTTACAGCTTTCTTTTCATTCTTGATTTTGTTCTCTTCGGGATACCTCCAGTTCCACAACGTAAGTACCGTTTGTACAGGAAAACTGGAGGAATATTTTCTTTTTCTTCCATTTTAAACACACAAGCACACGTAATAATTAGTTTAATCTGCTACTCATGTTAATCTTTATTATTCTCTGACTGTATAAAAAATTGAAAAAAGTAGCCCAATGCCATAGCATTGCCAAATGGAATGGGTGCGCAATACAACAATCTACGGGAACAGACAAGAGAGTGGGTGTGTGGGTTTGTTGTAATAATCGAGAGTATGCAAATGACCGCCACAGTTCAAAACGTGATCATTTACGTTGAATACGGTTTGAACTCGAAGAGGAAGATCGGACAGTTGCAATGTATTTGCTGGTTAAATGGAGTAGTGGGTCATTCCAGCAGTATGGGTTAGGAATTTTGATGAAGACACATTTGAAGAAAATGGAGACATAGATTCAAGAAGTTATTTAGTAGAATGGAGGTCAGGGAAGAAAACACCACGTGGAGGCTGGCCTGTATATGACTGCGAGGTGCTCAAAATGTCAGGTATGTATTTAATTACTTAATTTATGATAAGTTGTGTGACCGTTTTTTTTTCAAGCTAATATATTACTTGCACTGAAAGAACAACATTTGCAGCCGTTTTTTTTTTATTTATTTTTTATTTTACTTTTGTGTATGTGTATAGCAAAAGAATCTGACCTGAAAATAAATGAGGTGGACCAAACTGAGAACAAAACGCCAGCTTCTAAAGATTCATAATGCGGAATAAAAGATACATGGATGATTCGTCAAGTGACTCCGAACCAATCCAGGTAAATTTACAGAAATGATTTCCAAATGGTAGCTGATAGCGACTGTGCCTTGTGTAACATTGAGTTAGGGCATTAAACTAAGTACATTTTGAAAAGCCTTGGCTTTACCCTTCCGTTTTGGTTTCAGCACAAAGTGAGACATTTCCTGTTCTTAGGTTTTATTATGATTATACATACTGTAACGATCCGTGTATTGTGTTTGTGTACTGTATTCCCTCTTGTTTCTATTGTCTGTTAATGCCGCTGTATTGTGTTCCTCTCCCCCCCGTCTGTATTACCTGTAGCTGCGGGTTCGCTCTGTCTCTGGCTGTGCGAGCTGCCCCTGTCATAGGCTGTTTGTTGTGTGTGCCCATTGGTCCTGGTGTGCGGCTGGGGACCAATGGGGTAGCTGTTCGCTCTGGCACCCGATTAACATAAAGGGGCGGGGCTCAGCTATAAAACTGGTCGTTGCACGCTCATTGGGTCGGTGCTGAGCAAGTGGCTGGAGCAGTGGGCTCTTAAAGAAGTTCATAAATAAAAGCCTTGAACTTGAAAACGGCGTGTTGTCTTTGTCTATCCTGCGCACTGCGCGAAAACGCTACACTGGTGTCAGAAGCGGGATCAGTACAACGAGTGATCCAGCGTTGAGCAGAAACAGGAGAAGACAAAGATGGACCAATGGCTGTGGTACGACTCCAGGCCGTCACAGAACCGGTGGGACGGCGGACTGGGGGATCTCCTCGGTGACTTGGAGGAGCGAGGTTGGTGCCTTGCCTGCGGGGAGTTCGGGCACCAGGTGACGTGCTGCCCCTTCCAGGACGAAGGGGACCTACTGCCTGCCCGAAAACAAAAGCGGAGGAGGGGTGGTCGTTCGAGGAGGCTAGCGAAGGAGTCTAGATCATCTCCCGCATGGGAGATGGGGGGCCTACCGCTGCCGCCGCCGCCCGAGAGAGCGCCGCCGCGTGAGAGAGCGCCAGGGCCGCCGCCGCGTGAGAGAGCGCCAGGGCCGCCGCCGCGTGAGAGAGCGCCAGGGCCGCCGCCGCGTGAGAGAGCGCCAGGGCCGCCGCCGCCGCGTGAGAGAGCGCCAGGGCCGCCGCCGCGTGAGAGAGCGCCAGGGCCGCCGCGTGAGAGAGCGCCAGGGCCGCCGCGTGAGAGAGCGCCAGGGCCGCCGCCGCCGCGTGAGAGAGCGCCAGGGCCGCCGCCGCCGCGTGAGAGAGCGCCAGGGCCGCCGCCGCCGCGTGAGAGAGAGCCAGGGCCGCCGCCGCCGCGTGAGAGAGAGCCAGGGCCGCCGCGTGAGAGAGAGCCAGGGCCGCCGCCGCGTGAGAGAGAGCCAGGGCCGCCGCCGCGTGAGAGAGAGCCAGGGCCGCCGCCGCGTGAGAGAGAGCCAGGGCCGCCGCCGCGTGAGAGAGAGCCAGGGCCGCCGCGTGAGAGAGAGCCAGGGCCGCCGCCGCCGCCTGCGAGAGAGCCAGGGCCGCCGCCGCCGCCTGCGAGAGAGCCAGGCCGCCGCCGCCTGCGAGAGATCCAGGGCCGCCGCCGCCGCCGCCTGCGAGAGAGCCAGGGCCGCCGCCGTCGCCGCCTGCGAGAGAGCCAGGCCGCCGCCGCCTGCGAGAGATCCAGGGCCGCCGCCGCCGCCGCCTGCGAGAGAGCCAGGGCCGCCGCCGCCGCCGCCTGCGAGAGAGCCAGGCCGCCGCCGCCTGCGAGAGATCCAGGGCCGCCGCCGCCGCCGCCTGCGAGAGAGCCAGGGCCGCCGCCGCCGCCGCCTGCGAGAGAGCCAGGCCGCCGCCGCCTGCGAGAGATCCAGGGCCGCCGCCGCCGCCGCCTGCGAGAGAGCCAGGGCCGCCGCCGTCGCCGCCTGCGAGAGAGCCAGGGTCGCCGCCTGCGAGAGAGCCAGGGCCGCCGCCGCCGCGTGAGAGAGATCCAGGGCCGCCGCGTGAGAGAGAGCCAGGGTCGCCGCCTGCGAGAGAGCCAGGGCCGCCGCCGCCTGCGAGAGATCCAGGGCCGCCGCCTGCGAGAGAGCCAGGGCCGCCGCCTGCGAGAGAGCCAGGGCCGCCGCCGCCGCCGCCTGCAAGAGAGCCAGGGCCGCCGCCGCCTGCGAGAGATCCAGGGCCGCCGCCTGCGAGAGAGCCAGGGCCGCCGCCTGCGAGAGAGCCAGGGCCGCCGCCGCCGCCGCCTGCGAGAGAGCCAGGGCCGCCGCCGCCTGCGAGATAGCCAGGGTCGCCGCCTGCGAGAGAGCCAGGGCCGCCGCCGCCGCCTGCGAGAGAGCCAGGGCCGCCGCCGCCTGCGAGAGAGCCAGGGCCGCCGCCGCCTGAGAAAGCACCACTGCTACCTGCCTTAAGAGAGCTACCGCTGAAAGCGCCAGTCCTTTTAAGGGCTCCTGCAAAGGGCGTGACCAAGGGACAGGAGCAAAGAGAACCGCTGCCGCCTGTGGGAGAACACTTGTGGCCTGAGAGCGAGCTCCTGATACTGGGGTACCGAGAGTCACTCAGCTCAGCAGGGAATAGCAGATTGCCTTCCGCACAGCACGGCCCGTCGGCTCACCCACCAAAGGCCCTGGATGGAAAACCGGACATGCGGGGAGGGGGTCTGTGTTTCAGGGGTGGAGGTGGCCGATCTCAGTCATAAGCTGTATGGAGCCTTGTGAACTTTTTGGGGGCAAAAAGGCTAAGGTGGGGGTAGTGTAACGATCCGTGTATTGTGTTTGTGTACTGTATTCCCTCTTGTTTCTATTGTCTGTTAATGCCGCTGTATTGTGTTCCTCTCCCCCCCGTCTGTATTACCTGTAGCTGCGGGTTCGCTCTGTCTCTGGCTGTGCGAGCTGCCCCTGTCATAGGCTGTTTGTTGTGTGTGCCCATTGGTCCTGGTGTGCGGCTGGGGACCAATGGGGTAGCTGTTCGCTCTGGCACCCGATTAACATAAAGGGGCGGGGCTCAGCTATAAAACTGGTCGTTGCACGCTCATTGGGTCGGTGCTGAGCAAGTGGCTGGAGCAGTGGGCTCTTAAAGAAGTTCATAAATAAAAGCCTTGAACTTGAAAACGGCGTGTTGTCTTTGTCTATCCTGCGCACTGCGCGAAAACGCTACAATACTAATGATTCTGATATGCCAATTCACTGAAGTACATATTGGATTGTAAAGTTATAATTGGATTTTGGACAGATATAGTTAGTACAAACAGTGTTACTGGTTTGAAATTGGAGCCTGACCCTGCAATTTGTATATTGTGAATTATGTCACTTTCACAGAGTAATGTTATTTTTATTTATTTTATTTAACCTTTATTTAGTCAGGTATGTTAAGTGAGAACATTTTTTCATTTTTCATTAACGGCCTGGGAACATACCTAAAGCTAATACAAAATTGATTTCTATTGCTCTGAAGTTTGCTGAAAAGCCAATACTATAAAATATGGGGAGACATTCCAATGTCATGAGTGAAATATGATTGCTTACATTTAGCTATAGAATTGTTTTGCAGTGATAGTAATTTGTGAGTTGCAAGTTTGCATGTTGTATGTAATGTTTCTGTTTACATAATGTTTAAATGTGGTTTAATTAAATTTTTATTTTGAAATGTTGAAGAGCAATGAACAATGTTATTTTTAGCAAAATAAAAATATGTCTACTAAGCAAGACAGATGTGACAACAGCTGAAGGCAGCACAAGAGGAAGTAGATAGTGAAGCAGACCAACTTATGGCACTGAAAAATAAAGTTGAAAAACTGGAGGAAGAAAACAAGGTAGTACAAGGTAAGTAGAAATGCAAGTCCAAGTTGTGCCTTCTAGCGTTATTATCACGGGATTTGATCGCAGGCGATAAAAGTTGCTTGTAAATTGACTCTTGTAACAAGGGCTTTAGCTTCTTCAAAGTCTGTATTATCAGCACCTGTTTCTCCTCCTCCCATGAAAGCAGCTGGAAAGGTAAAACGTATCTGTTTAATCTTCATTGTGACAAATTAAATTTGAAGACTGAAAAATAACTGACATTGGTTTTAATGTCTACCTCAGTTTCAGTACACTTTGCAAAATCTATTGTCATCATTCAAGGTCCTCATACATTGTGTTCCATATATTAATCCACCCTGGAAAAAGTGTGACTTGAAACTACACTACAGTTTAGTAAAGTTTGATAAAGAATGGGCAGACATGACCAGATGAGCACATGGCAAAAACTCAACTTATTACTATTATTGCACTTAAAATGTACTGAGTACATTTTGTAAAGTATTGCACTCCCAGAAAAGGACAGGATTGTCTATGTAACTGCACTATTACAATTTAGGTAGACCACCTTCAGTTTGTGACCCTTCGAGCAAATTACACTTGCATGTAAACACTGCCAATGTTGCAGCTTCACTATACTGCCAAATAATTTGTATTTCTGAGGTGGGATAAAATGCTTTTGTCCTTTAGGTTTAGCTGTAAGTTTGACATTCAGTATGCAAATTGAGAAGTAATTCGGAGGAGCATTCTGTGATTCTTGAAATTTTAGTCTACCACATCATTGCATGGAAGGGTTGTTATAACAGTATGTTGATGAAAATGGGTTTTACTTCAGGTTAATCCTTTTTTTCTATTTATTTTTACAGGTGGAAATCCATCCAGGAAGCAATGTTTTTGTTGAGGAATTGGCTTGGGCTCTAACAAATAAAGCAACTTCCTGTTCTTCATTTGTATGCTCTGTAACACTTGCTGTGTTTGACGTTGAAACGCTTGTCAGAAGCAATCTTCGTGGAGGCCGTAACAAGCGGCAGCAAGATGGGGAGAGAAAAGACGCGCTAGACTCTACTAAAGTTCATGCTATATACGGTAATCTGATTTTTATTTAAAAAGGTACTGTAGCAGGGCGGTAGAGAGCCCTGTACGTATTTATTTATTTTTAGATCGGGGTCCCCCCCTCTGCCCCTGTGCAGTGTATTTTGTATTTGTTTTGTTTGATTTTATTTATGTAAATATGACGGCGAAACGCCGTGCAGTTTTATTTATTTTTAAAACGTGTTCTGGCAGAGGCGAGATTGGTACTCGTCCTCTGCCAGGAATAATTAGGAAAGCTCGTGCAGAAGGTGGCCATCTCCTGAATTAATTAGGTGATTTAATTTGTTGCTAATCGGGAGATGGTCATTTGTAGAACAAGCCTGCAGCTCTCGGCATTCGGTGTGGGTGTACGAGAGGAGCGTAGAGAGAGTGGAGAAAGAGAGAAAAACGAAACTTATATATATATATATATATATATATATATATATATATATATATATATATATATACAGGAATAGTGACAGCGACTGCCCAGCCTGACCTGTGTTATTTCTGTGTTCGAGATTTGTTTTGTTTACCTGTTTTATTTCACTCTGTGAGCAAGTCTTTTTTGTTAAAACCTTTGATTTATTTTTGTATTCTTTATTATTTGAAAACTGCAGTGCCTGGTGTCAGTTTATTTAAATTCCTGCTTCTGCCGTGACATCACCGTCTTAGCCATCCTGTCACAGGTACTTTAACATGTATCACCAAAATCGTGACGATACAAACTGATCTCTAATTGATGGACCATTTGCAGAGGTATCAACCTCCACCCTCCCCCCCCCCAAAAAATGTGTGTAATCTTTACAGGTGCAGTTTTGTGAACGAAGGCTTGCATGAAGTAATGTACAGTTGTATGATACTGTGGGATTGGAGAGGATGTAGTTGTTTTAGTATCTTACTTCATTTAGGCATGTTTTTAGAGTTTTTAAAAGTTTTTAAATCAGTGTTTAGGTGTTTGGCTAACCATCTATTAATGCTGTTTATCTGTGACCAACTTATGCTTTTTTGTGTGTGTATTTCAGCTGCAACACTAGCAAAGTTTCCAACTGCAACAAAGTCACAGATTGGTTCAACAATCAACGGAAAGATCGCTGAACTAAGACACAATCTCAGAAAACAAAATACAGATAAGTCTTCTGACTAGGTACTAATTTCAAAAGGCAAATGTGTAAATCTGACCCACAGAGCCTTTGTCTTCTTTTTTGAGCCAATTGAGTCCTTAATCACGTAGGCCTATTGAATTCTTAAATTTAACTACTGGTACTTGTTTTGTAGACACTTCTCGACTTAAATATGGAAATTGTTAGTAATTGGCATACACATGTACCAAGATGATTTTGAACTGCAGAATTCAGAATTGAATTGAATTGAATTTGCAATTATGAATTGCTGCTGCATTGTACAGTCTCTTAAAGCCCTTTGCTATCATTTTGTATCTCGGTTTCTCTTCCAATACTAGCTAATGATCTGCGGTCGGTTCTGTTTCACTGTTTATGGGGGAGGATACATACTTAATTGGGAGAAACAGATTATTGTAACGACTGTGAGCATAGGTAACATGACTTGACGGGTTGCGGGTATTCGTTGATAGATGGGAGAGACACTGGAGGTTTTCTTTACAGTATTTACAACAGAAAATCATGTGATACTACCAGCTATAGTAGCTTACGTGGGACATATGACCAGGCGTCCAAAAAAGGCAAAAATAAAACATTGTATAAAACAAAACTGAAAACAAAAGGGCTGTGAATGTGGTGAGTGCTACTCTCTACACAGGAGGTCCTGCTCATATACCTCACTACTATACGCTCCAGATAAGCTGTGTACTGGGTGTTTTACACATTGAAAATATATTTATTATGCATGATATTTACACATTAATGCATAAAGATACGCATAGCAATTTTACTGCACAGCTCCAGTTTTCATGTTATGAAGCCTCTTGTACTTCATTGGTTCCCGGCATCTCAATGGTCAATTGTGAATATACTGCATGTGGTAGCTAGAAAAATGATGGGACAGCTTGTAGCCTGCCTGGGATTTGCCAGAAACACATAACCAATAAGTCACGTTTTTAAATTTTAAAAAAGAACAGTTTAATCGCTCACTTACAGTGCATGTCAACTTGGAAAGGGAGAGCACAAAAGACTGAGAACGAAAGATTTATAGAAAACAAAAAAAACTATAACAGCCTAGTACTAGTAGATATACACTCTGGCGGCTTTGGCTTCATAATTAAATTCTCCGATCCCAGTTAAAACCCGCAGTGATCAGAGAAATGACGTTTGTCTAGATCTTATGGAGCGACGCACTGTCTGAGTCCTGTGGGCTGCAGCAGTGTCCCCCACCTGGGATCGAACCCACGACCCTCTGGTCAGGAGTCCAGAGCCCTAACCACTACTCCACACTGCTGCCCGCAGTGATCAGAGAAATTATGTTTGTCTAGGAGCAGCTCACTGTCTGAGTCCTGTGGGCTGCAGCAGCCCCAAGGTGTTTATTATCCAGGACCCTTTGCTCCGCTGGGACACGCCCATCTGCCGGTTAGGGATCGGCAGCCGGCCAATCACCAGCTGCTTTTCCCTGCAACCAAACACAGGGAACGCAGCCCTGTCACAGCATATAACATAAATATAATTGTCCTGCTTTTTCAACAGAAGTACACATTTTTGTTGATATGTGGTTTGGCCCACAAACATCCCCTTATCATATTGTTTTTCAGTTTTCAAAAAACAGTCAAAGTAACAGCCTTGAAAACATTCCAGTAGAGTTTACCTCAAAATGTATAAACTCTATGAATGACCAGTATGTAATAACTACGCTGACAATATCGACTGTGTAATTGAATATATTTCTATATGAAAAGATCCTCCCTGGCATTTTAAGTATTATGGTAGTTTGCCTTGAGAACCTTTTACCCTGGAAGGTGCCCTAGGCTTATTTAATAAGCCAATGTTTTGTCACTGAAGTACTTTGGTTGATTTAATATGACTTTTTTCTGCCAGTGAGAAATTTAAATTAAATTATTTTATGATCGTGCTGATTTTTAATTTTTTTTCTCCCGATAGTGCATTTTCCAATTACTCCAAGAGAGTTCATCATTGGGTGGTAGTTGAGACAAGCTGCTGTACATACCAGTGTTTCTTAGGGAGATAGCAGGCTGTATCACTTCTAAAAAGGGTTTCGGGATCAGAAGAAAAATATATTAATTCTTATGCTACATTATAGTGTCTAAGAGTCAGTTAAAGAAATATATCATATATAGTAACGAATTTGCTGCTGTCTTTCAGGATAATGTCCTCGTGGTGTGTAGCATGCAAGAATAATTCCAAGGAAAACAGAACTTGGAATGAAACACGCCAGGGTGTGGCTTTATTTGAAAACAAAAAAAAAAGGTAACTTATTTGATTTTCCTTACTTTAGTTTATTTCTACACAACCAACTCCATTCATGCTCTCAGCAACTCTTCACGTTCCACACCACACTTTCTCAACCTTACCACTCTTTTAACTCTCAGACAATTACACAATTAAACAATTAACCTATATTGGAGAGAATCCTGACTTCAGTATCATCCTCAGGGTCTTAATGCCTCCATATACCCAATCCTGTAATATCCACTTTACATTCCTTTGTTAACTCTCTGATTTGACTTTTAAACCTTTTACATTATCGCCACACTTTGTTTACCATCCAGTAGGTTTATGTTGTCTTATTAACATATAATTTTTTTTCTCAAAAAGATAGAGATAAAAAAGATGTCAGAATTATTGGCACCCCTAAAGATTTATAAATAAAATCAAACAAAATTAAATCTGTATTAACATTCTACTTCTTTAAGTTCATCTCAGTCTTGTATTGTGGCCTTCCATGGCTTCCTGTTTCACTGGGGTATAAAAATGAGGTAACACGCATATGAAATCCATTTGTCATTCATCACCATGATGAAAGGCAAAGAACTCACAAATGAAAAGAGACAAATGGTTGTTGACCTTCATAAATCCAGGCAATGGGTACAAAACAATAGCTAAAAAACTAAATATACCACTTACCACTATTAGGGCAATAATTAAGAAGTTAAAAACCACTGGAACAGTGGTAAACTTGCCTGGTAGAGGACACAAGTGTATCTTGCCACCACGCATAGTGAGGCAGATGGTTCAGGAGGCAAAGGGAAATCCAAGGGCCACAGTTGGAGAATTACAGAACTTGGTTGCATCTTGGGGTCATCAAGTCTCCAAATCTACAATTCGACCCCACCCCCATGCCAATAGGCTATTTGGAGGGGTTGCCAGAAAAAAAGCCTTTATTGAAAGCAACCAACAAACGTAAGTGCCTGGAGTTTGCTAAATGGCATTGGCACTTTGATGGAACCGGGTGCTATGGTCAAATGAGACGCAGATGGCCACGCACACCAGTGGAGGGTTTGGCGTCGAAAGAAGGATGCATGTGCAGAAAAGAACCTCATACCTACTGTAAAATATGGTGGTGGATCTTTGATGTTATGGGGCTGTTTTTCTTCCACTGGTCCTGGGGCCTTTTGTTAAGGTCAACGTCATCATGAACTCTACCCAGTACCAGGACATTTTAGCCTGGTTGCAGCTGTCAGGAGGCTGAAACTTGGCCGCAAGTGGGTCTTCCAGCAAGACAATAACCCCAAGCACACATCAAAATCCACAAAGAAATGGTTAATTGACCACAAAATCAACATTTTGCAATGGCCATCTCAGTCTCCAGACTTGAACCCCATTGAAAACCTGTGGTTGCAGTCCGTAAGTGCAGACCGAAGGACATCAAGGATCTGGAAAGATTCTGTATGGAGGAATGGTCTAAGATCCCTCCCAATGTGTTCTCCAATCTCATTAAACATTATAGAAAAAGACTCAGTGCCATTATCCTTGCAAGGGGAGGGTGCACAAAGTACTGAAAACAAGGGTTCCAATAATTGTGACACTTCATTTTTTTTTTTTTGGAAATAAATTTATAATTTGAGAAATGGGTAATTTTGGTTGATTCCATTGAATCATTAATAAAGTCAAATATATTCCACATGTTGGAAAATTACAATATAGCTCAGTACTGGTATTATTTATTTGATACAGTCTTTTTTGATCATCTTTATCAAGGGTGCCAATAATTTTGGAGGTGATTATATATATATATATATATATATATATATATATATATATATATATATATATATATATATATATATATATATATATGTATGTGTGTGTGTATATATATATATATATATATATATATATATATATATATATATATATATATATATTGTGACAAAGCACAACTCACTCGGGTTCGTTGCCCCTTTAAAAATACGACCCAGAACAATGAAATGGATTTTTAAGCGCTGGTGCGCTATTTTTAATAAACACAAAAATCAAACACACAAAACCAAATAAACACCTAGCTCTTATCGAGCACTAACTACACACACAGGAACCTAACTAACACAGGACGGCTAAGCCGTTTCCCTGCCCCAAAACTTAATTAAACCACACAGGTTTGACACAGCACTTACTTCTGTCTGACTGCTTGGAGACAGAGCACACTATCTGCCTCCTTCCATACAACAGCCTAGAACAGACTGGCTGCTCTCTTTAAATACCCTGCACCTGGCTCTGATTTACAATGATCACCAGGTGCAGGGGATAATTAAATAATAAAACAAAACAATTACATCAATCAATGTGCATTTGCACATGTTTTCTGCAGGGAGGATTTAACCCCCTCCCTGCTGTCTCACACATCCCCCCCCATGTCTTTTCAAGACACCGGCCATACCACGGCCACCTCCCTCCACCCTTAAAAGACCACCCAGCCTCAAGTCCAGCAATGTCCATTGCCGCCCTCTTCCACGGGCGGGCTTGAGGATGGGTCGGTCCTTCCGGCGCTGCCAGGAAGGGACCGCAAACCGGCGACACGGGACCCCACCGGGCTAACAGGGCCGACCGAAGCGTAGGCCGGGGCACTGGAGGATGCCGCAGTGGACACATCCCTTCCCCTGGGAACTGGTGCAGTGATGTCCGATCACCCAGGGGGAGCGAAGCAGCTAACAGGGGGAGCAACAGCGACGTCTGGCAGCAGCCCAGCGACGTCTGGGTGCTCGGGGAGAGCGGAGCAGGTAACCAGGGGCAGAGCTGTGGCCAGTGCTGCAGACTCCTGGGCTCCAGGTCCAGCACAGGGAGGTCCAGGAAGACCGGCAGGGTGTCCAGGAGCAAGGGGTGAGGGACTGGACACAGCGGCGCCGAACTGGACTGTAGGGGTGGTGGTCGGGGCTGTGGTGGAGGTATGCTTTTCACCTCCTCCCCTCTGGGCTCCGGAAGCGGCGGCTCCTCCCCTCTGGGCTCCGGAAGCGGCGGCTCCTCCCCTCTGGGCTCCGGAAGCGGCAGCTCCTCCCCTCTGGGCTCCGGCAGCGGCAGCTCCTCCCCTCTGGGCTCCGGCAGCGGCAGCTCCTCCCCTCTGGGCTCCGGCAGCGGCAGCTCCTCCCCTCTGGGCTCCGGCAGCGGCAGCTCCTCCCCTCTGGGCTCCGGCAGCTCCTCCCCTCTGGGCTCCGGCAGCTCCTCCCTTCTGGGCTCCGGCAGCGGCAGCTCCTCCCCTCTGGGCTCCGGAAGCGGCAGCTCCTCCCCTCTGGGCTCCGGAAGTGGCGGCTCCTCCCCTCTGGGCTCTGGAAGCGGCAGCTCCTCGCCTCTGGGCTCTGGGGCTTGAGTCAGTGGGGCACCCCCTGCCTGCTCCCACCTTTGGAGCAGCAGGTCCAGCTCCGTCGGCTCCGGATCCGGTAGCCCCAACTCCTGTCTCCACTTCTTTGTCTGCTCTTTCTGAGCAGCGGTGTTATGATTGATCATTGCGATCAATTCTTTAAAATCCATTTTCTGGGTCGTAGGGGTGCCCACACTCTCTGCCCGCATTCTCCACCATATGTGACAAAGCACAACTCACTCGGGTTCGTTGCCCCTTTAAAAATACGACCCAGAACAATGAAATGGATTTTTAAGCGCTGGTGCGCTATTTTTAATAAACACAAAAATCAAACACACAAAACCAAATAAACACCTAGCTCTTATCGCGCACTAACTACACACACAGGAACCTAACTAACACAGGACGGCTAAGCCGTTTCCCTGCCCCAAAACTTAATTAAACCACACAGGTTTGACACAGCACTTACTTCTGTCTGACTGCTTGGAGACAGAGCACACTATCTGCCTCCTTCCATACAACAGCCTAGAACAGACTGGCTGCTCTCTTTAAATACCCTGCACCTGGCTCTGATTTACAATGATCACCAGGTGCAGGGGATAATTAAATAATAAAACAAAACAATTACATCAACCAATGTGCATTTGCACATGTTTTCTGCAGGGAGGATTTAACCCCCTCCCTGCTGTCTCACAATATATATATATAGTGTGTGTGTGTATATATATATATATATATATATATATATATATATATATATATATATATATATATATATATATATATATATATATATATATATATATATATATATATATATATATATATGGGCAGCAGTGTGGAGTAGTGGTTAGGGCTCTGGACTCTTGACCGGAGGGTTGTGGGTTCAATCCCCAGTGGGGGACACTGCTGTTGTACCCTTGAGCAAGGTACTTTACCTAGATTGCTCCAGTAAAAACCCAACTGTATAAATGGGTAATTGTATGTGAAATAATGTATAATGTGATATCTTGTAACAATTGTAAGTCGCCCTGGATAAGGGCGTCTGCTAAGAAATAAATAATAATAATAATAATAATAATATATATAATATGAGGCTATAAATTAGTTTTCTTTTTTAATATAGTATAATTTACCTACAGTAGAACCCACATGTACAATTGGGAATGCTGGATATAATGTGGCACAGGATTGTAGAACACACATGTAGATTTGGGAATGCTGGATATAATATGGCACAGGATTTAGTAAAACAGTGTTTGCTGCTTCTGCTTGTTTAGCAGGGTTTGATTCCTGTTAAGAGTGCCACATTCACATGTATTTATAAGTGTGTAGCCCACCTGCAGGGAACTGAATGCCTACAGGCTGCAAAGTTGTAATTGTTTAATTGTGTTATTAGTAATTATCCCCTGCACCTGGCTATCATTGTAAATTAGATCCAGGTGCAGGGTATTTAACCCTTTGCGGTCCATTTATTAATCGCGCGTCAGGCACGCCAGGTCTAATTAATTTTCACACGCGCAGTTAATTTTATACGCGCTGTTTAAAAAGTATTTTTTTTCACAGTCAAACGGGTTTAAATGGCCCTGCATATCAACAAAGCACACACTAGGCATCTCCAGCCCCGCCCCACCCTTTTGTTTGCTATAGCGTTCAGCTATGTAAGAAATAAATAATAATAATAATAGTCGTACATACCGATCGATCATCTCCAGATCACTCGTTTTATCACCAAACTCCTCAATAATGCGATCCAAGTCATTATTTTATTACTATAACATCTGAAAAAAGCTCTGCAAATGTCCATGATAGTCTCAGTGCGCTGACGCACTTAGCCAGCTTGTTTACTATGAACGGCCATTATCTGATACCTGATACCATGTATGACTATTCATGAAATACGCCTTTTTTTTTTTCCGACTTGTCTCGGCTCCTGTCGCTACCACTCGGCAATTGAATGGTTTTCTCGGCTTTTTCCGGAGAAAAAACGACTAAACACCCGTTTATTGCGTTGCTATAATGATGTTGGACCCAGTCCGACAAAGGACCTGTGAGGAATAATTGCAATGTCGGACCCAGTCCGACAATGGACCGCAAAGGGTTAAAGAAAGCAGCCAGTCTGTTCTAGGCTGCTGAGTAGAAGGAAGCAGGAAGGTAGGTGCCCTGCTGCCGAGCAGTCACAGACAGGTTTTAGGTGTACTCTGGTATATTTTGTTAAACTGTGTGTTTTGTTTTTGTGGTGTGGGGAAATGGCTTATCTGTCCCACTTTGTAGTCAGGATTGTTCCTTGAAGTTGAGTTAGCGCTCCGGAGGAGCTAGGTGTTTGTTTTGTTTATTTTGATTTTGTGTTTGAATAAAAAGTGCGCAACTGCGCTAAAACCTGTAAAAGTTCCTGTGTTGGGTGAAGTTTTAAAAGGGGCAAAAAAACCTGAGCCGCAAGGCTCGTTTATATATATATATATATATATATATATATATATATATATATATATATATTATTATTATTATTTATTTCTTAGCAGACGCCCTTATCCAGGGCGACTTACAATCGCAAGCAAATACAAATACATTCAAGTGTTACAATATAAGTCATACAATAAGAACAAGAAATACAATAATTCTCAAGTGTGACAAACCACAATTCAATAATACAGCAGATAATAGTGAAAGTTACATCAGGATATGATTAAGTAGTGATAGTTACATCAGGATATGATTAAGTACAAAATACTACAGATTAAACACTTGGGAGATTACAATATTCTGAGGTACAGGATTAAATGCAGTAAAATAGGGGGCAG
This sequence comes from Acipenser ruthenus, assembly GCF_902713425.1. Lineage (NCBI taxonomy): Eukaryota > Metazoa > Chordata > Actinopteri > Acipenseriformes > Acipenseridae > Acipenser > Acipenser ruthenus. The sequence continues at coordinate 10,621,653 of NC_081216.1, read as the reverse complement.
ATAAGAGCAAAATAAAGCATATTTAAATGAAGGGTGATAGTGTCCCAGGATACAACAGAGGAGTTCTACAGGTGCTGTTTGAAGAGGTGAGTCTTAAGGAGGCGCCGGAATGTGGTCAGGGACTGGGCAGTCCTGACATCTGTAGGAAGGTCGTTCCACCACTGCGGAGCAAGGGTGGAGAAGGAGCGGGCTCGGGAGGCAGGGGAGCGTAGCGGAGGTAGAGCCAGTCTTCTAGTGCAGGCGGAGCGGAGAGGTCGAGTGGGGGTGTAGGGAGAGATGAGGGTCTGGAGGTAGCTGGGTGCAGTCTGATCAAGGCATCTGTAGGCTAGTACAAGAGTCTTGAACTGGATGCGAGCGGTGATCGGGAGCCAGTGGAGCGAGCGGAGTAGTGGAGTAGCGTGGGCGAAGCGAGGTAGAGAGAACACCAGGCGAGCAGCAGAGTTCTGGATGAGCTGGAGCGGACGGGTGGCGGACGCAGGGAGGCCAGCCAGGAGGGAGTTGCAGTAGTCTAGGCGGGAGAGTACCAGGGCCTGGACCAGGAGCTGGGTAGCATAGTTGGTGAGGAAGGGTCGGATTCTTCGGATGTTGCTCAGGAAGAATCTGCAAGTGCGTGCCAGAGTGGAGATGTGCTGGGAATAAGAGAGGCAGGGGTCCAGGGTGACTCCAAGGTTTTTAGCCGAGGAAGAGGGAGAGAGTGTGGTAGATTCCAGAGGAACAGAGATAGAGAGATCAGAGGAGGGGGAGGAGGAGGGAAAGAAAAGGAGGTCAGATTTAGAGAGGTTGAGTTTGAGGTGATGCGAGTGCATCCAGGAGGAAATAGCAGACAGACAGGTAGAGATACGGGAGGAGATGGTGGAGTCAGAGGTGGGGAAGGAGAGGAAAATCTGAGCATCATCAGCATAGAAATGGTATGAGAAACCATAGGATGCGATGAGGGGGCCCAGGGAGTGGGTGTAGAGAGAGAACAGGAGAGGACCCAAGACTGACCCTTGGGGGACTCCAGTCAAGAGAGGGTGAGGTGTGGAGGTTGCTCCACGCCAGGTTACCTGGTAAGTGCGGTTGGAGAGGTAGGAGGAGAACCAGGCCAGAGCAGTGCCAGAGATCCCCAGGTCAGCAAGAGATGATAGTAGAATAGAGTGATCAACAGTGTCAAAGGCAGCAGAGAGGTCGAGGAGAATTAGGACAGAGGAGAGAGAGGCAGCTCGGGCACACTTAAGTGAGTTAGTGACAGAGAGAAGGGCGGTTTCAGTGGAGTGAGCAGAGCGGAAGCCAGATTGGAGAGGGTCAAGCAGAGAGTGGTTGGACAGGAAAGCAGAGAGCTGGCGGTGTACAGTCCGCTCGAGGGTTTTGGAGAGGAAGGGTAGGAGGGAGACAGGACGGTAGCTCTGGAGGGAGGTGGGGTCGAGGGTAGGTTTTTTGAGGAGGGGAGTGATAGAGGCTTTTTTGAAGGCAGAGGGGAAGATGCCAGAAAGTAGAGAGGTGTTGAGGAGGGAGGAGATGAAGGGGAGTAGAGCAGGAGCAGCAGCTTGAAAGAGGTGAGTGGGGAGGGGGTCCAAGGCACACGTGGTGGGTTTGTGACCCTGGAGCAGGGAGGAGAGGTCAGAGTCTGAGAGGGGCAAGAAGGTGGAGAGGGAGGGCGAGTTAGTAGGGGATGTAGTGGGTGTAGGGGTTGGAGCAGGAGGGGGTGCGGGGGAGGGAGAGGTGTTAAAGAGTTTGCGGATATCTGAGATTTTAGAAGAGAAGAAGGAGGCAAAGTCGTCAGGGGAGATAGAGGAGGGAGGAGGAGGGGGGGAGGGTTTAGGAGGGAGGAGAAGGTAGAGAATAGTTTACGTGGGTTGTTAGTGTATATGTGTATATATTTATATATATATATATATATATATATATATATATATATACAGTGCCGTGAAAAAGTATTTGCCCCCTGTCTGATTTTCTGCATTTTTGCACATTTTTCACATTGTATTTGGTCAGATTTTTTTGTGGGTTGTAGTAGTATATAGAGGGAGACTGAGAGAAAAAATGACACCAAAGTTTGGTGCTTTCATTTGTTTGGTGTGTAAGGTAATCAAACATGCAATCTTCAGGTGTGAAAAAGTTATTGCCCCCCTCTAGTTAACTCAACCCAATTAAAGGGATAATTAGGGTCAGCTGTTTGAGTACTTTGGTTAACAACCAGGCCTGATTTGGGCCAGCCCACATCATGCCACGAACAAAAGAAATTACTGAAGACCTCCGGAAAAAAGTTGTTGATGCCTATCAGTCTGGAAAGGGTTACAAAGCCATTTCTAAGGCTCTGGGGCTCCACCGAACCACAGTCAGAGCCATATTGTCCAAATGGAGAAAGTTTGGGATAGTAGTGAATCTTCCCAGGAGTGGCCATCCTGCCAAAATCTCTCCAAGAGCAAGGCGTACAGTCGTCCAGAAGTCACAAAGAACCCTAGAACAACATCCAGGGATCTGCAGGCCTCTCTTGCCTTGGCTATGGTCAGTGTTCATGACTCCACCATCAGAAAGACACTGGGCAAAAATTGGATTCATGGTAGAGTAGCAAGGCAGAAACCATTGCTCACTAAGAAGAACATGAATGCTCGTCTCAAGTTTGCCAAAAAGCACCTGGATGATCCTGAAGAGTTCTGGAACAATGTTCTATGGACAGATGAGTCAAAAGTGGAACTTTTTGGCCGACATGGGCCCCGTTATGTCTGGTGAAAACCAAACACTGCATTCCACAGTAAGAACCTCATACAAACAGTCAAGCATGGTGGTGGTAGTGTCATGGTTTGGGGATGCTTTGCTGCATCAGGACCTGGACGCCTTGCCATCATTGAAGGAACCATGAATTCTGCTCTGTATCAGAGAATTCTAAAGGAGAATGTCAGGCCATCCGTCCGTGAGCTGAAGCTGAAGCGCAGCTGGGTCATGCAGCAAGACAATGATCCGAAACACACAAGCAAGTCTACATCAGAATGGCTGAAGAACAAGAAATTTAAAGTTTTGGAATTGCCTAGTCAAAGTCCAGACCTAAACCCCATTAAGATGTTGTGGCAGGACCTGAAATGAGCAGTTCATGCTTGAAAACCCACAAATGTCACTGAGTTGAAGCAGTTCTGCATGGAGGAGTGGGCCAAAATTCCTCCACGGCACTGTGAGAGACTAATCAATAACTACAGGAAGTGTTTGGTTGCAGTTATTGCCGCTAAAGGTGCCGTAACCAGTTATTGAGTCTAAGGGGGCGATTACTTTTTCACACGGGGGCATTGGGTGTTGCATAATTTTCTTTAATAAATAAATGAAATATGTATCAAATCTTTGTGTTGTTTGTTCACTCAGGGTCCCTTTTATCTAATATTAGGTTTTGGTTGAAGATCTGATAACATTCAGTGTCAAAAATATGCAAAAATGCAGAAAATCAGACGGGGCAAATACTTTTTCACGGCACTGTATATATAGGGCTTCTGATTTTCGGTTTTAACCGGTAAAACCCAATAAAACACCCCCGATTTAAAAAAAAAAAAACTGAAATCGGTGGATAGCCAATAAACACCGGAAAAACTGTGGAAATGGTTAACCAATTCACGTTGACTTTACCCTATTCCCATTAAAAAATAAAACCTACTACAAAAATAATAATTATTTATTTATTGCTGCTGGGCAATACTTTAAACCCACCCCAACTACTGAAGGATAGCCCATTCCTACATTTCTATTAGAGACTCCGCTTGCGAGATTTAAAATGAGATTACGTAGGGATTGCCCATAGGGATTTCGTTGTGGAAGACAGAAAAGGAAAGAAGGTAAAACTTAAGTGTGCAAGTACTGTCCAGTTACTACTATATATATTTTGACAAAAAAAAATGTTAACACATTTTGAAAAGTAACCGAAAACCCTAATTTCATACAGTATATCAGAAACGAAAGCCCCGAAAAAAAACAATTTACATAAAACTCAAAACCGAAAAATGAAATCAATAAAACCTGAAAAACAGAAGCCCTATACACATTATATATATATATATATATATATATATATATATATATATATATATATATATATATATATATAAATATAAAGCTTGAGGCTTCAGGTCTATCCAAAGATTTCTGAACTGTGTTAATAAAGTGCCTAAGAATCTGTGAAAGTGAGTTTTAGGAATATCAAAATCTTTCTGGAGCTGATTAAAAGAGGAAAGTGATCCTTGCTGAAATAAGTGTCTGAATTCCTGTATGCCCCTATCAGACCAGGGCCTAAAGGGCATTCAGAACAGAAAATAGGAGGCACTTTTTTACACAGAGAATTGTGAGGGTCTGGAACCAACTCCCCGGTAATGTTGTTGAAGCTGACACCCTGGGGTCCTTCAAGAAGCTGCTTGATGAGATTCTGGGATCAATAAGCTACTAACAACCAAACGAGCAAGATGGGCTGAATGGCCTCCTCTCGTTTGTAAACTTTCTTATGTTCTTATGTTCTTAAAGGTACCATCATTAAATATCAATGGAAGAGATGGGTTCTTCCACTTAGGCGCAGGTGAAAGGGAACATTTGTGCTACCTCCCAAATACAAACTGAATTAAGTATAATTGGATTGTCAGTTATTTTTTAACACACCTAACCCCAAAATAAGGCAGGTACATCAAATTGTAGGGTGAAATGTCAGAGGCTTCAGTCTTTACCCAAGAGGCGGACGGTTACCAAACCACTGGTTGATAGGTCTGAGTTGTGCATATTTATTTATTTTAATGATATGCTGAGGCAAATGTCTAATTGCCTGAGATCTGATGTCAACTAATGTTAGACATGAAATAATATTGTTTGAATGTGTAAAAAATATTTTTTACAGAACGAAAACTTAACTTTTTTTATAAGAAAACGTTTTCTTCTGAGTCAAATTGTCATTCATATTTCTAAAGAAGAAAAATACAAATTTTATGCTGTTGATTAATGATTAATTAATATTGCTATGATAAATTAGTTTTGGCACTGCGTTCTTCTTGAGTTTCAGGTAACTACATTTAACTGGGTGGCTTTTACACATTTAAACTTAACTGATTATTAGTCTCTGTCTTGCTGATATTGAATGATCTCTCATTCAAACAACGCAACTCAGCTCAGAAAGTTGTATTACTGCAATAAGAATAAAATAAAAAGTTGTCCCCCCCTCCCCCCCACACATATGTGTGTGTGTGCTTACATGCTTCACAACTTCCTTCTCTTATTTCTAAGCTATTGTAATATGAATTTGTATTTTGGGGGACTCGTGAGGTGACACTGAGATTAATGTGACTGGATAACATCTGGTAAGAGAAAGGAAAGAGAAGTCGCCATTGTTATTGTTTGATTATCTATACTAAGCTGTATCCTGGCAATCTCTTGTCATCCAGTGCATCAGTCTACATGTGCACCTCCTTCATAACATCTCATGTAGGGCTCTTTTCTACTCCCCAGGAGCGGTATTTAAGAGTAAGAACCCAGTAGAAGCCAGCTTCCCATCATACACTATCACAGGCAGCTCATGAGAGGCCAGTAGAAGCCAGCTTCCTATCTTACACTATCACAGCCAGTTCATGAGAGGCCAGTAGAAGCCAGCTTCCCATCTTACACTATCACAGCCTGCTCATGAGAGGCCAATAGAAGCCAGCTTCCCATCTTACACTATCACAGCCTGCTCATGAGAGGCCAGTAGAAGCCAGCTTCCCATCTTACACTATCACAGCCAGCTCATGAGAGACTGGAGGACAGACGTTTAACGCAAAGTAAACGCGACAGTACTCAATTGAACTGCACAAATACAAATGAGACATGATTACCACAGAAATTACAATTAACACTAGAAGCCCTGCGGCAGTCATTTTGGCGGTTTTTGGTTTTAAAATGTAATTTTCTCCAGTCGTGTAACACATATGGGGCTGTGAGTTTGTGTACCTTTCTGTCCGTATGTATTAAATATTCTCAAAGCATGAAACGCGGGAGTGCAGAAATAAAGGAATTATATTACATTATACCTAAAAGCCCCGGGAGCAGTCACATTGATGGCCATGCAAAAAACAATTGTATTTTGATTTTACAGAACGGTATTCTACTTTATTATTTTTATTTACCAGTCCGCAGTGTGTTTAGCTGTAATCAGATTAGTCTGATTACAGCTACATTAATGGTGCGGCAATACCAACAGTGTCTGAGAAGCCAGTGAAAAGTCTTGGGAGATGGTACGATGGGGATCTAAAGGACACAGTTCATGTGGGAGAAGTTAGACAACAAGCAGTGGAAGGGCTGAAGAGCATAGACATTAGCTCTTTACCGGGCAAACTAAAACTCTGGTGCTTTCAGTTTGGTCTACTGCCGAGGCTGCTGTGGCCACTGACTGTGTACGAGGTTTCTTTGACAACAGCAGAGAAGCTGGAAGCTTTAATCAGTTCATACATCAGGAAATGGTTGGGAGTTCCACGCTACCTCAGCAGTGGGACTTTATGGTAAAGGAATACTGCAGCTACCAGTCTCTGCTCTAACCGAGGAGTTTAAGTACGCCAAGGTCAGACTGGAAATTACATTAGTAGAGTCACACGACAAATGCATAAGGGAGGCAGCACCTGTGTTGAAAACTGGAAGAAAGTGGGCAGCAAAGAAAGCTGTGGAAGATGCAAAGGCTGCCCTTCAAATTGGTGATATCATGGGGCAAGTTCAGCATGGAAGAGGGGGTCTTGGTCTCAGTTCAGCTCCTCCTACATGGCACAAGGCAGCCCCAGCTCAACGGAGGAAGCTGGTAGTCAACGAGGTGCAAAAGCAGGAGGAGAGGATGAGGTGTGTAAAGGCTGTTTCCCAGGCCAAGCAGGGAGAGTGGATGAGATGGGAGAGTGTGGAACAATGCAAGATTGGCTGGCAAGACCTATGGTCAATGGAACAGAGCAGGATTGGTTTCCTCATCAGGTCAACATATGATGTTCTCATCACCACAGAACCTAAACCCCTGGGTAGGAGAGGATCCCTCATGTCCTTTGTATTCATCACCTTCAACATTAAGGCACATTTTGACAGGATGTAAGGTGGCTCTTAGCCAAGGACGGTTTACTTGGCGCCATGACCAGGTGCTGCGATGTTTGGCCTTAGCATTGGAAGACAAGCGTAACATGACCAATAAGTTGCCACCAATTCCATCAAAACATTACACACAAAAGACAACATTCCTCTGCCTAGGAGAGTAACCTCCAAGAAAAGGTGTTAAAACCAAGCCTCACCAGGACAACTGGATGCTGCTAGAGACTGGAAAATGCTGGCAGATGTTGGTAAACGGCTTATTTTTCCACCAGAGATTGCCACCACTAACCTTTGACCAGATATTGTCTTGTGGTCTGGATCAGCACGCCTTGTTCACCTGGTAGAGTTAACAGTGCCATGGGAGGATGCTGTAGATGAGGCGTATGAGAGGAAGAAACTGCAATATGCTCAACTAGCCACTGAAGCGGAACAGCGAGGGTGGAGAGTCCGGGTTTACCCAGTAGAGGTGGGTTGTCGAGGATTTGTGGCACACTCTACAACCCTGTTTCTCAGAGACATCTGATTCAGTGGCCAAGAGTTGCGTCGCACAGTGAAGGACATATCTGAAGCAGCAGAGAGAAGCAGCAACTGGCTGTGGTTGAGATGGAAAGATTCTGGTTGGAGATCTGAAGCACAATAGAAAGAAAGAAACACTGATGTACGGGTAAGTAAGCTGGGCTGAGCTGGGGGATGGAGGGGGGTGATGCTGGGACGCCAGAATCACAGTCGAGCCCTCTTGAGGTGTCGTGGGTTAGTCGGAGATACACCGAGGATGGAAGGTGCCCACTTGAAGACCCCAGAGATGTACCCTACTTAGATCAATCCAGATGGTTGTCATGCTGATGCGCTGGGGAGACCGCACTGTGGTTGATCCCTGGAGCCAGCATTACACTTCAGCCATCAACACCAGGCAAAAGGATATCTGCATCATCATATGGAAGGAAATGCAAATGGATGGAGACACAGATGGATCACATTAGTTTACTGTAATGCTACGTCTTAGTTGGTGCTTATCTTGGTGAGAGCCGAGTTCAAATCAGCATGAAGTTTTAACATCTACTCTCGCATAATGGAAATCAATCTCTACTCTCTGCCTGAGCGAATGACTGACAGTCAATTCTTTTCAATCAGCCTTTTGAAGACTGGCGCCTGCTTGCCAGCTGTGCTGCTTTGGTCAGTCAATTAGCATTGGGACTAGTGAAAATAAATACCAGAGACTGGAGTTTTACAACGCAACAAAATATGGAGTTGATGTTTTGGATCAGATGACATGGAAGTATTTTACAAAGAATGCAAGGAGAAGAATTATATATATACAGTGCCTTGCAAAAGTATTCAGACCCCTGACCAATTCTCTCATATTACTGAATTACCAATGGTACATTGAAATTTCGTTCTGTTTGATATTTTATTTTAAAACACTGAAACTCAAAATCAATTATTGTAAGGTGACATTGGTTTTATGTTGGGAAATATTTTTAAGAAAAATAAAAAAATATCTTGCTTGCATAAGTATTCAACCCCTGTGCTGTGGAAGCTCCCAGTTTACACCGATGAAAGAAATTGCCCTAACGAGGACACAATTACCTTACCATTGGCCTCCACCTGTGAACCATTAAAGTTGCTGTCACATTTTCTGGATAAAAATCCCACTGTTGAAGGATCATTGGTCAGGCTGTGAATCCGAAGGAAAATGAAGACCAAAGAGCATTCTACAGAAGTTAGAGATAAAGTAATACAAATGCATAGATTAGGGAAAGGGTACAAAATAATATCCAAGTGTTTGGATATCCCAGTGAGCACAGTTGGATCAATAATCAGGAAGTGGAAGCTGCATCACACCACCCAGGCACTGCCAAGAAAAGGCCGTCCCTCAAAACTCAGTGCTCAGACAAGAAGGAGACTTGTGAGAGAAGCCACAGAGAGGCCAACAATCACTTTGAAGGAGCTACAGAGTTCAGTGGCTGGGAGTGGAGTAAGGGCGCACCAGTCAACCATATCAAGAGCTCTGCATAACACTGGCCTGTATGGGAGGGTGGCAAGAAAGAAGCCGTTACTCAAAAAGTACCATCTGAAAGCACGTCTGGAGTTTGCCAGAAAGCATGAGAGTGACCCAGCTGCAATGTGAGAAAAGGTTTTGTGGTCAGATGAGACCAAGATAGGGCTTTTTGGCCAAAACTCAAAGCGCTATGTGTGGCGCAAACCTAACACTGCCCATGCCTCAAGACACACCATCCCTACAGTGAAGTATGGTGGTGGCAGCATCATGCTGTGTGGATGCTTCTCATCAGCAGGGACTGGGCATCTTGTTAAAATTGAAGGAAGAATGGATGGAGCAAAATACAGGGAAATACTGCAAGAGAACCTGCTTCAGTCCGCTAAAAAACTGAAGCTTGGGAGGAAATTCACCTTTCAGCAGGACAATGATCAACAGAACGAAATTTCAATGTACCATTTGTAATTCAGTAATATGAGAGAATTGGTCAGGGGTCTGAATAATTTTGCAAGGCACTGTATATATACAGTGCCTTGCATAAGTATTCACCCCCCTTGGACTTTTCCACATTTTGTAGTGTTACAACCTGGAATTAAAATGGATTTAATTGGGATTTTTACCATTTGATTTACACAACATACTTAACACTTTGAGCAAAATATTTTTTATTGTGACACAAAAGTTAATTAAACAAAAAAAAGACATTTGTTGGTTGCATAAGTATTCACCCCCCTGAGTCAATACTTGATAGAAGCACCTTTGGCAGTAATTACAGCTGTGAGTCTTTTTGGGTAAGTCTCTACCAGCTTTGCACATCTGGATCCTGCAGTTTTTGCTCATTCTTCTTGGCAAAATTGCTCAAGCTCTGTCAAGTTGGATGGGTACCGTTGGTGAACAGCAATTTTCAAGTCTTGCCACAGATTCTCAATCGGATTGAGGTCTGGGCTTTGACTGGGCCATTCTAAGACATTCAGGTTCTTGTTTTTAAACCACGCCAGTGTAGCTTTGGCTGTGTGTTTAGGGTCATTGTCCTGCTGGAAGGTGAACCTCCGCCCCAGTCCCAGGTCTCTTGCAGACTGACAGGTTTTCCTCTAGAATTTCCCCGTATTTGGCTCCATCCAAAAAGTTCAATTTTGGTCTCATCAAACCAGAGAACCTTTTTCCACATGTTTGCTGTGTCTCTGTGGCGGAGTGTCCCGCCCCTATGTATTTATTTATTATTATTTGTATTTTTGTTTGCGGCGCGGATTATAGCGCCGCGTCTTTTATTACTTATATTTAAAAACCCTGTGAGGATGCATGACTGATCAGCTACTGATTATTTAAGTAGCTGACAGTCATGCATCCTTACCAAATGCGTGCAGACTATGGCCGAGGGGTAATAAGATAATTAACAACTAGTTAACCCCTCTGCCAGAGTATAAGAAGCTGCAGCTGTCCGTTCTGCAGGGGTTGAGTGTACAGAGGAGAGTACGGAGAGCGGAGAGAGGAGAGAGCAAGGAGACAATACAATTGCTAAAACGTGCTGGATTAGCCAGCACGACACTTACTGTTTGTCTGTTTATTTGTTTGGCCCTCGTGTCCTTTGGTTTCTGTTTTCTGTTTTGTTTAAATCTTTTGTTTGTTTATTTATTAAATACGCTGAATGCAGTTGCATTCAGCTTCACCCGCCCATCCATTGTTTTGGTTTTAGTTACTTCCTGGTCCGTGACATCACCACACCTCACCACTGCGAGCCAGCCTGTCACAGTCTCCCACATGCCTTTTGGCAAAATCCAAACAGGATTTGATATGGGTTTTTTTCAGCAATGGCTGTCTTCTCGCCACTCTTCCATAAAGCCCAGCTTTGTGGAGCATCCGGGTTATAGTTGTCCCATGGACGGTTTCTCCCATTTCAGCTGTGGATCTCTCCAGCTCCTTCAGAGTTACCATTGGCCTCTTGGTTGCTTCTCTGACTAATGCCCTCCTTACCTGGTCACTGAGTTTTGGTGGACGGCCTTCTCTAGGCAGAGTCACGGTTGTGCCCTATTCTTTCTATTTTTTAATAATAAATTTAACGGTGCTCCGGAGGATGTTCAAAGTTTGGGATATTTTATTATAACCCAACCCTGATTGGTGCTTCTCCAGAACTTTATCCCAGACTTGTTTTGATAGCTCCTTGGTCTTCATGATGCTATTTGTTTAGATATGCTCTCTAACAAACTCTGGGGCCTTCCAGAAACAGGTGTATTTAATCTGAGATCATGTGACACTTTAATTGCGCACAGGTGGACTCCATTCAACTAATGTAGGAGGCTGTGTGGTCCAGTGGTTAAAGAAAAGGTCTTGTAACCAGGAGGTCCCCGGTTCAAATCCCACCTCAGCTACTGACTCATTGTATGACCCTGAGCAAGTCACTTGACCTCCTTGTGCTCCGTCTTTAGGGTGAGACGTAATTGTAAGTGACTGCAGCTGATGCATAGTTCACACTCTCTAGTCTCTGTAAGTTGCCTTGGATAAAGGCGTCTGCTAAATAAACAAATAATAATAATGATGTGACTTCTGAAGGCAATTGGTTGCACCAGAGCTTATTTAGGGTTGTCACAGAAAAGGGGGTGAATACTTATGCAATCAAGACTTTTCAGTTTTTTATTTTTTTTATAATTTTGAAAAATATGTAGATTTTTTCCCCACTTTGACATTATGGACTATTTTGTGTAGATCAGTGACAAAAAAATCCTAATTAAATCCATTTTAATTCCAGGTTGTAACACTACAAAATGTGGAAAAGTCCAAGGGGGGGGGGGGGTGAATACTTATGCAAGGCACTGTATATATATATGTGTGTGTGTCACAATGAATGGTGCAGTGCAAGAGATGTAGAATGTCCAGACTGTTGTCTCCCAAAAAATAATCCTTTTTAATAACAAACAAATATTACAAAAATAATCCACACTGGAAATATAATAAGAAGCCCTGCTACCAGCGATGGTATTGGGGCAAACACGGCAGGGTCCAGGCTCAAAACAAAAGAAAACAAACAGACACTCCTCCGTGCACGAAAATGTGCTCTTCTCCTGGGCTTGTGGTGCGTGCACTGTGCGGTGTAGTGCTGTGCGATGAGGGGTGTGCTCTGGGCTAAGTGCTGGCTCGCTGGCTACAGCCACCCATCCTCCAGCTCCTCTGTTAACAGACAAAACAAAACACGTAATTCACAAAAATACATCGGCTTCGGCCGTTCGCTCTCAGTATCTCAGCGCAAGGGGAGGTACTGACGTAGCTGCTTCCCCTTTGTACCCAGCAAACTCCTCCCTGCAATCAACACGTCATCATGATTTCTCCAATAGAGGGCTGCCCCGCAGCTGACTGCAATGGAGTCGTCCTGAATACTTGCAGCTACGCTCCCCTCCTAATATGGTTACCTTCCACCTACCATCATGGTGGCACATCTAGTAGGCAGCATACCTTCCCCCTTACACAGCGCCCTTTCTGGTTGAGAGGGAGATTTACACCATTGACCCTTTCTCTATCACAATATGCTTCGGTTGTTCAGATGTTTGTGACGTACTCAATAAAAAAAAACAAATTACATCCGACTGTTTCTCCTTTCGTTATACTATTTACAGTGTTTTGAATACAGCCGTCAAAATGACGGCTGCGGGGCTTCTAGGTATGAGTATATCTAGACATGATAACCACAGAAATTACAGTTAACCCTTTGCGGTCCATTTATTCAGCGCGTCTCAGGTGCGTCAGGTCCAATTTATTTTCACACGCGTAGTTTATTTATCTATGTGGTGTTGGGGCTATGTGTATTCATGAGATACACCCCTTTTTCCGGCTTCTCTCAGCTCCTATTGGTCTCACTCGGCCATTGAATGGTTTTCTCGGCTTTTTCCAGAGAAAAAATGACTAGAAACCTGTTTTTTACGTCTTTTTGATGATGTCGGACCCTGTCCGGAAAGGGTTAAGAGCGACAGTACTCAATTGAACTGCACAGAAATTACAATTATATTTCTATTTTTCACAAAATATTTACAATTTTGTTCCTATAAGAGCTGGAAATCATTTTGCTAGTCCTTACTTTAACGAGAGGATAATAAAAGACAAAATGAATGTACACATGATGCTAAAAAATGTACTGAAACAAAAAGAGAACTGATATCTCTAAACAATGGGATGTGCCAGACTGAGACTCAAGTGACATTACATTGTATTAGTACACAAGAGAAAGTTACAGGCATTGATTTTTGTAGTTTGTAGGTATTTTGAGGCTCCCATTATTCCTGGTACAGAGACTCCTGTCAGTTTCTCTGATATCTCAGCTCAGAGGGAACTACAGGAGCTGTAATTCATTACTGTTTCACAGATGCAGCTCATATTACTTCAAATGTCCAGTCAAATGTACACCAACGGCTTGATTGACAAGGGCCAAGAAGTGTTCGAAATTGGGGGCTATTGATTTAAACAAACTGTTCCTACCCTGATTTACATTTTTAAAACCTTTAGATCTATTTTATTATAACTTTTAAAGTAAAGTTAGAGGACAGTAAAAGCAACTGTTCAGATAGATCTTCTAGTTGTCTGGTTTGTGCTCAGCAATACAACAATCACATTTCATAATACAGTTTTATGATATTAATCTGATAATCTGTCTTGTTTAAAATGTAGCCTGATACTGTTTATTTTATGGACTTAATATAGATTTGAACAGCTGTGTGAAAGTAATTGTTAAAGACCCACTTCCACTTTAAAAAAAACAGAGGCCTAGATTTGAGCTTTTTTGGTTTCTTCATATTTCAAAATATGGAGACATTGAGATAGCTGGCATGTGATTCAATAAATACTCAAAGTTAATTACTGACAGACTTAATAGTCTTTATTTTTATTTATCACAGTACTAACCACCTGCTTACCATTTCTGTTGATTGTGAATGATTGAGATTCCTGCAGCGTAGATGTTATTTTGTCTTTTCAAATCTTAAAAAATACTTTCAGTAAAATGCAAAGTATTTAACCAGTGTGTTCTGGTACCACATAAGGAGATCCGTGTACATGATATTTTCAGCACCATGCAGCACCACAATCATGAATGAAAAGAAAGGAAATGAAAAAAAACATCTCCTGTCTTTGCAGAGGAAAGACGAGACACTTGTTTTCATTGACAAAGGAGATAGCAGGACCTATGGGCTGTGCTCTTCTTTTGTTCTAGTGGGGATTGTGACAGAGAGAGAATCTCTTTGAATAGCTCTTAGACCAGGGACATTACTGGGTTTGTTAATTTGCCACTGAAGGAAATGTCACATTTACATTTCAAATTATAGCTGTGCCTTCAATAACAGCAAGGGCCTATGAGCTACAGAGATCTCCAAACAATGGTGTATTGACTCAGCGCTTCAATCTCTTATCAGGAAACATCAGGATGACAAAACAAGAAACTCCTTTATTAAAAATGTAACAGACTTCAGCATCTCACACAAGTCGGTGTGTCTTTTCTGTTAGAGTACACTCACACAATACTGTCTCAGGTTACTGTAATTCAAGAATGTTGTACAGTATATTCAATGAATGGTGTGATAATCTCTACACTCCAGGACCTGTCTGTTCTGGAATCCGGATGGCAAAATGTATAATCAAGCATGTTGATACGTACACTGGGTTGGTACACAGCAGTAAAACCCTTGTTTGTATTATGGAGAAAGTAAAATTGTAATAAACACTATCCTTGAATTGCTCTATGTACTCTAATAGAGTTTTTTAAACGTGTTCAAATAGTTTGTTATTTTGTTTGTTAGTATAGTATAAGATTGTATAGTACCTCTGTAAACCTCAGCAAGCCTCCAAATGCAAGTATATTTCATTATCCCATACCAAACAACAGCCTATTTTGTGGTGGTTTTGTGTTTTTTGTATTGTTTAGAGTGAGTTTGGGGTGTGGTTCAGTGAGTTTGTGTGAGGAATGTGTGGAATGTGCCTGGGCTAATGAGGTGCGAATTGCCCAATTAGCCCAGGCACCTGTTATATAAGGGAGTGGTTGTGAGAGTGAGAAGACCTGTGTGAGAGAGTGAGTGGTTCTTTTTGGTATAGTTTGTTTAAAGGCTGTTTTTGTGTTTGTCTTTTTGGTTGGCCATTGTGCCTTTTGTTTTGTGTATTTTGTTTAATTAAAAGTCTTTTATTTTCCCTGCACATCCTGACTCTGAGTCTCCTTACCTTGGTCAGCCTGTCACAGTCCGTTTTTGACTTTTCCTAAATATATGAATTAAATATCCTGACGGCGTTTGATAGCCAGAATCACAAAAATAACAACGTTATAAACAGTTCTACCTAGAGCCACCACGTGGGTCAATGTGACCCATGCATTACAATACATGTCTTTCTTTTAATATAACGTCAGATATTCTATTATTTTTGTAAATACAGCAAACAAGACACGCCTCCTCCTAGCACACGTGTTTTAGTTCTCTTTTTTTATTTCAATCCTTTGTTTGTAGACTTACGAGACAGAGATTGCTATGATTGTGGATTTGTCAAGATGCCAACTCAGTGAATGCCTAGTTGCTTATTTTTCAATGTACCTGGGAGACAACAGTCCTTCATTTTGTTCCACAAATGCAACTGGGAATATATCAGAAGGAAATATTTAATCTTGAAAGTAGTCATTTTGATTGGAATACTGCAAGCTGCACTCAGATGCATACAGCACACTGAAATGACAGGTAGGATAACAACTTATGAGCCTAATATGAAACGTATGTTATATATTCTTTTTTTATATTACTTTAAAAAAAACATTTCAGTTTTACAGGTTTGTATGTACCAGTTTACACGTGTTTACACAATAGTGTTCAAAGAACTGTGTCTGTGTTTACAACACAGCTCCTGGATGCTGGCACAGTCAGCTGGCAGATGCGTACGCTCCTCCATAGAGTACAAAGCAGCCGTCATACCGGAATAAGTGTTATATTTTCTTTTTATGTAATATTATAAACAATTATTATTATTTATTTCTTAGCAGACGCCCTTATCCAGGGCAACTTACAATTGTTACAAGATATCACATTATACACATTTTCACATTGTACAGATATCACATTATTTTTTTTACATACATATTTTTTTTTTATTACATACAATTATCCATTTATACAGTTGGGTTTTTTACTGGAGCAATCTAGGTAAAGTACCTTGCTCAAGGGTACAGCAGCAGTATCCTCCACCTGGGATTGAACCCACGACCCTCCGGTCAAGAGTCCAGAGCCCTAACCACTACTCCACACACACTCAGTGTACTACACACTCCACAATGATTTCGGATTTATAGTTTTGTGTGTACATATACCCATTTACACCTGTACACGGGTATATGTACATACCCATTTCTTTTGAAATGTATATTTCATTATATTTTTTCACTGTTTTCAGTTGTGCTGTATATGCACTCATTTTAAAAATAAACCTTTTATGTTTAATTTTCCATTTAAATACGGTGTTTCTGTGATGCAAATGTTAAATATGATGTTCATGAATAAAACTTTTCATTTGTATCCGATGTGTCTTTCATTTTCATAACAAAGCAGTTTAAAAATGTATGGGTCACAGTGACCCACTTGGCGGTTCTAGGTAGTTCGAAAATCCGGCGGTTCTAGTGATAATGGCAGTGAAAGGTCAACCATAATGCAGGCGCGTAGCGTCCATTGAGGCAGCCGAGGCAGCTGCCTCGGTAAAAATCGGCTCAATTCTTAATTGTGAAGACGAAAAAAAAAAGATAAAAAAGTACCCACTTTATTTTTTAAGAGTCACAGTGTCAGCACCAGTCCCAGCAGTGTCAGCACCAGTCCCAGCAGTGTCAGCACCAGTCTTACCAGTCAGCAGCAGTTACCAGTCCCAGCAGTGTAAGGCAACTTAAGTAGCAGTGAACCAAATGCAAGTCAATAAAGGTATGAACCCATCTACTTATTAATATTGATGTTATATTCTTGTCCTTTTAATATCACATATTTCTGACAGTGTAAATATGGTCATTTTAGGTTGCTATAATTTTGCTGGGACACAATTAGTTTTAATCTTTGAAATAATATGGGTAATCAAATTTTAATATTAACATCATCATCCAAGGGACTTAATATTGCTTTGCAGTTTGCATGAAGAGTCTCCAGGCTTTATAAGATGATAACTTTTACCTTTGTAACATGAACAGGATCTGCAAGAGGTTTGTTCAACTTTTTTTTTTTGCCTCAATAAAAATCTAATCCTAGCTACGCCCCTGCAATGGTATGGGCAGTACAAAAGAGACTATAGCTAAAGAGCACAGGTTGGGCACTCCACCACTCTATAAAACCAGTCAATTTTAATTGGGTGACATATCCTACTATATATAATTGAAAGAAAAATAATTTTACAATACTAAAACTAGCAGTGCAATGCTTTTCTCCTGGATATTAAAACTCAGTCTTCTATCCAAATAATCCACTTATGATGTAAATCGTAAGAAGTTCAATTAAAAAAAAGAAACTCCCACCAACTATACAGAATGACTTGTGTTTTTTTTTTCTTTTAACAAAACCAAATTAAATAATGCTGATGCCAAGACTACATCCAAGATTTCAGTGCTGTTTTATTACTTCAAGAAAACTGGCTACAGGAGATCTCATCGAGTCCCTGATGCAGGCCTTTGCTGGAAAAGATAGGGAGGAAAAATAGCTTTTTAATTTCCTGCAGCTGCTTGACTGAACTCCTATTCCCTTACAAAACAAATCATGAAGCTCCAGGGTTGCTTAATATAAGTAATGTTCCAGCACAGACCAATTATAACCCGAGCCTTCTGTCATTAATTTGAATACATTTACCAACAATACAATAGGTTCAGAATTTCAAGAGGAATTTTAATGAGTTTCCCTGCTCTAATAATATGAGTACAATCACTGAATGAAATCAGTAGGTTTGCATATCCTTGATTCTGCCCCCTGCTGATACTCTGGTTTATATGGATGAATTATTGCATTAGAAGTTAGTAGTTAGTAAATACATGTGAACTTACACATAATTACAATGTTATCAAGCATAGTTACAATATACTTAATGTAGACATATATTTTAACAATATTACCCTAACCCTTTTCTGATACAATTGTGTACTTACATATGTAGTACATTGTAACTATGCTTTATTTCTTAGCAGACGCCCTTATCCAGGGCAACTTACAGTCGTAAACAAAAAATACATTTCAAGAATCACAGTGCAAGTATTAATACAATTAAGAGCAAGATAAAATACAATGACTTCAGTTCTAGTAAGTACAAGTATATGACAAAATACGATTTAATATCGGAGCAGATAACAGTGTCAGTGACAGTTACATCAGGATACGATTAAATGCAAAATACTACAGATTGAATAACACTTGTGGCCGATTACAGTACAGTACTCTGTAAAGTACAGGATTAAATGCAGTAAAATAGGGAGCATATAAGTGCAAGTAAAGCGCATTTAGGAAAAGTGTCCAGAGGGAAAAGAGGAGTTCTACAGGTGCTGTCTGAAGAGGTGAGTCTTGAGGAGGCACCGGAAGTGAGGCAGAGAGAACACCAGGCGAGCAGTGGAGTCCTGGATGAGCTGGAGCAGACGGATGGCAGACGTAGGGAGGCCAGCCAGGAGGGAGTTGCAGTAGTCTAGGCGGGAGAGTACCAGGGCCTGGACAAGGAGCTGGGTGGCATAGTTGGTGAATATGTAAATACACCGTAATTATTAGTAGTTGGTGAATATGCAAATACACAGTAATTATTATGTTTTAATTATTATTTATTTCTTAGCCGACACCCTTATCCAGGGCAATTTACAATTGTTGCAAGATATCACATTATTTTTACATGCAATTACCCATTTATACAGTTGGGTTTTTATTGGAGCAATCTAGGTAAAGTACCTTGCTCAAGGGTACACTAGCAGTGTCCCCCACCTGGGATTTAAACTACGACCCTGTGGTCAAGAGTCCAGAGCCCTAACCACTACTCCACACTGCTGCCCAATTTTAAACATCCTACCAGCCTTTTGCAATAGGAGCTTCTATTAGGATTTGTGGAGACGGTGGTGTTCAACTTAGCATCATAAACTGTTGTGTTGCTGTGGAAAAATATAGATTCCTGACACAAAAAGAAAAGGTGCATATTAAATAAAATGATTTGGAATGATTTACAGTAAATCTGTGATTAAAGTTTATTTATTTAAAGTTTTAAAGTTTATTTATGTATATAGCACTTTTCACACAAAGCGTCTCAAAGTGTTTTACAATACAATAAAAACAACAAAATATAGAATTAAACACAATTTTTACAGCAAAATTGGTAGTATTAATACAAAGTAAGCAACAACTCTGTTTAAAAACAGAAATACAGTGAAAAAGTTTAAAATAATAATAGATTGATACATAAAATCAGGATTCAAAAGCTAATCTAAAAATATGAGTTTTTAACCTCGACTTAAAAACATTAAGTGACTCTGCTTCTCTGATGTCGGATGACAATCTATTCCACAGTCTTGGTGCATTATAGCTAAAAGCTCTTTCACCCTTTCTCTTGGTCTTAATCTTTGGAACAAGCAAAAGACCAGAGTTGGCTGACCTAAGAGCACGGACAGGTGCATATGAGCACAGGAGCTCTTTTAGATAGTCATGGAGTGCCTTGTGAGTGCCTTGTAAGTCAGCAGCAAGACCTTCAAACAAATTCTAAAACGTATTGGAAGCCAGTGAAGTGCAGCCAATACTGGAGTTATGTGCTCTCTTTGTTCTACTTAGCACTTGCAGCTGCATTTTGAACAAGTTGCAAACGGAATAAGGCATGATTTGGTAGCCCAGATAACAGATCATTGCAGTAATCCAGTCTAGATGAAACAAATGCATGAATTAGCTTCTCAGCATCAGGCAATGATAAATGACCTAATCTTGGCAATGTTACGTAAATGATAAAAGGACACTTTAGTGGTATTGCGAATATGAGCCTCGAAACACAAATCAGAATCAATTACAAATCTCAGGTTTCTGGCCTTAGAATTTATATTTGAATTATATTTACCAAAATTTGTCTTTATGGAATTTGCTAGTTCCAATTTCTGCTGAGAACCTAACAGCAAGACTTCAGTCTTACCTGAATTTAACTGCAAAAAATGTTGGGACATCCAGCTTTTCCACCTCTGACAGACATGCAATTAGGGTGGAGACAGCCGATATATCCCCAGGTTTTAAAGAGATTTCAAGTTATGTGTCATCAGCATAACAGTGAAAATGTACATGGTGTTTACAGATAATCATGCCTAATTGTAGCATGTATAAGGAGAATAGTAAGGGGCCAAGAATAGAGCCTTGAGGGACACCACAGGAGATAGTAGATAATTGTGGTACAGAGTCTGCTATTGAAACAAAATTCTGCCTGTCAGTAAGATATGACCTAAGCCAGTCTAAAACAGTTCCTGTAGACCTGTCCAACTTTCAAGGTAATCAGTTTAAATAGCATGATCAATGGTGTCAAATGCTGCACTTAGATCTAACAGAACCAGAATGGATATGTGACTGGAGTCTGCGCTCATTAGTAAATCATTCAGCACTTTGACTAGGACAGTCTCTGTACTGTGACCAGATCTAAAGCCTGATTGAAACTTTTCAAGTATTTGGCTATCACCAAGAAATATATTGAGTTGGCCAGCTACCACCTTCTCTAAAACCTTAGCGGCAAAAGATAAATTGGATATAGGGCTAAAGTTGCTTAAAATAGTAGGATCTAAGTTAGGTTTTTTGAGTATGGGCTTAACCAGGGCCGTTTTAAAAGCAGCAGGAACTATTCCAGTTGACAAGGATTTATTTATAATTTCCTAAACAAAGGGACACAGATCATTACAAATTTCTTTGAGGAATTTAGTGGGGATTGGATCTAAAATACTAAAAGTGGAGGAGTTCATCTTCATCACTACTTTATTCAGGTCTTGTAACGTGATAGGTGAAAATGGTTCCATGACAGAACTGACTGGTCTATTGGGTACTTTCAAATTCAAGTTCAGGGCCATTCTGAGTGATTTGGTCCCTGATATTGATAATTTTATTGTGAAAATAATTAAGAAATTCTTCACACTTAGCAGGTGTGGCTTCAATCAAAAGAGGTCCAGTAGGAGATGGGTTAAGTAATTTTTCAATGGTTGAAAAAAGAACCCTAGAGTTATTTTTAGTTGCACTAATAGTGGAAAAATATAAGCTTCTGGCTACCCATCAGAGCATTATTGAAATTCACCTGATGTTGTTTCCAGATTTCAAAATGGATATACAGTTTTATAGTCCTCCATCTGCTTTCCAATTTACGACCTTCCCTTTTCATCTGGCGTATGTCAGCAGTTACCCAAGGTGAAGTTTGTTTAGAGGGGACAGTGCGAATTTTGACCGGGGCTACAATATCAAAGGTAGTTTTTAAGAGACTATTATAGCTGTCAACTAACTCATCTTATGACAATGACTGAGAAGGAGTGAGTGGTGATAACCTCAATATATTAGAAAACTTGGATGTAGTTAAAGGGTTTATTATTTTGTAAAGGCAATTCAATATTAAAAAAGAATAGCAAAATGATCAGAGGTAGCAAGATCTAATTTTGATAGACTGTGAACACCTAAGCCCGAGAGGTGACCAAGGCCCGGACCAAATCAAAACTTTGACAACCCGCTAATCGCTGTATTTAATAGCGTTTTCTTTTTTTTGTAAGTATCTTATTTCTTCTATTCATAAAAAGAAACTGCTATTAAATAAAGTTTTGTTAAGTGCGATTAGCAGGTTGTCAAAGTTTTGATTTGGTCCGAGCCCAAGTCTAAAGTATGTCGGCCCTACAACATGTTGGGTGTAGTCTAAAGAATTTAAAAGCCTTAACAACTCCACAGACTGTGAACAAGATTCATTATCAATATGTATATTAAAATCCCCAACTAAAAGGACCCTGCTATGCTTAATAGATAGTGTTGACAGAAAATCAGCAAACTCTGTTAAGAAATATGAACTATATTTTGGCGGTCAGTATATAACAACAATGAGAATAGGTAATTTGATATTTAGCATTATTGTCAAGTATTCAAATGAGGAATAATCTTCATTATTCCCCTGTTTGATGCTGTGAGTACTGCGACAGATAGCAGCGAGTCCACCACCCAGCCCATAGAGCGTGACTTCTGGAAAAAAATATACTTAGGAGGGAAGCCTCTATCAGTGAGATGTTATCATCAGTACCCAGCCAAGTTTCAGTTAGTCATAAATAGTCAAGATTATGGTCTACAATGAAGTCATTCATTAAAAAAGATTTATTTGCCAGGGATATTACATTGAATAGTGCTAAATGTAAATTAATGCTTTTAAGTGGCAATGGTGAGCCACATTAGTGGGGATGTTAACAAGATTATTAGAACAAGCCTCTAAAGACTTATGCACTGACATATAGCTACGGGAACTATTTGATAATATGATGTCAATTTTATGAAATTTGTTGGTAATTGTTTTCCCGCACACCCCCACCTTTAGTTTAAATAACTAGCTATGTAGCTTTCAATGCTTTCTCCTTTCCCCCCAATTTATTTAGGTGTAGCCAATCTTTCCTGTAATAACCAAATGTTCCCCAAAAACAATCCCAGTTGTTTATACCACCAATACCTTCTTTTGTACACCAGTCTGTTAACCACTTGTTTTAGGGATCTTGTTCTGCTGTTTCCCCCCATTAAGTTTTTGAAACGACCCTTTAATACTTCAGAATTTCTATGTCTAATGTCAATTATACCATGATGTACAATAATTACAGGTTCTTTGTTATTTGTACCAACAATATTACATATTCTCTGTTCAATGTCCTTACCTTTGTCATCAGGAAGACAGGTAACGATTCTTTTTAGAGGATCCCTATGGCAGAAGTTACTGTCTACATAGCTTATAATGGAGTCCCATACTAAAAATACCTCATTATTTTCTTCTACAGCACAGTCTTAAACATAACTTAACTTAAAACATGAAATCTTTTTGACAGATTGATGCTTGTAGAAGTCTCTTGACTGGTTCTACCTCCCTTGTTCCTTACAGTAACCCAGTTCCCAATGTCTGGCTCTTTAACTACCTCACTGACTAATTGTTTTTGATGATAGACGCTAACCTCCTGTAACAAGTTTAAACTATTTCCACCATCTGTTTGAGTCATGCACAGAGTCGAAGTCATTGACTAGTGTAGTTTGCCCTACCGTGTCTAACACAGTCCACAGATTATTACAATAATTAAAACCACTTTCAATTAATTGTTCATTGGCACAGATTGATCTAAGTGTATCAATTTGTTTTTCAAGGGAAAGTATTTTTTCTCTTAAGGTTGGAATTGAAATACACTTATCACAGATAAAATTGTCCCTGAAACACGAAATGTTAACTACCAAAAACATTTCACAGACATCACAAGCAATGGCTCAATTGTCACTCTCCATATTAAAAGTAATATAACTAGATAACAAATAGATGTAAAAATGTCAAAGTGAATCTGTATACTGGAGTTGGGTGGGCATAGTGGTGCTGTAGTTTGATGAAGGGATTGCATACTGCACAGAACAGCCACAAAACAGACACTGTCCTTTATCTCTGCCGCTGGGTTGGAAAGCGTAGAAGTAATAGCCAAGCTTAATCACGTAATTCAAATCAGCTGCCCAGCTGCCGAGAACATGAGGTAGCGTGTGATCAATCAGTGCTATAATCCAGTTTGGAGCACTGTTTGCACAGCTGTAATAACTTCATAAAAACACAGTCCATATACAATGCAGTACTTGCCTGCCAATTGTGAAACAGCCACAAAACAGCTAGTGTCTTTTATCTCTGTCCTTTATCTCTGCCGCTTATCTGAACCTCTATCATCAGAACACCTCTATTATTAGAATATCTATATTATCAGAACACTTTTATTATCAGAACACCTCTATTATAAGAAAACCTCTATTATAAGAACACCTCTATTATCAGAACACCTCTATTATTAGAACATCAGTATTATCAGAACACCTGTATTATCAGAACGATTCTATTATCATAAAACACTTTTATTATCAGAACACCTCTATTTTTGGAACATCAGGAGGCAGTGTGGTCCAGTGGTTAAAGTCCAGGGATTGTGACCAGAAGGTCACCGGTTCAAATCCCACCTCTGCTGACTCAATGTGTGACCCTGAGGAAGTCCCTACATAAACCATTAATGAAATTCACAACAATTTGGTTCTCTATCACTATAAAACACAGCTGAGTCCTGTAACCCTCACCCAAATCTCTAATAAACAATCACAATAACATGAACAAAAAAAAAAGCTTCCCCAGTCTTCCAAAGCCCGACTGACTCACTGTGTGACCCTGAGGAAGTCACTTAACCTCCTTGTGCTCCATGCTGCGGATGAGATGTTAAATCAACGTCCTATTGTAAGTGACTCTGCATATAATGCACAGTTCACAGCCTACCTCTGTAAAGCATGTTGTGATGGTGGTCCATACATTGCTATATACAAATAAAGATATTGTTCTCTACAGTGCCTATAGAAAGTCTACACCCCCTTTCAAAATTTTTGTTGCCTTATAGCCTGGATTTAAAATGCATTAAAATAGTGTTTTTTTTTTCATTTATCTTCACACCCTACTCCACAACTCCCAGAAAAAAAATATTCTAGAAATATGTAGAAATTAATTAAAAATAAAAACTGAAATAGCTTGGTTGCATAAGTGTCCACTCCCTTTGTAATAGCAATCCTAAATTAACTGTAACCAATCACCTTCAAAATGACACACCAAGTCAAGTGGCCTCCACTGGTGTTAAATTGTAGTGATTCACATGATTTCAGGATAAATTCAGCAGTTCCTGTAGGTTCCCTCTGCTGGGTAGTGCATTTCAAAGCAAAGACTCAACCATGATCACCAAGGCGCTTTCAAAAGAACTCCGGGACAAAGTTGTGAAAGGCACAGATCAGGGGATGAGTATAAAAAAATGCCTTGAATATCCCTTGGAGCACAGTCAAGATGATTATTAAGAAGTGGAAGGTGTATGGCACCACCAAGACCCTGCCTAGATCAGCCGTCCCTCCAAACTGGATGACCGAGCAAGGAGACTGATCAAAGAGGCTACCAAGAGGCCAATGCCAACTTTGCAAGAGCTACAGGCTTTTATGGCCAAG